>NW_026988503.1:9817727-10466363 GCF_030222135.1 Aotus nancymaae
AAATTATATTTGATTTTATATCTTGATAATTGTGCCTTCACTATAGATATCAACCTTCTTTGTGAATTAATGTCATACTTCCTCAAAAATTGGAAAATACATATTTTTAAAATGCTATTCAAAGAAAACTAAAGATCAGCATTATTTTTCAAACTTTATATTTTTAGCTTTACCATCATTCTTATTATTCTACATATCCTAATGTAGTATAAGTTGTAAAAGTACTGATAGGAAATATGTTCTAATATGCAAGGTTCTTTTACTCAGTATCAATAATTGTGAATAATTTTATTATTTACCATTTTATCAGAAAAGTGAAATAAATTCATACCAATTTCCTCTGGTCATGTTGGAGACAGAACAAAAGGCATGAATTTATCTCAAGTCTCTGGAAAAAGAAAGAAATTCATTCTAATGTTAACACTAATACCTTTATATTGTGGTTAACATACTGGAATAAATAAATGAAATGTCACTGGCTGTGGTATTATGCATTTATTCCAGATACAGAAATGCAATACTTATTTTTCTCTGTCCCCATTTACTCTGCAATATAGATGCTTGCATTTATGTGTGATGAAAGTTGTTTCTGTTTTCTCCCATAAAGAGGTACCATATTCCTAAAACAAGGTAAGATTCTACAATGATTCTGTCTTAATACTTTACAGACACACATAGTGTCTGTTCAGGTTACAGTATTCATCTCCATACTTGTGTAAATTCATGAATAAACTAATATATGGTTAAAAAAGAAAAAGAGAAAAAAAAACTATCCCAGAGAGATCACTACATGACTAGAATGTATGAGAAAGGAGGTGGAGTTCCAGAGCGTTTCCATTACAATCTGTGTAACATGAATATTCATTACATCATATACTTTACAAGCCATTGACTTTATAACTGTTGCAGCAATAATGAGGTTACATAGGACTACTGCCACAATGGATGTTAAAAGATTTGGTGATGGAAACTTTCACCTGTCATTATGCATCTCAATTTAAATTACAGCAAGGATACTGGCAATTTACAGATGACCTTTAGAACATTGTACTGTCACAGTAATATAAACTTGGCTATATGTATTGCTCATCTAATAAGGTTCTGTTTGTTCACAAGTGATTTCAAAGTAAGCTATGCATTTTATTTCTTATTTTGCAATTAATAATCCACTTATGTAGTATGGCTAAATTGGACACCCTGAGTGCAAAAGTAACTCAGATGAATATAATTACTTTTCATAACATTTACAGTTTTGTGGGAAATATAAGTGAGGGAAAAACATTAATTTAGTGCACTAAATGCTAGGTTGTGAGAATTACATGATTGACTGAAAGTTGTGAATACAGAAAATAGGGTGTTATAGAATTACTAAATACAACACATTGCCGCTCGTCCTTGGTGTCCTTGGCAGGCTCTGTTAATTGATCACAGCATTATGCTGAGATCCCAGGCATGACCTTGTGACTTTCAGCACAACAATCTATATAGTTTCTGCCCATCAAAAAGAATTTGCTGGCAATTCAGTTAGGCTGCTTATACTCTGGCTAAATATTTTTACCCCAAATCCAGAGTCTTTAAATATATATTTAAAGAGATATATATATATATATATAAAGATACACATATATATATTTTTATATATATATATAGTCTTCCTTTTTTATATTTGTTTTTTTGAGACAGGGTTTCACTCTGTTGCCCCAGCTGGAGTACAGTGGTGCAATCTCGGCTCACTGCAAACACCACCTCCACCTACAAGGTTTAAGTGATTCTCTCACCTCAGTCTCCTGAGTAGCTGTAATTACAGGCACACACCAACACACCTGGTTCATTTTTATATTTTCTGGTACAGATGGGGTTTCACAGTATTGCCCAGGCTGGTCTCAAATTCCTGACCTCAAGTGATCTGTCTGCCTTGGCCTCCCAAAGTTCTGGGATTACAGGCATGAGCCACCACACCTGGCCAAAAATAATATTTTTAAAAACAAAAAAAAATTTCAAGTTTTCCCTTTGCTTTTCTTGTATATATTTTTGCCTATCTGCAATTTGACCCCAGCTTGAAACTATACTGTGTTTGATGACCAGATGTTACTCCTACATCAGCGTTATTTAATCTTCTTAATTTCAGTTTTCATCATGTATAAAATGGGGATAATAATAGCACCCACACTATAGAGTTTTTCTGAAGAATAATGAAATAAAATCTGGTTTATATCAGTGCATTCTATCAGAGGCATGTTTAAAAATATACAAATATCTTTAGCTTAAAATATGTACAGTTGGATAGATACAGAGATAATTATAGGTATATCCATATAAATGTGTTAGTACATACATAAAGTTTTACCTAGTTCTGTTTCCTAGGAGGCCAAGAAGTGATGATACTGCAAGATTATTAAACACACTCAGTGCCTAGACTTGGTTTCTAAAGATAAGTTTCAACTAAAAAGAATAAGGGTGATTAGAGAAATGGTTGATTCAGGACACTGGGTAAAAAAATACAAAATAAGAGTGGGATATCTTGTAATGTCAGAAAGTCAGAAAGGAATGGCCAAATCTAGAACAATTCCAGCAATAAAGAACACAGTACTGGATTATAACTCATCATCGTAAGTTCAGTGAACATGAGTCCATATTCATATAGTAAGTAGTGGAATGAAAGAAATCTTTCTTTCAAAGGGACGTCAAATAATTTACATAGATATTCCCCTTTCCCACCACCATGAAGTGAAACTTAATCTTCTCCATTGTATATTGTGGGTGAGCTAGATTCAGTGAATCACTCACAAAGAACAGAATATAGGATGTGAAAAATAGCAAATTCACAGTGGAGAAATCTGCCTAAACCTACCTACACCAAAAGATTAAAGTTAACTTCACCACTGTTTTCATGTGGATATCATATTTCCACCCTGCCATAGTTTGGGCATTTGTCTCCCCAAACCTCATGCTATCTGATTCCAATGTAGAAGGTGGAGGCCTAATGGGAGGTGTTTGGGTTACTGGAATGTATCCCTCATAAATAAATGCCCTGCCTGGTGGGCATGGGGTGAGTGACTTATTCTGTTAGTTCCTGGGATAGTTCATTAAAAAGCCTGGTACCTCCTCACTCTCTCTCTTCCTTCCTTTTTCAACATGTGATCTCTGCACATGCTGGCTCCCCTTACCCATCATTAGTGGAAGCAGCTTGAGGCCCTCACCAAAAGCAGATGCCTGCACCATGCTTCCTGTAGAACCTGAAGAACTATGGTCTAAATAAACTTCTTTTCTTTATAAATCGCCCAGCCTCAGGCATTCCTTTGTAACAATACAAATGGAATGAGACACAGAGTAATATGATGTGAAGAGAAGAGCACTTAACCACTGTGATAGTCAACCTGAAACCCGAAACAATAGCCTACTGGGCAATAAAATAATCTAAAATGAAGTTTAGAGATCTTCTACAAAATCTGCCCACTATACCTCAAACTTATAAATTTCACAGGGAAAAAAAGGAATGACTGAGTAACTGTCAGATATCATTGGAGGTTAAAAACATAATAGCTCAATGCAATGTGATACTCTGGATTGAATTATGAAACAAAAAATACATTAATGAGAAAAGAGAATTAAAAATAAGAGCAATGTATCAAAAGTTGGTGTCCTAGTTTTAAAATATTTACCGTAGTAATGTAAGCTGTTAATGGGGAAAACTGGGCTAATGGTGTATGAAACCTTTGATACTATTTTTGTAAATTAACTATAATACAAAAATTATTTTAACATAAAATTTTTGTTAGACATAAGACACATAAGCCAGAGAAAAATAAGTACATATTTTCTAATTCTATTTACATAAAATTTTAGAAAACGCAAACTAAGCTACAGTGATAAAAAGTAGATATGGTTATACCGGGTCAGAGGTGGAGGGAGGAATGGAATGCAAAGGGACACAAGAAATCTTTCCTGAGTTTGGAGTTGAACTCTGATTGTGAAGGTAGTTGATGATGTATAAAACCTTCCTGACCTACTGCATCTACACTTTAAGTGAAGGGAGAATACTGTATATAAATAATACCTTAGCACATTTTATCTAAAATTTAAAAACAAATATTTCTAATTTTTTTCTAACTGTTTCATAGTAGCAAATATTTAATAAGAAATCACTTTAAAGAAAACTTTTTTCACAGATGATACATGGTTTACTCATTATTCAAAAAAATAACATAAAAACTATAAAACAGATAATATAATCATGTTAAAACTTAGGACACAATATCAGAGAAATACAGGATCAAAAATAATTTTGGAAAATTATGGTTTGGGATTAAATTTGAGCAGTTCAGATGCAAACTGAACTTCTTTTTTTTTTTTTTTTTTTTTTGAGATAGAGTCTCAGCTCATCTCAACCTCCGCCTCCCGGGTTCAAGTGATTCTCCTGCCTCAGCCTCTCGAGTAGCTGGGATTACACGTGCCCGCTACCACGCCCCGCTAATTTTTTATATTTTTAGTAGAGACGGGGTTTCACTATGTTGGTCAAGCTAGTCTCAAACTCCTGGCCTCAGGCTTATGTATGTTGTCGCTTAAATCTTAAATTAGGCCGGGAGCGGTGGCTCATGCCTGTAATCCCAGCACTTTGGGAGGCCAAGGCGGGTGAATCGCGATGTCAGGAGATTGAGACCATCCTGGCCAATATGGTGAAACCCCGTCTTTACTAAATATGAAAATTAGCTGGGCATGGTGGCACGTGCCTGTAGTACTAGCTACTTGGGAGGCTGGGGCAGGAGAATTGCTTGAACCTGGTAGGCAGAGGTTGCAGCAAGCTGAGATTGTACCACTGCACTCCAGCCTGCCGACAGAGTGAGACTCCATCTCAAAAAAGAAAAAAATCTAAGTTAAATTATAGTTCTAAATAAAGCCTGTGTTTATTTATATGTGTGTGGATGTGTCCATTGTACCAATTAATGTCCTACATCTAGAAGGCTCATCAGTCATAAATATTATAACCTAATTTTTTCTGGCTAGCCATACAGATTAACACATATATAACATATTTAATAATTTTTTCCTTTGACATTTCTTTAGTATATTTATTATTACAAATTTTTTTTTTTTTACCATTTTTATTGAGTTGCTCATGCTTTTCTTATTTATTAGATCTCTATTCTGAAGGGATAAAATTTTTGTCTCCTGCATCATTGCAAATACTTTCCTACTTTACTATTTCATTTGTCTTCCAAGTCTACTTACAGCTTTTCTTTTTGGTAGTAAATAAATATATACGTTCTCTCTACCTCTGCTTATCAGATTTCTACCTGATATTTAAGCCTCAATTCAAAATTTAATTGCCTATGAAGTTTTTTATCCCTCAGAAAATGTATTCTCATTCTACATGCAATTCTACAATGTATTACATCATGAGCTACCATTTTTAAGATCCTTATGCTTTGAAAATAATTCAGTTTTCCTCAAGTTTCTTCAAAACAGAGACTATCAGTTAATATTTTTCTGTATAATCTATTTTGCTTTCAAGACGCTGTAAAGTGGTTAGCAATCAAACTGTATTATAATATAAACTCAAGAAAAATATTAAGTAACATGCCAGGTGTAATTTACCAAAAATAACCATTATTATTGCATTACTCAAAATAAGTTGAATCTATTAAGACTAAGATGAACAAATGAAGAGGATTATTTTTAATGTCAGAAAAAACAGATGAAATTTACAAAGACTGGGACAGTGGAAAAAGAAAATTAACTGTTTAGCCAGGAACACCCCTTCAAAATATTTATTAACAAAGAGACTTTAAATCCAAATGACATCAACTAGTAGACAATTTTCCCCAACACAGGAAAAGTATTGCAGTTTCTAAAACTAAAAAAAAAAAATGTTATCAAACACAATATCTTTGTATGTTTTATGGAACTGAAACATTAGTTCTTGGCATAAAATATAAATTTGGGGAATGTCCATTAATGGATAAATATAAATAAATACTTGTTTGCCTACCAGAAAGGACAATCTGGTAAAATCACAAATATATGCCAAATATAACATCAAAAAGAGAAAATATGAAGGGTGGTGATGTGAAAGTTATTTTCTAATAGGAGACTTTCCTCTGACTCTTCACTCTGAAAATATACCAGATGTTGATGGTGACAATATTGGTCTTAATATTTACTTTTTTCCTACTGAAGAGATTATAATCATATAAAAAAACACATAAGCAAATAAAATTAAATGTTTAAGTCAATGCTTAACATATGCTAAAAGATGATTTATTGTCATATATGTCTTAATATAATTAGTTCCAGGATTTCAGAGAAGAAATCACTTTAGGCTTTGGATTCTAGAGGCAGAGGGACTGAGATGACTACTATGTTGAGGAGAAGGCCAATGATTAATGATTGAGCAGCATCATTTGTGTCAAGTAATGTGAGGGGAGAGTTCCCTGTACCCTCAATGCAGGAGGGACATGTGACAGGGGTGTAGTTCTCTGTTCAGCCACTTCCAGGTCATACCTCTTACTGGAGGGGGAGCACACAGATAGGCAGGTGCAGGAGTCAAGGTGAGCACTTTGGGCTCCAGCCCCATGATAGTGTCTAGGGGCATGTGTCTGAAACTCACAAAGCCCCAGGGATGTGTGTTACAGTGTGATCTTTGAGCTTTGCAGTCCATAGACAGCCTAAGTGTTAACCGGCCTAGTATCCTCTCAGTACCCAGGTCCTTAACTGGCGTCCAGGAAGAACCAGGTCACAAATAGACCTCAAGGGTCAATGTGAGGGTTTTACTGAGTGGTGGAAGTGACTCTCGGTGGAGAGCTGGAAGGGGGATATAGAGTGGGAAGATGATCTTGCCCTGGAGTTTGGCCATCCAGCAGCCAATCTCTTCTCCAATCATCCCCAGCCAAATTCCTCTTGGTGTTCAGATGCTCCTTCTCTTATCCTTCTCTGTTGCACCATTCTGCCATTCACCTGCTCAACTTCCTCTGGAGCTTGGGTTTCGGAGTTTGTATGGGTACAGGATAGAGGTATGATGGGCCAAAAGACAACTTTTGGGGCATGAAAACAGGCCTGTTCTCATTTAGGGCTGTGGGTTTCCAGGCATGAAGGTAGGGCCTCTGCTGGGAAACTGCCCTCTTTTACCCAGTATTTTCTGTCTCCTGTCCGTATCAGTAATAAAATGTGAAAGTGAATGGATATAACAATATATTTCTTTGAATATAGAAAATTATTTAAATAAGTTAATTGTTGAAAATTATACTGAAAAAAAGTTATTCCTCCTTCTCTTTCTATTACCAGTACTATTACATTTGTGTTTTGCTTTAGAATATGTAACATGCTTTTTTGAATATAACATTATTTTAAACTTGCAAAAATGTGTAAGAATGCTTAATATTTACTTTAGGAAAAATTACATAAATGAACTTAAACAAATTGGGCAAAAGCATATGATTTATAAAATTTTAGATATTACTCATGCTTAAGTCATCAATTGCATTATTTCTATCAACCAGAAAACCAAATGCAGTTCAGGTTTGATAAAGAGTTCAGATTTAGTCATTGTTATTTTACTCTGTGAGAAGTTAGAAACTATTGTTTTAGAGCTATTAGTCTGTGTTGTATGAAAGTGTTTGGAGAGACACTGGAAGAATGGAGACACAAAAAGCACTAGATCTGTACTCCCACGTTCACTGCCACATTATTAACCACCACCAAGATATGGAAAAAGACTAAATTTCTATCAAAGATGGATGAATAAAAAGTGGTGAATATACACCATAGAATATTATTCAGCCTTTAAAAGAAAATTCTGCTCTTTGATACAATGTTGATTAATCTGAAGAACACTGTGCTAAGTGAAATAAGGCAGATACAGAAAGACAAATATATGATCCCACTTATATGTGAAATATGAAGTAGGCCAACTCATAGAAGCAGAGAGAATGTGGTAGCCAAGGTAGTGGAGGGGGAAATGAGAGATGTTGACCAAAGGGTACAAGAGTTTTAGTTATATTCTGGAAATCTAATGAACAGCATGGTGACTATGGTTAAAATATTCTATGAAATCTGCTGAGGGTAGATCTTAAGTGTTCTTTGAAAGATGAAAGGAAGGAAAGAAAGAAAAAATAAAGAAAATAAAGGAAAGAAAGAAAGAGTAAGGGAGATGGGGAGGGAGAGAATAAAGAAAGAAAAGAAAGAAAAAAGAAAGAGAAAGAAAGAAACCCTATGTTAGGTGATGGATATGTTAATTAGTTTGATTATGGTGATCCTGTCACAATGTATATATATCAAAATATCATATTTTACACCTTACATATCTATATATGCAAATCCTGTTTGTCCTTGTAACTCCATAAAGCCAAATGGGGAAAGGATGTTCTAGATAGGAGTAGCTGGGAAGAAATAAAAAGGAAATCTGTCAGAACGTTTGATTCAAGTAATGACTGGGGAATCATTTTTGATTGAAAGAGAGGATCGAAAGTGATGCAAAACTTTTGTCATGGATACATGTCTCCATGATGACATAGAAAATTGTAATTAACAGAAATGGATCTGTCAAGAAAAGGAAAGGACTTATAAACAGCCAGACATATTTTTAGAGGTTTGCATGAGATCTGAAGATGGTTCCTGGTAAGCACAATTATTTCCTATAGGGCATAGTAGCATACTTCGGGGATGAGTCCAGACATGGAAGAAAGCAGTTAAAAATATCCTAGTAGACCATTATGAACCTAATTTTAGAAAGATCATTATAGTTGACAAAGTAGCAGCAGCTGTATGAAGAGTTAAGGTGAAAAAAATTTAAAGTAGAATACATAGAAAAAAGTGCATTGACAACATACAAAGCAAGATTTCAAGCACAGGATTTCCTTGTGAGCACCTTGGCACTGGGTCTTAAGAGATGGACCACATGGTGTGCTCCAAAGGACAGTGCCACTAACTGTGCTTCTTTACTCACCTTTACATGTAATATCCTATAATTTCATCTACCTCTGTGGTAGATGAGATTTTGTTTTGTTTTCACAAAACAAGCCTGAACTCTCAGGCAGCCAAATCTATTATTTCTAAGCACTTATATATATTACTTTTGTAAGTTATGATTAGCCATTATTTGTTGGTAAAGAACACTGAAAAATGAGTATACATATTGGTAGATATTTCAAATATTAAAAATTATCTGAATGTACTTTTTCATGTAGTTTCTAAAAATATCAAACCTATTTAATGAGAAATTGTTTCCATAGCATACATTAGATTTTTCTGCTTTCTTCAGCAGAAAACAGTTAACACATATGAAATGTTTACTGATGAATCAATGTTATCAACATATTACTGTCCTGACAAACATAGTAAGCTGTAACTCCTACCTTCTTTCATCATTGTCACCCTGTCAATGATAAACTGTCACTTTCTTGGCTGAAAGTGGCCCTTGCTCTGAAAGTCCTACCATATTCTAATTTATTATATTTTCTTCTCTAATAGGCAGGCAATAGTGATAAAAAATATTAAATTATTAACAATACTTACCAGAATAAAAGAGTTAGAAGTTAAGCAGCCTACTATAATATGCATTTATTTTTGAAAGAGAAAAAAACTTATTGTCCAAAGAAAAGGCTTCTGTCAACAAGAGAGATACAGTTTAAAATTAAAATATTTTCAACATTTAAGCATAAAAATGTTTAGATTAAAATGCATCAAATAGTAAAAATGAAGTAATCTAGGTTCTATATTTTTATGTATTTTATCTTGCTCCTAGTGTTCATGACATATACTGTAAATATGTAGACATAGAAATAATTTCAATTCCTCTTTGAACCAAATAATCCTTAATATACTTATCCTTAATCTTTAACATATTTTTTGTTTTTAAAAAGAGGTGTATTTGTTGTAGACTATTATTGATTACATCAGAAGATGTGCTAGCATTTGTTTTAATTAGCTAAGCTATAACAATATGAGCCATTTTTTAACAAAAATCATGATACCCCTCTTCATCTGGTGGCCTTTTATTAGGGATACAATCAAGAAAGACAATGTCAAATAGCCTCTCGATCCCTGATATTATAAACCCACATCTACTAATAGGCAGCATAACAACCACCACAACAAAAGATGTAATCATTATTAATGAATCTGAATTTATCTTTAAACACAGTGAATAAGCATTGGGATTCAATTATACCTAACAAAAAATGCACCCACTATTTGAAAAATACTTTGGTACAATACTGTGTATGAAATATGCATTAAGCATAGTTTGTCTTGCAAAATAAGAGAGATGATTAAAGGCACAGCTTACTAGAATGGGACATGAAGATGATATGTTATAAAAGAGAAGTGCTATACAAATAAAGTATCATAAGAGTGTGAAGACTGATTGAGACAGTGCTCCGGTAAGACACTGGTTCTCAACCAGGAGAAATGTGGCACACGAACACTCTCCCCCTTACACACACACACACACACACACACACACACACACACACACACACGATAATGCCTGTAGACATTTTAGGTTTTCATAGCTAGGGGTGTTGTGGCATACAGCAAGTAGAAGCCAGGGATGCTGTTAAACATCTTATAATGCCCAAGGCAACCTTTACAACAAGAAATTATTTGGGTCAAAAACTAAGTAGTTCTAAGCTTGATAACTTCTGTGGGAATTATGAAAAACTTCCTGAAAGAGGCCACATTGGACTTTACCACTGAAAAGCACAGTAGTGCTCTCTTATCCAACATTGCACTTTTCAGTTTCAGTTACCCATGGTCAACTATGGTGGGAAAATATTAAGTAAAAAAATTCTAGAAATAAACAATTTATATGTTTTTAATTGTGTGCAGTTCTGAGTAATGTGATGAATTCTTGCACTAAGCCACTCCATCCAGTCTGGGATGTTAACTATCTCTTTCTCCAATGTATCCACTCAGGAGTCACTTAGTAGCCATTTCAATGATCAGATCTACAGCTGTGGTATGGAGTGCTTATGTTCCAGTCATGTTTATTTTTACTTACTGATTCTATTTTATTATTACTTATTGTTGTTGATCTCTTACTCTGCCTAATTTATAAATTAAACATTATCATGTGTAGGTATATATAGAAAAACTATATAGTATATATAGGATCTAACACTATGTTCAGGTTGGAAAGTATCACTTATGGGTAAGAGGGGATTATACTTCCAGGATTTCAAAAGGCAGACTTGAGGTAAAAATATAATAAATTTATTATATTTATTGAATAGTCTCCCACCAAAAATGAAAATGTTCATTACTTGTATAGTAAAAGTTGTGCTTAAGGCATGGTTAGTAGCTGGAATGTATATCCCAGGTATACAGGCAGAGGAGAGAGAATGTTGAAAAATTAAGTGGAAGAACAGTAGATGATATGGTATGTATATGTATAAGACAGGGAAAATGCATTTATGTGTAACACAATGTGTTGCATTTTATATAGACATTTAGATTATTTTATAATTTTACTTTGCAATGAGTTCTTGGGATTGTTATTTTGTTTCACTTTGCTTGGATGTCCATGGTAATTACCAGATTTGTCTAATGGTTGAATTATATTTTATTAATGTATCAGAATGTGCAGAGCTGGTCCACCACCAATGGAAACTTAGACTGTTTTATATTTTTATTACAAAAAATGTTGCAATTAACACATCTGCACATATTTGCTCCTGTTTTCCAACTACATTTTCTAAGAAATGCTTGAGTACAGGAATAATTTTATATGGAATCCTTTCGATATAGAGATTTTTTGCAAAAGCTGAAACAGATTGTATGGACAGTAAACAGAAAAGAGGCAATGAGAATGCAAATAACTATACCAAGTTATATATTATCTAACTGTAATGATACGGACCAGAGGCAGGGAAATACTGGGTAGAAGACGGCAGTTCTTGGCAAAAACCCCACCCTCAAGCCAGAAACACATGACCCTAAATGGGAACAGGCATTCCTGTTTTTACACCCAAATGTTGACTTTTGGCACACTATGTCCCCCATCCTGTACCCACACAACCCCAAACTCTAGGCTCCACAAGTGGAAGTGCAGAAGAACAGCAGAGCAGTGTGGCACAGGAGAGAAGAAAAGGGGTATCTGGACATTAAGAGGAGTTCAGCTGAGGATGGTTGGAGAGGAGGTCAGCTGTAGGATGGCTGAACTCCAGGGGAAGATCATCTTCCCACTCCATCCCCTTTCTAGCTTCCTATCTTTCCCATTGACAGCCACCGCCACCACTCAAGAAAATCTCTGAATTTACCATCTGTCAAGTTCAAGTGACCTGATTCTTCCTGGATGCCAGACAAGGACTCAGGTACCAAGAGGGCAGGGTGTAAAAGGCTGTCATCCTGACTGTACACTGAGCTGGTTTAACACTTAGTCGTCTGCAGATGGCAATTGCTAAAAGAGCATTAACTGTAACATACCTTTGGATGCTATCATTGGGCCAGAGCCCAGAATCGCTCACCCCGGCTCCTATACCTGCTTGTCTATGGCCTCCCTCTCCCATAAGGTGTTTGAGCACACGGCAGCCAAACAAACGAGCAAGTCCTATGACAGGATCAGGGAACTCCCCTGTTCAGTAATACTTAGCGGTAATATATTTTAGCATCACTGTGGCAAATGTAGATAACAATTGATTTATTCTTGGCTTTAACTCTCAGGGATAATGATAGTTTCCATCTTTTCCCTGTCCGTCATTGAAATGTTTTGACAATCAATGGATTCCTATTTTCTGATAAATTCTCAACTCTTGTTCTCATTACTGGTGAGACCTCTGCTCTTGCTGTGAAACATACTGTGTTACAAAGTCATTAGTACTGTGTGAGTGATCACTATGCTATTTCTACCAATTTTCTCTGTTTATAAATATTTTTCTGCCTCTTGTCAATGAAACTATGCAGAACATGAACTCTATCTTTGAGTTAAAAATATTTTTTACTTGAATTGAAAATCATTTTATTGATACCCACTTGAAGAAATCTATATTCTCACAAGATAGAACAATTATCTCTTGAAAAGAAAATGTCAATGAGAATACTATTGCTTGACTATTAAAATATTAATATATTTTTTAGCAAAGTAGTATGTAGATTTCTAATTTTATCTCTTACACTTTTAATAGTGATTGGAATTATATATTTACATAGCTTGTGGATCTAAGATCATGGTTCTGAAACCCAACATGCAGGAATGACTTGGGCATCGGTGAACATTTTCATTTAATAAGAAAAGTACTATTGCATGCCCAGTTTTGCAGTTACTATGGATACAATTATGAGGGGCAACAAACTCTAGCTGCTCTTGACTCAGGTAACAAAGACTCCCAGAGAAGCTCTACCTAGCCTGTTTAGGATGGGCCAGTGCTCTTTTGTTTTAATGATTCACCTTCACCTCTACACCCACCCCAATGATGAAAGAGGATTTTGGGTATCAGAAAAATCTGAGCTTAAAGTGTATCTAAAATTTTCTACATCTGTTTCTTGGATGATACTTAAACTTTACAGAATTCAGTTTCTTTATCTGTGAAATGCATTTGGTAATAATTACATCACAGGAATTTGGTAAAGGTTTGAAGAGACAATGTAAATAAAACACTTGGAAAACACTAAATATTAGCTATAATTATAATTGCTAAAGCCTAAGGAATCATACACTTAAATTATATAAATGCTTAAAACATATGTTGTGAGAAAACTGGGATCTAGTTTTTAATTATTATTTTCTTAGCATTAAAATATTCTTAGTCCGATTTATTACTTTAAAAATATATACATGTTCTACTACTTGTTCATACATTAGGAATCCCAATTTTCTTTATCCTCTATGGGAGTTCTTGTCCATATTTTACAAAGTAATAATAATGTTTTTGCTGTCAGCATATATTCAACAAGTAGCAATGAATTGATTCTGAAGTATGTATAACTTCTTGTTATGACTTCTTCATAAGATAAATAGAAATTTTAAGATAATGGCTAGCATTAATATATAATCTGAGATTTCAGAAGACAGGATTCCCTGAATGCAGACCTCCCTTTCTAATGTTGGAAACAAGCTTACACCATAGACATTGTATTCTTGTCTTATGTTCAAAGCGCAGAAAACCAGGCACATTAATTTAAGCATTAAGTAGATATATAAATGAATTACAATGGTAGCTACTATGTAATAAAATAATCAAACTCTATTACTAATGTATGTAATTGTCTACATTGATTTTTTAAGTTTAAAAAAAAATTTTTCAATAAATAAATTCATATATTTCTCAGGCAGTGTATTGCCATTTATTACCTTCAAAATACCTACAAGGTGAAGAAAATAATTGTTGTTATTAGGAGGTTGATCCTGAAGTAATATTTAAAGCATAAAACAAACAAAAACATCAATAAACATGGTTCATTTTGGTACACTAACACCTCTAAATGAAACCTAATAAAACAAATTAAACCATTATTCTTAGAGGGAAAAACTTTTCTCTCATTTACAAACTACATAGTTACTGATGTTATCACTGTAAATCGAATACACACACACACCCCCACACACATATCTGTCTGTCTTCAGAAATAGAGTGTAATTTAAATTGAGATAACTGGAATAGAGGTAACAGAATCTCAGGAGACACATCCTTCAATTAGCTCGCACATTTTTAACACAGGTTCATCTATAACATGGTTTGTGAGTCTTGCTTGTCTTTCTCTGCCTTTCTCAGTATCCACTCTCTCCTTTACTTAGGTAAAAAAAGATGTCACTCTCTAAGTCACTTTTCTTAGGATTTCTTGGTTTCTTCTATCCAGGAGAAAAAAAAAAGTAATCTATAGGGTGCCTTTGTGAAGCTCTTTAGTGTTTATTATCACATCAATGTCCCCTCCCTTCCCAGTGTCTCAGGATGCATTAAGGATTCCTTTAGCAGCTAAATGCATGCTCTTTACCAACCCCATCAGCTCCTGGAGATTCTTCATTGTTAGTCTTACTAACAGCTTCTGAGGGTGAATTTTTCAAATCTATTTATACTAAAAATATTACTTGATATAATGAAATGTTTACTAAAAAGCAAATATTCCAGGTTTCTTGAGGTCATATACAGTGTGCTAGGGATAATCCACTCAAGTCTCACCCTCCTTCTCAACCTCATTACTTGGGCCACAGAATTATTAGGGAATTCTTCTATGCTAGACCACTTTCTTCCCTGTGACACATGGACAACGGCAAACACACTGTTAGTTTTAGCCACTTTCTTTGTACGTACCATCTGGCATTTACAATGCACAACACATAGCCAAGTTTAGAGATGTGTCTTTCCTGCCCACCTTTGACTCCCACAAGTAAAATGATTTAGCATTTTTGAAGGTGTATGATGACATAGTCCATAATTATGAAAGATATGCTTGGTAAAGAAGTGCATATATTATCCTGCATGTAATTATTTTCTCTTTTTATATAGTTATTTACATTTATTACAACAGCTCTCTGTTACCATTCTTGCAGATTGACATTTCTTCACCTGCCACCAAGGGATTCAAATGGTTAAGAAGAAATCGCAGAAATACATTATATTAAACATATGACATTGATGACTACTCATGACATCCCTCAAAAGGGTATATTATGATGGTATTTTAGTATATTTCTCAAAGTTAAAGCTGAGATACTGATTTTAATTAACAAATATATGTTGAAAATACATCGTTTCTTTTATTTGTTTCTTTTTTCTTGGTTTGTCTGTTACTATGACAAATTCCTAAGAATGCTGCTATTTTACTGAGTAGACTAGAGGGAAAATTTTAGAACAGTAGTATTAATAACTAGGATGCACCTTTGGAAGTGAATCAGGATTTTATGAATATAGACAATCTTTCCTAGAGTTTTGCAGCCTACTTTCTTGGATGTTTCATAAAGAGTGACAGATTGTAGTCTTAAGATATTTCTTTTTGTGTTTTTTTTCTTCCATTTTAAAATTTTCTCACCAGGATAGCCTTTGAAATAAAGTGGAATTAACACTGGCGGGTAGAGCCAAAGCCTTTCACTCAAGGGTTGTTATGGTTCAGAAGCTTTTTCCTTCCTCAAGACAGGTACTGTATGCTACTCAAAGATAACGGGTGAAGGTTCACACAGTGAAATGATCATTTTAAAGACCTCGTTCCAGCATGCCAGATGTGAACTTTGAGACTGTTTAAAATAGCAACTTGTAAAACAAGAAACAAAACAAAAAAATCCAAAATACTACTCCTTTGGCCTACTGAGTTTTACAGATTGGGAATGAACGTCTGAGTTTTTGAGCTCTTGTTCTAACTACCAACTGAAGCCAATATATAACATTTTCAGTTTTATTTTTCCCATCTGTCACAATGGGATAATTTTTACTCTCAGCAATATGATGAAATCTCTAAATAGTGGCAATATGGGAAATATTAGTGAAGGAGAGAAAAGTGCCATGCCTCACATTTTCATTGCTGTGGCAAGAGCTAATTATGGAGTAGGGAAGTGAGAAAATATATCGAATTCAGGTCTAGTTGGAGGTAGAAATTACTAGAAATAAGGAGAAAAGAAACTGCCTATATTTATATTACTACAAATAGTATTGTCTATTGCAGGGAATGGTGGCAGCATACTGCACTGGTTTTGCACTATGTTTTCTTTTTGGTGACTAGCAGAGGTGGAGCACTGTGGAATAGGCCTTTAAATGTCACCAGCACTGACACAAACATATAATGTTTCCTCAAGTTAGACACACATATTCTTTTGTGTTACTGTCTTTCTCTTCCGTTGAATATTTGCTTATCACATACAGCCAAAATGAATACAAAGGAAAGTCAAGGATCCCATTCAAATCATAAAAGTAGAGTTTTGATGATAAATAAGGGTATCCTGGAAATGACCTGCTGTTTTGTAAAGTCGAAAGATGAAGACCTTTCAACTTTATAAAGATCTTGCCAGATATAAACAGTCTTGAGAGAGATAAGGAGCAAAGCAATCTCTGAGATAAAATTAATAGAGCCAGTATTTTAAAGTTTGCTGACTGGTAAATGAGGCTAGTACCATTCCTCAGATACTCAAATGAGTTCTTTCTGTAGCATGCAAGAACGTACACATGCACTTTCTCTCTCTCTCTCACACACACACACATATATATGGATATGGGTGAAAAAGAGGTGCTGTGAATCATATTTCCCTTTCCTGGCATAGTTGTACAGTACACATTAACTTTATAATTTCATTTAAAATATTAAATCTGTTGACCTACCTATGCAAAGCACTTTGAAAGTTCAACCTCATCTGTCATAATTATACAAAACTATGTCCTCAAACACAGAAATGTTAATAAAATATTTTAATTGCAATATCATATGGAAAGGTTCACTGTGAGGTAACATCATATGCAGCTACATCCCATTCACCTCTGTGGTATTAATGCTTTCAAAATACCCAATGTGATTTTTATTAATTACAATATTTGCATGTCTTATTTCTGTTGTAGTGAATTTCAAGGCTGGTGACATATTTTGATGTACATTACTGTACCATAATGATTTAGACATTATTGTTACATTCACTTTCATTCAATGTCAGTTGGAATGCTAAACGGAATACGTACACATATATTCAATTTCAAGGTATTCTATATTTTTCATTACATATTACCACAGACTGCATCTGTATACGTAAAGCCTAGCAGATAGTAAGCCAAGAGGATCCCAGTCAGGAAAGGAACAATGGATACAGAAAATGAACACATTCTCAAAGAACAAAGTATTGATACAAAGATTGTATTTATTAAATCTGGGAAATAATATCTAAAAAAGTTCCTAAAGAATGGTCTACAGTGCACAGTAATCAAATTTATAAATGTCTATAGTCTTTGTTGAACTAATAACATTAAAATATTAACTTATATATGATATTTTGACAGAAGATAGTACTGAAAAAATAAATGCACATTTTACATAAAAGTATAAAATTATTATGCAAGTTATAGAAAAAACTTGGTATTTTGGAAGTGGTTTTAAAAGGTTAATGATATTAATACATAATTCATATATGATTATTTATTATGTCATTATGTTCCTAACCAAGTTAAAAAAAAAAATCCTCAAAGAAAGGCAAGTCCCTAAAGCATCCTACTGGGTATAATTTTAAAAAGCATATGACATTTACAAACACAATTAAGATGCATCATTGCATTTTTTTTTTTTTTTTTTTTTTTTTTTTTTTTTTTTATTTTTTTATTTTTTTTTTATTTTTTTATTGCATTTTAGGTTTTGGGGTACATGTGAAAAACATGCAAGGTTGTTGCTTAGGTGCCTACGTGGCAGTGTGATTTGCTGCCTTCCTCCCCTTCACCCATATCTGGCATTTCTCCCCATGCTATCCCTCCCCAATTCCCCACCCCCCCGCTGTCCCCCCCACTCCCCCACAACAGACCCCCATGTATAGTGCTCCCCTCCCTGTGTCCATGTGTTCTCCTTGTTCAACACCCGCCTATGAGTGAGAACATGCGGTGTTTGATTTTGTGTTCTTGTGTCAGTTTGCTGAGAATGATGGTTTCCAGGTTCATCCATGTCCCTACAAAGGACGCGAACTCCTCGTTTTTAATGGCTGCATAATATTCCATGGTGTATATGTGCCACATTTTTCCTGTCCAGTCTATCATCGATGGGCATTTCGGTTGGTTCCAGGTCTTTGCTATTGTAAACTGTGCTGCTATGAACATTCGTGTGCATGTGTCCTTATAGTAGAACGATTTATAATCCTTTGGATATATGCCCAGTAATGGGATTGCTGGGTCAAATGGAATTTCTATTTCTAGGTCCTTGAGGAATCGCCACACTGTTTTCCACAATGGTTGAACTAATTTACACTCCCACCAACAGTGTAAAAGTGTTCCTATTTCTCCACATCCTCTCCAGCATCTGTTGTCTCCAGATTTTTTAATGATTGCCATTCTAACTGGTGTGAGATGGTATCTCAATGTAGTTTTGATTTGCATTTCTCTAATGACCAGTGATGATGAGCATTTTTTCATATGCTTGTTGGCCTCATGTATGTCTTCTTTTGTAAAGTATCTGTTCATGTCCTTCGCCCACTTTTGAATGGGCTTGTTTGTTTTTTTCTTGTAAATCTTTTTTAGCTCGTTGTAAATTCTGGATATCAGCCCTTTGTCAGATGGGTAGGCTGCAAAAATTTTTTCCCATTCTGTTGGTTGCCGATTCACTCTATTGACTGTTTCTTTTGCTGTGCAGAAGCTGTGGAGTTTGATTAGGTCCCATTTGTCTATTTTGGCTTTTGTTGCCAATGCTTTTGGCGTTTTGGTCATGAAGTCCTTGCCTACGCCTATGTCCTGAATGGTTTTGCCTAGGTTTCCTTCTAGTGTTTTTATGGTGTTAGGTCTTATGTTTAAGTCTTTAATCCATCTGGAGTCAATTTTAGTGTAAGGTGTCAGGAAGGGGTCCAGTTTCTGCTTTCTGCATATGGCTAGCCAGTTTTCCCAACACCACTTATTGAACAGGGAATCCTTTCCCCATTGCTTGTTTTTATCAGGTTTGTCAAAGATCAGGTGGTTGTAGATATGTTGTGTTGCCTCCGACGCCTCTGTTCTGTTCCATTGGTCTATATCTCTGTTTTGGTACCAGTACCATGCTGTTTTGATTACTGTAGCCTTGTCTAACCATGAACATGGAATGTTTCTCCATCTGTTTGTGTCCTCTCTTATTTCGTTGAGCAGTGATTTGTAGTTCTCCTTGAAGAGGTCCTTTACATTCCTTGTTAGTTGTATTCCTAGGTATTTTATTCTCTTTGTAGCAATTGTGAATGGCAGTTCGTTCTTGATTTGGCTCTCTTTAAGTCTGTTATTGGTGTATAGGAACGCTTGTGATTTTTGCACATTGATTTTGTATCCTGAGACTTTGCTGAAGTTGCTTATCAGTTTCAGGAGCTTTTGGGCTGAGATGAGGGGGTCTTCTAGATATACAATCATGTCGTCTGCAAATAGAGACAATTTGACTTCCTCCTTTCCTAATTGAATACCCTTTATTTCTTTTTCTTGCCTGATTGCTCTGGCTAGAACTTCCAGTACTATATTGAATAGGAGTGGTGAGAGAGGGCATCCTTGTCTAGTGCCAGATTTCAAAGGGAATGCTTCCAGTTTTTGCCCGTTCAGTATGATATTGGCTGTCGGTTTGTCGTAAATAGCTTTTATTATTTTGAGATACGTTCCATCGATACCTAGTTTATTGAGGGTTTTTAGCATAAAGGGCTGTTGAATTTTGTCGAAGGCCTTCTCTGCATCAATTGAGATAATCATGTGGTTTTTATCTTTGGTTCTGTTTATGTGGTGAATTACATTTATAGACTTGCGTATATTGAACCAGCCTTGCATCCCCGGGATGAATCCTACTTGATCATGGTGGATAAGCTTTTTGATGTGCTGTTGTAATCGGCTTGCCATTATTTTATTGAAGATTTTTGCATCTATGTTCATCATGGATATTGGCCTGTAGTTTTCTTTTCTTGTTGAGTCTCTGCCAGGTTTTGGTATTAGGATGATGTTGGTCTCATAAAATGATTTGGGAAGGATTCCCTCTTTTTGGATTATTTGGAATAGTTTCAGTATGAATGGTATCAGTTCCTCTTTGTATGTCTGGTAGAATTCGGCTGTGAACCCATCTGGACCTGGGCTTTTTTTGGGTGGTAGGCTCTTAATTGCTGCCTCGACTTCAGACCTTGTTATTGGTCTATTCAGGGTTTCGACTTCTTCCTGGTTTAGGCTTGGGAGGAGGCAGTTGTCCAGGAATTTATCCATTTCCTCCAGGTTTTCTAATTTATGTGCATAGAGTTGTTTGTAATAATCTCTGATGATGGTTTGAATTTCTGTGGAATCTGTGGTGATATCCCCTTTGTCATTTTTTATTGCATCTATTTGATTATTCTCTCTTTTCTTTTTTATTAGTCTGGCTAGTGGTCTGTCTATTTTGTTGATCTTTTCAAAAAACCAGCTCCTGGATTTATTGATTTTTTGAAGGGTTTTTCGTGTCTCTATCTCCTTCAATTCTGCTTTGATCTTAGTTATTTCTTGTCTTCTGCTATGTTTTGAGTTTTTTTGATCTTGCTCCTCTAGCTCTTTCAATTTTGACGATAGGGTGTCAATTTTAGATCTCTCCTTTCTTCTCATGTGGGCACTTATTGCTATATATTTTCCTCTAGAGACTGCTTTAAATGTGTCCCAGAGATTCTGGTATGTGGTGTCTTCATTCTCGTTGGTTTCGAAGAACGTCTTTATTTCTGCCTTCATTTCATTGTTTATCCAGTCAACATTCAGGAGAAAGTTGTTCATTTTCCATGAGGCTGTGCGGTTCTGGGTTGGTTTCTGAATTCTGAGTTCTAACTTGATTGCACTGTGGTCTGAGAGACTGTTTGTTATGGTTTCCATTCTTTTGCATTTGCTGAGGAGTGATTTACTTCCAATTATGTGGTCAATTTTAGAGTAGGTGTGATGTGGTGCTGAGAAGAATGTATATTCTGTGGATTTGGGGTGGAGAGTTCTGTAAATGTCTATTAGGTTTGCTTGTTCCAGGTCTGAGTTCAAGTCCTGGATATCCTTGTTAATTTTCTGTCTCGTTGATCTGTCTAATATTGACAATGGTGTGTTGAAGTCTCCCACTATTATTGTGTGGGAGTCTAAGTCTCTTTGTAAGTCTTTAAGAACTTGCCTTATGTATCTGGGTGCTCCTGTATTAGGTGCATATATATTTAGGATCGTTAGCTCTTCTTGCTGCATTGATCCTTTTACCATTATGTAATGTCCTTCTTTGTCTCTTTTGATCTTTGTTGCTTTAAAGTCTATTTTATCTGAGATGAGAATTGCAACTCCTGCTTTTTTTTGCTCTCCATTTGCTTGGTAAATCTTCCTCCATCCCTTTATTTTGAGCCTTTGTGTATCCTTGCATGCGAGATGGGTTTCCTGGATACAGCACACTGATGGGTTTTGGCTTTTTATCCAATTTGCCAGTCTGTGTCTTTTGATTGGGGCATTTAGTCCGTTTACATTTAGGGTTAATATTGTTATGTGTGAATTCAATCCTGTCATTTTGGTGCTAGGTGGCTGTTTTGCCCTTTGGTTGATGCAGATTCTTCATTGTGTTGATGCTCTTTACCTTTTCGTGTGTTTTTGGAGTGGCTGGTACTGGTTGTTCTTTTCTATGTGTAGTGCCTCCTTCAGGAGCTCTTGTAGAGCTGGTCTGGTGGTGATGAATTCTCTGAGTTCTTGCTTGTTCACAAATGATTTTATTTTTCCTTCACTTATGAAGCTTAGTTTGGCTGGATACGAAATTCTGGGTTGAAAGTTCTTTTCCTTAAGGATGTTGAATATCGGCCCCCACTCTCTTCTGGCCTGTAGGGTTTCTGCCGAGAGATCTGCTGTGAGTCTGATGGGCTTCCCTTTGTGGGTAACCCGACCTTTCTCTCTGGCTGCCCTTAGTATTTTCTCCTTCATTTCAACCCTGGTGAATCTGATGATTATGTGTCTTGGGGTTGCTCTTCTAGAGGAGTATCTTTGTGGTGTTCTCTGTATTTCCTGGACTTGAATCTCGGCCTGCCTTGTTAGGTTGGGGAAGTTTTCCTGGATAATATCCTGAAGAGTATTTTCCAGCTTGGATGCATTCTCTTCGTCACATTCAGGTACACCTATCAAACGTAGATTAGGTCTTTTCACATAGTCCCATATTTCTTGTTGACTTTGTTCATTCCTTTTTACCCTGTTTTCTCTAATCTTGCCTTCTCGTTTTATTTCATTGAGTTGATCTTCGACCTCTGATATCCTTTCTTCTGCTTGGTCAATTCGGCTGTTGAAACTTGTGCATGCTTCACGAAGTTCTCGTGTTGTGTTTTTCAGCTCCATCAATTCGCTCATATTCCTCTCTAAGTTGTCCATTCTTGTTAGCATTTCGTCAAGTCTTTTTTCAAGGTTCTTAGTTTCTTTGCATTGGGTTAGAACATGTTCTTTTAGCTCACGGAAGTTTCTTATTATCCACTTTCTGAAAGCTGATTCTGTCATTTCATCACACTCATTCTCCATCCAGTCTTGTTCCCTTGCTGGTGAGGAGTTGTGATCCCTTGTAGGAGGAGAAGTGTTCTGGTTTTGGGTGTTTTCATCCTTTTTGCGCTGGTTTCTTCCCATCTTTGTGGATTTATCCACCTGTTGACTTTGTAGTTGTTGTCTTTCTGATTTTGGTAATTTTAAGTCTGCTGTGGCAGAACTCATAAACCCCCTGCTCTTCCCCCCAGGTGTTCTGTCCCAGGGAGTTACGGTTTTATGGTGTTCCCCTGTGCGGTTGCTGTTTTCCCTGCCCACAAGGTGGCAGCCTAGTCACACTCAGGTTGCAGAGGCTTCGCTAAGCTGCTGTGGGCTCCACCCAGCTTCCGTGTGAACTTCTGGGTGTAGTTAGAACTGCTTCCGATATGTTGGCCCGCCCCTGTAGTGACGGAGTCTCTGTAGTGGCGGATTGCCTTGGTAGAGAACAGCAGGGTGCCTATGGAGAACGCCCCTCCTCCACAGAGCTGTACCGTCCCGGTTTCAGTTGTGTTTCAGGTCTTCTTGCTGGGTAAGAGGGGACACCGTCTCATCTGATCTGCCTCCGGAGCCGCTGCGTTGGCTAAAGCCGCGGCTCTGAGATTCGTGGCGCTGGCCTGGCTCCCCGTTTCAGCTCCCCTTGCTGGCTTATAGGGAACTCAGACTCTCTCACTTTGTACAGTGAGCCCTTGCCTCAGGGTGCCGGCCCAGCGGCTGCGCCGTTCAAGCCAGCGGCGCCAGCGGCGCTGGCGACCCGTGTGGCTTCTCTGCGTGTGAATCTCCTGGTCTGTGGGCAGTAAAAATCAGTCTGGAAATACGGCGTCCACTCACCCTCTGTGCTTTCTCTCGGAGCTGCATTCCCGAGTTCCTCCTAAGCGGCCATCTTGGATCTCCTCCGCATCATTGCATTTTAACCCTTTTACACATTTCTTATTCTTCCACACACATAGCTGATGATTGTGTATAAAATATTTTAAAATATGTATTATATAATTACATTACTCAAATATAATACAAAACAGTATGTATTTAAAATTTTTATTTGCCTATTTTTTGTCATGTTTCTTAAAAACAGAGTAAGTTGGCCAGGCACAGTGGCTCATGCCTGTAACCCCACACTTTGGGAGGCCAAAGTGGGCAGATCATGAGGTCAAGAGATCAAGACCATCCCGGCCAACATGGTGAAACTCTGTATCTACTAAAAATACAAAAAATTAGCTAGGCGTGGTGGTGCACATCTGTAGTCCCAGCTACTCGGGAGGCTGAGGCAGAAGAATTGCTTAAAACCAGGAGGGGGAGGTTGCAGTAAGCCGAGATGTTGCCACTGCACTCTAACCTGGTGACAGAGCAAGACTCTGTCTTTAAAAAAAAAAAAAAGGAAAAATTACATAAAAATGAGTTTTAAAACCAAATATTGCTTTTTTCTTTGGTTTTTAGACCGAGTTTCTCTCTGTTGCTCAGGCTAGTTTTTGTATTTTTTTTGGAGAGACAAAGATTCACCAATTTTCCCAGGCTGGTCATCTACTTCTAGGCTCAAGCAATCTGCCCACCTCAGCTTCCCAAAGCACTGAGATTACAGGCGTAAGTCACCCAAATATCACTTTTAAACCAAAAAATAATCATGCCTCCAATTTCTAATAACATTCATGAACCGAACTGTAATTTATTGTATTGTTGAATTGTTGATTAAGAACTATAGATTAAACACCAAGATTTTTAAAGAGTTATACAATGAGACAGCTTAATTCCCTCTCTTGATTTTTGACATATTATTTGAGAATTCTTAGCTCTAAGTTGTGAATTCTTCCCCTTAGGTACATATACTCTATAGTTCTTGAGCATAGATAGATACCTTACTTTTCTTTGCATCTTATTGCCATGCACACAGGGCTTAAAATATAATAGTATCACAGACATATATATGTTTGTGTGTGTATATATATACACACACACACAAACACATATATATGTCTTCATCTATCCCCCATTCTGGAGTACAGTGGCACAATAATAGTCATTATAGTCTCGAATCCCTTGGCTCAATTGATCCTCTACCTCAGCTTCCTGAGTAGCTGGAATTGCAGATGACCACCACTATGACTGGCTACTGTTGAAATTTTTTTTAGTAGAGATGGAACCTCATTATATTGTCCAGGCTGCTCTCAAACTCCTGGGATCAAATGATCCTCTCCCCTCTGTCTCCCAAAGTGCCGGGATGCTGGGATTACAGGCATGAGTCAGAGTGCCTGGCCTAATAAATAGGTTCTAAATAAACTAATGAATAACTCACGTTGGAGGTGAGCATCACCTTTGGAAAAAATTACACTACTGCAGTAGAATATATGTACAAATAACCCCTTTACTCTCCCCTCATCTATCTTTGTTTGCCATTAATTTTAAAAAGGTGATTAAAAATCTAAAATATAACCTCAGGAGAAATAACGTGATGTGTCATCATACATCAACGAGATATATGTGAAGCTTTCACAGCAGGTAAGAAAATTAGGGGATGGAGATTAAAAAAGGGCATATGGCATAAGGAAAACAATAAATGACTGTTTACTCTTAGTACTAGAAGTCATATCTATCAAGGGGATACATCTTAGAAAGATAATCAAAAGCACCTTTCAAAGACTGCAAGAGGGAAATATCCTATCCTTTAAGAGCAGTCTTTGGCATCTTAATAGTGTGAAGGAAAGCACGTGGTAAGACGGCAAATGCCCAGAAGGCTCCAGTCCATAACACAGTGGATGTTGTTTCAGGAACTGATCACGATCCGTTGCTTTGCAGTCCATTTACTTGAATAGATTTCAACTAAAACTTGTTTGGAAAATTTCCATAATCTCAGGATTTGTGGTTTACCATAGACTAAGGCTTTGGTACATAAGTTATTATATATATATATATGATAAATAAATATATATAAAAGTATATACAACTTTTCAAATATCATATATGTGGATGGACGGACAGAAAATGAATTTTATATGAAAATGCTTTAACATGTAGATATGAGTAATAGATTGTTTTGACAAAGATTTTCATCAACGTGTTTCATTTTCTTTATCTCCATGAAGAGTCATCCCCCTTTCATTCACAAGCAAATTCTGCTACCCAGGTATGGCCTAATCTTTCTTTTGCTATATTATCATTTTGGTTTCATCATTCCTTTTCTAGTGTTTCTTACATTGAAATCCTAGTTCTTTTTTCTTGGCATATCAAACTCTTTTAAAATCAGCCTGACCATTTATCTCACTATATTTTCCCTTCTTTTATTATTCAAGCCTTTAAAATAAATGATCCACCTTCCCTTCACTCTATTATTATCTGGTTAATTTTTAAAACATTGGATTATTCTACATGGATTATTCTCTAAAACTGCTCTGGAAAGAGGGCATCAAGCCCACCTTAGTTGTAAAACTCATCAGAAATAATGAGTTTTGTTTTGTTTTGTTTTTGAGACAGTCTCACTCTGTTGCTCAGGCTGGAGTGCTCACTGCATCCTCCACCTCCCAGGTTCAAGCAATACTCCTGTCTCAGCCTCCTGAATAGCTGGGATTACAGGTGCGCCACTATGCCTGGCTAATTTTTGTATTTTTAGTAGAGACGGAGTTTCACCATGTTGGTCACGCTGGTCTCAAACTCCTGACCTGGTGATCTGCCCACCTTGGCCTCCCAAAGTGCCGGCATAATGAGTTTCTATCATTGACTAAAAATTTCCACATAGTCCCCACTATCAGAACTTAGACGGATTCTTATACCTGAAACCTACATGAAATCTCACCACTGCTTCCTCTACTTAAACTCCCCTTCCCTTTTTTCCTTTGTATTTAACTAAAAAAATTTTTTAAATGATCTGCTAAAATATTATTTCCTTCAAAAAGTTTTCCCTTTCCTTTACAGGCTTGATCCTACAGCACAATGTAATTCTCTTGGCAAAGAATGTATACCCCTGTGGCAATTATTTGCTTAGATATTAATCTTTTTCATCATTGCCAGCTACCGCAGTATAGGGTCCAGATGCTTCTTGCTAGGAGGCATTCAATAAATATTGCTTGAAAGAATTAACTGCTTCCCCTAATGTTTTTCTTTGATAGCAAGCTCCTTTGTATTGTAATTTTAAAACTTGTTTCCACTCTCCTTATTTTTCCTCTAGGGGTTCTCAAACACTATTCAAATACTCTTCCTAATCTTGCTAATAGTTCCATTTATAAAGCCTACCATTCCAGTGTAGAAATCAGAGATTTCTCTTTCCCTGCCTGTTTCTACATACCGATGTTATCTTGTTATTTGGGATCTACTAACTAGATACATTTAAGTGAGATTTGGATATACTAATCAACAATGTGAAGAAATAGGCACCACACGTAATCCATTCTTCATATAAGACTTATGGCAACAATGCAGAGGTTCTATTATCCAATTCCCAGTGTAAGCAGAGTTCTCTGGCCTGTTCGTGCCCAGTTGTGGAGTTTTCACTAGAGAACCACCACAGTGTCTTCTTAGTATTATGTAATTCCTAATTCTGAGACTAACAATCTGGTCTTTTAGGAGATCCTTTGGGTTACCAGATGTCCTTAAATAAATTAATTTCCTGTTTAAACAAGTTAAAGTGGGTGTTCTTTGGTGCAGTTTTGAGCGCTGAGAGGATTATCTTGTTATCTTGAGTTATCTCTTTTCGGCTGCTTTTGCAGATTCTTTTCCCTATAACTGGACCTTAATCATATTTGTTCATTTAGTCACTCGAGAAATATAAATTGAGTACCTATAAATATCAATTGAGTATCTATAAATGTCAGATATTGCTGTAGATACCAGGAATTCTTTAGAGGAGAAAACAGAAACATTTCCTTCTTTGTGTTAATCGTATTCTGGGCTGTGAGAGGAAACCGTATTTCCTAATGATCATTACACAGAAGAAAATACAAGTAGAGCACATGAGTAGTCAGGGACCAGTGGCATAAGGATGTTATTTAAGGAATGATATGTATGGAAGACTTCTCTTATTTGGGACAGAGAAACCTAAGGCTCCAAAATAGTTAGTGACCTTCTGGAGGAAGCACATTGCAGACAGAGTAAACAGTGAAAAGGCTCTGACGTGTCAGTGTGAGTCATGTGCTTAGAAAACGCAAGGCTTTCACTGCAGCTGAAGACAGTGAGTGAGGGGGAAATCAAGAGCTGAGATCAGAAAGAACATTAACTGATAGTGCAGGACAGTTCTCCAGTGGTCTTGAATCAATCCAGTTCTTCCCCCTTTCTTTCTGGTGTTTTTCAACAACTGTAGAATGTGCTGGTAATGTAACAGCCCAAGCTTTGTTCTACTGTCCCTGCTGGGGAATGCACCATTCTGAGTCAGGAAGGAAATGCCCAGGTCAGCCCAGGCTTTGCTTCTCTCTCTCCTGGAAGCAGGATGTAGTTGAAATCTCTGCACAGCAAGTCGTATGGGCCATCAGGTATCTAAACCAGAGTGGACAGGCTGCCTTTCAGGGTCCTTCAGCTATAGTGTAAGTGGAGGCACACACACTTAGGTCTTTATCTGTGCCAGACAGCTTTCTCAAGCCTTGGGGGACTGGCTCACAACGGATCCCAAGCCTATTTTTCTCTCTTGCAGCCATGTGCACATAGTAAACTCGCTCCATACAACCTGTGGCATGTGAGTGTGTTCTGTCTCATCAGACTCGCATTGGCAGCCTTGCAGAGGAGGATGCCATGGGTGGAAGTGCTCAACTCCTGTTCCTGGTAGTTCACCTAGTGATGATCTCTGCTGTGCTTTACGCAGTGAGACTATTTCCTTGGGAGTGGTTATTAGTGAACCTGATTCACAGAGGGCAGATAATGCAGAGCCTTATAGGGCATTGTAAGTACTTACAGTGCCCTATGAATGCCTTTGAAAGCCATTGGAGATTTTAAACAGAGGAATATTATCTGGATTACATTTAAAACTATCACTGACTACTCTGTGGTAAACAGATTGAGAGGGCCTATGTTGGGAAGAGACATTGTTTAGTAAATAGCTTTAGTAGAAAAGAGATCAGAACACTGAGCCTTAGGCTTTTTTTAGTCACAGAGAGACAGAGAATCTAGAAAGGAAGATTGTACGTGAGATAGGATAAAACAAGAAAATAAGGTATCACAGAAGCGAAGCTATATGATGACAAAATTTCAAGGAAGGAGAAGTCAACTATAGCAACTGACATATCTAGAAGATGGGACAGAGAGGTAAGAATGTGGACGTTATTGACACCAGGAACTTCAAATTCTCTCATTTTGCTAACTTGATTCTATTATTATCTATTACTTGATAATGTCTACTTTACATGTCTTTTTCTACGACCCGTATTTGATAGTTGGATGCTTCCAACTCCGATTGCTTTAGTGAAATGCAGACTCTCCAAATCATACTGGATATTTCCACTTAAAATTCAACATATTCCTCTCAAAAATCATCCTCTCTACTCTCAACTACATTCTATTACCTTAAGTGTTCTTTTCAGTTTGGAAAACAATTCAGAATCAATGAAGCTGTTATAGGTAGTTAGGCATAAGCAGAGCAGAATAGGGCTCTCCCCCACCCACTAGAAATGTTAGGTGATGGTTCAGCAATTATTGCACTGCTTCTCGAAAAATGATAATTCAGCAGCCAGAGACAGACAATCTCTTGATGGTTCACACCGGTTAATATTAAAAGTGTTCACTGAATGCAAGCCCCAGGGAAAAGCAGCTTCTCGGGCATGTATATTAAGACACAAATGGCGAAGTATGACGGTCTGGGGGATCATGGAACCAGAAAAAGGACAAAAACCTCAGATGGGCGTGCCTGTAACTTTCTGAACGCTGTGCATGCTCAATCAGAAGGGTAAGGGAAGCACTGCTCACACAGAAAGTCCACCCTAGGGGAAGAATCATGGGAAAGAGGGGAGCCTATAAAGTCCCAGAATCAAGGTTAAAGGGTGCTCCTTTTTCTCTCTTTGACCTTCAGGTGCCCACTTAGATCGCTTCCAAGTGTTCTTTCCTTTCTTTTCTATTTCAAGCATTTTTAATAAACTTCCACTTCTGCTCTGAAACTCGCCTTCAACTCTTTTTCCACTTGATGCCCCTCAGTCAAATTCTTTCTTCTGAGGAGGCAAGGACTGAAGTTGCTACAGACCGGTATGGATAGGCAGCCAGTAACAGGGTAACTCGGACCTCTGCCAACAGTAACAAAGCTACCATGATACCTAATCCGTATTAACTTTATATCTTAAAAATCAAAATTCTCTTTTTATCCATGCCATTCATGCTCCATAGTTCATGACCTCGTCATGTTTTGCTTGAGTTATTAATATATCCATATTTTCCTTATCTTTCAGTCTTAAGCTTCATTTCTTTTTTAATATTCTCAAATCTCTTGTCATACTAATTATTCTAAATAGAAAATTTGTAATATGATATCCCAGTTTACAGTCATTTATTGGCTTCCCATTATGTAAGGATGAAAATTACCGTGACAGGGCCTGGTATTCCTAATCTGCTCTTGCCCATTGCTTAAGTTTAATCTTCTGCCTGTGTATTCCTGAAACTTGGTGTTCCTTGAATTCTCATCTACTTCCATTTCCCTGAAAATAAGCATGCCTTCTCTCATTTTCATTGCTTTTCCTCATTCAGCTTTCTCTCACCGGACTGTTTTTATGTATCTGCCCAAATGGCACTGGGGCATATACTGATTCTCTTAAAAAGTTTGGAAGTATAACTTGAGATAAACCTTAACTCATTTCTAAAACATCAGACTAGATTTTGGCTAACGTATTGCACTGTCACAGTGGTTCCAACATACAGGCCCTTAAATGTGCCATTTCTCTGCATGAATGAATGTTGAACAAAAGGTGTTTATGTGGCCTTATGCAATTCACAGAAGGATTTAATTGATTTTAATTAGCTGTGGGAAACAAAATTTAACTTACTAAATCCTGAGTTCTGAAAACAACAAAGAGAATGGGAAATGGATTTGTATATGCAGAACATAAAAATTTTAGTCTTTCCATCGTGTGGTAGTATATAAATATATGTGCCTTTGTATGACTATTATTGTAGCATAACTCTCAGAATCTTAATGGTTTATTTTATAGAAAGAACACATACTTAGTAAATTCCCCTTGAATATCACAGAAAAAGTAGTGCTTAACAGTCTGTGCTAAAGAGTCATTTAGAAATACAGAGAAGTATTACATAGATTTTTTTTCAGAGTGCCCTTCAATCCTGAGAATATGAATACTGAGTAACAAATTATTTTACATAGTTGACATAAAAAAATGTTATGAACTCTTGACAGTTTACCTAATTTAGGAGTCAAACTTTATTATTATAGTAGGTAATTACCTCAAATACTTACGATTCCAAAAATATGAATGAGGCAAATTTTGCACATTCTTTAAGCACACGTTTTCATAGAAGTACTATGCTCTAGCTTAAGAGTAAACGTTAACATTTGAAAGACATAGCATATAGTAAAATGCCAGTTTGTCTTTTTTGCTAAGTACATAAAGTAAAAGCAAAGTGTCAGTTGCTTTTTCAGAAAATAAACTTGCAAAATTATTTTTTAAATAAGATGAAATTGGTTTAGAAAGTACAGTTTTCTCCATATAATAGGTCTCTAAAAGTTAGTTTTGACAGATATCAATATACTGACTTCATATGGTATCTATGACTATAAACATTAATGGTTTTTGTAAAATTTGGATAGGTTTTATAAAAATTGTCAAGTGAATATATCAAATTGCTTAAAAATTACATACATATTAAATAATTTGATAAATTTTATGTAGGAGCCATGTGTCTTCTTCAGAACTGTGGACTGATTGTCTTCATACGTCTCTTGATGTGTAAGAATTTTTAGTGTTTTGAAAAATCTAGCACCTTTGCAAGCATGATAAAGGCATGATAAATACAACTTCAGAACTGGCTTATTTACAACTTTAATAGGCTTAATGAGATTTGATTCATATAGCTTATAATTCACCTATTAAAGTGTACAATTCAATGTCTTCACTGTAGTCACAGGGTTGTGCAATAATGATCACAATCTAGTTTTAGAACATTGGCATATCTCCAAAAGGAAATCTTACCAACAACAAGCAGTCACTCCCCATCCCGCTTCCACTTCCCACTTCCAGGTCTAACTAGCTACTCGCCTACATCTTCACTTTTTTGTATTTGCCTGTTTTGGATATTTCAAATAAATGGAGTTATGCACCATGCTTTTGCATCTGACTTCTTTCATTTAGCTTAAGGTTTTCAGGTTCATCCATGTTTTTGTATTGGTAGGGTGCTCCTTTTTGTAGTTAAATATTTGATTGTATGAATATTCGTTTATTCATTTATTAATTGATGAGCATTTGAGTTATGAGACTTTGTGCCACTATAATTTATGCTGCCATGAACATCTGCAGACAGGTTTTGTGTGGATACATTCATATGTCTCTTGGTTAAGTAGTTAGAAGTGAAATTGCTGGGTAATATGATACCTCTGTGCTTAACCATTTGGGGACCTGCCAGACTGTTTTCCAAAGACGCAGTACCATTTCACATTCCCTCCAGAAAAGGGTGAGGATTGCCTACATTTGTTATTGTCTTTTTGCTTACAGCAATTCTAGTGGGTAGGAAGTGGTACGTCATTGTAGTTTTGATTTGAATTCACCTGATGAGTAATGAAGTTGAGCAACTTAATTTCCACAAGTTTGTGAATTCATCAAATCTCCTTCTGTTATGGATTTATTTGGCTTTCAGTGTTGACTATAAAATGTCTGGGTGTGAATCTCATTGAGTTTATCCTACTTGGAGATTCCATTAACTGTTTTTGCTGCTGTTTGTTTTTTTCTGAGCATGGGTTACACGTTCTTGTTTCTTTACATGTCTTCAATGTTTATGTTGCTAAAAATGGGATATATTAGATAAGATATTGCAATTATACTTGATTTTTTCCTGGAGGTTGTTTATGTTCTTTGCTTGGTCATGTATTTGTCTGGAGGCTTGGCTATACAAATCTATAATGGACATCCCCTGCAGTGTTCAGCCTCTCGTGTATCTGCTCAGTTTCCTTTTCAATTGCTTTATCCTTTATTCTGGCTACCTAGAAATTACCCCTGGGTTGACATAAGCATTTACTGGTCAAAAGTTGTTGTTAAGCTACTTTATCTCACTGAAGTTTTACTCTTACTAGTGGATGTTTGTATGGCTTGAAGGTCACACAAACAGTTCTGGCAGTTGCTGACTTTTGCCCCACATTTCCCTGGAAAGTAGAGGTTTGGATGTTTGCTCTACGATCACGTCTAAACTTGCATAGTCTTGGGCATACACACAATCTTCCAGACAGTAGGGGGCAGGTGTAAGTTAATTTTTATTCTCACTTAATAGGATTCCTCCTCTCACTTAATTTGTCTGCTTCTGATAGCAGCAGAAGGCAGACAAATTCCTAGGCAGAAAGGGGCAGCTCCCAAGTGAAACCTGACCTTCAAGCCCAAGACAGTCTGAAGTCTGAAAACTGAGCCGATAGTTTTGGGTGAAGTCCACGACCCAGAGTGAGAACTTCCTTGATGTCTTTTAGCTAATTGAATGGTGCTTTTTCCAGGCCTGCCCGTGGACCAATTAGCATGCACTCCCCTATTCTGAACCCATAAAAACTTTAAACTCAGTCACACATGGGGACTTCCTGCCTTCACCTTGGGGTAGGGGCAACCCACCTTGCATCCCCTCTCTTGTCAAGAGCTGTTCCATGGCTCAGTTAGACTCTTCTCTACCTTGTTCACTCTCTAGTTGTCACCAAATATCATTCTTCTTGGATGCAGGATGAGAACCCAGAACCGCAGGAGCAAACGCAGCTGTAACACTGCAGCCCTTCCACGTGATGGAAAACAGTGGTGAGGCCAGTAGTCATGGGTTGAGTGGGGCACCGGGACCAAATGAGCTATAACACATACCAGCTGACACGCATCCTGGCCTGCCTGCTGAGCTGCCGGCAGTGGCATGCTCCTATTTTCCAGGCTTGGAAAGAAGAGCTGTGACCCTTCTGGGTGCCCAGACCTTGGGACTCCCCAAGCCAGAGTTGTGAAATGCTGTAACATCTCTTGGGGCTCCATAGTTGCTGGTCTCTCTGAATTCTTGGGCACCACTGCATTCCCCTAGTCCAGATGCCAGCGCCCAAGGCAGAAGCTGCCTGAGGCACAGCTGGTCCAGCTAGTCTTGCATGGAAGCTTGCGCCTATGCCAGCGCATGGAGCTGTCCACCCCACTGCAGAAGCCAGTGCACCTGGCTGTGTGCAGTGGCCAGACCCTGCGCACCCTTGCTTACACATCTCTCATTGCTCCATGTCTGGCTCACCCGTGGGGAGGTGTGGGATCTGGGCTGGTGGCATGAACCAAGCACAGCCTGCCAAGCTGAATGGGTGGAGCCAGCCCAGCTATCCGAAGCAAAATTCAAGCAGAGGTGCCACTGGCCACAGAGGCTTCCAGCTGGTGAAGTGGAACTGAAAGAATCCTGTGTCACTGGGTTAGTGCAGCTTATTTTTCACTCAGTGTTTTGTCAAAGGTTGCTTTTAAGTGTCTTGTGTTATTAAATTTCCACTTTATGTTGATGGGCCTGTGTACAGCTTGGTGAGTACTTTCAAGACTGTCCCACATCTTTCTCTACTTACTCCCGAGTAGGTGCAGCCTAGAGAAGGTGAATGGTCTTTCGGAAACACACAGTCAATTTGGATCTCAGGGAGTCTCTTTTAGGCTTTTTTTCTTGATTCTATTAAATACCTGACTGTTTTGCCATTTTGCACATGTCTTGGAGCTAATTAGCCTCCTCTTAAATGCTCTCCAGCAAGATCTCAGTCATTTTTGACAATTCTTTAGGCATGCAGTTTTCCATACTCTGTCCTAAATAAAGGTCATCTCCACGGGCAGAGCTGCTAACTTTTCCACTGGACAGAAGTTTTGTGTTTATTGTGGTCACTTAGTTTTTAATTTCATTTGATTTGTAAATGCAGACATGGAAACACTGAAATTAAAGACAATAATGATTTCTAAGTAGAGATTAATCCCTTTACTACCAGAACTCTTTTCCCAAATGTATGTCCAGGAGCACATGTAAGAAAAGTTGCCTAATACAGACTAACCAGTAAGACTTGTCTCATATTAATAATTAAATATAATTATTTAATATTATAGATGCAAATTTATTTAACCCTGGCTCACCCAAGTGTTGCTTCAGAAACATTAGACTTCAATTATCAGTTTTTCTTATGTTTCTCCTTTGAATTTGAAACTGACCCAATAGTCCCATAGACTGTTCTTTTGGGTAAACATAGAAATTGACCTTCCTGTTCTTAAGGCTTAAAATTTTTATTTGTTTTTTCTGAGTTCCTTCCTCAGGAAAGAACCTTCAGGCCTCTCAAAAGAAAAAAAAAAGTATCAAATAATTGAAACTCACCATATCACCACATCCAGGCAATGAAACTTTGAACTCATCATTCATTGTAATTGTTTCTTTGCCCCTCCCTATCCTGTTTTCTTACACATTGTTGAATTTCTTCCTTGCTGTATAAACCCCTGGTTTTAGTGGGTCAGGGAAATGGATTTGAGACTGCAGCACCCGATTAAAGACTTCTTTGGATACTTGTCATCACAGTGATGGACTGTCTGTATGGTGAGAAGCAGGGCCTACACTGAATCCCTGGTGTTTTGGTGGCAAATTTAGTTGTTGTATAGTAAATGATCCATTAGAAATGAATATCCTTAACACACATTTCTTTGGGATGAAGCTTTATCAGAATACAATCCATTAATTCAAACTTCATAAATTTTTCAGCTGAAAACCCACAAATTGTGAAATGTTCAAATAGCTGCCAAACTTCAGAAGATACAAAAATGCTTAGTAGTACATATCTCAATAAAAAATTAGGGATTGATCCTTGAAATATGATTATACTTTTATGTATCTCTCCCATTCAATCCATTAGCAAATTCTATCAACCACAAAATATAGCTCAAATCAATCTGCTTTCCTTCATCCCAATTGCCACGACCTACCTCTAAGCCACTGTTAGTTCTACCCTTGAAACTAGAGTCTATTTCCACCCTTACTTGGCACCAATAAAACCTTCACTCAGTAGCCAGAGGGAACTTTTTAAGATAAAAATTGAATCCAAAGAAACTGAAATCAACATATCCCAGTGATATCAGCATGTCCATGGTCACTGCAGCATCATTCACAACAGTCAAAATACAAAGTCAAAATGCATGTGCAACAACAGACAACTGGATAAAGAGAATGTGTTTTATAAAGCCAATAGAATATTACTCAGCCTTAAAAAAGAAAGAAATTCTGTCATTTGTGACAACATGGATGAAACTGGAGAACATTATGTTAAGTGAAATAAGTCAGGCATAGAAAGACAAATACCACATTATCTTACTTATATATGGAGTCTGAAACAATCATACTCAGAGTAAAATGGTGGTTACGAGAGGCTGGAGGCAGGAGAAAAAAAATAGGAAAATGGTTGTCAAAGGGTACAAAGTTTCAGTTAGGAAGAGTAAGTTTTTAAGATCTACTGCACAACATGGTGACTATAGTTAATAATAATGCATTGTATATTCAAAATTGCTTAGAGATTAAATGTCAAATGTCTCACCACAAAAAATAAGTGAAGGGATGTATATGCTAATTAGCTTTATTTAATCATTCCATGTTGTATCACATTGTATACCATAAATGCATGCAATTATTCTGTCAATTAAATGTAATAAAAAAATCTCATTTTGTTATTTTTTTCTATTGATTATTGTGTATTGTTTTTCTTTATTAATGTGTTCAATAGTCATATGATAAAACATAGTCAGATCTCATCAGATAAAGAAACATTTTCAGATGGATTATCAAAATTTATACATGAAAACCTATATTTAAAAGTGTAAAATATAGAAACAAACATATGCCAATATAGAAATTTATTACATGAATTTAGATGTATACACACACATACAAATATACACATTCAATTCTGTATTTTATGTTACATCTCATGTTTAGGAAGAAACACCTTTCTGGTACTAAAAAATTTTCTTTGTAAGCAATTAGAACTTCTTATTATCAAAAGATGTAATGTTCCCCCTTGGTCCACCCCCACTCTCAATTTTATTACCTTACCTATAATTACACTTTATGTACATATTTATATAATTCTTTTTGTTGACTGAATTTTTTTTACTTGTTCATTGTTTTACAATTTACTTTTTAGCCCTCAATTTTCTTTAAATTTTTTATAGAAGTTTACATAGCTACCTCATCTCTTATAATTGATAATTTAATCCCCATATTAATCACTACTTTATCATTTATGTTTTTCTATTTCATGCAATAATAAAATGACTTATGTCAGATAGATTGCAAATTGCTTAATGCATTGTCTGATCTTCTCTTATTCTTTAATAAGAGAACTTCATTTTTTTCAGGGCAGCAGTTGACCCAACTAAAAGACAGAATTTTATACTTTGCTGCTAGTTTGGACCATTTAACTCAAAACTGGTAAATGAATATGCCAATTTTATTGTACTTTCAAGAATCATTCTTAAAGAAATAGTGTTTCGTCTTCCTTCTCTCCTTGTATTACCTGCTGGCTGTAATATGTATGCAATTACATACAAAAGCAGTAATATGAAGGGAAATGGACCCTTGTTAATTGTGGCAAAGCAATGCAAGTGAAGACCCAGATGCTGAATATTAGCCTTGAAAGCTAACTGCCTAGACCTTTGTCTTGCATTGGCAAATAATTTTGGTAAGCTGTTATATTTTACACTTTGGAAGGCAAACTGTAGGCTGGCTAAGGTGGTGTTATTAAGTGGAATTGTAAAGGGATTCACAGGATCACTTTGCTATTTCAGCTGGCTGCTTTTGGTAAAATCCTGCAAGATGGTTATGGACTCAACATAAGAGAAGTCTATCTTTTAGCAGAAATAAGAATCTCTTATATTGCAGATTTGCAGGTTAAAAAGTCAACAGCTTTTGTCCTACATGTGAAGTGTATTTGTGCATGTGTAGAAAGATGAATAGATGGATGGATGGATAGATAGACAGTTAGATAGATAAAGTTTCCTAGGGCTGATGTAACAAATTACCATAAACTTAGTGGTCTGAAACAAAAAAGAATAATTATCTCATAGTTATAGAAGCTAACAATTTAAAATCGAAGTGTTAGGATGAGAAACTTTCTGGAGACATTAAGGGAGAATCTGATCTGTTTCTCTTCTGATTTCTGGTGGTTACTGGCAATCCATGGCATTTATTGGCTTGTAGCTGAAATCACACCACTGTACTTATATTATCACAAAAACTTTTTTCCTTGTGTTTCTCTCTGTGTTCATATGGGCTTCTTAAAAAGATCCTATCATTAGATTTAGGACCTACCCTAATCCAGTATCTGAATTTTAACTACATCTGCAAAACCCCCATTTCCAAATAAGATTACTTTCTGAGATTTCCTATGGACATGAATTTTGGAGAGATGCTACTAAGCACAATAAAGATAGATGATAGATAGCAATGCCAAAAATTTAACAGTAACAGGTTACTGAAATACTATTACTCCGCTGCAAAGAGGCAATTTAGGGTGTTGTTTCTCTATCCAAGCTCATTATTTCAGATGGCCTCAATTTTCAGAGAGTTGCAGATGGGAAATGCACAGATAATAGGAAATTTAAAATTCCTTAATCTTAAATAATCTGTTTACATAAGCTCTCTGCCAATGATTGCCTGCATTTGGGACTGGAAGTAAATAAACCAGAAGTCTACTATATGTACATACCTGTCCTGCAAAAATAGCCTGTCATAGCTATCTCCCTAAAAAAAGTCTAGGTCTTTAAAACTACACCACCAGAAAGTGGTCTCACATAATTGAGCAATCACCAAGAAGGACAAAGTCTTCATTACTCATCTCACTAATGTCAATGAAGGACAGGGGAACCAAAGAAATTTAGAGAAGACAGAGAATGTGGAGGTCAATGGAGACAGTTGGATTTATCCTGGCATGCCAACTTCTCAACGAGCAGGGCTGTAGATATTTATTCCATTCATTATTCCCACATCATGGCATATTTGAATGGAGGTGCATACTGCAGGGGATAGTCAGGCTCCAATTTCAAAGATAACTTCTCTCTGTCTGCTAGTTGAGCAGACTTAATCAAACTACGAAACAAGGCTTAAACAATTTCAGCAAAGTCTCAGGATACAAAATCAATGTGCAAAAATCACAAGCATTTCTATACACCAATAACAGACTAACAGAGAGCCAAATCATAAGTGAACTCCCATTCACAATTGCTACAAAGAGAATAAAATACCTAGGAATACAAGTAACAAATGATGTAAAGGACCTCTTCAAGGAGAACTACAAACTACTGCTCAAGGAAATAAAAGTGGACACAAGCAGATGGAAAAACATCCCATGCTTATGGTTAGAGAGAATCCATATGGTGAAAATGGCCATACTACCCAGAGTAATTTATAGATTCAACGCAATCCCCATCAAGCTACTAATGACCTTTTTCACAGAACTGGAAAAAACACCTTAAACTTCATATGGAACCAAAAGAGAGCCTGCATAGTCAAGACAATCTTAAGCAAAAAGAACAAAGCTGGAGGCATCATGCTGTGGGACTTCAAACTATACTACAAGTTTACAGTAACCAAAACAGCATGGTACTGGTACCAAAACAGAGATATAGACCAATGGAACAGAACAGAGGCTTCGGAGGCAATGCCACACACCTACAACCATCAGATCTTTGAGAAACCTGACAAAAACAAGCAATGGGGAAAGGATTCCCCGTTCAATAAATAGTGTTGGGAGAACTGGCTAGCCATGTGCAGAAAGCACAAATTGGACCCCTACCTGACACCTTTCACTAAAATTAACTCCAGATCGATTAAAGACTTAAACATAAGACCTAATACCATAAAAACCCTAGAAGAAAACCTAGGCAAAACCATTCAGGGCATAGTCATTGGCAAGGACTTCCTTACTAAAACAGCAAAAGCATTGGCAGCAAAAGCATTGACAGCAAAAGCCAAAATAGACAAATGGGATATAATTAAACTTCAGAGTTTCTGCACAGCAAAAGAAATAATCATTAGAGTGAACCAGTAACCAACAGAATGGGAAAAAATTTTTGCAATCTAACCATCTGACAAAGGGCTAATATCCCGAATCTGCAAAGAACTAAAACAAATTTACAAGAAAAAAACAAACCCATTCAAAAGTGGTCAAAGGATATGAACAGACACTTTTTAAAAGAAGACATATGAGGACAACAAACATATGAAAAAATGCTCATCATCACTGGTCATTAGAGAAATGCAAATCAAAACCACATTGAGATACTATCTCACACCAGTTAGAATGGTGATCATTAAAAAATCTGGAGACAATGCTGGAGAGGATGTGGAGAAATATGAACATTTTATACTGTTGGTGGGAGTGTAAATAACTTCAGCCATAGTGGAAGACACTGTGGTGATATCTCCAGGATCTAGAAATAGAAATTCCATTTGACCCAGCAATCCTATTACTGGGTATATACCCAAAGGATTAGAAATCATTCTATTATAAGGACACATGCACATGTATGTTCACTGAGGCACAGTTTACAATAGCAAAGACCTGGAATCAACCCAAATGCCCATTGATGATAGACTGAACATGGAAAATGTGGCACATATACAATATGGATTACTATGCTGCCATAAAAAATGATGAGTTCATGTCCTTTGTAGGGACATGGATGTATCTGGAAACCATCATTCTCAGCAAACTGACAGAAGAACAGAAAACCAAACACAGCATGTTCTCACTCATAAGCTGGTGTTGAACAATGAGAACACATGGACACAGGTAGGGGAGCATCACATACTGGGGTCTATTGGCGGGGGCTTAAAGAGGGACAGCAGTGGGGTGAGGAGGTTGGGGAGAGATAACATGGGGAGAAATGCCAGATACAGGTGATGGGAGGATGGATGCAGCAAACCACACTGCTATGTATGTACCTATGCAACAATCCTGCACGATCTACACATGTACCTCAGAACCTAAAGTACAATTGAAAAAAAAAAAGCAAAAACAATGAAACAAGTTATGTCATGCACAGCTGATGGATACATTTCAGTAGGTTTCTTGTATTAAATTAAGGTGGGAAAACATTCAGTGTTACAGAAGTGCCCTCATAAACATGAAACAATCTGTAGATTCCAAAATAGCTAATAATCACGAGCAAGGTTATTTTCTATGTTAATGATGATGTCTGTAGTGTTATCTATTTACTCAATAAACACACACATGAAACAACTCTGTCAAAGTAGCTGTTAAAAATAAAGATTGCCATTTCCATAGGAATAATCATGACCTTAGAGTTTTATACGTACACCCCATTATTTCTGATAATTTTATATACTAATGTTTAGAGTTATTAAATTGTGACAGATTGTTTGGAGCTAGAATACTACATGCTATAAACTAAATAACAGGTGAGTCATGTCATGGCTAATTACAGGAGGTTCTAGTGTCATCAGCTAATGCTTCTCTTAGAAAGAAAAACCGATTGCTTACATTGTCCATCAATGTTCAATGTTTTATCTCACAGGTATTATAAACAAGTATTAAATATAATATTCTGAATCACATTTATTTTATGCTCAATAGGTTTTTTAAATTAAAAATATGTAAGGGATCATGAAGAAAAAGCTAGAAATAACTTGAAAAACCTAATTATGTGACAAATATATGACATTTTGTACACTTAGAGTATATAACTGCATTAACACCTCGATGATTACATATGATTTTTCTCAAAATGTAACTTTGAAGCAGAATGTACTACATTTTAGTGAAACACTGAGGAAAAAATAAGCTGGAATATATAATTTTGATACATTCTAAAAATTTTGAATTTCTTAAATAATGGATATATTGTTATAATTTATATCTTTAATAAAGTAACTAGTTTGTTAAGATTTTATATTACTTGTGCAGAATCCAAGACTAGAAATCATTGCTTTATAGAGGCCACAATACCAACCAAAATGGAAATCAAAATTTACCCACAAATAAGGACTAAAGAGGTCAGTACTGCAGGATGTACTATAGAAGAAATGCATGAATATATTAAGTTTAACATAGGGAAAAATAAGAAATGTACTGATCAAACAGACTATGAAAAAGCTGGTTATCTATATTTTTTAGAGTTGTACATGGTCAAGTTTTACTCCTCTCTTGTGAAACTGGTTACCCATAATACGCTGGGCAAATCTTCAATTACATTAATATAAATATATTAAAAATTTACCAAAGTTTTCATATAAATTTAAGGAGATTATAGTGAAATCTTTTCTCATTTTGTCTCCTACATTTTTATTAAAGGAAACTTACGTGGATAAGTTAATATAAACCTATATTGACAGGTTTAAAATCTTCAGAAAACTTTAAGGAATACAAACATCATTTATAAACATTAAAGATTAAAATATATTTACATGTTGATTTAGAAATGAGCCTCCTGGCTGGGGTGGTGGCTTGTGCCTGTAATCTCAACACTTTGGGAGGTCAAGGCAGGTAGATTGCTTGAGGCCAGGAGTTCAAGACTAGCTTGGGAAAAATGGTGAAACCCTGTCTCTACAAAAAATGCACAAATTAGCTGGGTATGGTAATATGTGCCTGTAATCCTAGCTACTGGGGAGGCTGAGGTGGGAGGATGGCTTGAGCCTGGGAGGCAGAGGTTGCAATGGCCGGAGATGGTGCCACTGCACTTCAACCTCAGTGACAGAATGAGACCTTGTCTCAAAAAAGAAAAGAAACAAAAAATGAGCCTCCTTCAAATGCACCAAGTTCATTCATCTGAAGCTTACTTAGAATTGTGAAATAATTACTATAACATCACTCAGTAAATTTCCTCACATTTTATACCCCAAAATTCTGTTGACACAAATATAAATGAGTGATTTTTAAAGAATGAGAGTTCACTTCTTATTTGTTTCCGGATACCAAATAGCAAAGATTTGGAACCCACCCAAATGCCCATCAATCATAGACTGGATAAAGAAAATGTGGCACATATACACCATGGAATACTATGCAACCATAAAAAAGGATGAGTTCATGTTCTTTGCAGGGACATGGATGAAACCAGAAACCATCATTCTCGGCAAACTGAAACAAGAACAGAAAACCAAATGCTGCATGTTCTCACTCATAAGTGGGTGTTGAACAATGAGAACACATGGACACAGGGAGGGGAACATCACACACAGGGGCCTGGGGGTCGGGGGCTAGGGGAGGAATAGCGGGGGGGAATAGCAAGGGGTGAGGGGATTGAGGAGGGATAGCATTAGGAGAAATACCTAATGTAGATGACAGGGTGATGGATGCAGCAATCAACCACCATGGCACATGTATAACTTCATAACAAACCTGCACAATCTGCACATATATGCCAGAACTTAAAGTATAATAAATTTTTAAAAAAGAAAAAAGCAAATAGAGTGTTTAAATTTTAAGAGGAATACAATAAATCAGTGTTATGCCTATGTTTTCAATGAGATATCTGTGAAAATACACGTCCATTTTTTTAATTATACTTTAAGTTCTGGGGTACATGTGCAGACCCTGCAGGATTCTAACATAGGTATACACATGCCATGGTGGTTTGCTGCCTCCATCTCTCCATCACCTACATTAGGTATTTCTCCTAATGTTATCCCTCCTCAATCTCCCCACCCCCTGCTATCCTTCCCCAGCCCCCCACCCCCATCAGACCCCAGTGTGTGATGTCTCCCTCCCTGTGTCTATGTGTTCTCATTGTTCAACACTCACTTATGAGTGAGAACATGCAGTGTTTAGTTTTCTGTTCTTGTGTCAGTTTGCTGACAATGATGGTTTCCAGATTCATCCACGTCCCTACAAAGGACATGAATTCATCATTTCTTATGGTTGCATAGTATTCCATGGTGCATATTTGCCACATTTTCTTTATCCAGTCTATGATTGATAGGCATTTGGGTTGACTCCAAGTCTTTGCTATTGTAAACAGTGCACCAATGAACGCATATGTGCATGTGTCTTTATAACAGAACAATTTATAATCCTTTGGGTATATACCCAGTAATGGGATTGCTAGGTCAAATGGTATTACTATTTCTAGATCCTTGAGGAATTGGCACACTGTCTTCCACAATGGTTGAACTAATTTACACTAAAAATATGGGACACTTCACAAATTTGCGTGTTATCCTTGCACAGGGGCCATGCTAATCTTCTCTGTATAATTCCAATTTTAGTATATGTGCTGCTGAAGTGAGCACATGTCTGTATTACATACATCATATATGAACAAACCTATGTTAATAAATGTATTTTTAAAAGCTATTCAGAACAATTCGAAATCATTAGAAACTAAGGTTTTCAACAAAATATGTGCTATTTAAAATGGAATAAATTTTGTTTTGAGAAAAGCATGACAGGAAGTAGGATTCCTCTTTCTGTACAGAACTTTTAAGTTTTCAGAAAACTTCTACAGAGATAAATTTCTCATAGTATTAGATATCTTAGCAATGTGCCCAAATGTAGACATTTTTACTAATTATACAATGAGATCTGAGAAATCTAATTCTAATTGCTGTTTGTTTTGGTCTAATATAGAATACTCGACAAGATTTATAAAGAATTACCCATGTGTTATTGTATATCAGTTCCATACCTAATAGAAAAGGATTCTTAAATTCCACATTGAAATGCCACCAACCAATTTTTAAGCATGTTTCTTTTATCAGCCTAGATCTCACAAAAACCTGTGAAACTTACTTGACAAACAGAGACCAGTTAGTCTCCTTGACTTTATCATTATATAAATCTAAAATGGAAAATGAAGTGAGAAAGTTTAGTTTTTGCAAATTAGTAAAGCTGAACATATACCCATTAATTTCTGACTAAGAAAGGACAATGATAAGACCAGAGTCATAATGTGCACATCATTTTTATCCATATAACTTTCAAAGCCTCTTTTGGGGTGCTACTGTTCACAAAACCTCTGAGACAAAAGCAGGAAAAATAAACTTGGCTTAATTTCTATAATATTTAGGTGACATCACTAATTCCATGTTGGCAATATTTGGGGTTGGGCAATACTTTTTGTTAAGCATATAGTTAGGAGTCTTTTAAATCTTCTCTCTCGACTCCATTCCCTGACCATTGGGTTAGAGAAGCAAAATTCTATCATCCTAATAAAAAAATAGAAGACAAATGAGACAGAAAGAAGTCAGAGACAGAAAGTTTTCCCAAAGCCTAGCCAACAAAAATGTGTTCTAGCATTACAACATTATTGATGAAAGATTTTTTAAATCAACAATGGTGAGAAAATAAACATAACTTTTATGAAGTTGGAATCATCATTCCATTCTTATAAAACATATATATTGCATTATTACATATTGCTATTGGAATATTCAATATTTTTCTAAGGTGAAATTAAAACTTCCAATTAAAAAGGACCTTCAGAAACTCTGTATAATTACATGTTCTTTAAAGCCAGACACTGGGGGTACAGCTAGAGAAAAACCCATGCAGGCTTTAAAACATATTTCCCACAAAAAGTAAGATATGAAGAATGTGCACAGGAAAGAATGTATATAATTTCCATGTGTTTCTAAATCACTGGTTTTTAAAGAATATTTTAACAATCACATTCACTCCTGTGGAAAAATGAAACAAATATCGATATATGTCATTTGAATTCTTTGCAATATTAGATTGTTATGCTTCCTATTGAGAATAATCAATGACTTGTCATGGAATTGTATCAGGTTAATTAGAAAAATGCCAGTGAGCTATATCAAAAATTACTTATTATTTAAATAATTTGTAAAGCAGTATGATGTGGTGCAGTCACATGCAAATTTCATAGCCTAAAGCTGGATATGCTTATTTTGTCATTAACAAATCTAAGTCACTTAACTTCGTATTAATTTTTTGTATGTTGATAACATATGATCATGATTCAAATCAAGTAACAAATGAGAATGTAATTAAAATTGTAAAATTAATATACAACTACCATTATTAGCATAGTTAAATGAATTATGGTTAAACCATAATTGGAGTCATAGTCAATTTTAGATTGTATCTTTTGCCTGAATATTTTGTTTGTATCATGGCAGGCTTTACACACACACAACAAAAAGGTATACAGAAATATCCAGACAGGTGGCCAGGCGCAGTGGCTCACGGCTGTAATCCCAGCACTTTTGGAGGCCAAGGCAGGTGGATCACCTGAGGTCAGAAGTTCAAGAACAGCCTGGCCAACATGGAGAAACCCCATCTCTACTAAACATACAAAAATTATCCAGGAGTGGTGGCAGGCACCTGTAGTTCCAGCTACTTGAGAGGCTGAGGCAGGAGAATCCCTTGAACCTGGGAGGCGGAGGTTGCAGTGAGTTGATATTGCACCATTGCACTCTAGCATGGGGAACAAGAGCCAAATTTCTTAAAAAAAAAAAGAAAACATGAAAAAGAAAAAAAAAAGAAAAGACAAAAAGAATTATTCAGACAGGTTAAATCTTTAATGCTTTGCCTCTGAAAAATTTCCATGGAAAAACCTAATCCTAGAGGTGGAAGATTCTCTATTTTTAGAACTTTGGAGGAGATAAGTGGTTCCTCTATTTTGGTGCTGTTTCTGTTGTCAGAATTGTCTTCTTAGAACAAAACTCTGCTCATTTCAACTGCAAAATAAAAGGTCAGAAAGGAATTCCCCGGTAACTCACTTCCACTAATACCTTTCCAAGCAGTAATAATGAAACATAAATAGCAACAGGTAGAAGGGGTTTCACATGAAGATCAATAGAGGTGACGTTTAATAAGTAAATTATGCTGAAACAAAAGTCAAAAGAACTCTACGATTATGTGCAATCTGGTGCCCACGTATTTCACTGTTCAGATAGCAGATTGTCATTTTGAAAAACAGAATGGGAGGAATCTAAGCTTCTAGGCATTTTGCCTAATTTTTCTTTGGCTTCCCCTCATTTCCTTTAAGCCTTAGACACATGACTACAGAGTCCAGACCTGGGGTATATTGAGCTGTAAGTTACAATATTTGGAATGTGAAGAGCTGGAGGTAACTTGAAAAATTTTAATGCTAAGCAGTTGCCAGAGGCTATTAGAAGCATACTGATGATCTAGATATAAATTATTTTAATAAAAAAGATTGCAAAGTACAAAATGCCAACCAATTTCTCAGAGCACTGCACTGAGAAATGATGGACATAGAGAAACATTTGGTTAAGTCCCCAGTAGCAAAATAGGCTTTTGAAAAAACTGGACATTTTAAAAGACCGTAAATGATGAATCCATTATATAAAAGTCAAAGACTCTAAGAGTACTTAGGAAATAATGAATGTGCTCTCTCTGATGGATTATGTAATGATTTAAAAAATATATAAAGGTAAAGTAGGCATACTGAAACAATGACCAGATACATATAGAAGATGAAAGAAAGGTTGGGAGTAGCTGTGGGAAAGGGAAACCTTCTCAAAGAAAAGTGGAAATTTTAAAAATTTGGGTGGCTAAAATATAAGAATAAGTTAGCTTAAGAAATGCTAATGTCTTAATGATAAGCTTAGATTTTTAATGAAAATGTTAATATGCTATTATTTTATTATTATTTTATTTTATTTTATTTTTTTTTGAGACGGAGTTTCGCTCTTGATACCCAGGCTGGAGTGCAATGGCGCAATCTCGGCTCACCGCAACCTCCGCCTCCTGGGTTCAGGCAATTCTCCTGCCTCAGCCTCCTGAGTAGCTGGGATTACAGGCACGCGCCACCGTGCCCAGCTAATTTTTTTGTATTTGTAGAGACGGGGTTTCACCATGTTGACCAGGATGGTCTCGATCTCTTGACCTCGTGATCCACCCGCCTCGGCCTCCCAAAGTGCTGGGATTACAGGCTTGAGCCACCGCGCCCGGCCTTATTATTATATACTAGTCATGATACAATATGCCATTATACTATTTAACAAAATATATTTATAACTATAATAAAATATAACTATATCTTTATTTATAAATATAAATTATAAATCTATTTTATTAAATATTAATCCAATATATTTATGTTTATATATTGAAGTATATTTATTAAATATTAATCGACAATTATATTGATAACTTTTATAGCCAGTTATTTTAAAGCCCCAATTACAAATGAGATTATTATATTGGAATCCAGAAAATATATTTATTTCTAAACACAGTAGGATATATATGTTATTTCTAAACACAGTAGGATATATATGTTATTTCTGAACACAGTGGTAGATACGCATATATGTATATCTATCAGATAAATGCTGCTTGATTTTTTTAAGTTTTAATTTTTTTTGACAATATTTCACATTGCTATTTTAAATAAATATATGCTGAATTAAAGTAAGAAGACCTCAAATAAAAAGCTATAAAATTATATACACAACATAAACTTAACTAAAATTCAGTGAGATAAATGGGTTTATCCAATAAATCAGACTATTCGAGTTTGAATTACTCCTTTCCCACCCCTCACCTTCATCTAACCTTGAGCCTCTTACTTAATCTGTCACACCTCCAGAATACATGTTGATAATCATAGTACCTACATAATAGGTTGATGAGCATTTTTAGCACCATGTGTGGCACAGGGTGGGTTTCAATATTTTATAATTTCCATACAGGAACTGTAGCCATCATACTAAATTATGAATACAATGTATAGAAAACCAATAAGTAGTAAATAGTTCTTCAGACCACATGTGAAACCAGAAGAGTCACTGAGATAATTCATTGCAAAAGCAACTTGTCATTTCAGATGAAGTGATTGGCATGAAACTGAATTAATCAGTCTAAAATTTGGGAAAGTCACACTGTAAAAGTGAACTCTGCACATTCTGGTTAACTTTCAGGAGAATAAGATTAGTTCTTACAAGCTTTTCAAAAAAAAAATTAAAAACAATTATTATACCAACTTTATAAGATGTAATAAAAATCGTATATATTTAAGGTATGCAATGTAATGTTTTGAAACATGTATACATTATAGAATGAATATCACTCAAATTCATTCCAAATTGTACTCTTCATTAATTTAAATTTGTTAATGTTACGGTTAATTTGTATGATGTTTCTCCTGGATAAACTGATGTTTCTCATTGCAAAATCAGAAATGTCTACCTTTAAATGTTAAACAGTAAATAAAAATTAAGTATTACTTTTTCTCACGAAGAAACTTAATGAACATATTGGTGGGAGAAGTTAACTATTTGGTTAAAATCATTGCAAAACACAGGGGAGTTCTGATACCAAAGTATTCATTTCTTATGTACACTCCAAATATAAAACTGGTACCAGCAGTAATTACAAAGAGAATTAAATTGCAGGGTGCCATATGTAGTGACTTTTATAGTTGCATTCATACTGATTACATGTAATTTTTATAGCAGACCTCTTTTAACTTTATAAAAGAATATGGCAATTAGATGCTTTTACTTTACTACATGATATATGATCCGATGGAAGTGCTGTAGAAAAGCTGTCTGAATTTAAATGTGTATTTTCACTACATTTAAAAATATCTTGCTTGGTATTTTAAGTATTGTAGAACAGATAGTGTAACATTGCTATTAGTTTTCATAATCATGTCTTATTTTGTACAAAAAAAGCAATAAATTACAAACTTAAAGTTGCGTTATTAAGGAATGTTTTCCATAGAACGACTGATGCACCTATTACTAATACTGAACTTTTAAAAATGACATCTGTATTAATGAAGATTGGCATTAGCTTTGTAATAAAAGTAGATCTTTGTACCTCTATAAATCACATGTATTTCATTCTCTTTACTGCTTACTTTCTCAACATTTTATTATGAGACAGTCATAGATATATGCAATATCCTAATTGAGAGAGATTCCATTTTTAAGTAAAAAAAGTATATGTAAAAGATGTTCTTCAATAACAAATTTAAAGTTTTAGTTCTACTTGCTATGAAATTTTCAAGCTACTTGATATGTAAAATCATATTATAGATGGTGATTTTCTTTTATTCTACATTAAAAGCCAAATATCTCAGTAATGAAGAACAAATAAAACATTCTCACTCCAATGTTCACATTTGAAAATGAACATTTTAGTTTTTTCATTCATGTTCCATTGCCTAACAGTGTTCCAGAAATTTGATGGCACAAACTTAAAAGATGGCAGAAACATCTCTTAAATCTACATGACTAACTTCACAAACTATAATGGCTCAACATTTAAAATACTTCAATTATCCTTTAGTTACTGCATAACAACACCTCCATGGTATTTCTTTATTATAAAGGCAATTTATTCAAAACAGTATTTCTTTTTGGAAACTGAAACTTACTATAAGAGAGGTTTTGAAAAAAGCATCTCTATAAAGATATCCTAAAAAGAATTAAATGAACTGAACCACCAGCAGTTATGGAACAACATACAGTTAATTGGGCCACATGAGAATCAAACCTCTGATGCTGGCCAGAGCAGCACATAGACAAAGAACAAAGATTCCCTCAGATGCTTGAACTCAGGGCATACTGATGGCAACTTATACTTACTGCCTTTCCCAGTTAAGCAACACTAGTCTGTTTCTTTCACAGATTTAATAGAAAATGTTGCCATGTGATACAGATTTGGACAGAGAACTTTTAATATGTATCCCACTAAAAATAGGAAGTGGCATCACACTGCTGCCAAAGATGAACACAGAAACTTGCAAAAAGATCACATAGTAGGCAAGATGATGTTTGTAGAATACTGGAAAGAATAAATTGAGTATCTGTGTCTTATTCCCACTTTTGCTACCATCTAACTATATAATTCACGGACCACGATTGTTCTCTAAAATAATACTGTTTAACTAGACAATCGTTAATACTCCTCCAAAATTTTCCCTTCTCTAACCCTTATCCAAATCATGTATTAATGTATTATTAACTTCATGTATGTAAAAACCTAATTTATCAAGTACAAGCAATCACTAAATAGAGGTATAATTGACAATTGTGGAGAATTATTTCAAATATAGAATGCCTGTATCCACAAAACATAAATACATGAAAATATTCAGAAGTTGGTAATCAAAACCAAATATTCACATATTTAAATATTGTTTAGTAAGTTAAAGGGGATGATAATATCTATTCTATAAGATTTACTGTGAGATTAAAATGAGCTAAGGTAAAAAATGTTGCACAAACTTAAACCACAATTTAATACCATAAAGTATGATCATTTTTTATTGAATTAGCCTTTAAAGTCTGCATTTATATTTCTCCAAAATATTGCTTCTATTCTAGTTTCAATTTATGATGTCAGTAATGAAGTACACAGAAACAGCAGCAGCAGGAACAACATACTTTCTATGTGAACAACCCAAGGAAAAAGTCAAGCACATCTAACGGGTGGACTGTTACTAGAACCTCTTCTTCCATGTTGATTCATTCATTCAATGAATGCTTGTATATCACCCGCACCATAAAAACTTCAGAGGAAAAAGTATGAGTAAGAGAGAGAATCTACTTCATACTTGGAACTTTAGGCCAATTAAGAAGACAGACATTGAATAAGTAATTTTAAGTATGAAGATTCTCAGCCTCCATTGATAGCTAATTTTAGGATCATAGGAAACTACTGCACAATCAGAAATTGGTGTAAATGTTTTAGTAGTGACAGACATCATAGGCTAACTAAGGACAACAATATTAGGTGACAATAAGGGTTAATTCTAAGTAGGGAAGACATAGATTAGGACAGGTTGCTGCTTCACAGATAATAAAAGTCAGAATGACTAAAGAAGTAATTGCAGGACAAATATATGAGAATTTGTTCCACATATCCAGAGAAGCTCCTGAAAATATTCTGGAAGAGGCCCAGAAGACTAGTTTTTCTAAAGTATCCTAGATATATAAGCTTGGTGGGATGCAATGATGTTAAGTACTACAACATATGTAGTCCCTGGAGTCTCTGTTTGTCTGTGCTGCTGTAACGTAACAGCACAGACTGGATAATTCGAAAAGAATAGACATTTATTTCTCACAGTTCCAGTGGTTGGGAAGTTCAAGATCAGGCGCTGGCAAGTTAATTAATGAGGACCAGGTTTCTGTTTCCAAGATGACATTTTGAAGACTGCATTCTCAAGAGGGAAGGAATGCTACGGCCTCATATAACAGAAGGTGGAAGAACAAACCAGTATGAACTCCCCTCACCAAGCCCTTTTATAAGGGTATCTAATCCCACCAATTACCCAGAGTCCATTCCTCCAAATACCACTGCATTGGGAATTAAATTTTAAAATGGATTTTGGAAGGGACAAAAACATTCAAAGCTTTTCACCTGGGAATGAGAGGATCACATTTATAACTAGTGTAAGGCCTAAAAGGCTTCAATCAGGAGAAAAAATAATGTCTAGTTTCTAATGGAGCTCTGTTGGTGATTTATCTATACTCAAAAAATAGAAAAGACTGTCTGCATGAGAGGAAGGTGGAATCATTATTTTTCTTATTGACTCACTACTTTTACATAACACAAATATATTTTAGGCCAGGATAGGGAATGGAATTGTTACTGCAGTCCTGATTTAAACTATAACGAAAGTTTAAATAGTCCTGACTTAAACTATGACTCTGAAAGACTGTTAAGCATTTGACACTCATTTATGATTTAGAACATAAAAGGATAAAAGTTGCAATATATGATGGTACATTCCCTCATGCTGAAAGTGACAAAAATTAGAAGAATTATCATTCAGTGATTTTGCCCAAGGTCATGCAGCTACCTCATCAGTCTAGTATAGGCATCTGAACCCAGCTCAGGGCTATTACTTCATAACATTAAATCTTACTAATAGCTTCCACTGAACCTATTTTACAGGAATAATTTCAGAAAATTCATTTATCAGACATTTATGGAAAATTACCTGCAAATAAGCAAAACTTAGCACAGATTATGAAATTATTAAAATATTTTAATTTGTCTAAGGACATAAATCATAAGATTAAAATAATCAAAAGAAAATTTTCTGTAATTCCAAATAGTAAAATTACATTTACCATAATAATAGTGTCTAACACCATTTTATCTAGTTAAAACTACCTCGAATCAAACATCTAAGCATGCTTAGAATGATATTTTTTCTCTCACTATTATAACATCTACTTGTTACACAATGGCAAAACCCACATTCTTTATATAATTTTATCTGTATTCTATGTACGAGAGCTCAGTAGATTATCAATTCTTTTTTATTCTGACTAACTACTTAATGCCATAGTCAAAATAGCAAAAACCAACTTTCACTCTAGGCCTGATTGGAAATATTTTAAGATATGATCGATGTTTGGTAATATCAGCATTATGTTATTTATTAAAATGCATGTTTCAAACCAAGTAAGAATAAAAATCTGATGATTGAATACCATCATACCTATTGTCACTATAATATAAATTGGCAGAATATTTTAATGCTTTGTTAAAGTATATAATGTAATCCTTTCTATCTCTGAATATCATGAATTATTTTTATGGCCATTCATTTTCACGTTTAAATTGAAAGCACTTACAATTATACTTGTTGGTATTTTACTGTCTAAATGCCTTTTTCATTATGCAGATATTACAGCAGTATGAAAACTGTGATTAGAACGCATCCAATAGCTCTCTTCTGCTGTAAGTTCTCACACAAAAACATGCATATACACACATACTATTTTTAGCAAGATGTGGAAAAAAGCAAGAGTCTGAGATACAATGAAATTGATCTAAAGGAGCCATGTTCTGGTTATATAAGAGCATTAGTAAAAATTAAAATATAACCTGAGACCTGATTTTTTCTGTTTCGCCAAGATTGTACATTTCAGTGATATCAGGTGCCTTATCCCAGTGACATGTTGCCATGAATATTTGTGGGATGAGTTTTCATCTGATTGACTTTTAAGATCCATTGGTAAAGCAAATCAGTACTCCAGATTACTAGAAAACTGTGTCTACATAAAATTTTTCTGTCCATATGTGATTCATATAAGCCAGTACTCTTCAGAAGAGCTATGATTTTCTATTTATATTCATTCTGATTGGTCTGTGTCCATTATTAAGGTTCTCTGCTTTGTAGTCATACTTAAAAAATATTTTCAATCTAATATTGAATATACAATATAAAATAGTTAAATTTAAGAGTTAATATTTATACTTAACCACTGAAATATTGTGAGACAAGTACACAATTATCAATTTTTAAATATCTATTTGAAGCTAATTTCAAACCAACTCTCTTTTACATGATATAGTATACAGCTTCAAAAGAAGTATTTCAGTCAATTATCCCTTCTTTTCGATGAGAATCTACATCTAATTTGTCAAGACATGACTTTTTTTCTTTCTAGTTGTATCATCGGTATATGGAAACACTACAATAAAATTTGGATTAATTTTTAAAATAGCTCATCTCATGAACCAATAGTTTATTAAGGAAAATCATATATTTAGACTTATTATTCCTAGATCAGAACTGTTCTTTCAGTTCAATCTGCTGAATCTTGCCATATAATTTTAACCTTTGAATCTAATGTTATACCATGTTTTAAGTTTTCCCGATTATTTTCAGTATGGTAATGAAGTGCCTTTAATCGTAAGTCACTCAAAAGTGGGCTGATAGTCAACGTATTTGACTAACTTTTCACACTTCCTAGGCACACTCCATAGGCATCTAGTATTGTTGAAAGATTTTCTCAAATGCAGACTGAAAACCATCTCAACTCTATCTCCATCTCCCCATCTTGATCTACCCATGTTGGAAAGGCAGGTTGGCAATTAAATAGCTGTCCCAAGAAAGGTATTGTCACCTCTTGATTGCTCTCTGGTTAATTATGAAGAAAAAAAGGGTGAAGTATTAAACAGATATTTAGAAAATTCAAAATTTTGTCCTGACCAGTTTTGGGAAAATTAGTCCCTCTTTCCCTTTATAGCAACCTCATGCCAACCTGGTTTGACATAGCTCTAGGTTTCAGCATGACCCAATAGGGACTTACAGGATTCAGTCTTAATTCTTGATCAGCTATCTTGATTATCTTGCTGGGCTTACAAAGTCCTAATAACAAAGATGTCAGTGACTAAATTGAGTTGATCACGAATCCTGCTACTCTACTGTATGTAATGTGGGTTAAACTGAATGGGTTTCTTTACGTTCTGTAAAATACGCTTTTAACCCTCTTGTACCTGACCCTTACCAAATTAAAGTTCTGGGTTCAAGTGAGAGTGATTAATAAAAAAAAAAAAAACAAAAAGAAAAGAAATGTTATCTTTCCTGTAATGGGCCTTGACACATGGGAATGCAATACCAAAAAACTAAAAGAAGTATGAAGGTTGATATTTGTCTTTTTAGAAGAGTCCTGAGGCCGTTTTAAATAAAACAACATATCTAGAAACCATCATTCTCAGCAAACTGATGCAAGAACAGAAAACCAAACACTGCATGTTCTCACTCATAGGCGGGTGTTGAAAAATGAGAACACGTGGGCTCAGGTTGAGGAGCATCACACACTGGGGTCAGTTGGGGTGGGGTAGGGGAGGGATAGTGGGAGGTGGGAAGGGTGGGGAGGGATAACATAGGGAGAAACGCCAGATATAATATGCACCTATGCAACAACCGTGCATGACCTGCACACATACCCCAGAACCTTAAAAAAGAAAAAAATAAATTTCACTATTAATAAATAAATAAAAATAAAACAATGTACTAGCTCTCCCCAAATGCTGCAAAAACCTTGAGTTTAATAAACTCCGCTTTTGTCTCTGGCTAGACAGCTTTAACCATGACTTGATTGCCACTCCCCTCATTTCTAACTAAAGCTGATTGGAAATAGCCGGTGAGAACCCCAGATCCTGTTCTTCCAGCAATAAGTACTTTTAACTACCTTTGAATATTTTCAAGGTTTCATTCCAGAAGACATCACTTAGACATCCTGTGAGGCAGGAGAATGCCATCAAGTTGGCAGGATTCACTAACAGCACAGATTGTACTGTCTGCCTTCATGCAGCTCCTTCAAAACAAGACTTGACTCATTTATTCAAACTGAACTTTAATCCCTGAAGTCTACCAGCTACCAATCCATACTGGCTGGGAATTGAAGTTGGAGGCAGTGTCAACCTATGCACCTCAATTAATGTAGTTCAATACTTGGGGATCCCCAATGATTTTAACATTTTCTGGGCTACCATGTGTACCCTTAAGAATGTATTCCAATTATGGAAGGAAGGCATTAACTACCTCCTGAAAATACAATGACTTATACATTACAGAAGTGCAAAAGACATTTTCAAGTGTTTAAGTAAGCATCACCAGTAAACCATGTAAACCTTAGAAGACTATGGAGATTTCTCCAACATGAAGCTACCCTTGGCTATCCACGGGCACTTACTGGAGGAATAACTGACTCATTATTTACATGCATACCTTTGACAACTTTTCCTACAATTGGGTTCATGTAAATAACAGAGATGTTTTAAAATTTGTCCCTGACCCTACTTGAGGTAAGTATTGATAATATTTCAGTCATGGAGGTCTTTTCTGCCAGCTTTAACTCACTGACCAGGATTGTTACGAATGATGGAACCATTCAAGTTTTTAATCCCTTGTGAGTCAAGTTATAGTCTTTAAAGTTGCTAATAATTCCTACTCTAAGGAGACTAGTATCTTGGGACAAGCAGAAAGGTCAATACAGAAATTGAGGGAGAGAACCACCTGGATGTCTAAGGTAGATTCTAATGATGCATTGATTTCATTCTAAGACCTGGGGAAGCATGGTTAAGGTCAGTGCTGCAGGATGGCTTTATCCTGCTGTTTGGTGTCATGTTGACAGTCATTTTAAACTCTGCATGAGATAAATGTAGTGATTTTGTCCCAGGCTTCATAAGTCAGAGTGGCTAACACACTGACATACGTGTGTGAATATTTACTGGAAGCCAAGATGCTCTAAAAATATTCTTGGAAGATGATTCTCTTTCATTTCTTTCTTGTAAAGAAGAAATGTGCCCTTTTTTCAGGATTGCCTTTTCATCATGGCTTTACAACGAACAGCCTTGGAAAATAGCGATATTTTATTATAAGAGAGTTAATAGTCTTCTTACTTACACCGTTAGAAGTTAGATATGGAGCAAGGGCAGATTTCCTTATTGTTCATTATAAGTTATTTAAGCTTGCTAAGTCCAGGTTTTCTTTACAGTAACACAATTTAGTATGTGTGCAAGCGTCATCTAGCTGTTTTTGCACCCTCCAGTGAGGACTGAAGTTCAGAAAATGAGCACAAAATTATTGACTGGCTACTACTAATATGTCTCTCATGTTTGAACAATGGGTCTAATGTCTTCAACCATTATTCATGAAGCTGTGCTAGGATAACCTGGCTGTCTCTAAGTCAGTTTAAACTTCAGAACTTTCACATTTTTTGATAGTATACAAATATTATATAGAAATTTCAATTATTAAGCAGAAATGTTTTATTTTTATAATAAACACTGGATTGGAATTTGCTTGCATGTTGACAATGTTTTGACCAAATCTGCTGTTAGATTCAGTAACTGCCTTATTTACCATCTTGCTCTTCTGGAATTTCTTCCCTAGCTTCTCATATAATTATGTAAATCCAAATTACAATAAGAAAGCTTTTATATCATAGTACACCTATGAATTTGCTTTTTATCTCATACACTTATTGTACATTACCCAACATCTTCCTTGCTGAGTTTTCTTAGACATCAGGCTGCAGTATATTCAGAATAAAGGGTTTCCTTATCCTAGGCTTGTGAAATAACCGTAATAGTCTATTAACCAATGATAAGAATATCACTTCTCTTGGACTATAATTGGTTCAGGTGTAGACATACAGCTAAATTCTTACTGATGAGGTATAAGAAGATTTTTGAGATTATTGGTAAATATATTTTTCCATAATAAAAAAGGAAGATGGAAGAGGAAAAAGCACTATCTTTCATGTTTTTCAATAAAATTCTAAGAACATATAATGCGTCAGTCTTCTGTAGCCTTCTTGTGAAGATGAGCATATAAGCTTGAGAACAAAAACACAACAGAGATGTCTAAGAAGAAGAATCAAAAGATCTTAAGTTTTCATGATATTTTTGAGCTGCTACACCAATTTTGGACTATTTTCCTTCTGGAAACCTGGTTATGTACATATAAATATAAATATGTATATTTATATTCAATATATATTGTTTGGGTCTCATTTAGTTGGTGTATTAGGTCATTCTCACACTGCTATAAAAACATATTTGAAACTAGGTAATTTATGAAGAAAAGAGGTTTATTTGACTCACAGTTCCACAGGCTGTACGTGAGACATGGCTTGGGAGGCTTTAGGAAACCTACAATCATGGCAGAAGGCAAAGGGGAAGACAGCACATTCTACATTGCTGGAGCAGGAGGAAGAGAGATTGGGAAGGTACTACACAATTTAAAGCAACCAGATATCATGAGAACTCTATTATGAGAAGAGCAAGAGTGAAGTCTGCCCCCATGATTCAGACACCTCCCGCCAGACCCTTCCTCCAACACTAGGAATTAAAATTCAACATGAGATTTGGGTGGGGACACAGAGCCACACCATATCAATTGGCTAGTCTGTTACTTAGTCTGTTACTTAGAGATTAAAAGATCCTGATACCAACAACATACAGACACACGGTATCATTGTTAATTGTGGCAATTTGCTCAACTTACATTCTTTTACAGAGACCTAATTTGTCTTGCCAACATTTTACTTCTGTTCATGCAAATGAACTGTGTGTGTGTGTTTGTGCATGTGTGTGTATGTGTGTCTGTATACATATACGTATGATAGAGAATTGTGGTGTTACAACAACCTACCTGTTCATGTGTCTATCTTCTTTGGTATAAAGCTTTATATCATTTCTGTGACACTTAAAACTTAAGAACTTTAGTTACAATTAAACCTTGTTACAAATGTATACCACTATTAGCAGTTTTTAAAGTAATATATAATTAAATGTTACATGAATTTTATCACAATTCTCCTTAGCAATAAGCATTACTCTTCACAAATTCACCTAAAAATAGACCAGATGGTTTTTTTTTTTTTTTTTGCCATTTAGAAAAAGGCTTATTTTTTACAAATCCTTGGGAATACTCTTTTTAATTATTAAACTATTTTTGATAGTTTCAGGTTTACAGAAATATTGAGTAGAAAATGCATAGCTCCCATATACCCTCTCAAATTATTCTTTGTATCCTCTGTTAATATCTTGCATTAATGTGACACATTTGTTACAATATTGATACAAAACTATTAACTAAATTCAATAGCTGAGTTTCTTCTTTGTAGCATGATGTACGAGAAGTCACAAGCTTAAGGACAGCAGACTTTTAGGGGTTTAAAAATAACTGATTTCATTCAACATTAAAATCTTGTATGAAGGACCTTGTATGGTTTCTCTCAGCTGTTTCTTTCTCAGTGCAACTGAATAGTCACTATAACTGAGACAAGTAAGAGAGTCAATATGGAGCATCACATGTTTGAGAAACAAACACCCAATAACATTTTAGAAAAATATCTCACGTGTGTTGTGATTATGCCAAATTCAGTAATCCACTTCCTGAGCCAGTAAAGACTCGGGTTTCAGATTCTCAGCAGGGCTCCTATTGGTTGGTTCCTGCTCTCAAACCAATTGTATAATCATGAGAAACCTGCCCAGTGCCATTTCTTTTTTCCAAGTATTGTTCCTCTCTTGATTCTGTATGCTTTTGCTCACTGCCCAGTGTCTTTGGGTTGTTATTATTTTTTTATAGTAATTAGTATTTTTTTCAGAAAGAAAAAAGAAAAAAGAAGTACAATTTGCTCCTCCTTATTTGAAGTGAAACCCCTTATTGACAATGCTGATAGATACTTCCATTATGACCAGTGAGTAATGTCATCTCAACCAATGATATGACAGTGGAGTTGCTGTTTACTATAGAATATGGTGCTCTTTCTGCTTTATACGTATCACCCATTGGAAACTCCTATCACCCTTGCTGATATGTTTAAACCATTAAAATGACAAAATTTTGCTGTGCTGAATGCTGTAATTGATGATAATCTTTGTCTTCATTTACATGAAAACCAATTAAGAGAGAATGCCAAAACATTTATTTCCCTTTCCAAGTCTGACCATCTTTTAAATAAACAATGACCATGTTTTCAGGTACTACTGGGGGGATAAATTCATGAAAGATGAGATTTGTAAAAAATCCAAATTACAGAAACCATGCTAAATTTAATATCACCATTTCCTCCAAAAACCTGGGGCTTTGTTATTCAGCAAAGCTTTTCTGTCAGCCCTTTTTCCTAAGAACACAATTTCCCCCAGGTACTCATACAAAGAGATTCCAAGAGGACCTGGATATTTCTCAATCTCAGTTGTGGACAAAGGTACTGCTGAAGCCAAGGCTGTACGAGTACAGGACTGTATTTGAGCAATGATCCTAATAACGGCATCAAAATTAAATTTATTAAAAACACTAGGAGTAAAGACATTAATAGGCATTTTTCTGAATAATAGCAAAAATATTTTATTCCTGAAATCTTTGTAACTCCAATTCTTCTATGATTACTAATTTTTATAATCATGAAATGTTCAAAAAGATTTAATAGTATGTAGAAAAGAGTGAATAAGACATAGATATCACTAAAAATATATTGGAGATCACACTGTGAGTTAGAACCTGATTTAAATGGTTAAAATAGGAAAATATTAGCCCCATACCAATACCAAAGAACATACAGAGTAAATACAAATCTTAGTTTTTAGTGAGGTATTTTTAAATTATTTCTTGTGATATTGGTATGTATGTACATGTGTCTATATGTGTGTATGTGAATGTGTATATACACTATTTTTCACATATATATACTAGATCTTAGCCTGTCCTCCTCATCTGTTTCTACTTTATGTGAAGAATAATGAAAGGTCTGTGAGTTTCTTCTCTAGTACCGAGCTGAAAACATAGTGTACCACATTTAAAATGGGACAGTCTTTACTCATAGCACAGCAGGCCACATGAGCTTTATCTTCACATTGGTTCTCCCCATCCCTCATGCCCCATGGAGACAATGAAAATAGTCTGGGTATATTCTGTGGACACAGTGGGTTTGCCACAGCTGAGGTAACCCCATATTTAGGTAAGACCAAGGTTTTACAGTGTGGTGAGCATAAACCTACTCAATCTTTGTCCTAGACAAAGAGATTATCTTTATTAATCTGGTAAGCAAACAAACCTGCCTTTTGTTCCAGAGGATCTTTCTCTTCAAAGGCTGTTTGCTACCTAAACATTCTCAAAAGACAGCCCAGTATAAAAACCCACCATGATCTCTACTCCCAATACATGTAGAACTATTAAAGTCCTGCAGAAAAGTGTTTCCCAATACCCTTTTAAGAATCAGGGAAGTAAATCAAGAAATTATATTTTAGAATTTACCAGTAAAAAGAGTCTCCTGTGGATTATTTGCTCTTGTTGAGTAAATGTTCAGTGTTTTAGATTTCCTGCAATGTCAAGCTGTTTCTCTGTGCATTGGATTCTCTTTACATAGTGGTTGTGAGGGGCTTAAATACTATCGATGTGGTAAGGTTCCTCTGATTTCCTTAGCAACATCACTTTGAAGTTTAATAGCCAGTGTCTTGCTATCATCTGGTACAGAGATCTATGACCAGTAAATTTATATCTTATTCTCTGACCTTGAAAAAAGCTCCTGCTGGATTGATTGGACCTTTGCCCACTCCAATACTGTGGATAACCCCAGATGTCAAGTTGTTTTCCAAGTTCACCCATGACGCATGCAGTGACCCAGCAACTCTATCTGCAACATTATTTTGTTCCCTCTTTGAAAGTCCCTTTAGCCATCTTGCCAACCTAAATAATTGATTACCTCCTGAATTCTCACAAAGATTTCTGAGTCCCTTTTGTGAAACTGAAGAATGTGGGAAAGCGTTAAGAGTGCTAACTGGACCTCTTTTACTGCAACACTGAGATACCAGTTTTATTCTGTCAAATGTGCTAATTATAGCACTGAATCTATGCTGCTCAGTTGTTTCACTGCTGTTCTTCAAATCCACTAAAATTCATGATGGTCACCATAAGCTCTTCCTTTCATGCCATTCCTTTCTCATATTCTCCTCAGGTGAGAAGAGGTAGATTTTTCCATTCCTCCATTTCTGTACCTAAATACTTTTTACTTTCTATTTTCATTATTTCTAGAAAATGTTACCTGATTGCCTACTTATTACAGTTGTAACATCTACCGTTTTCTGGGGTAGAGGGGAAGTTTCTTTGAATCGAGACTTGGTTCTTAAATGGGAATTACAGAAAACGTATAAAATAGGCACGAATATGTAATATTAATGTTCTGAAACTATTATCTCTACTACCTAGTATTTAGTGTTATGATCAAAACCATGCCCCAGATGGCTAAGATTTGAAAGGCAGTAATGAATATGTAAATTGTAAACAAAAGACTGTTGAGTCTTACATAAAGAGGATTGCAAGAGATAAACAAAATGAAACACCAAAAGCTGCATTTCTGGATAATGCATATTTTATTAACTTAAGATATATAAAATCAGGATAAGATTTTACACTAAGTGTAAAACACTTCAGGTAAAGATAATGGGAAAGAATGATTGGTGATCATATGAGTATTGAGATCACAAGAAATTTATATTCAAATTTGTGTAATTTTATGTTTGTTTGTAAGGAAGAAATAAGATATAATCAAATATATGTCCTTTATAAGTATTTTTTGCAATACACAAATGATATAAATGAAATAATATTAATCAAAATTCTCTAATTTAGGTTTTTTCTTAAATATGTCGTATACTTTACTCATTCAAAAATGACTTATTCAATACTACATAAAATTTAAAGATCCAAAAATAGTAAATTATGTCAATATTTTTTACTTTGTCAATACTTTTCACCATCCCAAAATAGTAAATTATGTCAGTAAGGAAAGGAAAATTTGGTTAAACTAGGAAAAGATATTACATTGACTTCGAATTCCAGGCAAATTCCATGACACCTGGCTCTATACAAATCTACTCCCACCTTTCATCTTCAACCAAAGGCTAACAGTACAGATTCTCACAGATTGTAAAGTTCATTCCCGTAGTCAATGGAGTAATACCACTCTGAGGAGAACGCACCTTTCAATAACAGTGCAGTTTCTTTTGAATAGTTACCAAACTAACTTTTTCTCTTTAAAAATCTGTTGACACAAAGAAAAGTAATCCTATGTTTGTATTTCAGCTGGTTCCATGAAGAGAAAAATGATCCTCATGAAACATTTATTTTTAACTGGAAGCCATAAAGTATCCATTTGTTTTATTGTGCTATAGGACTAATACAACATGAAGTTTCATAGCAGATAAAGATAGATGACTGTAGTTACAAGCCCACTAAAAAAGTTACGCTGACAGATTGATACAAAAGCATCATATATTCTGGTTGACAAATGGGTTCTATAACAGTATATTTTTTTTATAAAGTAGGCTTGATTTTTCATCTACCCATTTTCCAAATGAGATTGTAAAAGGTCATACTCAATCTTCATGGATAAGTGGTATGTACAAAGAGTCCACCAGCAGTAGAATTATATGGGAAGTGCTATGTTTATTCTACATACAGTTTTATGTGTATGACATCGATTGTTAGGTAAAGGCAAGTTACTCTACAATCTCCCCATCCATCTGTTCCCTTAGAGGAAATAAGGACATATGCAAATGTATTTATATTTACATTTTCTTCAAGAGTGAGAAATTTAGTTTCAGTAAATATGAACTGTCAGTCAGCTTTTGGAACAGAAACTGGGTTATGAATAGAAATAGAAGATAAGGCAGAAGGCTAAGCAAGAGAAAAAATTATTTTTCTACTTGAGTTTAGGAAAACACAGGAAAGAATAAGAATTAAAGTGCATGTGGAAAATAAATTATTTCTACTATTCAGTAGAAAAATATATAAAACATCCAGACCTACTGAATAAATAGGAAGGTTAGAAAATAAGCAGTTAGTTTACTGTATGATGGTATGATACAGTAATAGAATAACTAACTGAGAATATATGGCAGATTCTTAATACTATCTGAGAAATCAAGAAAACTTCCTTAGAGTCAGAGATATAAGTTAGGTCCAGGGATAGTAATAAATATAGACCAAGGGAACAGTTGCTGGGAAGTGTGAAACATTTTCTACTGTAGCAATTTTCTCAAGGATCTAGGTGTGTGTTGCCATGACACAATAGTGAGATTTCAAATAATTATATAGCTTGTAGGCTACAATGCAATAGGAAGAAAAATATCAACAGGAAACATGAGAATAAAAATAGAAGAAAACTTCTTTTTTGTAGATATAAAAATAGTTGAATTAGAAACTTTTATATCATTCAACTTACTATTAAGATGTAAAGCCTGAAGGCAGACAATAGAGAAAACTATCTATTAAGTTGAGTTTGGACTCTATCGAGGCTCTACCATTATAAACTAAGTAGTATTTGAAATCTTCTTCACTTCCATGTGAGTCTGTTTTCTTTTTGTAATGTGGTGTTGTCAATAAGGTCTCATAGGGTGATGTCAGTAATTCATAAGACCATTATATGGGTCTAATAAGCACAAGTACAGTGAAGCATAATGTCTGGTATACAGTATATGTTTAAAAAATATCTCATAGGGAAAGGTCATGTATTTTCATTATAATTACCAAATTTATGTAGAATGATGTTTGGGGTGATAAGGATGCTCATGGAGTGGGCACTGAGAGTAGCAGAGCAAAATAAAATGAGATGGACTTTCACATTACAGGATGTTTCTTAATGGGATGTGAAAAAAAATGGGAGAGTGAACAGAGAATCAGCAGTTTTGGAAATTGACCCAGTGAGGGGCATCACAGTCTGAATATCACAAAGGAAGAAGAATTGGCAGCAGCAATGAAAGATGAGATACATACATGGTGAATGATCAAATAAGGAAATATAATAAGGATATTAGGAGCCCAGTTTCTCACTATTTGAGAAGAGGGTTATAAAGATGAAAAGAGAAAGCTCAAATGCATCCTGTCATTTGTATTAGAATTGAAGTTATTATTGTATCTTCATGATTTTCAATATTTAGATATATACAGGTAAATACAAATGTAAATGTGTGTGCATGTGTGTGTGCATTCCCATGTTCTTTCCATGTAGAGAGAGTGGGAGCAGCAACAACCCAGTAACAATGAGCACACAGAGCGACCAAATCATGGTTTTTAAGTCCTATGACCAAAGAGAAAAATTAGGGTTTCTTCAAGAAATTTTTGATTCCAGAGGTGGGACAGGACAGTATCATATAATCCTGGAATATACTCTTGATGAGAATTCAATGAAGTGCTCCAGGAATGATGAACAATATATGAATAAAAAAGTGTGATACATACGCATAATGGAATACTAATCAGCCATAAAAAAGGATGAAATTGTCTCATTTGCAACAATGTGAATGAACCTAGGGACACTGTGTTAAGTGAAATAAACCAAAGAAGAACAAGTACCACATGATCCCACTCATATGTGGAATCTAAAGCAATTGTTCTCATAGAAGTAGAGAGAAGAATAGTGGTTACTAGAGGCTCAGAAGAGTAGGTGAAAGGGGAATGAGAAGAGGTTGATCAATATACACAAAGTTAGAGTTAGATCTGAAGAGTAAGTTTTGGTGTTCTATTGCGCACTAGGACAACTATAAGTTAACAATAATGTAATATATATATCAAAATAGCTAGAAGAGAGGATTCTAGATGTTTTCACCACAAAGTGTTACAAGTGTTATAAATAAGTGTTCGAGTTGATGAATATGTGAATCACCTTGACTTGATTACACAAAATATATGTGTATTGACACATCACATAATACCCCACAGACATGTCAAAGTTGTCACAGAAGGCAGCATAAAGGGGATTCTATTGGCAAAATATGAACAATATTATATGAATGCAAATAATTATTGTAATGGTTTATACCCCATGGAATAAAATACCAAACTATAAATAATATAATATATTCAAATAAATGAATGAATTGAAATTTTAATCAGAAATATGATATTAACATCAAAATTTCTCCCACAAGCTGTTGACATTATGCCTGGGAATTACAAAGGGCAAAAGGCATTCACTGACAGAGGTAAAACCTGGAAGATACCATCTAATCAAATGGTCAAAGTAAGCATCATCATTACAGGGCAAATTTAAATCATGTCTCACTCAGTGAGAACATGGCATCAGTTTTATGGCATTCTGCCCAATTATCCAACACAGAAATCTACTCACAAGGAACTGTCAGACAAATTCAAACTGAGGGACATTCTACAAAATAAACTGGCCTGCATTCTCTAAAAAATGTCAAGGTTATAGAGGTCAGAGGAAGACTGAGGAACTCTTTGCATATCAAAAGAAATTAAATGAATATGACAATGAAATACTACACATAATTTTGAACTCAATATTTTTACAGAAGTTATGTAGAAAAACATGATTGTTTGTAGACAACACCTATTAATGTACATTGGGATGATCGTGACGGGTCAACAGGTATGAAAACTATATGGCTCAAGAAGAGAACAATATTTTTGTACTAAACTTGCAACTTTTCAATGAGCATGAAATTGGTTCTAAATTTTAAAAATATATATTAAAATGTATTTAGAATGAGGGCTATGAGGAGTAAGATTTGTAGGCAAGGCCATGGCATGATCAGTTTTGCTATTTAAAGCAAAAAAATGTTCTTGCTACACTGTGATTCATGGAATAAAGGAGAGATGAGTCAAGGCAGAGAAATATGGCAGGACTTTATTCATCAACCTAGACTTGAGATGAGGGCCATCAAATGTAAGCAAAGAACACAAAAATATGTACCTAGTGCTGTATTAAAAAATACATAATAAAGAAAACTTGGTGAGGGATATCATGGAGAAGAAACAATCAAGAATTATCTCTGAAATCCTTCCCGGGAAATCACCTTGAAGGAAGTGCCATTTGTTGATATAAGTAAAACTGGAAATATGCAATTAAGTGGATTTGAAATATAGGAGAAAACTTCAGTTGGGACATAGATACATGGTTTGCATTTCATATCTATGATTTCCCTACCATAGCAGTTGATCTCCCATTAAAGCAGATTAATATTTTGCATATGAAAATGTCCAAATCCACATTTTACCATAGATACTAGGTCAGGAACACATTGAAATCTACTTTGAAATCTTAATGTGTGGAACCAATGAAGACTCCACAGTGATTAGAAGAGACAAAACTGGTTGGAGAATTAAGACATCATGGAATATAATAGCTTTGGCTACATCAAATTCAAACAAATATTGGTTAAGTAAACATCATATTGCAAATGCTGATTTATTTCAGCAAAACAAAAGTATCTACTACATTTAATTGACGTTCTAAATATAAATGCTTTATCTTGGCTTTCAAAGGACAGAAAGAAAAATGTTATAAATTTAAAGTGGTTATATTCAAGGTATAAATTTCTCGGTAATTTTAAATGACATTAAGGTAAAAGTATATTAGAAATAACTAGGTATCTATTTATTGGTCTGTCTTCCAAAACACTCACTTCATTAGGGTGACTAGAACACAACAGCAAAGTCATGTGTCGGGGTAAAATCTTGCCTTAAGAAATTCACATTGAATAAAATTAAATACATTTTTAAAAATTTAATGAGTTATAATTTTTAAATTAAAAAAATTTAAAAGTTAAAATTTATTTGCACACCAGATAATAGTACTATACATTGTAAATATAAACTAACCTTTATAACTTTCAATGACAATATAATTCATTCTAAAATTAAAAAATAAGATTAAAAACCTGTATTGGGTTGTTTTTACAGCCAACTTTTGCACTTAAGGATGACAATTCAAAAAAAATTTAAATCATTGCTATTTGTTATCAGTCACACCATTCAAGTCATGCTATTCAAGGAACATATTCTTTAAGTCATACTACTGTTATCAGTCATACTGATCAAGTCATACTATTCAAGGAATGTTACTATATTCCATGCAAGGCAGACAACCTTGGAAAGAAGATGTGCAGAAAGATGAAAGTTTGGAAACCACATAATAGAGAAAACTGACACATTTCAAAATGAAAAGGTGATTTTGCTTTTTCTAAATATTGTGTGCTATTGCACTTTAAAAAGAGCTTAATTGTGAAACAGAGAGATAATTAGGAGTTATTAGGAGACAAAAGTATAAAACTTTTTAAGAAACTAAATTTTTAGTGAAGTTGTGTATATCCCAGCAACTGGTTCATATACAACTTTGAAGCCTCCACTCAGGCTTCACTGAACAAATCTCTGTAAAAAGGACCAACCTGAACTAAAAGTTCTTGACTTCTAGAGTTGTACACATTAAACTTCTCTATGGGGAAGCATGGCTATAGTTCTAATAAGGAGAGAAATTGGAGTACAGAAAAAAATGACTGGCAAAGTGTCATAATGCTGATAAGCCAATTGAGGCTTGAGCCCTTGTCTTCCTGAAGCTATATTTTAACTCTGCAAATATTCTTAATTATTAGCATTAAACGTTAACTCTGCTGAGTATCATTGGCATCTAAATCTTAGGAAACTCTTAATTCTATAGCTTCTTTGGATTAATATTTTTAAAGGGTGTTTATTAAGGCATGTCACTGCTTGCCATGAAAACTCTTCCTCAACTCGATGACTTCATGTGTCTTTTATACATTTGATCACTGTTTTGTAATTCGTAACTCTGATTTTTTTATGTCCCTGCCATGCCTTTTTTTGTACTTTGCTCTTCCATTTGCTATGACCATCTCACATTGTATTTCACTTTGAAAAAATCTCTAATAGTACTTTTGTACTTTTTCTATTCATTAATGTGTAATTCCATTCTTCTTAAATACTTTCTAAAAGCAACCTAAATATCCAATAATGTAGTTATTTCAAGCTAAAGAAATGATATGCATTTATCAAAACAATAATACTTAAGTAGAAAAACAAAGAAATAATGAATGCAAGACAAATATATTAGTAAATATTTGTGTTTGAGCTATAATTATACTATGTAAAATAAAAAGGTAGATTGATTTTTGTCAACTCCTCATCAGCCCCATTCCCATTTTCTCCTAAAGAAAAGACTAGGGCCCAGGACAGTGGCTCACACTTGTAATCCCAGCACTTCAGGAGGCCGAGACAGGTGGATCTCCTGAGGTCAGGGATTCCAGAGCAGCCTGGTCAACATGGTGAAACCCTATCTCTAATAAAAATACAAAAATTAGCCTGGTGTGGTGGCACAAGCCTATAATCCCAGCTACTCAGGAGGCTGAGGCAGGAGAATCACTTGAACCCAGGAGGTGGAGGTTGCAGTGAGCCAAAACCATGCCAATGCACTCCAGGCTGGGTGACAGAGAAAGACTCCATAGCCAAATAAAAAGAAAGAAAGAAAGAAAGAAAAACCTAAACTCCTTTGCCAGAAGAGTAGGAGAAGCCATTGTTCTCTTGGCAGTTGTAAACAGTCAGCTGAGATCACTGGCAGTTATTTCTTCTGGCTCCCGAAATTTTTCGGTATATTACACACTGCAGAGTTGTCGGTAGCTGGGATCAATCTGTGGTAGCTTTCAGGTTGAGTTAATACATTTAACAAATAAAGATACAAAATGGGCTAGGCACAGTGGCTCACACCTTTAATCCCAGCACTTTGGGAGGCTGAGGCAGGTGGATCATTTGAGGTCAGGAGTTCGACACCAGCCTGACCAACGTGGTGAAACCCGTCTCTACTAAAAATACAAAAATTAGCCGGGTGGTAGTGGCATGCACCTGTAATCCCAGCTACCCAGAGGCTGAGGCGGGAGAATCCCCTGAGCCTTAGAGGCAGAGGTTGCCGTGAGCAGGGCAACTGCACTCCAGTCTGGGCAACAGAGTTAGATCCTGTCTCAAAAAGAAAAAAAAAAAAAAGAAAGGAAAAAAAATACAAGACACTTCGTAACAATTAGTAAGCCTTCTAATCTGGGTACATGGAATATCTTTTCATTTATTTGTGTATTATTTAATTTTTTTCATTTATGTTTTACAGCTTTCAGTATATGTCTATTGAATCTCAAATTCACACCCAAAGTATTATTTTTCATGTTACTGCAAATGGGCTTACTTTCCTAATTTCCTTAGCAATCAACATACTTAAAATATCCATCAAAATTTCAATTTTTTTTTAACAAAAATAGGAAAAAAAATTATAAAATTCATGTGAGTTCACGAAAGATGTTGATACAGTTTGGCTGTGTTCCCACTCAAATCTATAATTGAAGCCCCCATAATTCCCACATGTTGTGGTGGGAGGTAACTGAATCATGAGACCAGGTCTTTCCCATGCTATTCTCACGCTAGTAAGTCTCATGAGATGTGATGGTTTTACAATGGAGAGTTCCCCTGAACATGCTCTCTCTCTTGCCTGCCACCATGCAAGACAAGACTTTGCTCCTCCCTTGCCTTGTGCCATGATTGTGAGGCCTCTGCAGCCATGTGGAATTGCAAATCCACTTAAACTCTTTTTCTTTATACATTACCCAATCTAGGGTATGTCTTTATTAGCAGCATGAGAACAGACTAATATAGTAAATGTTACTGGTAGAGTGGGGTGCTGCTGTAAGGATACCCAAAAATGTGGAAGCAACTTTAGAACTGGTTAACAGTCAGAGGTTGGAACCATTTGGAGAGCTCAGAAGAAGACAAGAAAATGTGGGAAAGTTTGGAACTTCCTAGACACTTGCAGGGCTTAGAAGAATGAAAGATGTGGTAAAGTTTGGAACTTCCTAGAGGCTTGTTGAATGGCTTTGACCAAAATTTTGATGGTGATATGGACAATAAGGTCCAGACTTAGGTGGTCTCACATGGAAATGAGGAACATGTTGGCAACTGGAGTAAGGGTCCCTCTTGCTATACAAAGAGACTGGTGGCATTTCATCCCTGCCCTAGACATCCATGAAACTTTGAACTTGAAGGAGATGATTTAATCTATCTGGTAGAAGAAATTTCTAAGCAGCAAAGTGTTCAAGAGGAAGCAGAGCATAAAAGTTTGGAAAATCTGCAGCCTGATGATGCAACTGAAAAAAAACAAAACAAAAACGAAAAACATTTTAAGGGGAGAAATTCAAGCCTGCTGCAGAAACTCGCATAAGTAAGGAGTCGTCCAATGTTAATCATCAAGACAATGGGGAAAATGTCTCCAGGGCATGTCAGAGACTTTCACACCAGCTCTTCATATCTCAGGCCCAGGAGCTGAGAGGAAGAAATAGTTTCATGAACCTAGTCCAGGGCTCCCCTGCTGTGTGCAGCCTAGGGACTTGGTGCCCTGCATCCCAGCTGCTCCAGCTGTAGCTTAAAGGGGCCAAGATACAGCTCAGGTCTTGGTGTAAGTCCCAAGCCTTGGCTGCTTACATGTGGTGTTGAGCATGCAGGCGCACAGAAGTCAAAAATTGAGATTTGGGAACCTCCACCTAGATTACAGAGGCTGTATAGAAATGCCTCGATGTTCAGGCAGAAGTTTACTGCAGGGGCAGGGCACTCATGGAGAACCTTTGCTGTGGTAGCACAGAAAGAAAATGTGGGGCTAGAAGCCCCACAGCGAGTTCCCCCTGGGGCACTGCCTAGTGGAGCTTGAAAAGAGGGCCACCATCCTCCAAACCTCAGAATTGTAGATCCACTGACAGCTTACATTGTGCACCTAGAAAAGCCTGACATTCATTGCCAGCCCATGAAAGCAGCCGAGAGGAGGGCTGTACCCTGCAAAGCCACAGGAGTGGAGCTGCCCAAGGCTGTGGGACCCACCTCTTACATCAGCATGACCTAGATGTGAGACATGGAGTCAAAGAAGATGATTTTGGAATTTTAAGGTTTAATGACGGCCCTATTGGATTTCATACTTGCATGGGGCCTGTAGCCCTTTTGTTTTGGACAATTTCTCTCCTTTGGAATGGGTGCATTTACCCAATGCCTGTACCATCATTGTATCTAGGAAGTAACTAACTTGCTTTTGACTTTACAGGCTCATAAGGAGAAGGGACTTGCCTTGTTTCAGGTGAGACTTTGGACTGTGGACCTTTGATTTAATCCCGAAATGAGTTAAGACTTTGCAAGACTGTTGGGAAAGCATGATTGGTTTTGAAATGTGAGGACATGAGATTTGGCAGGGGCCAGGGGTGGAATGAGATGGTTTGTCTGTGTCCCCTCTGAAATCTCAAATTGGAGTTCTCATAATTCCCACTTGTCATGGGCAGGACCCAGTGGAGGTAACTGAATCATGAGGGCAGGTCCTTGCCATGCTATTCTCATGATATTGAATGACTGTCATGAGATCTGATGGTTTTATAAAAGGGAGTTCCCCTGCACATATAGTCTCTCTTGCCTGCCACCAGGTAAGACATAACTTTGTTCCTCCTTTGTCTTTCACCGTGATTGTGAGGCCTCCCAAGCAATGAGAAACTGTGAGTTCATTTAACTCTTTTTCTTTATAAATCACCCAATCTCAGGTATGTCTTTATTAGCAGCACAAGAACAGACTAATATGGATGTTGAATAGGCAAAGTGTTGGAAACACATGCAGGAAGTAAAAATTGCATTGCTGAAAGATCCTTTGTCTCAGTGCTAATTTTTCTTTGTGGCACTGAGCATCTATTTCCAACACAAAGTAACTCTGACAAGAAAGAACAAATCACACTTTGCAATTTCAAAATATATTACAAAGGTACAGTAATTAAAACAGTATGATATTGAAATAAAAGCAGACATAGAGACCACAGAAAGAGAATAGACTCTAGATATAAATCCATGCCTATAAGTCACCTGATCTTCAACATGTTTACCAAGAATACACAATTGCCCCTTTACCCAGCAAGTTGTGTTGAAAAAACTGGGTATTTATATGCAAAAGCATGAAACTGGACCCTTATCTTACACCATAGCAAAAAAATCAAACAAAATGGATTCAAGACTTGAAAATAAGACCCAAAATTGTAAAACAAATAGAAGAATACATAGGAGAAAAATTTCCTGACATTGATCTAGGCAGTGAATTCACTTGATATGACATCAAAACCACAGAAAAGAAAGCAAATATAGACGAATCAGATTATGTCAAACTAAAAAAACTTCTATGGCAAAGGAAGCAATCAATGGAGTGAAAAAACAATCTATGAAAATCTATGAAATGTCAGAACATATTTTTAAATTATATATCAGATTGGGGTTAATTTCCAAATATATAAGAAAATCCTACAACTCAGTAGCAAAAAAACTAATAATCCAATTGAAAAATGTACAAAGGGATTAAAAAGACATTTTTTCAAAGACTTACAGATGGCCAACAGGTATATAAAAAGATATCAATAAGTCACAAATGATCAAGGAAATGAAAATCAAAACTACAGTTAAGTATCACTCCACAGCTATTGGAATAGCTGTGACAAAAAAAGACAAAAACAAGTGCTGGTGAGGATTTGGAGAAATGGAAACCTTTGCAAACTGTTAATAGGAGCGCATCATGGCACAGCTGCTGTGGATAACAATATGGAGGTTTCTCAAAAAGTTAATATGATTCAGCAATTCTACTTCAGAATATGTATCCAAAGGAATTGAAATCTGTATCTCAAAGAAATATGAGCACTCCCATAGTCATTGCAGCGCTATTTACAATAGTCAAGATAAGGATACAACCTAAATGTTCATTGATGAATAAATGGATTAAGAAAATGTGGTATGTACATACCATGAAATATTTTTCAGGTTTTCACAAAAAAAGGAAAGAAGTCCAGCAATATGTGACAGCATAGATGAAATGAGTTTATTTTAAGTGAAATAAGCCAGTCACAAAGAGGCACTGCTTGATACCACTTATAGAAACTAACTAAACTGTCAAACTCACAGAAGCAGAAAGTAGAATGGTGGTCACCCAGGGCAATGGGTACTGGGAAACAGTGAGTTGCTAATCAATTAGTGTAAAGAATGAGTAATGCAAGATGAATGCCTTCTAGAGATCTGCTGTTCAACATTGTGCCTTTGGTTAATAATTTTGTATTGTACACTTAAAAATCTTTTCAAAGGGTACATCTCATGTTGTCTTCTTCCCAAAATTAAAAAGAAACTGATGCTCAATTCAATCAGAATTTCAAATAGACAATGAAGTTTTAGCATGGCTATATTTCATGCAATAAATGGGCCATACTTATTCTAAGAAACAATGTTGTTTATTTGGAATTCACATGTAATTGAGCATCTGTGCTTTATCTTGAAACCCTACCTCCAGGGACTCTAGTTGTTCTGACAAATGATCAATTTTTGTTCCGAGAGGCAGCTAAGATGGTTGTCAGCAGCTTCCCTGAATCCCTGGATCTTTGCATTCACATTTCCTGACAGCAGTCCTCCTGACCTTTTCCTCAGCCTTTTTAACTGTCCTGTAGCTCTATAACTATCGGTGACAAACTGGTAGTTTTATTTATTTTCCAAAAATTCCAATACTTTCTGCTTCTAAACAAAACCGAGATAGATACTAATGTTCTTCTGATAGCATAACTATATTCACTATATATATACGCATACATATACACATATATGACAAATTCTTAAATTAGGTGCTACTTATGGGTCATTTATTTTTCCAAGATGGCTTTATGTTGTTTGTTGCTAAAATATACCAAAATATCCTGAAATATGTGGTTTGGGGTTGTTGACAGTGGTTGCTGCCATCATGCTGGCTGCAGCAAGGAAGAACAGCTGGGGCTGCACACTTCATAAAGCCAGTGAGAGCACTGCCCCTTCTGAGTTGGGATGGGAGCTCCCCGTGCTATGGCAGTCGCCCAAACAGCAGCTGCAGATATAGGCCTCCTGCTCTAAGGAGGAAGCAGAAGCCAGCCTTCCTGGGCGGGACTACAGCCGCCCAAACTGCAACTGTGGATCTCAGCCTCCCTGTGCTCTTGGTGGAGTCGGGAACAGGCAGGATCTGCCCTCCAGGGTGCATCTGCAGCCACCGGACCTGCAGCTGCAGACCTAGGCCTCTTGCTCTGCAAAGCAGGCAGGAACCGGGGACAAGCAGGAGACAGACCTCTTCAGAGTTGGCAGGGTGGGAGCTCCCAGGTGCAGCTGCGAATGCCCTCCTAGGTACAGGACCTGGGCATCTCTGAAGCCTGTACCCTTGTGAGCCCCAGAAAGGGCCTCCCCCAACACCCATCCCTGCAGGCTCAGTGGTGTCTGCCTGGCCTCTCTTTACTCCCAGCACCTGCTCTGATATCAGAGTGGGAGTTGGGGCCATGCCCAGGGGTCATGAATGGCAGTGGGAGGCAGATTTATTCCTGGGCAGAAAGGGGTGGGTCCCCTGTAAGGCCCCATCTTCAGACCAGGGAGGTCCTGAAGACTGGGGTCTGGGCTGGCAGTCTCTCAGACTCATGGTGCCTCTTCCGGCACCCATGGCCATCCATGGACCAGTCAGCACACACTTCTTCCCTCTGAGGTTGATAAAGGTCTGGCTCAGCCAGAGCAGGGCAGAGGACAGTCAGAGGACAAGGAGAGCAGAGAGCACCCTCTCTGCTGATAGCTGGAGACAATGGGACAACCAGATGCAGAGTGAAGTACCCTCTCTGCTGAGAGCTGAAGAGACCACCTGCTGGCCAAGGTACTACTGACTCCTCTGAGTTGTTATAACACTAAATAAAATGCTTCCTCACCCTTCACTTGTCTGCATACCTCATTGTTCCTGGACGTAGGAAAAGACCTTGGGCAAAGCACCATGGCCACAGAGGTTTTTGGCCAGAAATCGGTCAGAAAAATCAGTACTCCAGAGATCCCATAATAGGGTGTACATTAAAATTTTACGTTCTTTATTGATTATCCTCTGTAGAAAAAAATAATTTCATTTGTTGATTTAGATAGTTTGCAAGGTTTCATCTTTCGTTTCTCTGCTTCAGTTCTCCCATTATATCGTGAGTACTAAACATAAAAGAATTTTTATATAAACAAACAATAATAGGACAAAAGGTCTTCACAGCATATACCATTATGGTTTTATAGATCTCCTTCTAAGAGTTAAACTCCATCATAGAAGAATTCCCAGAAAATAAACTTGTTAGTTTGAATAAAATGAATGGATCCCCAAATTAAATGTAATTATTGGTTGATGTATAAAAAAGGAGATGACCTCCGCAAAGCTAATGCTTAATGGAATTAATTTCTTCCTCCAAATGTGACATGGTTTTTAACAAATTTTAAAATAAAACACAATATATAGCCTTCGTATTGCTGTTAAAACTACACAGGCACAATAATCCAAATACTTGAAGAAACACTTTGTTCAGGCAACTGACAGCTCTAGATATAATCTTGTAAAGCAGTGTGTGAGTTATAATACACATGGTGTAATGCATATGCTTTGGAATCTAACATTATCGGATGTCATTCTGTAATTCTTGGTTCTATCACTTTGTAGCAAAGTGACCTTGAGCATTTCTGAACCTCATTTTTTTTGTATCTGATCTTGCTCTGTAAGATGTAAAATACTTGCCATTACTTTTAGTGGCAAAAAGCAATTACTTTTGCACCAACCTAATAATATGATAGTACCTGCATCTCAATGTTGCCATGAGTTTCAAATCCAATTATTAATATATATATATATACACACACACATAAATGTATGTATATATATAGTTTCTAAAGCATAGGGTTGTTTTACTTTTTTTATATAACTGATACTTTGCACTAGCAGTTTGACTTATGTATTATTACCACTGTCAGTCACAGGTGAGAAAACCTATTAGTCAAACTACAATTTGTACCATAAATGATAACTGAATGATGAAACCAGGGAGTCCCACTCAGCATTCATCTTTCTTCAGAAAAGACTGCTTTCTCTTTGATCTGTTTAGTTTGCTGGCATCCCACATTAGTCTACATTCAAAAGTTCTTCAAAATGATTAAAAAAAAAAACAAACAAAAAACAAGATACCTCCATTGCTTTCTTTAAATAAGATAATAATATTACTAGGAATTAAAGAGAAATTTTCTTTTAATCAGGCTAATCATAAATCAATATGCTTTCATTTTTCTACATTTATTCTTCTTTATAATAATAACATTTTATTAGTAATGTTTCTATTATATACTCTGCTCTCATTATCCAACACCCTCTTCATATTTTTCTATGTCTTCTAGGGAGTCAATGATGAAGCAGAAAGAGCACAGGCATGGAAATGAGCATAAGTTCATACCCCAGCTATAATAATGACTAGATGTGTGATTTCAGCTAAACCAGTTGACCTCCCCTAACTTCAGCTTTCTTCTTTTTAGAAAACGTTTCTAACAGTAAGTACTTTGAAGGAGTGCAGTGGAGGTGAGAATAATTCAGCTCATAACAGGTAGAAACTTATGAATAAAAAGAGACTTAAGCTACGTATCATCCAACCATAACACACCAACCTAAAATAACTCAATACAAACAAATGCATAAAGCAAAAAAACACATAAGGTCAGTAGTTCTCAAATCATGGACCATAGACCTTGGGATTCAACAAGATTGTTTCAGAATATTCTTAAGTCAAAAGTACTTGCGCAATACAATATTTTCCTTTTCTCACTGTTCAGTATTTGCATTGTTACAGTAGCAAAAGCTGGTTAAAATAATGGCAACTGAGTATGAATCACAAAATAAGCCAATTTCATAAATAAATATTGCAAGTTAAATAAAGGCTAATAAACATCTACCCCATACAGAAGAATTCCAAATATTTAAATGGTAACTTTACTTTTAAAGAGGGAAAGCGTAACTCCCCAGTCTGTAAATGTGGACTGAGCAAGTGTCTTCTTTCTGAAGAGTACAGTATGGAAAGTGTTTTAAAAAGGTAAATTTGCAGTGGAGAAACCTGACATATACTACCTCAGCCAGGTAATCAAGGACAGTATGAACAGTGATAAATCATGTTGATAGCATGTACCCTTCATATGATGCAATGAAAATGTCACTTTATCGCCCCAAGCCTATAGTACCACTCTAATCACGAGAAAAACACCAAATCCCAAATTACAGACATTCTTCAAAATAAAATACCTAACCAGAACTCTTCAAAATTATCAAGGTCATATATTAAAAAAAAGAGAGCAAACCCTGAGATTCTGCCGCAGCCGAAAGGAACCCAAACAGTGATGACTGCTAAATGCAATATAATTCACTGGAACAGAAAAGGGGCATTAGGTAAGAACCGAGGAAATTTGCAAAAATTATGGATCTTAGGCAATGTTAATTTGTCAATATTGATTCATTAGTTGTGATAAAAATACCAGAATTATGTAGGATATAAATAGAAGGGAAGCCAGGTATGAGTAAAAAAGGAATTATTAGTATTAACTTCACGACTTTTCTGAAAACCTAAAACTACTCTCAAATAAAAACTTTATTTAAAAAATAATTATGCCTAATAAATATTAAACTGATCTGGAAAATAGTTTCACTTAAGAGTATTCTTGATAAGGCCATAAAAATAGTTAATTCTATTCAGTTTAGACCCTTGTGAATTTTCAACATAATGTGTGAATAAATGGAAAGTAAGAATAAATCACACATGCCCTCTGAAATACGTCTCAAAAAAAAAATCCTTATTATGTGACCTGAAGAAAATACTGTCACTCTATGTTTATTTATAATTGGGTAATTATTACTTTCTTGAAAAATAAACAGAGTGAGATTTTCATATTAAAGCAAACAACTGGACAGTATTTGTTACCAATGAAAACACCCGCACTTTTGAGAATACAAGTTTTAAAACCTTGCATCACAATTATTAACATAACTTTCTTTCAATGCTTAAAGACATGCATGAGGAGATCATTAATTATAAAAATGTGGCTTATAAATACTATATACTAAAATGTGTTAACATTTGGATGACCTGTATAATCCTTCAAAATGATCATTGCTTGGTGATGCAAAATCATGAAACAACAAAATATCTACTCTGTATACAAGATAGTGTATTAGTCCTTTCCACACTGCTATAAAGACACTATCCAAGACAGGGTAACTTACAAAGGAAAAATATTTAACTGATGCACAGTTCTCACAGGTGGGGAGTCCTCAAGAAACTTAGAATCATGGCAGAAAAGAGAGGCAGGCACATGCTTCACAGGGCGGCAGGAGAGAGAGAGAGAGCTAGCAAGCAGAGGAAACTGCCACTTATAAAACCATCAGCTCTCTAACGAGTGATGATGAGCATTTTTTCATGTGTTTCTTGGCCAAATAAATGCCTTCTTTTGAAACGTGTCTGTTCATATCCTCTGCCCACTTTTGAATGGGTTTGTTTTTTTCTTGTACATCTACTTTAGTTCTTTGTAGATTCTGGATATTAGCCCTTTGTCAGATGGGTAGATTGCAACTTTTTTTCCCATTTTGTTGGTTGCTTGTTCACTCTATGATTGTTTCCTATGCTGTGCAGAAGCTCTTAAGTTTAGATCCCATTTGTCTATTTTGGCTTTTGTTGCCATTGCTTTTGGTGTTTTAGTCATGAAGTCCTTGCTTATGCCTATGTCCTGAATGGTGTTACCTAGGTTTTCTTCTAGGGTTTTTATGGTGTTAGTTCTTATGTTAGACTCTTTAATCCATCTGGAGTTATTTTTGTTATAAGGATACAAGCACATGTATGTTTGTTGCAGCACTGTTTACAATAGCAAAGACCTGGAACCAACTCAAATGCCCATCGATGATAGACTGGACCAGGAAAATGTGGCACATACACACCATGGAATACTATGCAGCCATAAAAACTGATGAGTTCATGTCCTTTGTAGGGCCATGGATGAATCTGGAAACCATCATTCTCAGCAAACTGACACGAGAACAGAAAACCAAACACCACATGTTTTCATTCATAGGTGAATGGTGAACAATGAGAACACATGGGCACAGGAGGGGAACATCTCACACTGGGGTAGATTAGGAGGTGGAGGCCAGGGGAGGGGAGGGACAGTGGGGGGCAGGGGGGTTGGGAAGGGATAACACCAGGAGAAATGCCTGATGTAGGTGATGGGGGGACAGACACAGCAACCCACCACAGCATATGTGTACCTGTGCAACAATCCTGTAGGATGAGTTCGCGTCCTTTGTAGGGACATGGATGAACCTGGAAACCATCATTCTCAGCAAACTGACACAAGAACACAAAATCAAACACCACATGTTCTCACTCATAGGCGGGTGTTGAACAAGGAGAACACATGGACACAGGGAGGGGAGCACTATACATGGGGGTCTGTTGTGGGGGAGTGGGGGGGACAGCGGGGGGGGGGTGGGGAATTGGGGAGGGATAGCATGGGGAGAAATGCCAGATATGGGTGAAGGGGAGGAAGGCAGCAAATCACACTGCCACGTATGCACCTATGCAACAACCTTGCATGTTTTTCACATGTACCCCAAAACCTAAAATGCAATAAAAAAAATAAATAAATAAATCGTTCTACTATAAAAAAAAAAAAACCTATCAGATATCCTGAGAGCTCACTCACTATTGATAAGAACAGCATGGGGGAAACCACCCTCATGATCCAATGACCTCCCACCAGGTCCTGCCCTGGTCACTTGGGGATTATAATTCGAGATGAAATTTGGGTGGGGACACAGCCCATATCAGATAGTATAATGGATTTCTAACATACGGTAGTTTAAAAAAGCTCATTGATACAGGTCAGATTGCACAATTCAAATAATCCTTAAGACATTTTCACTTGTCTCACTTTAGTGTAGTGGCAAAGTATAATATCCACAATAATCTAAAAATGCTATTCAAAATACTTCTTCCTTTTCTAGCTACACGTGTCAGAGGCCAAAATGTCTTTACACACTTCTACCAAAACAATATATACCAACATATTGAATACAAAATCAGATGTGAGAATTTAACAGTCTTCTATTAGGCAAGATAGTGAAGGGATTTTCAAAAATATAATGCCACTGTTCTCACATTTAAGGAAGAAATACTGTTATTTTTCATGATAGATGTGATATTTGTGTTAAAATGAATTTATTTCACTGTTATTTTAAATGAATGAATAACAAAACTACTTCAATTTCTGATAAAATAAATATTAATAGATATAGCCCACATAAGGCAAAATATGTTGAGCAATTTTAATATTCCTTAAGAGTGTAAAGTTTTCTTGAAGTTAAACAGTTTAGGAGCTACTGTATGAGGCAATCACAGATATGTGAAAACTGACAATCTTTAATATTATCGAGAAATTACTGTTAAATATTTTAGGTGGGATAATGCTACAATGGATTTTAGTTTCTGAGACCCAATCATTTAGGTAAAGATGCTTAAATATTCATATAGATGAGTACCAAGATGATTTGGTATCTGGGACAAAATAATCTGAAAGAGAGGGTTGAGTTGTGCAATGGATGGCACATAGATGAAATAAGACTGTTGATAGCTTTCTAAATATTTGGTGATGTATATTTGGGATTTTAATATCTTTCCTACCCTTACATGATAAAAGATTTCATCTTTATTTTAATATCTAAGCAAAATATACCTCCTATATTCTGATTACTTCTGCTTTTTATTGCCTCATGGCTTCTAGTTAGGGCATGTGTAGACTGTTTTTCTTCTTGATGTCTAGTATCTAGCACAGTTCCCTACATATTCTCAAGAAGTGCCCATTTCATGTGAAATAGATTAATGTCTCTTCTCATCTACGTTGCAGTATGTCTTTCCCTCTGCCTCATTGTTCATGCATTTCTCACTGATGTCTTACATTCAAAATCTCAGAGAGAAAATTCTTGGTTTTCTAATTGAAACAAGGTAACAGTTTACCTATTGTAAAGAATTTTAATTTGCAATCACATTAGGCAAAGCAAATTGTCTTCCAGTAAGTTTTATGTGCCTGGTCTTGTGGTCCACAATGGCATAGTAACCCATATACCAAAAATGTCTCAAACATAAGACTGTTAGAGGACAAATATATGAGTATTTTAAAAAGATAACCTGTGAAATCTGACTGGATCTTTGCTTGTCATTAGAGTATATTGGATTTAAGCCTGGTGTTTAGAGAGGCAAATGTGCATGTAGATATCTTCCGGACTCCCAAAGAAAACTTTCCAACTCCCACACTGCTCATTCAGTTTCTTTTCATAAGGCTTTTCCATTCAGTCATTAAAGATATGACTTAGTGTGTAAATACCCCCAGGATGAGTTAAATGGTCATTCATATTAAAGAATAAATATCTAAGTATTGATTCTTTTCTGAAAGCAGTTTTGACCAAGGAAAAAAGTAATAAATAAAAAGAGTATCAGAAAATTATAAATATGAGAAAAGGGACAGAGCTTTGAAAGACAAGAGGTATTTGAACAAATGCATATTCTGACCCAGAACAAACTTTGCTCCTATAAACATAGAAATCTATAAATGTTACATTTAATACAATATCTCAGAGAAAGAGTTTCTCTTCGGCATTCTGTTCACTTATCCAGATATAGTTTTTTCTGATAACACTTAGATTCAGTTCTATAAAACACCTTAAGCAAAAAGAAATATTCTGATATCACTGACCACGGGCCCCATCATTCAAAAATCCTATGGACAAACCCGTATCATCATTTATCAAGAACTGTGCTATCTCATAGACTCCATCCTTAGCATTGTCAGCAACAAAGAGTACATCATCAATCTTCCTTCTTTCCTTTTTTTGTAAAGTTGGCTCTGTAACATTTTTGAATGAAAAGAGTTACTTTCTTATTCCACTATGACTAACACTAAAATTAACATTTCTCAGTAGCTCAGACATGAGCACTGGGGAATAGATGTTTTATGAGGTTCTGCTTATGGTTTTTGTGAGTGCCTTGGTTTAATGAATATAAATTTAGTATTTATCGTGTCATAATTTAACAGTTATGTTCATTTGCTAGGGCTATTGTAACAAAATACCACAGACTAGATGATGTCAACACTGGAAATTTATTTTCCCACAGTTCTGGAAGCTAGAAATCCAGATCAATATTTGGTTTGTGATATGGTTTGGCTCTCACTTTGAATTGTAATGATTTCCACATCTGTGTTATGGGAAGGACCTGGTGGGAGATAATTGAATCATGGGGCAGGTTTTTCCTATGCTGTTCTCATGTTGCTGAATAAGTCTCTTGCGATCTGATGGTTTTATATAAAGGGAGACCCCTGCACAAGCTCTCTTGCCTGCTGCCATGTAAGACATTACTTTCTACTCATTCACCTTCTGTTATGATTGTGAGGCCTCCCCAGCCATGTGGAACTGTGAGTCAATTAAACCTCTTTTCTTTATAAATTTCCCAGTCTTAGGTATGTCTTTATTAGCAGCATGAGAATGGACTAGCACAATAAATTGGTACCAGTAGAGTGGGGTGCTTCTGTAAAGATACCCAAAAATGTGGAAGTGACTTTGGAACTAGGTAACAGGCAGAGGTTGGAACAGGGCTCAGAAGACGGGAAGATGTGGGAAAGTTTGAAACTTCCTAGAGGCTTGTTGAATTGTTTTGACCAAAATGCTGATAGTGATATGGACAATAAAGTCCAGGCTGAGGTGGTCTCAGATGAAGATGAACTTGTTGGAATTGGAGAAGTCACTCTTGCTGTACAGAGACTGGTGTCATTTTGCCTGTGTCCTAGAGATCTGTGGAACACAATTTGAGAGACATGATGTATCTGGTCAAAGAAATTACTAAGCAGCAATGTGTTCAAGAGGAAGCAGAACATAAAAGTTTGGAAAATTTGCAGCCTGATGATGCAGTAGAAAAAAAAAAAAAAAAAAACATTTTCTGGGGAAGAATTCAAGCCTGCTGCAGAAATTTGCATAAGTAACAAGGATCCCAATATGTATTATCAAGACAATGGGGAATATGTTTCCAGGGCATGTCAGAGACCTTTGCAGCAGCCCCTCCCATCACAGACCTGAAGTGTAGGAGGGAAAAATGGCTTCATTGACTGGGCCCAGGACCTCCTGCTGTGTGCAACCTAGGGACTTGGTGCCCTTTGTCCCAGCTGCTCCAGCTGTGGCTAAAAGGGGCCAAGGTACAGCTCAGGTCATGACTCCAGAGGGTACAAGTTCCAAGCCTTGGCAACTTCCATGTGATATTGAGCCTGTGGTTACACAGAAATCAAGAACTGAGGTTGGGAACCTCTGCCTACATTTCAGAGGATGTATGAAAATGCCTGAATGTCTAGGCCGAAGTTTGCTGCAAGGGCAAAGCCCTAATGGAGAACCTCTGCTAGAGCAGTGCAGAAGAGAAATGTGGGGTCAGAGCCTGCACACAGAATCCCCACTGAAGCACTGCCTACTGGAGTTGGGAGAAGAGAACTTCCTACCTACCCCAGGTTGGTAGATCCATCAATAGCTTGCATTGTGTGCCTGGAAAAGTCACAGACACTCAATGTCATAACTGCCAATGAAGGCAGTTATGAGGGGAGGTATGCCCTGCAAAGCCACAGGGGCAGAGCTGCCCAAGGCCTTGGTAGCCCAGCTCTTACATCAGTGTGCCCTGGATGTGAGACATGGAGTCAAAGGAGATCATTTTGGAGGTTATAATTTGACTGCCTCTCTGGATTTTAGACTTGCATGGGGCTGGTAGTCCTTTCATTTTGGCCAATTTCACCCTGTATTTACCCAATGCCTGCACCCCCATTGTATTTAGGAAGTAGCTAACTTGCTTTTGATTTTACTGGCTCATAGGCAAAAGTGATTTGTCTTCTCTCAGATGAGACTTTGGACTACGGACTTTCGAATCAATGCTGAAATGAGTTAAGACTTTGAGGGACTGTTGGGAAGGCATGATTGGTTTTGAAGTATGAAGACATGAGACTTTGGGAGGGGCTGGGGGCAGAATGATATGGCTTGGCTGTGTCCCTACCCAAATCTCACCTTGAATTATAATAATTCTCACATGTCACATGTCGTGGGAGGGACTCGGTGGGAGGTGATTGAATCATGGGAGTGGGGTTTCTCCTATGCTGTTCTCATGAAAGTAAAAACGTCTCACGAGATCTGTTGGTTTTACAAAGGGGAGTTCCCCTGCTCATGCTCTTTTTCCTGCCACCACATAACACATGACTTTGTTCCTCATTCACTTCTGCCATGATTGTGAGGCCTCCCCAGCCATGTGAAACTGTGAGTTCATTTAACCTCTTTCCTTTATACATTACCCACTTTCAGGTGTGTCTTTATTAGTAGCATGAGAACAGATAAATACAGTTTGTTTTCTCCAGTGGCCTCTCTCCTTCACTTGCAGATGGCTGCCTTCTCGCAGTGTCCTTAATGGTCTTTCCTCTCTGCCTGAATCTTTGGGGTGTCTCTGGGTACTGAAATTTTCTATAAGGACACCAGTCAGGTTGGATTAGAACCCACCATAACTGCTTCATTTTAAGTCAGTGACCTCTTAATGACCCTGTCTTCTAATCTTCACATTCTTAGGTGCTAGTGTTAGGTCTTCATATGAATTTTTTTTGGTAACAGAATTCAGCCCATAACAGTGTTAATCTCTGAATACAACTAGGAGTAAAACAAATATAATCCTAGTTTTCCTGATGCTTATATTTTAGTGAAAGCAGGGTTTTAATATGCAGGTAAATGTATAAACAAATCACTGTGATACAAATTATTAAAGAAACAAATAAGAACTGAATGTAATAAGCTTCAGTAGGATGCTTAGTTGATGCCTCTCCAAGGATGTAATATTCCATCCAAATAATGAGATAATGTGCTAGCTCATAACAGAGCTAGGCTGTAAGTTTATAAAGACTGACAGAAGCTAATGGCACAGGACGTTGTAGGTTACAGCAAAGTATGAAGGTTATGATTTAAGTTTGAGAAAAAAACATAATTATTTCTGTTGGTTGGAATAATTATGCTATTCCAACCAACTGGAATAGCATAATTATTTTATGTTTTTAAAACTTTATTTTGCTTTCTTGAATATAAATGGGGTGGGGCATAAAAGATTTTTCAGTAATTTAAAGATGAAATGAAGGTTGGAGTAGGAAGTAGTAGCAGAGAGGAAAACAGTGAATAGAATTAAAACGTATTTTGGAGGCAGATAAGTGCTTAGGCAGTTTGGCATTTCTCCATGTTAAAACCTGTGAAGAATCTAAGAAATTTTTTTTTTCTACTTGTAAACCAAACAGCTAGTCTGTCAGCTTCATTGATGCTGACAGATGAAACAAGTATCCTAGGTCAGACAGAAAGAAAAATATCACATGTTTTCACTTATTTGTGGGATTTAAAAATCAAAGCAATTGAACTCATGGACATTGAGACTAGAAGAATGGTTACCAGAGGCTGGGAGAGTCCATGGGGGTTTTGGGAGTATCTATGGATGGTTAGTGGGTAGAAAAACAGTTGGAAAGAATGAATAAGACATACTATACAGTGTGACTATAGCCAATAATGTAATTTTACATTTTAAAATAACTAAAAAACCGTAATTCGATTGTTTGTAACACAAAGGATAAATGTACAAGGGGATGGGTACCCCACTCTCCACGCTGTGATTACACATTGCATGCTGGTGTCACAACATCTCATATATCCCATAAATATATATACCTACTATGTACCCACAAAAATTATAAATTAAAACATGCTCCTAGGTCAGATCCAAAGGGTTTATTACTGTCAGCAATAATACTGAAGAGAAAATCGGCATTTTTGTGCCAGTTCCCTGAATCTAAGTTCCTATAGGGTGACCTGAATAGGGCTCGGTGACACCTGGACAGCAATGAGGTGTATTATAAGAGAAGATCCCTGAGCTTAGGGAATTCACAAATTTTACCATGGGCAGTACGCATACCTGCCTTTAGCTCTAGAAGGAGACACTGCGTATATTGTGAAACACTTTAAGCAAGTCTACCCTTTCCTCCAGAGACATTATTTCTGTCTTCAAAGGTTGTGTATGATATAAACAACCTTGAAAAGAGTCCAGAACAAAGGGCAGTCAGTGCCACTGCTTACAAAATGTGCAGAAACATGAGATACATGTGGAAAACTGTCTAACCCTCTTTTCTACATTGTCTTGGCTTCTGACAAATTTTCTCATGAGTACACTCTTCCATCAGGTAATCTGATTAATCTGGCTGCAGACTGGGACCGGGACTGCTCCACTGGTCTCAAGCAGGCATTTAATTAGGAATACTATCAACAGGACTTCAAGCAGCAGGATGAGACCATCCTGTAGTATTTATATCAACCATGCCTCCCAGGAGCACAGATCCAAATAGCTGAAAGTAAGAAAGATTATGTTATTTCTTAGAAAGCTAACGTGTTTCCTCTTTAAATTTCCGTATTATTTCTACTTGCCTGAGGCATTAATTGAGGCAGAACTGTATCTGTTAGCAGCTGCTCAGACTTTACACCACTGCTTGCAAAGAGAAAGTGTATGGCAATGTTAACATCCTAACAATGTCATCCAGTGAATTGAGGCCGGCCTAAATGAATGCCTTCTCTGGGATGACCTGGTATCATTGATCACTTCAGCTAAAACCAAACACAAATTTTGTACTACTTTATCTAATTGAATTACTTCCACTGTAGGAAGAAGAGGCTTCAGAGTAGACATAAAGGAGTAGCATCTCTCTCCAGGAAGCTCTCCAGAATAAACAAGATTGTGATGCTTTGGAGAAGTCCACTGTGTTTTTAGGAAAGAGACAAGTTCTTGCCTAATATCTCACACAAAGAGTATTGTTAAGAATATATATGATAGCTCTCTATCATGTTTAAAACTGCTGGGGCCCTCAAACAGGATCTACATCCATAGATACCTTCAACATGGCCTCCTGACTGGCTTGTATGTCTACCTTCCACCATATATTTCAAATAAATAAGTCTAGTTTTTATTTTTAATGTACTACTGAGGGAAATCAGTCCAGATCATCCTCCTTGTCCATGCCATTCAATCTATGGAATAACTGAACTATGGGTGGAGAAAGAGGGTGGAGAAGACATCCAGAGGTGAAGACAGGTGTTTTGTGAGAGACACAGAGGAGCTATGTCATGTCCTGCTATTTCTTAGAGACTTACCAGTAAAATAAAAGAGAATGGCAATAAAATCACGGTGAGACCTTTCTGACAGGCTGTGGCCAACATAACAGTTCTTTAAATTTAATGATACTGTAACAGTTTGGGAGACCTGCACCAAGGCATTTTATTTATGAAAATGGCTTAAGGGGTGATTTTTTCAATAGCTTTTGGGGAACAGGTGGTTTTCTTTTGTTACATTGATAAGTTCTTTAGTGATTATTTCTGAGATTTTTATGCACCCATCACTCAAGCAGTGTACACTGTACCCAATGTGTAGTCTTATCTCTCACCCCTCCCCCATTTATCCCTCCCCAAAGTCCATTATATTATTCTTATACCTTTGCATCCTCATAGCTTAACTCCCACTTGTAAGTGAGAATACACTATATTTGGTTTTCCATTCCTGAGTTACTTCACTTAAAAAAATGGCCTCCAAAACCATCTAAGTTGCTGCAAATTCCATTATTTTATTCCATTTTATAGTGAGTAGCATTTCACATATATTGGTGTATATATACCAGATGTTCTTTATCCACTCATTGGTTGATGGGCATTTAGGATCATTTCATATTTTTTCAATTGTAAATTGTGCTGCTGAAAACATGTGTGTGCATGTGTCTTTTTCATATAATAACTTTTTTTTCCCTTTGGGTAGAATCCACTAGTGGGATTGCTAGATTGAATGGTAGTTCTACCTTTAGTTCTTTAAGGAATATCCATTTGTTTTTCATAGCGATTGTACTAGTTTACATGCCCACCAGCAGTGTAAAAGTGTTCCCTTTTGACCACATCCATTTCAACATGTATTTATTATTTTTTGATTTTTAAAATTATGGCCATTTTGCAGAAATAAGGTGGTATCTCATTACGTTTTAGTTTGCCCTTCCCTGAAAATTAGTGATGTTGAAAATTTTTTCATGTTTGTTAGCTGTTTGTATATTTTCTTCTGAGAATTGTTTATTCATGTCCTTAGACCACTTTTTGATGGAATGATTTTTTTCTTGCTGATTTGAGTTTCTTGTGGATTCTGAATATTAGTCCTTTGTCAGATGCATAGTTTGAGAATATTTTCTCCCACTCTGAGTTGTCTGTTTGCTGACTATTTCTTTTGCTGTGCAGAAGCTTCTTAGTTTAATTAGGTCCATTTATTTATATTTGTTTTTACTGCATTTGCTTTGCGGTTCTTGGTTTTTGAATTATTTGCCTAAACCAATGTCTAGAAGAGTTTAATGTTATCTTCTAGATTTTATTTTATGCCATCAGGTCTCAGATTTAAGTCTGATACATCTTGAGTTGTTTTTTGTACAAAGTGAGAGATGAGAATCTGATTTCAAGTGTTTTTAAAGACAAAAATCATTAATGTCTCTTCATCCCCTGCATTTGCTAGGGTCTAAAATATTCCCTACATAGGACCTGGGGTTTTCCTTCACACTTTATTACCACAAAATTGGTATGTTCCATTCCAATAGCTATAACTTCACCTATTTTTTAGTTATCTCTTATTCAAACCCAAACTTTCAGTTTGAAATTGCCAAGTACTAGACTTCCGAGAGCATTTTTATAAATTTACATATAACTATTGTACCCTCACTTTGGCCTGTGTTGGGTACTTCAGGGAGAATAAGAGAGAAGTTTACTAAAGCAAGTGGTCATTATATTTGGGATCTAGGACCATATCAATCCAACAAGAGAAACCAGGTTGCTAAAGCTGATTTCTGTGTGCCTGCTGCAGCTCTTTGGGAAAACTAGCACCTTGATCCTTAAGATGGCATAACATCCCATAATGATCAGGGTAAAATCTCTAATTTTCAAAATAGTTTTATACAGCCTTGTATCAGTTTCACCCTGAGTGTGACCCAGGACAATGCAGTGATAGATGACCCCTTACTGTGAAAATACATTCAGTATGTTTATTTCCTTGGGGTCTTCCACTGTAATGGCAGAGATGGCTTCTGCAGAGATCATTTTACAAGACAGGCCTAAAATGAGTATAATGATCATTTGTAAGTCAGGGGCTAATTCTATTTCAAAACACTACACAGAATTTCACCTATTCAGGTGAAGGGTCAGATCATCTCAGAGGAGGGTGTTGGAAGATCATAACATTTTTACATCCTCAAGTAATAGGTCATGGACAGAGAGGTTCATTGAGAAATGGGTCATGGACAGAATCTGTGTTAGAGTCTAAAACATACATCCACATTTAATAGTATTTTCTAGGTGAATGACTTAATGTTCCATCTGATTGTGAATAAGACAGTAAAAAAGGTAACCCTGTATTTCAAACCAAATATACCTCATGTACAGTTAAAAATAAACATTTATTTTGATAAGACATTAACATGTACATGGAGATTCAAGGACACACACTATAAAACCTCTGATAATCTATGGATGAAATTCAGACTTTCAAATAGAATAATTGACTACTGAATAATCTTAGGTACTATTAGATCAGGTAAATTCTAATACTGAGTATAGTGACATGCTTAACAGGGAAAATTATTACTATTTCATTAATATGATTTTAGGATTAAGTAATCAATTAGACAACTGTTTACTGAGCATGGTGTTAGTTATATATACAAACTCAATCAGCCACGGTATGACATGCTCTATATTATATGACAAGATTCTCTGATAATTGTTTGGCTACTTTTTATGACTTGCTTCCTGTTATATTTTCAATATATAGGTTCTATTTGATACTCAGTGTGCTGCTGGAAGTGGAATGGATGGGTAAGGAAAATATACTTTTACCCTTTTTGTTTTTCACTAAAGCAAAATTGGTAGACTGTTCACTGAGACAGCCCTCCAAATGAGGCATGTTGTTTCAAAACATACCTTTTTGGTTTTCAAAACACAGAAACAATAACATTATTTGCATTATTTATAACATAATACTATCAAGATAAAAACCTGGATAAAATAATTTACAAGGGTAGCTATAATCAAGGAAAAGTCACACACATGCAGTCCCAAAGGAGCCAGTCAAATAAAAGGAAGGAAAGAGAAAGGACGAAATGAAGAACTAAATACTGAAACAAAAGACAGTCCATATGGGTCTAAGGAAAGGAGAAAGATTGCTTGTAAAATGTGTTAGACATGGTGATCAAGGAAGGGCAATACCCTGAGAGTCACTAGTTACATAGATCTCTGAGGGAATTGGTAAGAAGTAGTGCTGAGTGGCTGGTATAATTAAATTAAACTAATACAACCAGCAATCTGAAATGCTCTGGATTGAGAGTTACATAGCAAGCAGAGCTGGACCCAAGATGGTCCAGCTCTGTGGGGGGAAGGGCGTCTGCCATTACCAAGGCAGTCCGCCACTACTGAGGTAGTGTGCAATGACAGAGGCAGTCTGCCATCACCAAGGTAGTCTGCCATTACCGAGACAGTTCTAACTATACCTCTGTAAACAAAACTGCAAGGAAGCTCACACAGCAGCTGGCCAGAGCCCATGGCAGCTCAGCAATGCCTCTGCTGGCTAGGCTACCTCCTTGCTGGGCAGGGCACCTCTGAAAAAAGTCAGCAGCATGTCATGAAATTACAAATAAATCCCCACCCTCCCAGGACAGAGCACCTGGGAAAAAAGGCAGTTATGAGTTCCGCTGCAGCAGACTTAAATGTACCAGCCCAGCAGCACTGAATGGAACAACAGAGCTCACAGCTCTGTACTTGAGCTCCTATAAGGGACAGATTGTCTCCTCAAGCAGCTCCCCGATCCCTGTATAGCCAAAGAGATGCCTCATAAAGGAGAGCTCAGGCTGACATCTGGCAGGTATCCTTCTGGGATAAAGATAACAAAAGAAGAAAATGGCAGCAACCCTTACTTTCCTGCAGCCACCACAGATGATCTCCAGGCAAGCAGGTTCTAGAGTGGACCTCCAGCAGTCCAACAGCAGATGGGCCTGTTAGAAGGAAAACTAAGAAACAGAAAGAAATAACTTCATCATCAACAAAAAGAACATCCACTCAGATACTCCATCCAAAAATCACCAACTACAAGGACTACAGGTAGATAAATCCACAAAGATGGGAAGAAACCAGCACAAAAGGATGAAAACACCCAAAACTAGAACTCCCCTCCTCCTCCAAGGGATCACAGCTCCTCACCAGCAAGGGAACTGGATGGAGAATGAGTCTGATGATTGACAGAAACAGACTTCAGAAAGTAGATAATAACAAACTTCTCTGAACTAAGAGAACATGTTCTAACCCAATGCAAAGAAACTAAGAACCTCGAAAAAAGGTTTGATGAAATGCTAACAAGAATAAACAGCTTAGAGAAGAATATAAATGACTTGATGGAGTAGTAAAACACAACATGAGAACTTCACAAAGCATACACAAGTTTCAATAGCTGAATCGACCAAGCAGAAGAAAGGATATCAGAGATTGAAGATCAACTCAATGAAGTAAAATGAGAAGGCAAGATTAGCGAAAAAGAGTGAAAAGAAATGAACAAAGCCTCCAAGAAATATGGGATTATGTGAAAAGGCCAAATCTACCTTTGATAGGTATACCCGAATGTGACGAAAATAATGAATCAAATCTGGAAAACACTCTTAAGGATATTACCCAGGAGAACTTCCCCAACCTAGCAAGGCAGGCTAATATTCAAGTCCAGAAAATATAGAGAACACCACAAAGATATTCCTCAAGAAGAGCAACCCCAAGGCACGTAATTGTCAGATTCACCAGGGTTGAAATGAAGGAAAAAATGCTATGAGCAGCCAGAGAGAAAGGTCAGATTATCCACAAAGGGAAGCCCATCAGACTCACAGTGGATCTCTTGGCAGAAACCCTACAAGCCGGGCGGCGGCAGGGGCAATATTCAACATCCTTAAAGAAAAGAACTTTCAACATAGAATTTCATATCCAGCCAAACTAAGCTTCATAAGTGAAGGAGAAATAAAATCCTTTCTGAACAAGCAATTGCTGAGAGATTTCATCACCATCAGGCCTGCCTTACAAGAGCTCCTGAAAGAAGCACTAAACAAGGAAAGGAACAGCCAGTAACAGCCACTCCAAAAATGTACCTAATGGTAAAGAGCATTGACAAAAGAAACTGAATCAACTAACGGGCAAAACAACCAGCTAGCATCAAAATGGTAGGATCAAATTCACACATAACAATATTAACCTTAAATATAAATGGGCTAAATGCCCCAATCAAAAGACACAGACTGGCAAATTGGATAAAAAGTCAAAACTCATCAGTGTTCTGTATCCACGAACCCATCCCACATGCAAGGACACAAATAGGCTCAAAATGAAGGGATGGAGGAAGATTTACCAAGCAAATGGAGAGAAAAAAAAGCAAGAGTTGCAATCCTAGTCTCTGCTAAAATAGACTTTAAACCAAGAAAAATCAAAAGAGACAAAGAAGGGCATTATATAATGGTAAAAGGATTAACACAACAAGAAGAGCTAATGATCCTAAATAAATACACACCCAATACAGGAGCACCCAGATACATAAAGCAAGTTCTTAATGACCTATAAAGAGACTTAGACTCCCACATAATAATATTGGGAGACTTTTAACACTCCACTGTCAATATTAGACAGATCAATGAGACAGAAAATTAACAAGGCTATGCAGGACTTGAACTCAGATCTGGACCAAGCAAACCTAATAGACAACTATAGAACTCTCCACCCCAAATCCACAGAATATACATTCTTCTCAGCACCACATCACACCTACTCTAAAACTGACCACATAATTGGAAGTAAACCACTCCTCAATAATGCAAAAGAACAGAAATCATAATAAACAGTCTCTCAGACCAGAGTACAATCAAGTTAGAACTCAGGATTAAGAAACTAACTCAGAACCACATAACTTCATGGAAACCGAATAACTGGCTCTTGAATGTTGACTGGATCAACAATGAAATGAAGGCAGAAATAAAGATGTTCTTTGAAACCAACGAGAATGAAGACACAAGATACCAGAATATCTGGGACACATTTAAAGCAGTGTCGAGAGGGAAATTTATAGCAATAAATGCCCACATGAGAAGCAAGGAAAGACTAAAAATCGATACCCTATCATCAAAATTGAATGAGCTAGAGGAGGAAGATCAAAAAAACTCAAAAGCTAACAGAAGACAAGAAATAACTAAGATCAGAGCAGAAATGAAAGGATAGAGACACAAAAAAACCCTTCAAAACATCAATAAATCCAGGAGCCGATTTTTGAAAAGATCAACAAAATAGACAGACCACTAGCCAGATTAATAAAAAAGAAGAGAGAAGAATTGAATAGCTACAATAAAAAACGATGAAGGGGTATCACCACCGATTCCACAGAAATACAAACTACCATCAGAGATTACTACAAACAACTCTATGCACATAAACCAGTAAACCTGGAAGAAATGGATAAATTCATGGACATTTGCACCCTCCCAGATCTGAACCAGGAAGAAGTTGAAACCCTGAAATAACAAGGGCTGAAGTAGAGGCAGCAGTTAATAGCCTACCAACCAAAAAAAGCCCAGGTCCAAATGGGTTCACAACCATATTCTACCAGATATACAAAGAGGAACTGGTACCACTCCTTCTGAAACTATTCCAAACAATCCAAAAAGAGGGAATCCTTCCCAAATCATTTTATGAGACCAACATCATCCTGATACCAAAACCTGGCAGAGACCCAACAGAAAAAGAAAACTTCAGGCCAATATCCAGGATGAACATAGATGTAAAAATCTTCAATAAAATATTGGCAAACTGATTGCAACAGCATATCAAAAAGCTTACCCACCATGATCAAGTAGGATTCATCCTGGGGATGCAAGGCTGGTTCAACATATGCAAGTCTATAAATGTAATTCACCACATAAACAGAACCAAAGACAAAAACCACATGATTATCTCAATAGATGCAGAAAAGGCCTTTGACAACATTTAATAGCCCTTTATGCTATAAACTCTCAATAAACTAGGTATTGAAGGAACGTATCTCAAACAATAAAAGCTATTTATGACAAACCCACAGACAATATCATACTGAATGGGCAAAAACTGGAAGCATTCCCTTTGAAATTTGGCACTAGACAAGGATGCTCTCTCTCACCACTCCTATTCAGTCTAGTATTAGAAGTTCTAGCCAGAGGAATTAGGTAAGAAAAAAAAAAAGGTATTCAGTTAGGAAAGGAGGAAGTCAAATTGTCTCTATTTGCAGATAACATGATTGTATATTTAGAAGACCCCACTGTGTCAGCCCAAAATCTCCTTAAACTGATAAACAATTTCTGCAAAGTCTCAGGATACAAAATCAATGTGCAAAAATCACAAGCATTCCTATACACCAATAACAAACTTAAAGAGAGCCAAATCAAGAATGAACTGCCATTCACAATTGCTACAAAGAGAATAAAATACCTAGGAATACAACTAACAAAGGATGTAAAGGACCTCTTCAAGGAAAACCATAAACCACTGCTCAAGGAAATAGGAGAGGACACAAATAGATGGAAAAACGAGTCAATATTGTGAAAATGGCCATACTGCCAAAAGTAATTTATAGATTCAAGGCTCTCCCCATCAAGCTACCTATGAGCCTCTCTGCAGAACTGGAAAAAACCACCTTGAACTTCATATGAAACCAAAAGAGAGCCCACATAGCCAAGACAATCCCAAGCAAAAAGAACAAAGCTAGAGGCATCACACTACCTAACTTCAAACTATACTACAAGGCTACAGTAATCAAAACAGCATGGTACTGGTACCAAAACAGATATTGACCAATGGAACAGAACAGAAGCCATGGAGGCAACGCCACACATCTACAACCATCTGATCATTGACAAATCTGACAAAAACAGCAATGGGGAAAGGATTCCCTGTTTCATAAATGGTGTTGGGACAACTGGCTACCCCTGTGCAGAAAGCAGAAAGTGGCCCCCTTCCTGACACCTTACACTAAAATTAACTCCAGATGGATTAAAGACTTAAACATAAGACCTAACACCATAAAAACCCTAGAAGAAAATCTAGGCAAAACCATTCAGGACATAGGTGTAGGCAAGGACTTCATGACCAAAACACCAAAAGCATTGGCAACAAAAGCCAAAATAGACAAATGGGACCTAATTAAACTCCAGAGCTTCTGCACAGCAAAAGAAACAATCATTAGAGTGTATCGGCAACCAACAGAGTGGGAAAAAATTTTTGGAATCTACCTATCTGACAAAGAGCTAATATCCAGAATCTACAAAGAACTAAAACAGATTTACAAGAAAAAAACAACCCCATTCAAAAGTGGGAGATGGATATGAACAGATACTTTTCAGAAGAAGACATATATGAGGCCAAGAAACATATTTAAAAATCCTCATCATCACTGGTCATTAGAGAAATGCAAATCAAAACCACATAGAGATACCAACTCATGCCAGTTAGAATGGCGATCATTAAAAAATCTGGAGACAACAGATGCTGGAGAGGATGTGGAGAAAAAGGAACACTTTTACACTGTTGGTAGGCGTGTATATTAGGTCAACCATTGTGGAAGACAATGTGGAAATTCATCAAGGACCTAGAAATAGAAATTCCATTTGACCCAGCAATTCTATTACTGGGTATATATCCAAAGGATTAGAAATCATTCTATTATAAAGACACATGCACATGTATGTTCACTACAGAGGTGTTTACAACAGCAAAGACCTGGAACCAACCCAAATGCCCATTGATAATAGACTGGACAAGGAAAATATGGCACATATACACAATGGAATACTATGCAGCCATAAAAAAGGATGAGTTCGTGTCCTTTGTAGGGTCATGGAGGAATCTGGAAACTATCATTCTCAGCAAACTGACACAAGAACAGAAAATCAAACACGGCACGTTGTCAATCACAGGCAGGTGTTGAACAATGAGAACACATGGATACAGGGAGGGGAGCATCACACACTGGGGTCTGTTGGCGGGGAATAGGGGAGGGACAGTGGGGCGTAGGGAGGTTGGGGTGTGATAAAATGGGGAGATATGCCAGATGTAGGTGATGGGGGGATGGAGGCAGCAAACCACATGGCCATGTATGTACCTATGCAACAATCCTGCATGTTCGGCACATGCACCCCAGAACCTAAAGTGCAATAAAATATATATTAAAAATAAATAAAAATAAATTTTAAAAAGCTCCAGTAATTGTTTAGATATGGAATCATTTTTTTAACAAATCTGATCACCTAGATACTTTAATTAAAACAACTATAATAATACTAACACTACAATACTAAGAGCTACAACAATAAAAACCTCTGCGAACTCCTCATTGCAAGCCACTCATTACTCTCCGGTCTGTAATGTCAGTGCTGTGTTACAATACTTACAAATATCCTTTGTGCATACTGGTTTCTTTCTGTTAAAGCCCTCCACCTTTTGCACTTGGAAAACTTCTAATTCCATTCTGTAATCAGTTTCACAGAAAACTACTCAAATTCCTTCAAGCAAAGTTACTTGTTTTTGTCCCTTTGGTAAAGGTTTAAGCTGTTTTAGCACTAACTGTATGATACTGTAATTTTTTTTGCATTTCTGCTTCACTCCTCACGGCAAGGTCCTCTAGGCCAGAGATCATGAACACTTCATGTTTCATTATTTTATTTTGTAACCCAGTGCTTAGTGTATGTGATAGTTACATGAGAATTATCAAATGAAGTTTTTCTTCATGACTGATTGGGTGTTGGGAAAAATAAACGGGTTTGTTACAAAGCAGAGAAGCAAGCATTACTCTTGAGAGCAAAGCATATTTGGAAAAGTACAATGTATCATTATAGTGTTCCCTGGTATTTTACTGTGATGTGTGTCCTAAGAGGTAGAGGAAGAAACACTACTCTCTTTTAGCCCAGTCTAGTTAGTAGCTGTGCTGAGGCACCAGGAGCATCTTTGGTTTATACACAAACATAATTGCATATCAGAACCAGAGACTGAGTTTGTGGTTCCCCCTGGTGGGCTTTTTCTTACCTTTTCATGACTGCCTTCCTATATATCCAGCAACCCTGGCCATTTGATTGATTGCTGCAGGCATTTAAGGTTCTGTAATTGATGAGTTTCCAACCAATATTTCTTTTTCATTAATTTCTAATTATCATTCAGTCTCTGAAAGATAACAGATAACCTGAGTTATCTGTCTATACTGTGCCAAATATTAAAGTGAAAATAGTCACTCTTTTGTTGTAATATTGTGTTTATCATAACCAAATATTATTTTGGGGAATAAATGAGCTTAATAGTCCCCAGGAATTTTGAGTGACTGTTAGTTTTCATTCATTCTGTGTCCATCTACTCATGAGTAAACATTATTTTTACCAAGGGAAAAATAATTCGATCTGCTCAGAATCAAGAATATTAGTTTAAAACACCTTTAGGAATGAATTAAATAAGTTTATGGGCATATTTTGCTTACATGTGTTATTGAAATTACCCTCAAGCTTCCCCATGAATTTAGGTTGCAACTGTGCAAATACAAAATTAAATGGTTTTCAATGTCACTGTGTTCTATTTATTGTTCCCTAAGCCTGCTTCCAGGAATTAATGTCCTGAATGTTCAAAATGTTTGCTTTCTTTGCTTATACTGTTGATGTTAGTGGGAAAACAACAGAAATGTTAATAAAAATTTTAAAAATGAGAAAGCCTGAATGCAACACAATTTGAAAAACTAAATATTAAAAAGAAGTCCCTTATTTTATAAAATCATTTTTTAAATATTTAGATTCCACATGTGAGTGCAACAATTCAGTGCTTGTCCTTCTGTGCCTGGCTTATTTTACTCAACCTAATGTCCTCCTGGTTCACCAGTGTCGATGCAAATGACCGAAGTAAAGAGTAGAATAGTGGTTATCAGAATTTGGGGAGGGACAGGGGAAGGGAAGACTGGGAGACAATGAGCAACGGATACAAAGTTACAATTAAACAGGAAGAATTATCTTTGATGTTCTGTTACTCACTATGGTAAGTATAGCAAATAACAATGCAATGTATATTCCAAGATAGTTAGAAATAAATATTTTGGATGATGGCATCACGAAGAAATGATCAGTGCTTCAAGTGATGGCTATCATAATTACCCTAATTTGATCATTATCCTATGAATACACGTATCAAAACATCCTATTTTATCTCAGAAATAAGTACAACTATTATGTGTCAACTACAAATTAAATAAATAATTTAAAAATTTAGAAACTGTCAAACTAAAAAGAGGTGTAAGAATAATAGGATGAAAATACATTGCAAATAAGACATAATCAACCACAGATGAATAGACAAAAAAGAATGACGTAGTAATCAATAGCTTTTCTGATTATATGTTGCATGGAAGGTTACAATAGATGGCTGTGCTCTTCCTTCAAAAATCATTACCACCATTTTGAGCTGGCAAACCAAATGGCATCATGTGTTCCCCAGAGGTATAGCCCAACAAAGAAGGCCATGTCTAGCCCACATTTCTTGAATGAAAAAAAAGTCACGTTCTCCAAGTTTACATCTATTTGTAAAACAAACTTCAATTTCTATGATGCTTATTTAAAATAATCACATCATTCAAAGTTCAATTTCAATAGTTTCACAGAAAAGTAATATGCTATCTAAGAGAAAAGAAGTATGTTTTCCTTTTTCATCTTTGTGTTTCCATTAGCATTAACCATAGTTTCATGGTTAATGGTCATTTTATCATAATATATTCCATTCCATTCAATCAAAAGAAGCCTAATTATCTTGTTTTCTGATTCATCAGTCACAGACACACACACGTATTTGGAAGAATATGTAGACATACAGGGTTCCCAAGTCACACTAATTCTGGCATATTAATATATATACACATATATGCATATATACATATATTGGTAAATGAAGAGTTAGCTGTAACTCTTGTTTACACATCTATTTTCACCCACACATTTACATAAAAGCAGAGGGGTCTTATTAGAGCATAATCATATAACTCCTTCCTTTCAAAACCACATTTATCTTATGGTTTGATGTGGTCTTGCCCAAGGATAGATTACCACATTTGAGGACAAATATAGAGAACCTAAAATGTTCACTGGGGGAGATGGAAATCCTTGTCTGTGTCCTATGGTCCACAACATATGAGCTCGTTGGTTCTAGCTCTATAAAGTAGATGGGGATCAAATGGGTTTTACCTCTGCCATCCTAAAGGAAGATTTTTTTTCCTTAAGAAGTTTGGCTATAGGAGGTGTATATGAACTGTAATGCTTGGAGTCTGAATTATGAACAGTTAACTCCAAAAATGTCCAAGAGAAAAAATTATCAAGTGAAGTTAATTAGACCAACTGCTTACGGTAAGGGTGCACACCACTGTGACAAAGTCTAAATAGTGCCGCAGAAGGGTTAGCTGAGTAAACTTGTTTATCATGTTTCAGTTTCTGGACTCAAGTGATTTACTGCAGGTTTTTAAGGTGGGGAAGTGCTTAGGTTTGAAAAAAGACTGTGATGTAACAGTTCAAGATAATTAAACACTGTGAGGCTGAGGCAAGAGTCTTGAAATGAGTCTTGATACATATACTGTTGTCTAATAAGCAAGCCCTCTACTCATATGAACAACATATTGTCCTCATCGGAGAGGTGTTTGCCCAGAGTGGCAAACTATATTCCTGGGCAATTGGTGAATCGGTGTGTAAGATTTTCCTGATGGAACAAATTCTTTATTGCTTATAGCCTTAACTTCATGCATTTAAAAGAGTAACAAACAGTTTGGAGTCACGATTCTCTTTCCCAATGGTTAAGCTCTATATATACAAGTGATTCCAATCCTTAAAACTATTCTTTTTTCCATTTTTACAGTGGCTTTAAATTTATTACATCAGAAACAAAAAAGTATTTCTTCTTTGAGTTGTGTACAGTGGTGTGTTGGTGGAGTTGACTTATACAAACTTGTGACAGCCCATTGTAAATATCTCTTTCAATTTCAGGATGTACTTCCATCTTTGACTGATGTATTTTGTTATTTTGTCAGTGTCTCTATCATGAAGAAATACACACCACCCCTACTTCCTAATGAACTCCTGCATTTGCGTTGTTGATTCATTTAATAATTAATTCATATATTTGGGTATTACAATATTTGTCTAAATATTAAAGTTGCTAATAAGCAGTTTGGATATTTAAAGGTCATGATGACAATAAAGTAGGTCTACTGTTGCCAACTTTTGCATCTGGTTTGAGTAATAATTTGTTCATGTCATTATTATACTAAATGTAAGCATGAAACTCCTGAGCATTATATAAACATAAAAGAGCATTATTAATTCACATAAACTCCTTGTACAAAAATGGAGAGGTAACCTTCAAATTATTCTAAGTTAATGATGTGTTTTTCATGTGCATGTCATTCTCACTAATATCCAATTAAATATATTTCTCGTACACCTGATCTCTAATGTATGCTGTGCTTTGTGCAAACACAGCATGAAGGAATATGTACTATCAAGTTAATAGAGATCATTTAGCTGGCCGTGATACAGAGATGTTTTCCATTTGTTATTGACACACACTGGAACACATCAGGTGTGAAGTCCATAATTTAAAGCTCAAGAGTAATTTCAGATAGATATCCATCAAAAACACTTAATTGTCAGTTAAATATTACATTTCCATAAAGATGAATTATTAATATGAAGTAAAAAAGCAAATTGCAGTCAACAGGAAAAGTTACCTCCTATCAGTCAAAAACATATTAGTGTTGAACTCTCAATTTTTCAATCATTAACAATGAATTTCATTAAATAATCAGTAACAGTTAAATATATGCGATAGCATTTTTCTCATCTCATATATGAAAAATATTTATATTTGGGTAGTGATTTAAGATTTTTTTAAATAAACATTTTTGTTTTTAAAGTTCTAAAGTTTTTGATTATGAAACAATTGTGAAGATAATGAATTCCCATCTATCTCACACCTAGTTTCCCTGTTATTTTCATCTTATATTAGTATGGTCATTTGTCACAATGAACAAATCAATATTGACACATTTTTTACAATATTGATACATGACTTTCATGAGCTAAACTCCACAATGTATTCAGAACTCCTTAGTTTTTTACCAAATGTCACTATTCTGTTCTAAGATCCTATCGAGGGTACCACAATATATTTATTCATGTCTCCATGGGTTCTTCTAGGCTGTGGCATTTTCAGACTTTTCTTGTTTTTAATGACCTTGGTAATTTTGAGAAGTACTGGTCATATATTTTGTAAAATATATCTCAACTTGAATTCATCTGATGTTTTTCTTGTGATTAGACTATGGCAGTGAGTTTTAGGAGGGAAGATCAGAGAGGCAAAGTGCCATTTTATCACACCATCCACATGACTATTGATGTTAACTTTGATCACTTGACTAGGGAAATGTTTGTCAGATATCTCTACTGTAAAGTTACTTACCCACTCCCCTCCTTTTTCCATAATGTACTCTTTGAATGAGTCACAAGGCATAACCCACACTTAAGGAGTAAGAGTCATGCCCTATACCCTAGAGGGCAAAGTATCAACATAAATTATTTTAAATTCTTCTGTCCAAGAAATGTCTATTCCCCACTATTTCATTCTTCACTCATTTGTTTATATGAATATTGACTCATGGATATTTATTTAAAACTTTGGATTAAAATCCAGTATTATTTGAATTGTTCTGGCTTGGGCATTGGGAGCTTACTCAGTTTGCTCCTGTAGCTCTTCAACACACCCCAATCATTGTGAGGTTTTGGGTTTTGTTAGGACTTCCTTACTGTCTGATACTAAGAGGCTCATCATAAATATGTCTTGCCCCAGCCTAGAATCAGAAATTTCTACAAGAAACCCTATTGTATTTAATGAAGCATGGTATTAAAAACCAAGATCTGCACTGGGGTTCTTGTTACTACTGGGGTGTTACTGCTTTTAGACTCTCCCACCTGACAGAACAAGGAAATACATGTATGTATACTAACATTTTTCAACCCTTAACAATTAATTTCATTAAATAAAATAATCAGTAACACAAATATGTGTAATAGCATTTTTTGCATATCATATATGAAAAATACTTATATTTGGGGTAGTGTTTTAAGTTTTTTTAAACATTTTTGTTTTTAAAGTTTTGATTATGAAACAATTGTGAAGATAAGAAATTCCCATATATCTCCCACCTAGCCTCCCTGTACACATATCTACAAATATATGTATAATATATGTATATACCATTCTATAAATGTTTCTATTTGTAGTCACCTGTTATCTATATTAATTAAACATGAGTTCTTACTAAAGTCTTCACCTCTGATCTATTGATACGTGTAATTCTAGCCTCCTTTTCTCACTTATCTGTGTATTCCCAAAACAGCAGCGTCATATGTGGAGACAAGAGTAACTATTTTAAATGCTAATCTGCCAACCAACTTTTGACTAACCATAAGTTCAGGAATGCCTTCAAAATATCCAGGTGATGCATCCCTGTTTAGTAAGAACACCTATTCATTGTACGTTTCCTCTAAAACAACTCTTGTCATTGCAGTAATTATAGGCTGTGACATCTGTAGCTTCCTACACATTCCTTCCAGACCACATATGCATTTTCCCCAAAACATAACCCCTGGGTCTGTGGTACAGAGATCCACCTATCTTGCCCCTGCCCAAGACCATGCTTCTGTCTGTAGTTCCCCTAATAAATCACCTAAAACTGACACACTGGACTCATCTTCCCCCTTGATTAGTTTTTTGGCTCCTTGTGCATTTGAGGGTCACTTTGTGTATACAACCGTTGCACGGATCACCTAACTGGCACCTATCATCCATCATCCATTTCCTTGATTGCTCATTCCAGTATACATGTACAGTAGTAGCAGAATCATTAACTCATACTCCATTGAGGAACAACTTTATCAGCCAGAGTATGGTGCTTATATGCAAATAAGTCACCTTTAGTATAACAGACTCCATTCATTTAGAATACACAGGCCCTCAACTTTCCTCTATTGCTTTAATGTTGCTGTCACACACATTTGTCATTCTACATTTTTTATGAAAGAAGGTATCCAGTATCACAATATCATACAAAATAATTGCAGTGCCCTAAATAAGCTCCTACATTTGACTTATATAAATATCTTTCCTGACCAAAAACCATAGCAACTGCTGAGTTTACCATCTATAGGTTTTGCATTTTACAAAATCTATTATGAAAATCATGTAGTATGTGGTCTTTCAGACTGGTTTCTTTCACATGCCAATTTACATATAAGCTCCCTCAGGGTCATTTTGTGGCTTAATAGCTCATTCTTTTATATTGATGAAAAATAACTTACTGTATGAATGTACCAAAGTTTGTTTATCCTTTTCACCTACTTAAGGACACCTTGGTCACTTCCAGTATTTACTAACTATGAATAAAGTTGCTAAAAATATTTATGTGAAGCTTTTCTTTTTTATAAACATACATTTTATACATTTTCAAATCAGTTGGAAACACCTAGGAATATAACTGCTAGATCATATAATAAGACTATGTTTAGCTTTGTCAGAACTGGTCAGCTGTCTTCCAAAGTGGCTGTAATATTTTGCAATCCCACCTGCAGTGAATGAGAATTTCTCCTGCTCTGTATCCTCTTTGGTAATTGATATTGTTAGCTGTGAGGATTTTTGGTTATTCTAATGGGTATATAGTGGTATCTCATTTTTATTTTACTTTGCAATTCCCTAGTGATAAAATGATGTTGGACATATTTTACGTACTTATTTGCTACTTGTGTGTGTGTGTGTGTGTGTGTGTGTATGTATACATATATATATATATATATCCCATTTTTTAATCTAGATATTTACCTTACTGTTGAGTTTTAAAAGTTACTTTCACATTCTAAATACAAGCCCTTTATCAGATTTATGTTTTTTAAATGTTTTACCCAATCTGTTCACTTGATTTTCATTTCCTTAATGGTATATTTTGTAGGGCAGAAGAATTTAATTTTAATAAGGTACAGCTTTTATCAATTTTATTTTTCCTTTGTGAATTACAATTTTACTGTTATATCTAATATTCATTATAAAATCTAAGGTGACATAAATTTTCTTACAGAAGCTTCAGTTTTTTATTTTCATTTTGGTCTCTGATAATTTTAAATACACTTTTGTGAAATCAGTAAGATCTGTGTTTTAAGTCATTTATTTTACATATGAACATCCAACTGCTACAGTACCATAAGTTAAAAAGACTCTCTTTTGTCAAAACTAGTTTCTTTCACATGGAGATATGTACATAACTTCCCAAAGAAAGTATCTTTGCTCCTTTGTCAATGATCCCTGTACTATATTGCTGAACTTCTCCACTCTGGAAGACACTAAGAAAGGATTCTTGGATCTGGCACAAGAAAGAATTAGAGGCGCATCCATAGAGTAAAATGAAAGCAAGTATGTGAAGAAAGTAAAGGAATAAAGAATGGCTACTCCCCAGGCAGAGAAGTGGTTTGGGCTGCTCAGTCCCTTGTACTTATTGTTACCTCTTGATTATACATTAAACAAAAGAGGGATTATTCATGAGTTTTCTGGAAAGGGATGTGCAACTCCTGGAACCAAAGGTTTTAGACCACTTAGGGTAACTTCTTGACATTGCCATGGCATTTATATGTTGTCATGGCACTGTCTTTTAGCATGCCAATGCATTATAAGTAGTATATAATGAGCAGTGAGGATGACCAGGTGTCACTTTTGCTGCCATCTTGGTCTTGGTGGGTTTTAGCCAGCTTCTTTACTGCAACCTGTTTTAGCCACATGGTCTTCATGACCTGTATCATGTGCTGAGCTCTTATCTCATCCTGTGATTTAGAATACCTGTCCTACAGGAATGCAACCTTGTAGGTCTCAGTCTTATTTTACTCAACTCCTTTTCAAGATGGAATTGCTCTGGTTCAAACACCTCTGAGACTGGCATATAGGAAAACAACATTATTTTATTAATCTTGTATCCTTCCACCTTGTTGTATTACCTTACTTGTTCCATGGTGTTTTATTGATTTTTTGAAATTGGTTTCATAGACAATCATGTTAACTGCAAATAAAGGCAATTTTGTTCCTTCCCCTTCAATTAGTATAAACTGATATTCATTTACTGTCTTACTGTACTCAACATAACTTCCAGCATTATGCTGAATAAGAGTTATTAGTGAAAACACCCTTACATTTTCCTGACCTTAAAAAAAGTACATCTAGTTTGTCACTATTTAGTATGGTATTGGCCATAGGTTTTTGTAGAGTTTCTATATCAAGTTTCAGGTTGAGGACAGTTTCTATTCCTAGTTTGCTAGTAGCTAGACTTCATTAAAATTAAAAATTTCTGCTCTGTGAATGACACTGTTATATAAACAAAAAGACAAGCAAAAGACTGGAGAAATGTTTGCAAACATGTATCTGATAAAGGACTGGAATTCAAAATATACAAAGAACTCCAAATTCTGATTTAGTCTCCCCTGATTTATGGGTTATTAGTTCCAAGTACTACAGTTAAATTTTCAAATAATATATTGTTAGTTTTTATAATCTTTTAAATATGATTTTTCTATATGTCCAATTTTAACTTTGAGATAATTATTGATACTTTCTATTTTTTTCTGGAATTATTTTTCTATTCAATGTTTCTTTAGCAAAAGTCTGGTGCTAGGAAATCTATCAGGTTTCATTCAACCGAAATTCTCTACCCTTTCTTAAATGACATATATTTTCTGGTATAGGAAAAGGCTGACAGTTATTTTTCTTCAGGGCTTTGAAGACACTCTTGCACTCTTTTGGTTAAAGTAAGTTTTTACCTTTGCATAGAAAACAAGATAACCAATTATTTCCTCTTTCTTTTTGGAGTCATATACCATGGTAATCCCACAGCCACAGTCATATGAGAGAATAGAGGAGCCTCGTCAGTAGCTACACGTGTGCAAAGGGTTTCACTTGCTCTGGTCAAATGGTGTGGGTCATAAGACCTTAAAAGGTAAATAAAAAGTTTTAAAAATCCCTGAACTAAAGGGAGTTCTGTGCCAATTAACAAGAATGGTTCTCCAAAGGGTTTTTTTTGGAGACTTCTCAAAGGTGCAGACTTAAACTAAACAGGACTGAGTTTTCACCTGACAATACTGAGAGGATTATTTTTCATGTGGCAAATGGTAACAAGAAAGAATGTTTGATTCTCAGAACCAGAAAGGAATCCTCTAGAAGTCTAAACTGGAATTATAGAAGCCTGGATCTCATTATTTCTTAACTTAACCTGTGGCATGGTTTTGAAATAAAGATAGTATATCTTGCTAAGAGGTAAAAGTAGCAAAAGTGTTTTATATTCTCACAATCCTGTCTGCTTGCAGTAAGGGTTTATATATGAGATTCACATATGAAAATGTTAGATAAATTTGAGAACAAAAGATCATCAGAATACAAGCACTCAAGAGAGCAAGTACATTTGTGTTAGTCATGAAAAGGGCAGATCACTAAAGTATCTATGACATACTCACATATATTCTAATGCCACTCAAGGGATAGGGAAAATAAAAAATCAGCTTAATATATCATTTTTAAAATGTGAAAGATGCATATATGAAGTATGTGCACTAATTATGAATGCGTTCTCGTGAGATAGATAACTGTCTTTACAAAAAAACATGACTTTATGCTCCTTAGTAGAAATTATCATCTGCTGAGACAAGTTATTTCTTCATTGCTTCCATACCATCTGTGCTGGTTTCACTTCTCCAACTTCATATGCATTCTCATTTACTGGCTAGAAATTTCTATTTTAAAGGATATTTTAATCTACCACTTCCACCTGGAAATAATACTTCTAATGAGATTTGGCAAAGAGAATATGACAACATATTAAACAATTTGTGAACATACTGGTGAGATTTCTGACTGGTGACATTAGCTAGAGAGATTTGTCATCTCTTCCCACCCCTACTTCCCAATGGAATGCCTTTGAAAGCCTACCAAACCAATCCAGTTGACAACAATACAGGAAATTAAGATATTGTCACATCTGACAAATATTGGGAGGAAATAGCCTTATGGAGTAGAAAAAAACAACACAAAACATAATAAACATCCAATTGATGTCTATGACAAAGATAAATGCCAAAATAAAGGAGATAAGAAATGTCATCTAAACCATTTCCCTTCCCCTTTGCTGCCTTTACAGTAAAGGAGAATATCCTTTTATCATTAATTTTGGTCTTTGTCACTGTCAAACAAGTGTGGAAATCCTAAACTGGAACACCTATTTCTCATGGTCTCAGAGTAATAATTGCAGCCTGAAACCTCATCAGAGTTTTTCTACCTATGTCCTCTCAGAATACTTAAACTTCTGCATGGTGAAAGGTAAAAGGCAGTGGCTTGCTTCTGGTTCATTGAAGTCAGCATATTGACAGGAAAATTAGGAAAAATATGCACTGACTGGAATTTGCCATAAACCATGTTTTGCCAAAGAAAGGCTACAAGTTATTTCAGTTGGCTGGTGGATACCTCCCTATATGTAAAAAAGCTAGGACAGAAGAAAAGAAAAATCTCTTTGGTTTAGCAGAGCTATAATAGAAGAGTATCTCAGACTTTGTGAAGGAGCAAAAGGAACTGACTTTTGACCTCGAAACCTTGGAGACTTCTAATAACTTTCTTTACTCTTATCCTAAATTCATTTAAAAAAAATTACTGTAAACAAATTTCATCTTGTTTGTTTTCCATGTATTTCTTAGTAAAATCACTCAGCCAAATGGACTTGAAGAGAAACAGATGAAATATGACACTTAAAATAAAGGTGACTGGCAATAATATTATCTGAAAATCAACTCTGCCTTAGAAAATTCTTTTCTTGCACAAGGTCTCCACAGCTGCCACTCCAGATTGGGTCACCCTTTTGTAAAGCCCTACCTCAAGTTTACACAGTAGAGCTGATTCCATTTTGTCATTTTGGAGCTCTTTCATTTTGCCAGCCCTGGATGTTTCACCTGCAGTGTATTTTGTGCCTGCTTACTTGGATTTGAAAAGTTAGAACTTTCCATGATTTTCTACCTCATCAAAGATTTTAATAGCATTTTTTTTTTTCATTTTCAGCAGGCAAGGACAAGCCTAATCCACTCCACATAATCTCAGATATTAAATAGAGGCCTAACATTGCTAATACAATTATTTTAGAATTGATGGAATCATGAATGTAATGCTAAAATTATATAGTAATCTAAATTCACGACAATAAGATGATTTCCTAAAATCTGAGGATACATCAAAATAAAAAAAATGTTTACACCAAAAATATTAAAGAATCATTAAAATGTGGGAAAATGTTATTAGTGGATACTACTATATTCTATATATGATCAAGCCTCTCATCCTCTACTTGCTGGAGGTAGTACCTGTTGACTCTCATAGCTATGTTCCTCACTGAAAGTTGCTCTTGTACGCAGAAAACTATCTTTCCAAAGATAAGGTGTCCTTTATGAGTGTGGCTTGTGGTTATCAAATGGATGACCATCCATCCCCAGTCTCACTTTGATGGAATTCTGCAAGTCAGTTCAGCCCTAGAACTCCCCATAAATAAGCAGAAGGCCTCAGTTAAAATCACATTGCAAGTCAGATTCTCCCCCTGGTCAATCTTGCTTTCCTCATTTCCTTGTGTGATAAAATGCCCAATGAACTGTGGCAAACAAATCTCAGCTTCACAGACTATTTCCAGGGAACAAAATCTAAAACAGCATTCAATGCAGAATGAAGTGAGAGAAGCAGTGCATGAGGTTAAGAGTAAAGAGAGTTATTAGAAGAGAGAATGAGGTGAATGATTAATTAGGAGAGATAAAAAGGAAGGAAAAATAATTAATATTATCAAACTTCCTCCACATGCAAAGTTGTATTCTAAAGTACAGACTTTTAAAATTATAACCAAATAATTGCATTAGCTTTAATGGGGTCAAAGATCAAATAAGAAATACAGAATGCACATTGAGGACATTTCTCTAAAAATTTGAATTTTGGATTAATGTGTATGTAGAATCTGGCAGGAAGTAGATGAAACACACAAAGTGTCTAATTAATGAAAACTTAATAAAGTGGCTATTTAAAAAGGAATGATCAGGGTCAAGGGAAACTAACAAAGGTAGTGAGAGACCAGCTGCTAGGAAGAGCTGGGAATTGTTAGCAGACAACTGAGGGAGCAAGGAAAGGGAATATGTTTGAAGCAGTGTAGGGGAGCTATAGATGGAGAATCTCTGCCAAAATGATGACAAGGCAGCCAAGGAGAGTGAAAATAATATTCCATTTCTCATTCTGCCTCTAATCTCTGTTCCTAACTCTGAGTCACTGAATCTAACCAGAGGAAAAGTGAGCCTGGTTCACGTGCCCATGAAAACTCAACTCCTAGGAAGACAGAGAAATGCAAAAGAAAGGTAGAGAGTAGATCTGGAGTAGCGGTTCCCAACATTTTGGGCACCAGGAACAGTTTTCCTGGAAGACAATTTTTCCATGGGATGGTAGGGATGAGACTGTTTCAACTGAGATCATCAGGCATTGGTTAGATTCTCCTAAGAACCGCACAGCCCAGATCCCTCACATGTGTAGTTCACAACAGGGTTCGTGATCCTCTGAGAACCTAATGCCACTGCTCATAGGATGGGAGGCAGAGCTTGGGTGAGAATGCTTGCGTTCTTGCTGCTGCTCACCTCCTGCTGTGCTGCCTGGTTTGGGGGCTGGCAGGAAGTAGACTGGTACCAGTATGTTTCCCCTGAGTTGGGGAACCCTGATCTAGAGTGCATGTAAAGTCAAAAGAAAAATATTTTAGGTTGATAATGAAAAAACAATAAGCCTGTCATATCTTTATATTTACAGAAACGTCTGAATTGAAAAAAAAAATACACTTGTGTTTTTTTAATTTTATTTTGTAAGTCCCAGAGTACATGTGCGGGATATGTAGGTTTGTTAAATAGGTAAACATGTGCTATTGTGTTTTGCTGCACCTATCAACCTATCACGGAGGTATTAAGGCCGGCATGCATTGGCTCTTTTTCCTAATGCTCTCCACTGCCCTGCCCTCCCCTGACAGGCCCCAGTCTGTTTTGTTCCCCTCCTCGTGTCCATGTATTCTCATTGTTCGGTTCCCACTTACAAGTGAGAATTTGTGGTGTTTGGTTTTCTGTTCCTGCATTAGTTTGCTGAGAATAATGACTTCCAGCTTCATCCATGTCCCTGCAAAGACATGATCTCATTCCTTTCTATAGCTGCACAGTATTTCATGGAGTATATGTACGACATTTTCTCTATCCAGTCAATCACTGATAGGCATTTGGGTTGATTTCACATCTTTGCTATTGTGAATAGTGCTGCAATGAACATAAATGTGCAGGTACCTTTATAATAGAATGATTTATATCTTTTTAGATATATATACCCAGTGATGGGATTGCTGGGACAAATGGCATTTCTGGTTCTAGATCCCTGAGGAATCACCATACTGTCTCCCAATGTTTGAATTAATTTACATTCCCACCAACAGTGTAAAAGCATTCCTATTTTTCTGCAACCTTGCCAGCATGTGCTATTTCTTGACTTTTTAATAATCACCATTCTGACTGGTATGAGATATAGTATCTCATTGTGGTTTTGATTAGCATTTCTCTAATGATCAATGATGTTGAGCTTTTCTTCATGTTTGTTGGCTGCATGTACGTCTTCTTCTGAAAATTGTCTGTTCATATACCTTGCCCGCTTTTTAATGGGACTGTTTATTTCTTTCTTGTAAATTCGCTTAAGTTTCTTGAAGATTCTGGATATTAGACCTCTTTCAGATGGGTAGATTGCAAAAACTTTCTCCCATTATGCAGATGGTCTTCTTGCTCTGATGATAGTTTCTTTTGATGTGCAGAAGCTCTTTAGTTTAATTAGATCCCATTTGTCAATTTTTCCTTTTATTGAATTTGCTTTGGTGATTTTTTCTTAAAATCTTTGCCCTTGCTTATGTCTCAGACTCATAAGAATTTAGGAGACGGTCACCAGAAAGATCTTAATTCCACTCAGACTCATAAGAATTTAGGATTCAGTCACCAGAAAGGTATTTCATCTAAAAAAGTGCCATCCAGTGTGGTAGCCAAGGGGATATGTGTCCAATTATATTTAAATTCATAATTAAATAAAATTTAAAATCCATTTTCTAGACTACAATAGTCACATTTCAAGTGTTCAACAGCTACACATGGCTAATGGCTACCATATTAAACAGAACAGGTATCCCATTACTGCAGAAAGTTCTATGAAATAGCACTGATGTAAAATTTCAAAACATTGTTGCCCTCTTAGCTAATAAATATTGTTAGATTGTGTGGTCTTCTTTTAAGAAGTAGGAATTAGGGCTGAAATTTTTATCTTTTCCTTTTTCTTTTGAGATGGAGTCTAGCTCTGTCACCGAGGCTGGAGTACAGATGCACAATCTTGTCTCACTGCAACCTCTGCCTCCCGGTTTCGAGTGATTCTCCTGCTTCAGCGTCCCAAGTAGCTGGGATTACAGGCACCTGCCACCACACCTGGCTAATTTTTGTATTTTTAGTAGAGACGGGGTTTCACCATGTTGGCCAGGCTGCTCTCAAACTCCTGACCTCAGGTGATTCATCCACCTGAGCCTCCCAAAGTTCTGGAGTTACAGATGTGAGTCACCATGCCCAGTCAGGGCTGCAATTTTCAAGGCCATATTAGCTGTTTTCATGTGCTTCTTGATGAAAGAATGATAGAAAAGCAGCTCGTAGAATGGTGACTGGATAGTGTTGGTTCAGAATGTGAATGCAGTGATTCATTATTTAGAAAAAATTCAAAGTATGACTGGTTAGGGTCCAGGTGAATGGAGAGAATAGTAAAGTATGACAAGCCTTATATAAGGACATAAGGATATTAGGAGAGATCAGATATAGTGCTTTCTCAGAAAAAGTATATCACTTATTATCCATGACCAGTGTGTACTTTATTCTGTTTCTATTTGAAAGTACTAAATGATTGTGTGATCTTAGGCAAATCACTGAGTATCTTCTGTACCCAGACCATTTATAAGCAATACAAAGATGATGGTTTAGGTACATGACTCCTACCCACTATGAATTAAAAATCTTAGTTGTAAAATGCTCCATTATTAAATAAGAAATAAGAATCAATTTTATGTACTTGTATCAAACAGTAAAAATAATATAACACTTGTTTTCAAAGTCTGGGCTGAATCAACTAGACCTAAATTCTAACAAAGAAATGTAAATATTAGAGTGATGGTTTAGAACGAAGCTGCTTGGTTCTGAATGCTTGCTTTGCAACTTTCTATATGAAGTTGAGCATGTTACATAACCTCTCTGTTCTTCGCTTCTAAATTATTCACAATAAAGACAGTAATTTTTCTCTTAGAGCTATGAGGATTAAGTGGTCAAAAGAATGCATGACTTATAGTGAATATTCAATATATGCATAACATATTAAATATCCAATATGTATTCAACATTCAAAATATATTTTCTATGTAAATGTGAATGAGCTTGTTTAAAATGTGAATGAGTTTGCTTAAAATGTGAATAAGTTCATTTAAAATTTTCCTATTTCTTCCTATAAACCAAAAATGGTTCCTTTTCCTGCATAATTTTGGCATGTGTAACTCATCAAAATCTGTATTTTATTAATCATAATAATATATGTAATATATATATACAGGAAAATTGATTTGTTTAGATTCCCTTTGTAGTGAAAATAGTTTCAGTGATAAATCAGACTTCTTGATGTTGACATGTAAATGAATTGACAGGCCCCTTAAATTGTTAACCCTAAAACAACCCTGCAATTTTTGTCATCTTTTTAATGTTGTTTCCTTGATTTGTATAAAATTATGGAAAGAGGATATGTTCATTGAAGGATTTTCTCTCCAATTATATAATATTCAAAATCTTAAGTTTTAGACATTCATTCTTTAATATGCAATTTTGCATGAAACAAATATATCTAAACTCTAGTATATTATTTAATTTGAAAATACATATTATTTTTCCTGGCTGATCCTCATAGTTGAAAACTTTCCAGATTTTTGAAAAGCCAAGTCATCATAGGAAGTTGAGTAAGTGGTGACTCATTGTCAGCCAATAATGTTTTCCTTAAACCAATAATCTTATCACATGGGAACACTCAAACAGTATGAATTAATGATAAAAGAGACAGAAACAGCTTATAGAAATTATTAGAAAGTGTATTTAGTGAAAAATAATATTAGTATTAATAATGATATTCAACTTTTAAGTCAGATTCTATAACCCTTTTTATTACATATGCAAAGCAGATTCACTGTGCACAGGTATCAGTCACAGGGGAGGACTCTAAACACCTTGCCAACACCAAACACCAGTGTCAGTCCACTTGCAGGAATTCAGTCAGGAAAAATACTAATAAAACAACTTAAGTAATTTTATGACTAACAGATAGGCGAAAGGGCCAATGGAAGCCTAGGATTCATGGTGGGCCAGTACCCCAAGGATCGGAAAAGCTGCAGAGGGTGGAGTCTCACCTGGGCACGGCCCATGTCAAAATGCCCTGCTGAGAGACCTTGGAAGGCACTCCACTCTGGATTTTATACCACAGGGGCAATGTTAATTGTGGGGCTAAAGTGTTGTAGGACCACCTATTCTAGAAGGTACAAGAACAGAGAGTCTGGATGTTCTAGACAGTTCCTTCTTATCTCAGCATATTGCATTCTCATTTGTTCAGCACATTCTACATTTATACTTCAGAACTACAAGCATGAGGAAGGGGAAAGCTGGGGAGTGCTGAAGCTGGGTCAGCCAAGTCCACCTGCAGACTGACCTGCAACATAGACCATTTTTGTGACCGGGGTTGGGAAGTGGGTGGAGGTGGTGGTGATTTCTATGTTAACACCAAGAATCAGTAGAGAACCAGTATAGACAAAAACAGTATGTTCCTATCCTCACAAGGTTTACTGTATGGAAGGTTTGTAATGGTTAATATTAGGTGTCAACTTGACTGGATCGAAGGATGCCTAAATAGCTGGTAATGTATTGTTTCTGGGTGTGTCTGTGAGGGTGTTGCTAGAGGAGACCTACGTTTGAGTTAGTGGACTGGGAGAGGAAGACACCCACCCTCGATGTGGGTGGGCACCATCCAATCCACTGCCAGCACAGCTAGAATGAAGCAGAGGGAGGAAGGTGGAATTAGCTGCCTTGCTGGGTCATCTGGCCTCCATCTTTCTCCTATGCTGGATGTTTCCTTTCTCTCTTCCTGCCCTTGGACATCAGACTCCTGGTTCTTTGGCCTTTGGACCCTTGGACTTACACCAGTGGCTTGCTGGGGTCTCTTGGGCCTTTGGCCACAGACTGAAGGCTGCACTGTTGGCTTCCCTGCTTTTGAGGCTTTTGGACTGGGACTGAGTCACTACTGGTTTCTTCCTTCTCCAGCTTACAGATGGTGTATCTTGGGATTTCACCTTGTGATTGTGTGAGCCACACAAACAAATTAGGGAGTTTATTCTCCCTAGTAAACTCCCTTTTATATGTACATATATTCCATTAGTTCTATTCCTCCTGAGAACCCTAATACAAGGTTCAAAGTTAACATCCATAATACCCACTTAAACAGTTACCTATTAAATAGGATGTGAGGAGAAACCAATTGGTGGTAAAATCAGTTATTGTTCTACTCCTCTTTCACCTTAATTTCGAACATGATAGTTCTGTGTTGTAGATATCTTCCTATTCAACAAATATAGCAGGTGATAAATTTAACAAAGTAATTGCAGAAGGTGCCTGAATTTTGCCAATATCACAACTCTGTTATTTTTCAAGGTAGAAGACTAAGAGTTGGGATAATGTGAGTTCATAAGAGTTTAAATCATTTATAAGAGTTTCATTATTCTCCACACTTTTCTGGCAGATGTAGGAGTGATTTGCAAAGGTCCACATTACTCAGTAAGCTTACTCTTTGGTTCGGACTTTTAAAATCCCAAAACATTATTAACTGAGGACTATTTTCATGGATTTGATTATCTGTGAGATCATACTTATTTTTAGTTCATTTGTAGGGAAAGGTTAGTACTACTAAAGAGAAAGGTAAAATCTCCAAATAAGTATAAAGTGTTATTTATTTTCTTCAAATAAATAATTTCCAAACAGAATTATTCTCAACTCTCATGATATGTGTAGCTAAACTGTTGGGTTGTTTGCTGTAATAAAAGAGAACACAGTAATAGAAAAGTATGGGATGTCTAAGTAAGACAATGTTAGAAGAAAATACATTATAGGATGAGTTTGTTATGTGATTTGAGTAAAAGCTCAAGTAAGTGTGGTTTTGGGTAATTCTACAATAGTATCTTAAATCTAGCCACAGGGAGTGAAGAATTCATGAAAGTTAAAATGTAATTAATAAAGAGGCAGCCATCATTCATATTAGTTGAGTTTCAGGGATATTAATATTTTCTGTGACTTGCACAGTGACCGCACAGTGACCTTGTTTTTGTTTTGTAATCAGACAAGAATATGAAGTGTTCTGCTATTTTTTGTCTAGCTTTATTTTGGTTAAGTCATCACCTCATCTGATCAACGAAACAGCATAGCCTTGCTATGAATGACAGCTCCTTAACAACCAAAGCCTAATTGTGTCAGGCCAGTTCCTGGATGTCAGAGACTGTTTTTATCTTTCTCAGTTCCTCCCACTCTCATTCTCTCTCCCTTGCCCCTCCAGTCCTTTAGGTCACCAGCACAGGAAGTTAGGCAATATGACAGTTATCTACATATTCACCATTGTCAAAATTTTCCTGATTAGGAGTTTGTTCAGTACACTTTCTGTAGCTGAACTACAATTGATCTTCCCTGCTCCTTTTGTTCTCAGGTGAATTGTTGAATTCTCTGATGTGACAATGGCTGCACAAGTAGCACTTAAGATTGTGGACATAACACACTGCCTAACTGTAACACGCAGTTTCCAGAAGCAAATAAAAGATTACTCGTTTTGTAACAAGCATTGAAGCCAGAAACCAAGATAATAAAGCCCAGACAATGAACACATGGCCTATAATTAAATGGGATCTGTTTTAAAAAGTAAAGTTTGCTTTTTGTATGTTTCATTTTACTTTTTAACCTAGTCATGGGTTGTTCTATATACTCTGTAGGACGTGTATATACTAGGAACTGTTTGCTATGGCAGAAACTAGACCTTGGGCTAAGATTGTTTATTTTTGCTTTACGAAAATTTAATAATGAAATAAAATAAGTGTGAAGAAAAAGAGCTAGCTTTAATTTATTTAGTTATCATTTGTATATGGAGAACAAATATATTATTTATCTTAGTTATACCTGATAATTAAGAAAAATAGTTAATTATACTAATACCATAATTTCATTAAAATGAATATAAATAAGAGAACTAATGAGTTTACTGTCTGTTTATTAACACTGCCATCATAATTTGTTCAGATGGAAATGTTTATATAAAATATATCATGGTTTTTTTTATACTGATGAGTTAATATGTTAATACTATATTTAAAAGCTTAAAATTATTACAAATTATGTATTTTTGAATCGGATACCGCCTAAACATACATGTAAAGTTATAATAATAAATCCTTAATGTTAAATTTTTATCTGAGTAATGACTAAAGAACAGTGTTCTCATTGAGGCCTTCTTCCCGTAAAATTCCCAAGTCGTATAATGATCAGATTAGTAGATCTTTCTTTTGTCACCCAATTATTCTGTTAACTCTCATTGTTTTTTAGTATACTTACACAAATTTTTAAAAAGTATCTCTTGCGTTAACATGTTAAGTTCCTCATAACATTTTTTATTGCTGTTTATTCTCACGTTACCAATAATTATTTATCTTTAAATAGTTATGACTTAAATTTTATTGTCTAACAGCTGTACTTGGTTTTGTCTTTCTCAAATTCTAAACAATAAACTCTGTTCAGATCTTTCATGCTTAAACTCTATTTGAGTTTCCCAACAGAGATTTACTTCACCACCATAATAAAAAGGACAGAAATAATTATGTTTATCTAAAAATTCTCCAAGTTGTAATAAAATGCAAAACTGTTATGTAAATATTGGCCTAGCAAAGCTGAAGTAAAGAACACCTGAAAAATCAAGAGTATATCTTTCCAGATTAATTATTAGCATAGTGAAATATCCATGATTCGATGATTTGCATAGTTTTCATGAATACTCAAAATTATGCCTAAGTACAAAGACTATTACTTTACCTGTCTACTTAAAGATTACTTTCCAGAAATCTCAGTTAGGATACAACATAAGAGTTGTATTCAGAAGTTCTTACATTGCTATAAAGAAATATCTGAGACTGGGTAGTTATAAAGAAAAGAGGTTTAATTGACTCATAGGTCTGCAGACTTTACAGAAGGTCAACCTTCTCACGAAGGGGCTAGCCCAAGCCTCTCATGAGGGATTCTATCCCATGAAACAAACACCTCCCACAAGGCCCTCCAATATTGGGGAGTACATTTCAACGTGAGATTTGGGTGAAGACAAATATCCAAACTATATCAGGAACAAAGTTAAAAATCAAGGAGATAACTCCTAGGTCTTTAAAAAAAAAAATCTTTGATATGAATAAAGTGACTCTAGCACATCTTTTCAGTTAAATAAATGGCCCAGGTAGAATCAAACCTGTCATCCCATGAAAACTTGACAAGCTCAAAGTACTTCTAATTGAGACAGAAAAAAAAAAAAAGATCCTCAAATGAATTATGGGTGTGGCTATTTGCAGATGATGCTGAGTGGAATAGAATAAGCACCAACATGTTTTAAAGAATTCTATTATTAAGGCCTTTGAGTTAAAAGAGATGCCGACTCTGAGATGTAAAATAACCCTAGAGACCTAAACTTCTTTGGCAGAAAACAAGCAAAAGCAGCAGTTCAATTACCAAGGAAGATATATTCCCCAACTCCCAATGCAAATCTAGTCCAAAAGGATAATGGAAAATAAAGGACTTGATGTGTGGAGTCAAAAATTATAAAGAATAAAGGACTGACTACATAAAATCAGGGGACAGGAGGAAGCTTCAAAAATTAAATTCTAACTGAATAGAGTGACATTGCAACATTAGTCCCTCTACCTGGATTTCAAAATTTCCATGAACCAGGGGTGGCCTATGTGCACCCTGTTATGCATCTATTTATTTTCTATTAGACTTAAGTTATGGGATACATGTGCAGAACATGCAGGCTTGTTACATAGGTATACACATGCCATGGTGGTTTGCTGTACCCATCAACCCATCATCTACATTAGGTATTTCTCCTAATGCTGTCCCTCTCCTAGCCTCCCACCCCTCAAAAGGACCTGGTGTGTGATGTTTCCCTTCCTGTGACCATGTTTTCTCATTGTTCAACTCCCACTTATGAGTGAGAACATGCACTGTTTGGTTTTCTGTTCTTGCATTGGTTTGCTGAGAATGATGGTTTCCAGCTTCATCCATGTCCCTGCAAAGGACATGAGCTTATCTTTTTTTTATGGCTGCATAGTATTCCATTGTGTATATATGTGCCACATTTTCTTTATCCAGTCTATCATTGATGGGCATACGGGTTAGTTCCAAGCCTTTGCTATTATGAACAGTGCCACAATAATCATACATGTGCATGTGTCTTTAGAGTAGAATGAGCTATAATCTTTTGGTATATACCCAGTAAAGGGATTGCTGGGTCAAATAGTATTTTGGGTTCTAGATCAAGGAACTGACACACTGTCTTCCACAATGGTTGAACTAATTTGTATTCCCACCAACAGTGTAAAAGTGTTCCTATTTCTCTACATCCTCTCCAGTATCTGTTGTTTCCTGACATTTTAATGATCGCCATTCTAAGTGGTGTGAAATGGTATCTCACAGTGTTTTTGATTTGCATTTCTCTAATGACCAGTGATGAGTTTTTTTCCCCTAAGTTCTTTGGCCACATAAATGTCTTCTTTTGAGAAGTGTCTGCTCATATCCTTCACCCACATTTTAATGGGGTTGTTTTGTTCTTATAAATTTAAGTTCTTTGTAGATTCTGGATATCAATTAGCCCTTTGTCAGATGAATATATTGCAAAATGTTCTCCTATTCTGTAGGTTGCGTGTTTACTAATGATAGCTTGCTTTGCTGTGCAGAAGCTCTTTAGTTTAATTAGATCCCATTTTTCTATTTTGGCTTTTGTTACTCATCTTTCTTACTATGAAAATGCATCATAGTCATATTGTCTCACTCTTCCACTATAGGATGTTTTGTGAGTTTGAGAGGTTGTGAGGCAATTCATTTGTTTTTTAATTAATTCTTAGTTTTCTGGATCAAGAGACACTAGATAGAGAAATGAATTAGATCCTGACTTGATTTAAGCCACAACCTTTAAGCTTGGTGCTATAATTGAATAAGATCTTATGGAGATGCATGAAAAAGAAGCATATTTTATATACAAGAATGAGAAAATTATTTGAGACCGGTAGACTATAGTGGATGGTAGTATTTCATAATTTTCATTTCTTTCCTGTCCTTGCCATGCTACTTTGACTTCATTGATTTTGTGCTGGGACATGATCTGCTTAGGCCAATAGACTAAACATACGTGATAATGTGAGAGTTCCAAGCAAAAGCTTTAAGAGACACTGCATATTTGTGCTACTCTTTTTGCTCCTTTTCTGTGGCTACAAATGTTTTTAGTGTATAAACGTATTGGTTCATATCATCCTGAATGTAAAAACAGTATTACTGGAGCAATGACATACTATAATTTACTGCAATAACTAAAGCAGTTCACTACACCCCAATTCTTCTCCCTTCTGGGGTGATATATGAATGCCAGATGGTTAAACCAGCATGTATCCTGTGGGTTTCTTGCACCACAGGGGTGAAATTATGCAATAATGAATCTGGCAGTTTATATAGTAATGGAACAGCAGTCCCCTCTCCCCTTCTGACAGAAGGAGAGAAATCTTTGCTCTCTATTCATTTACTATGTTTTAGGATATAAACCACTGATCTCATGGCCTTGAGTTTAATACCCACTCCATTGAAATGTAAACTTATACTTCAAGGGAAAAAACTTCCTCATTATCTATTCTACCATTTTTTAAATGTCAAGGCCTGTCTTTTAATGCAGATTCTATTCTTCTGCTCTGGAAAAAAACTAAGCAGAATTCTTATTATTTATTATTATTTTTTATTTCTAGACTTACTCTTGCAGCCTGGGTTTGGGAAAAGTAGACATTTAAAGTCAAAACCAAGCCTAATAGAGTTCATTGAATCCAGTGGATGTGAAGTTGTCCACAAACTTTATATTACAGAAATAATGATTTGCTGTTTTAAAGCCATGAAATATTAGGCTTCTTTATCTGCACCATAAACCAATCGAAGCTGAAATTTTACATTTTCAAATTCTTTCCTTAGTCTAAAAAAACAAAATTCTGCTTGATTTTTATCAAAGAAAACCAAAGCTAGACAGTGGTAGAAACTGTCTACAGACAGCTGGAAAGTATTAAGAATAGACTGTATTTGGTACTATTGCAGTAGGGGGAAAGAGACCTCAGGATAGAACTGGGCTCAGTTCTGAATACAATGAAGAAAAGTGGGGCTGGATGTGGTGATTCATGCCTGTAATTCCAGCACTGTGGGTGCTGGTATACACCTGTAGTCCCAGCTACTCAGGAGACTGAGGCAGGAGGAGAGCTTGAACCTAAGAGATCAAGGCTTCAGTGAGCCATAATCATTCTACTTCATTCCAGCTTGGGTGACAGAAGAAAATCCTGTCTCAAAAAAAGAAAAGTGAAACTCTATAGCCAAAAGAAAGATCTGGGAATCAGGGGACAGAAAAATTTATTTAGAGAGTAGGTAACTCACCTAACAGGATTCTCATTGAAGTCAGTCAGTCTGATCAGATATAAATGGGAGGACGGTGAGGCATTAGTAGGAAAACTGGCCAAATATTGAGGATAATCAGGTATCAAGAGTAGAGAACTGTGGCTAAACCAGCTTAACAGGATTCTTGCTAAAGTTGTGTTAATATTCTGCAACTGTGTGATGTCTTTTGGAAATGGAATTACAAAAGTCAAACATTAGTTGAGAAGCAGATTTAGAGAAACCAGCCAAAATTTGCTCAAGGAGATTCTCTGTCAGTTGTGAGATATTTTTGTAAGTATAGAATAGTCTTTGTCCCCTAGTATTACTGTCAAATAGTCTATTGCCTGCAGCAGAATGCATCAAAAGTTATGTCAAAATATTTAATTGGGCTGAGTAAATAAACGTTTGACTATGAATTCAAAATTATACTGTAATTTCATCTTAGATAAAATGGACATAAAAGAAACAGTTTTCTTAATTACTCCTAATTTTAAACATATCTATTTAATTTTTAAATATTTTAATATACTTGCCTAAGACCTTAAAATACTACCTGCTTTATAGAAAGTCAAAAATAACTGACATGAAAATGAGAGAAGGGACTTCTCTGCATGTCTTATGCTTGACAGTCACCTCCCATGTGACACATCCATTTCATTTTTCATACAGAAATGATCTGTTGTCTCTTGAGAGAATATTCTTGTGAATGATCAGTTAGGAAAAGGACAGCTTGAAGTCTGCTGCTAGTCTTTGAGTATAAGTGGGTGGATGATGGAAATTCTTAAAGTATAAGAAAAAGAGAATATGATTTAGAAAAGACTGTTCTGAGGAAATAAGAAATGGGAGAGGGAATTTCAGTAATCCCCCACCAAACTATAACAAGAAGTGCTAAAATTAAAACACACGTACACATACACGCGTGTGCATGCACACACACACACACAAAACTTAAAACCATCATGCTTTCACAATCTTAAATTATAAGTTCAGGTTTTAATTTACTAACATTTTGATGAGAATAATTTATGTATCTATTCTAAACATTAATTCTATATCTAGGAAAATACAGATAATTGTTATTTAAGGTTTTTCTTGGAATTATATGAGAATATCCATCTGAAAATATATTGTAAAATGTACACAGTATTAATTTACTTAAATTTTTTCTCCACTTATCTGCTTTAACATTTTCTAATACGTTACCATGAGTTGTGCCATATTATGAAAAGTTGCATGCTTTTATATAAGCTAAACAATTTGTAATATAGATCACATACAATGAAGAGATTTGTAGGCCTATTTTTTAGCCTTCTTGTATATTTTTTGAGCAATTTACTCAGATTCTCCAAACTTTAGTTTCCTAAACAATTTGAGCTATTAAACAATTGATTTAGGAGGTAAGAAATTACTTAGGCAGATATTGTGGGTATAAGAGTCCTTGGTAAGGTTTTCCTTTTAAATGAAAGGGCACCTCAAAATTATTTTTTAACAAACAGCAGCCTGTAAAATCGAGCTGCATCAATAGACAAGCAAGGTGGAAGCTTTCAGAGGTGAATACCGGCAGGAAAAAGCTACCTAGGAGTAGACAAGTTCAAAATGGCAGCTGCATCTTTTCTTCCCTTTGCCAGTTCCCTGTATACAGTAAGGAGCAGACAAGATGGCACTTGTGAAGTGGAAAGCCTAGTTAAATAATAAGATGAGGGTGGTGTGGCTACCCTTCCCCACCTTACGGAAACATCATACTTGGACAACATAAAGTTTATTTTCTCTGTAGGAGAAAAGCTGGTTGACTTAAACAAGTAGTAATGTTGGAGCATATTTGCACTAAATATGATACATAGGTTATATAATAGAAAGTTTACCCATTTAAAGTGTACAGTTCAACCAAATCTAATATAGCAAAAACTATTTTAAAATTTTAAAAGGAAATTTATAGCAATAAATGCTTATATCAAGAAAAAAGGAGACCTCAAGCAAATAAACAATCTAACATTGCACCTTAAGTAACTGGAAAAACAAGATCAAACTAAGCCCAAAGTTAATAAAATGAAAGAAGTAATTTAGATTACAGAAGAAATAAGTGAAATGGAGACTACAAAAAAATACAAAAGATCAATGAAACAAGGAAATTCAATGAAATCCAAAATAAAGTAGAAATCCAACACTAAGAAACCAAACAAATTATTGAAGATGTTAAAGCCAACATAGCTGTAATAAGAAAGAACCAGACAGAATTTTGGAATTGAAAAACTCACAAAAGAAATTTCAAAATTCAACTGGAAGCTTTAACAACAGACTAGACCAAGCAGAAGAAAGAATTTCAGAGCTCAAAAACTCATCTTTCAAATTAACCCAGTCAGACAAAAATAAAGAAAACATAACAAAAAATAATGAACAAATCCTTCAAGATATGGCATTTTATAAAGCAACCAAATCTATGGCTTACTGACATTTCTGAGACAAAAAGAGTAAGTAAGCAACTTGGAAAACCCACCAACAGCTGTTATTTTTTTAGACATTATAGTAATAGCCATTCTGAATGGTGTGAGATGATATATCATTGTGGTTTCAATTTGTATTTCCCTAATCAATGATGTTGCGCTTATTTTCATATAATTGTTGACTGCATATCTGCTTTCTTTTGAAAAATGTCTGTTCTTGTCCTTTGCCCACTTTTTAGTGGGTTTTTCTTGTAAACATTTGAAGTTCCTTATAAATGTCGGATATTAGATCTTTGTCAGATGCATAGGTTGCAAAAATTTTCTCCTATTCTATAGGTTGTATATTACTGTACAGAAGCGCTTTAATTAGATCCCATTTGTCAATTTTTGCTTTTGTTGCAGCTGCTTTTGGTGTCTTCGTTATGAAATCTTTGTTCCTACGTCCAGAATGATATCACCTAGGTTGTCTTTCAGGGTTTTATCATTATGGTTTATTTAAGTCTTTAATCCATCTTGAGTTGATTTTGTATATGGTATAATGGTCCAGTTTTAATCTTCTGCACATGGCTAGCCATTTATCACAGCTACATTTATTGAATAGGAGATCCTTCCCATATTACTTGTTTTTGTCAGGTTTGTGAAAGATTAGATGGTTTTAGGTGTGTGGCCTTATTTCTAAGTTCTCTGTTCTGTTCCACAGAGCTATGTGTCTATTTTTATACCAGTAACCTGCTGTTCTGATTAATATGCCATGTAGAATAGTTTGAAGTTGGGTTGCATGATGTCTTCAGCTTTGTTGTTTCTGTTTAGGATTGCCTTGACTATTTGGGCTGTTTTTTGAAATGCAAGGAAAACCACACTTAACCAAGCACACCACAGTCAATCTACTGTAAATAAAGATCAAGAGAATATATAGAAACTAGCCAAAGAAAGGCTAATGGCATGCAAAAGTACAGTGCTATAAATACTTACACTGCTGACTCCTGTTGAGACACATTAAGTTTACTTTGCCCCCATGGATCTTTTGTGAAAGATACTTTTAATTTGAAATTAGTGGCATACAGGTAACAGCTGCCTACCTGGTATATTCCCGACTTATGTTTATATGTAGAACACCTGTGTATTAATAAGAATTACCCATCAAAGAGCAAATAAATATGTACATGAATCTCTGCTTGAGGCCTTCAGTCCTGGAGAGCTGTCAGCCCCACAGGCTCTCACGCTGTTTGTTCCCGAGGATATATCCACTCTGTTGCCTATCTGGGTGTCTGCCTCTCTCAGTATCTTCAGCCTGCCTGGGTGGGGGTCTCCCAACCAAGCTGGTATCTCAGTAAGTGGCTCCCAAATGTGGGGACTGGAACCCAGGATGAAGAGTTGCCTGAGCAACAAAGAAAAGAGAGGCTAAGCTGAAGGTAGGCCGAGTACCTTTAGAAAGAATGCCTGGGTTCATCCATGTCCCTACAAAGGACGCGAACTCATCGTTTTTGATGGCTGCATAATATTCCATGGTGTATATGTGCCACATTTTTCCTGTCCAGTCTATCATTGATGGGCATTTGGGTTGGTTCCAGGTCTTTGGTATTGTAAACTGTGCTGCAATGAACATTCGTGTGCATGTGTCCTTATAGTAGAACGATTTATAATCCTTTGGATATATACCCAGTAATGGGATTGCTGGGTCAAATGGAATTTCTATTTCTAGGTCCTTGAGGAATCGCCACACTGTCTTCCACAATGGTTGAAGTAATTTACACTCCCACCAACAGTGTAAAAGTGTTCCTATTTCTCCACATCCTCTTCAGCATCTGTTGTCTCAAGATTTTTTAATGATCGCCATTCTAACTGGCATGAGATGGTATCTCAATGTAGTTTTGATTTGCATTTCTCTAATGACCAGTGATGATGAGCATTTTTTCATATGCTTGTTGGCCTCATGTATGTCTCAGCAAACCGACACAAGAACACAAAATCAAACATCGTATGTTCTCACTCATAGATGGGTATTGAACAATGGGAACACATGGACACAGGGAGGGGAGTGCTACACACTGGGGTCTGTTGGGGGGAGTGGGGGGGACAGTGGGGGGTGGGGAGTTGGGGAGGGATAGCATGGGGAGAAATGCCAGATATAGGTGAAGGGGAGGAAGGCAGCAAATCACACAGCCACGTATGCACCTATGCAACAACCTTGCATGTTTTTCACATGTACCCCAAAACCTAAAATGCAATAAAAAAAAAAAGAAAGAATGCCTGGGGCAAATTGGATAGCTCTGAAGGTATCCTGGGAATGTTTGAAAAAATCCCTCAGGTGAGTTATGGGGAGCCCAGAGGACCCAAGGGAGACTCCCAGGTGAGTTAGGGAGAACTCAGGGTTAGGCGGAGAATGTTTGAAAAAATCTTCCAGAGGCAGCTGGGGAAGCTTGGTCATATTGGGGTAACAAGGGACAAAGATAAAGCAAACACAGGGCTTATTTGGTGTGGCCTGTTTGGGCTTTGGTATGTTTTGTCCTGGAGTTGTTTCAGACCAACAAGGAGGAAGACGACTTAGGAGAAGATTCAGGAGAGGAGAAGGAGTGTGATGAAGTATGTGAAGAAACTATAGAGCAAAAAGATGAAAAGTCATATGAGGAAAGGGTGTGCCTGTCAACCCCACCCTCAGTATCTTGTTGAGGGATGACCAGGTCCTCCCGATATTTCTACCTCTGCTTCTGCTGGTTTTTATATTCCTATAACTATGGTAACCACTTCAGGTATTTGTATTCCTAGAATTACAGTAACTGATTTCATCCAGACCAGAATTCAACAAGTAAGAAAAGTGGGAGATTTGGAGGCATGGCAATTCCTAGTTGTTGTACACCCTCAAGATCAGCAAGGGTAAATACGGGTTGCTTTTGAACCCCTTCCCTTCAAACTGTTGAAGGAGTTTAAATAGGCCATCAGTCAATATAGGCCTGAGTCTCCATTTGTGCTAGGATTATTAAAGAATGTAGCTATTTCTTACTGGCTTATTCCAACATATCCAATTTTGGGAAATGGGTTGAGGGGCCTTCCTCAGGCCCTAATCCACACTGGGGCCTATCCAGTAGGAACCATTCCCTCATCCCTATGCCATTCTTGCTCCCTGCCACAGCTGCAGATTTGTGTAGCTCTCAAAAAGTGTGCATTTTACCAGGAGAGCCACTGCAAAAATATCTACAGGAGTTTGTGGCCCTTCGCCCCCTGGAACTGTGGGTTGACCTCTAGGAAGATCTAGTTTTACTGCCCAAGGAGTCAGAATTCATACAGGAGTTACTGACATGGACTTTAAAGGGGAAATTCAAAGTGTAGTGCCTTCTTCTGCTCCCTGAAGTACTGAGCCTGGGGAGCGGATAGCACACCTTTTAGTTATACCATATGAAAAAATAGAAAAAACTGGAACTAAAAGAACAAGAGGACTTGAAGATGCAAAGAGACAAGACACAGCAGTGTATTGGGTAAATCAAATTACTGGTAAACATCCTATGTGTGAAATTATGATTAAAGAAAAGTAAAGGATTGGTAGATACTAGAGCAGATGTTTCTATTGTTTTGTTTCAACATTGGCCACTTTCTTGGCCTGTGTAAAATGCTCAGTTCAATGTGCTTTGGAGTAGGGCAGACCTCTGAAGTGTATCAAAGTAGTCACATTCTAACCTGGGAGGGGCCTGAGGCACAGCTTGGTACATTCATCCTACTGCGATGCAAATCCCCATTAACCTGTGAGAAGAGTCTTGTTGCAGCAATGGGGAGCTCAGATTTTAATACCTGAACAATCATGTAGCCACTCCTCCTGCCAAGGCCATCAAATGACACAAGACAAGGGTTCTGTGCCTGGGATGGGATTGGAAGAAAATTTGTAGAGCCCAGAGAAATCTTTAGAAATTAAAAGACAAAGTTCTCCCCAGGACTTAGGATATATATTTTGATGGCAGCCATTGTTAAGCCTCCAGAGCCTATTGCTTTGAAATGGATGACAAACAAACCTATATGGAGAGAGCAGTAGCCACTAACAAAAGAAAAACTGGAGGCTTTGGAAAATTAGTTACTGAACAACGCCTGAATAAACAATCCAAGGAAGAAACTGTAAGGCAATTAATCTGGTTGCAAAATCCACTCACAAAGAATTGGCAAAAGGCAATGTAATAACCTGGGGGAGAGGATTTGCCTGTATTTCTGCAGGTCAAAATCAACAGCCCATGTGGACACCATCCAGACATTTAAAGCCATACTATGAGCCAGATATCGAAGAAGAGACTTGTAGGGGATTCCCCAGTCACATAGATAGTGCGACTACCATAGAGGGGGAGTATTGTTCCCATAAGTGGAACACGCCACACATCACCACCGACTTGTGGTAAAAGAAAGAAGCTTTCACAAACAGTAGAGGAAAACCTGAAGAAAGCAGGACACCCTGTTACGGTAATCATGATGATGGTTATCACAATTAAAGTGAGTATTTCTGGAGTTGGGATAGAAAAGAAAGTTTCACACATTGGGCATATATTCTTTTCTTCCTTTAATAATCTGTGGCCTTAGCGTTTTCTGTAATAATTTAGGAAGTAAAGCAACAATGTTTTCACCATCAAACCTGAATGCAAATAAAGAATGGTCCCCTAAGTAAATAAAATCAATCTGGAGAGACTGTGTTGTGATAGGGGCTGAGGTGCTGTGCAACAATTCCTAAGGAATTATTAATTATTGGTCTCCTAAGGGGATACTTAGCAACGACTGCAATGGTCAGTCCTCTTGTAGTAACATGGAATTCAGATGGCAGATAAAGAACTACTCAGAACAATTACTTAGAATTTATACATACTGAGATCAACAACTCTATTGTTTGGAGAGATGGGGGATTAGTAGGACCATGACTAAAAGCAGTATGGCCAATGTTAAGAACCGAATAAAAAGAACTTTGAAAAACATCTGCGGTCCTAAAACCAATAAAAGTCTGGGAAGGAAAATACAGAGAATCAGGCCCTAGTTCTTATTCATTAGAAGTTTACAAGAAATAAAAGCTCTTTAGATTCAGAGCTGTTTTAAACTCCTCATTTTTTGGTGGTAGGAGAGATATAGATTAACTTTAGTAACTCTAAAAAGTATAATGAAACTGAACATAATTGGGAGAGAATAAGACAGCACCTGGAAAGGGCTTTAGACAGCAAGCAAGGAGGAGGGCCCCAGAGGGCCCTCCATGCCCCTTTTCAGCAGGAAGTAGTTACAGAAGAATGACCTCTGCCCTGTTTTCCAATAGATTTCTGGGTCCCAACTCCTTAAGGAAGAAATGTAAGAGTAGGTAGTCAGGTTCCAAGGTGCTTGAGGAAGCTGCTGATAGATTGGCAGCCCTAAAATTTGGATAAAAACACTTGGAGGATCTAAGATTGCTGTCATAATCATGTTATTAATCTGTTTTATTTCTCTTTGTATAGTTTGCAAATACGGATCTAGAAGCCTCTGAGAAATAGCTCACCAAGATAGAGCTATACTTGCTTACTTAGCTTTGTGAAACCAAGAAGGGGAAGATGTTGAGAAACATTAAGTTTACCCTGCCCCCATGATTCTTTTGTGAAAGATACTTTTAGTTTGTAATTAGTGGTAGGCAGGTAACAGCTGTCTACCTGGTATATTCCTGAGTTATGTGTATATGTAGAACGCCTGTATTAATAAGAATCACCTGTCAAAGAGCAAATAAATACCTGGATGAATCTCTGCTTGGGGCCTTCAGTCCTGGAGAGCTGTCAGCCCCACAGGCTCTCAGACTGTTGGTCACCAGGACGGATCCACTATGTTGTGCTATCTGAGTGTCTGCCTGTCTCAACACCTTTATTTAGCCTGCCTGGGTGGGGATCTTCCAACCAAGCTGGTTCTCAGGAGACTCCTAATCAGAAAAGTGGAGAATATAAAGAAGTGGAACATTTTAAATGCCGAAAGCGGGGGTAGTGGGGAGCTGGGGGTGGAGGTAGGACAGAGACCATGTCATTCTAGACGAGCAAAAGCTTTAAGAATAAATATGAAATTAAAAATCATTTTCAAAAATAGCACAAATAATTTACTGATATCAGATCTTCACTGGAAGAAATACTGGAAGACACCCTCTGCTTTGAATAAAATGAACAGAAAATAAATATTTTAAGGTCATAATCATACTTTAAAGTATTTTTAAATTCAGTTGGATCTTAGTGGGTGATAATTCACTCCATTGCTATTTAGTTTTAACATTGAACTTATAACTATGCATCTATGTATCTGAAATGTAAGCTTATGTAAAATAAACTATTTTTAATTTATCTGTATGTCTCCCAGTATGTTGCATATTTTCTGCTCTATGGAATATAATAAATGCCTGTTAGAATTTTGACAAATTTCAGTTTTTACTAAGGGTTTAACAAAAATTGTGGTGTCATAATAATTATGTGAAGCCCATATTTTTCCCTGTATAAATGAAAACTTAGACAAAGTAACAGGCCTAAGGCTACTCCACATAAAGTGCATAAATGTTTGAGTCTGAATTTGTTCAGTGATTCTTCCACTCTATCTCTGATATACATCCTAATAGCATTTCTAGATTAAAAACAACTGAACAGTTAAACCATTATTATTCACAACAAATTTAGGTATTTAATCAATTTTTATGCATGGTGGCTCATGCCTGTAATCCCAGCACTTTGGAAGGTCATAGCAGGCAGATCACCTGAGGTCCGGAGTTCAAGACCAGCCTAGCCAACATGGAGAAACACTGTCCCCAACTAAAAATACAAAAATTAGCAGGGCATGGTGGCAGATGCCTGTAATCCCAACTACTCAGGAGGCTGAGGCAGAAGAATTGCTTGAACCTGGGAGGCACACCATCTCAAAAATAAACATTATTTCAATAATTAATGGCTTTACATAATTAATATTTTCACTGAAGTAACTACCTGTTAGTAACTATGCATCATCGTTAAGGAATTTTGACCACTTCAAATGTATTCTGCTTTCCAAAATTATATGGAAACGGCCCTCATCATTTTGTACCCTCATGTTTCTTTATGTGATTCTCATTAAATATGTAAAACATCCTAAATGCAATTATGCTACTTTTAATATTGTTTTCTTCAAATATTAATTTAGATACATTATTAATAGGAAAGGAAATATTTGCTTTACATATTTGTAGTCTCATTTTAATATTAAATCTCTTAAAGAGTTTCTTGGTAACATGTATAGTTCTTTATATGACTAGTACAGTGTGACTTTATATTTGGCCTATTTGAGAACATTGGAGTTATATTTATCTTTTCACAACAAAATCTTGTTCAAAGACTTAGGAAATATGAAATAGGAAAACTTAAAAAACATGTCAGCCAGATGTAGTGGTGCACACCTATAGTCCTAGCTACCTAGGAGGCTGAGCGGGGAAGATCATTTGAGCCTAGGAGTTGATGGTGGCAGTGAGCCGAGACTATGGCACTGCACTCCAGCCTGAACAACAGAGGGAGACCCTGTCCTGGAAAAAATTAATAAATTTTTTAAAAATAGAAATAAAATGTCAACCAAATGTTTTCATGTAGATCATGGACTACAGACTTCTTTATCATCCATTAACAGTTTATTGTACTGACTAAAAAGCATTTCTTAATAAGAACCCTCAAATTCTCTAATCCTGTTTTTAGTCTAATTGCTACCTGAAAGCCAGTTTTCTCATGTCCCTTGAAATTCTTCAACATCCATTTGCATGACCCAGAATAATGTCATGATCATGTAAGAAGCCTAAATCCAGGTGTTTTTGTAAAAGAAGCCAGAATAGTTTTATTTTCAGTGAAATGTGACTGACAGTTGATAGCTGTTTTGTCTAATCTTATTTAACCTGAATTAAGATGACAATTTGTCTTCTTCCAGTGAATATATTCACTCATCAAGGAAGCAGCAATGCACTGATTGTAGCCTCAAGAAATAAATGACTTTGGTCATGTTTGGGTTTCCTTGCTTGTCAAAATGGAAAAAAATAGACAGATAGCAATGTATTGAAGACGAGCCCACAGGCAAAAGATTAGTCTGATTTGTATGTCCCTTCTCTGATATTCTTTTAAGGCATTTGTAAAATGTTTTTAAAGAGGACAAGAAAACAGTAGAAATTTTGGCAGACCAAGAGACAACCACAGAAACTCAATACATCAAATTATTTATACCAGTTGGCTTATTTTAGATAACATTAACTTTCTTAAAACATGGATGAATTACCCCTAATGGTTATATTTCCACTTGGATGCCATTATAGATGGGAGACAAAGTGCAAATAAAATAAAATGGTGCCTCTTTCCTCTGGACTCCCAAAAGGTGTATAGTTAGTATTCTGCCAAAACCAAGGGAGAAAAGAGTATTATATTTATATAAGGTAACGATAGCTAAATATCATCTGTGACATTGTGCATTTCAGGAAGAAATTGACAGCATGTAGCTACTATAAATATGTGCTTTAAAAATAAACTGTATACAAGCTGCCTGATACCACCTTATATTTGAGACTGTAGCATGCATGCCCTTGTGTAAATAAACAGACATGCCTTTAACAGATAAACAATCTCTATATAGTAGGCATTTTACAAATTTATGCCAGAGAAAGTATGTTTGTTAAACATAATGAACGGAACATATTTTGATAGAGTTCTAGGAGGACATCTGGCAGTTAAAAATAACTCTTTTTTCTTAATTCACAGTTTATTTCAACAGTTACATTAATAAAGTTAAAGGTTTGATCAGAGATGTGTGGGCTGTGTCTTCATCAAACCCATAGTTTCTACTTCCCAATGGATTTAGCGGCCTTTCAATAAAAAAAGTGCCCCCAAACAAATGCAGTAACAAATTGGAATATCATTTTCAGCCTCTTCTATGAAGATGATCCTGAAAAATCCAGAAACTAAGAAAACAGAAATAATAAAGATGTGGAATTAAATAATCTACCCAATAATAATCTACCTAGTTAGTATATAGCTTATGATATGGCTGACAAAGAGAACTTTCCTAGAAATAAAAAACATAATGAGTGAATGGTATTTTTAATACTAGATTTTTTTCATAGACTATAAACAAGAACAGGTAAAAGTAAAGATAATTTTACATTCCAATATATTTAATATGTTACATCCAACAATATACAGATTCCAACTTAATAAATTATCTGTGTGGTAATAAAGCCAGAATAATGAATCAACAATTTCCATAGAGACTCAATCTTAGACATGCCAGAATTCTTATTTAATCAGGCATGACTTAATATTTGGGTAACAAAATTCAATGAGTTTCTCTCAGTAGCTTTTAAAAAAGTTTCTTTTCTGAGGGTCTCTGAAAAGAGTATTTGTGAGAATAGATTTTTTTACCGTTTTGAAAAAAATTTATAAGTCTCCTACTCACATTAAAGAGGTGTTAAATGTTTCTTTATAGATGGCTTGTCAGGCAAGAATAGCAAAAATCTTCCCAGGGGTGTTAGATAACAATGATGCAAAAGAACGTAAGATAGCCTCGGGTGTTGTTTATGACATGAAGCATCAAATCACAGAAAAGGTTATTGATTACTAACACTGTCCAAGTTTTACAACGTTCTGGTAACCCTCCCCTGCCACACACACTCACCAGTGTTTCTCAGGCTCAGCACTATTGGTATTCTGCCCTGTGCAGGATAGTTTGTTGTGTGGGGTTGCAGGCAGTGTGCATTGCAGGATTTTAAGCAGTATTTAGCGGCTACTCCTTAGTCTCCACCCACCAGAAATCAGGAGCACATCTCCTTTCCTATTGTGGCAACCAAAAATGAATGTAGATATTGCCAAACATTTCCTGGGAGGCACAATTTCTTCTGGTTGAGAACCACTGACACAAACCAACTCTACATACACATTTATGTATACGAGTACACACACATTTATGTATATAAGTGTACACATACATGCACACATGCACACTGTCACTTATTTCCACAACCCCTAAACATCCACACACGTCCACATCTTGACATCCAGCCACACACACACACACACATGCATACACAGACACACCCTGCTCCACACCTCCACATATAATCACACTAATTCACACATACAGCCCCATACATAAACACACACCCATAGATTCATAATACACATTAAGCCGTTATGTATTGTTATATAAATCATTAAGAAATACTATCCCTTACCTTGAATAATTTGTTGCCATAAAGATAGATTTTATCTTTATTTTCTCTTGTGATTTAGGGGTACAGTCCTTTAAATTGTAAGTGCAGATCTGAATAAATATTTGTTGAATAAATTAACAACTGTTTTATCTTGACATAACCTAGAGCTTATTTATATCTTTCCTAATCTTTGATTCCTGAAGGCCCAGAGAGGACCGTTTAGAGTTTATTTCCACAGTGCAGTAGAATATATGTTTTTTAAAAAATAAAAACTGTACTGGGATGTTAATTGAACCAATAGATATGACGTTAACATGTCCTAAGACATTAGGATCAATATAAGTTTAAACAGGGATGAATGATACATGGTGTCCTTGTTCAAATACATTGAGTATATAATTCAGCATTTATGTTATTGTGATTAGAAAAATTGTGAAATCTTCTGTTAAGAAAATAAAATTGAAATTGAATTGCTAGTATGACAGAACTTTAAATTAGGTTATATTTGCTTTAAGTTGTAAAAATTACTGAACATCTTTTTTACTCTAAGGAAACATATTTTTATGATGTCCTGTAGGGATTTGTCCACTTGGTGATCCAGAAAATAAAATCAGGCAGAAATTACGTCCTGAATTTTTTTTATTTTTGAGACAGGGTCTTGCTCTCTCACCCAGGTTGGAGTGTAGAGGCAAGATCACATCTCACTGTAATCTCTATGACTCAGGTTCAAACGATTCTTCCACCTCAGCATCCCAAGTAGCTGGAGACTACAGGTGTGTACCACCACACCCAGCTAATTTTTTTTTCTTTTCTTTTTTTTGTAGAGACAGGGTCTTGCTATCTCTGGTCTCAAAGGCTAGTCTCAAAACCTGGCCTCAGGCAACCTTCTTACCTCGGCCTCCCAAAGTGCTGGAATAACAAGCACGACCCACCATGCCTAGCCCCTGACATTTTTAAGTTAGTTTGTACATTGAAATTTGTGTTAATTTGTTCAGTTAAAAATCTCATCAGTGTGAATCTCCAAGCAATGACTCATTATTTTCTTGTTCAAAGCATTATACAAGCTTAGGTCTATGTCCTCAGAGAGCATGCAATTGATAGGAACATCAAAACATATGTGAGCTGGGTGTGGTGGTTCATGCCTGTAATCCCAGCCCTTTGTGGAGTTGAGCAAGAGGATCACTTGAGCCGAGTTTGAGGCTAGTCTGGGAAACCCTGCGAGACTCCTTTTCTACAAAAACTTTTGAAAGTAGCTTGATGCGGTGGCATGTGCCTGTGTTCTCTGCTGCTTGAGAAGCTGGGGCAGGAAGATAGCGTGAGCCCAGGAAGTGAGCTGTGATCTTCCTATTGCACTCCAGCCTGGACAGCAGAACAAGATTCTGCCTCAGGAAAAAAAAAAAAAAAAAAAGGGATGGTATAGTTTAAGACATATAAATTTATTCCTCTTATCTAATTAGGTATCCTTTAACCAAAATATTCCATGTCCTCCTCCCTGCAAACCACTCCAGCTTCTGATAACCACCATTATTATACTGTCTACTTCCATTTCATCAAATTCTTTTAGATACCACATATGAGTGTGATTATGCAGTATTCGTCTTTTTGGGTGTACATTATTTCACCTAACATAATGTCCTCTAGATTCATGCATGTTGTTGTAAATGTCAGAATTTCCTCCTTTTTCTGAGTGAATAGTATTCAGTTGTATATATGTGTGCCACATTTTCCTTATTCATTAATTCATTGATGAACACTTAGGTTGGTTCCATATCTTGACTACTGTGAATAGACTGACAATAAACAGGATAGTGAAGATATCTCTTTGACATACTGATTTTGTTTTCTTAGGATATATATGAGACATAAAACTATGCTAAGTATAAATAACATTGTAATAAAAATAACAATTTTTAGGTTCCGAAATTGTGTAATTAAATTGTGTTTTGGCATATTGCCATATGTCAATCGACATATATTCATGGATGAGGGAAATATAAGCTTAACTATCAGAAATGTATGAAAAGAATAAACACAACAAAATAAAAGCTTCAGGAGTAATAGTAATGTATGCCCCCAGAATGAAGCACATACTTAATCATTTAATGTTTAAAAGTAGTGAATGTTTATACATAAACAAAGTTTAATTGATTTGTCCAAAAGTTTCACCCAAGTCACCATACATAGTAGAACTACCATATGATCTTGTGGGATTACAGGATCACATGGTAGTTCTACTTTTAATTTATTGAGGTACCTGCCATAATGTTTTTCATAATGAATGTGCAAACTTATATTCCCACCAACAGTATAAAACAGTTCCCTTTTCTCCACATCCTCACCAACACATGTTATTTTTTGTCTTTTTGATGATACCCACTCTGACTGGGGTGAGGGGATATCCCACTGCATTTTTGATTTTCATTTCCCAGATGATTAATGAGTTGAACATATTTTCATATACCTGTTGGCCATTTACATATCTTCTTCTGAGAAATGTCTGTCCATACTAAACAAAGTGATCAGATTCAATGCAATTCCTATTAAAATATCAACAATGTTCTTCATATAAATAGAAAAAGAGAGTTCTAAAATCCATATGTAATAACCAAAGACCCCAGATAGCCAATTCGATCTTGGACAAAAAAGAACACAGTTGGAAGCATATCACTGACTGACTTAAAAATATACTACAAAGACACTGTAACCAGGTAGTATGGCAATAAAATAAAAACTGACACAAAAACAACGGAATAGAATAGAGAGCCTGGCTATAAATCTATGCATTTATAGCTAACTAATTTTCAACAAAGGCACCAAGAACGTACATTAAGGAAAGGACAAACTTCAATAAATCGTGTAGACAATACTGGATATTCACATTTAGAAGAGTGAAATTAGGCCCTTATCTCTCATCAAATAAAAAATCAAGTCAAAACTGATTAAAGACTTCAATGTAAGACCTGAAACTGTGAAACTACTGGGGAAAACAGGAAAAACACTTCATGATATTGGTCTGGGTAGGATTATTTGGATAAGATCTCAAAAGCACCCACTAGCAATAAAAGCAAAAAAAAAAAAAATGAGGTTACATCAAACTGAAAAGCTTCTTGCAAAACAAAAGAAACAATCAACATGATGATAAGACAATCTACAGATGAGAGGAAATATTTGCAAACTATGTATCTGACAAAGAGTTTATGTACAAAATATAAAAATACCCAAAAAAACTAAATAGCAAAAAACAAGTAACTATTTTAAAATGGGCAAAGGCCAGGCGCTGTGGCTCATGCCTGTAATCCCAGAATTTTGGGAGGCCAAGGCAGGTGGATCACCTGAGGTCAGGAGTTCAAGACCAGCCTGGCTAACATGGTGAAACCCTGTTTCTACCGAAAGTACAAAAATTAGCAGGGAGTGGCAGCAGGTGCCTATAATCCCAGCTACTTGGGAGACTGAGGCAGGAGAACAACTTGAACCTGGGAAACAGAGGTTGCAGTGAGCCAAGGTCCCGCCATTGCACTCTAGCTTGGGCAACAAGAGTGAAACTGCATCTCAGGAAAAAAAAAAAAAAAAAAAAAAAAAAAGGGGAGAGGGCAGAACATTTTTTTTTTCTCTATGTTTACTGTTGGCTATAGAGAATTTTAAAACATTCTGTATTCAATTTTAAAAATAAATTTGTTTTCACTTCAGAAAATATATATATATTGATAGATCTACCTGAAATACACGTAACATAAAATCCTCTTAGACTCATATAATTGGCAACAAATAAGTAATAGTATAAGGAAGTTAATTAAACTATGGAAGAATTTATTTAAAAAATCAAATAATTCCCTTTCATTTAGAGACTGAAGGGCAAAAGTAGGCATCCCTCACTTAATTGAACAGGAATTCCTTTTCACATCACACAGTATCTTTAAGACTACTGCTAGGTACTCTCTCTAGTCCACATTTTTATCTGTGACAGGTCTATATCCAGATCTATTGGCATAGATTTACACTACCCTGTCAGTTTGAAACACTGAACTTTGACTTACATGGTCATCACCTTTTAAAACACAATGAGCTTCCCGTTTTATTAGCCTCACTTCTTTCTTGGGTCATATGAACCTACTGAACTCTGGAGAGTTGCTGAATATATGTGAGGAAAGTATGACATTTTTGAGTTTGTGAGAAATTTGAGGTTGTCTTAAATTCTGAATTCTTCTTGGAGAAAAAAATTTCTAGTACATAGAAGAGATGGAAATGTTGGTTTAGAATGTATATTTGAATGTCTGCATATATGTTATTTACTGTTCACATATATTTATATGCACAGATGTACGTTCTTTTCATTCCTTTAACTTTTTGGATGTGCCAATATGTTCAAGTGCTTTTCATTTTTAAAAATAAAGCAATGTCATTTTAGCTTTATAGATCCTCCAAATATTCTATAGTTTTTTGTAGATGCATTTCTCATTAAATTTCCAGACGCATTCTTATTAATAACTACTTAACTTTAAGGTAATATATTTTAATAATTTTGAAAGGTAAATAAAAATTTACCAAAATTTTTCACCTTATATGGTCTTTTGTAAATATTTGATTATGCTTAGGCAGTTAATTTTAGATAAGAATCTTAGAGCACATACTGAAATCACTTCTTCAGAAGAACAGCTTCCACAATTAAGATTAGAGTTATTCAGGTCTTGAATGTTGTAAGGGATTTGAGTATCTTTTTCATGCAAAATAATAAATTATGTACAGAAACACTTAATAAAAGACAGTTTTGAATCTTGACCTTTCTTGATTTCGAATACATAGTATCAATACAATAAAAATGTGGTGTGTGTGTGTGTGTGTGTGTGTGTGCACGCACGCAAATGCGTGCATCTATGTTTAATGGAATAATATTAAGTAAAAATGTGGCCACTAACTGGTGGTCTAATACTAGCTTTTGGCAACACTCAATACTAACTCATGATGCTAAATGATACTAACTAGTAGTTGCTGAAAATATCTGGTGCTGCTGTGTTGCATATTGTTAGGAACGCAGCTCTTAAAGTCAGACTACCTATATTCAAATTTTGACTGAGCCAGTTATTTGACTGTATGAGTTTTTGCATGCTTCTTAACTTTGCAGAATCTCAGTTTCTGTGTCTATAAAAATGGGAATAAAATATAATTAATTGAATTATATGTAATACATGTAGAATAATGACTGGTAGTTGGTAAGAAAACTAAATCTTTATTAAAGTTATTATTATGAAAAATAATGTTGCTCATTATGATACAGCAGTCATCAGTATAGCTTGAATGTTATTTGTTTGCCTATATCATTTGAATACACAGCCTAAATGCTAAGTGTTTAATTAACTATAATGTCTTAGATAGCTGTCAGAAGTAAAACATGTCCTTGTATTATATTTTAATACTCTTGTAAAATAACTATTACTTATATGAAAATCTTTAAAAACCTCTTCCATGAGAAAAATTTTTTTCTTTTTAAAGAAACTAAAAGGAAACATCTAGTAACACGATATGAAAACTGAGAAGTATTTCAACATAAATTATACTTGAGATTTTCAAGTATTTTTAAAGTTTGTTATTGAGAAGCAACTCAAAATACCAGAAATAAATTTTAAATGTATTTTCATTGTATATAGGGTCATATTGCTAAAATATTTTGGAAAACTAGAAAGAACATCTATGATAAGTCAAATTAAGTGGAAATTTTTTTGCAGATTGTTTCCATAAGTAGAATGACTAACAAAAGTTTAGGCCATGGCCATTTGTTACTCTTAAATTTTTACACATTCACATTGCTTATCTACTGAAAATCTCCTGGATAAAAATTACAAATTGGTTTGTAGCTACTGCATCAACAATTCTCAATAAAAAAGCGGTTAATTTTAGATTTATCATGTTCATTTAACAGATTGAGAATCTTATCTGTAGATAAGAAATTAGTTCAAAATTACAAAACAGCATTAGTGAAAGTGGAATATAAAATTTCAAAAACAACAAAAAGAAAATATACTATTCATTGAATCCAAAGGAAACATCATAGACTTTCATGTCTGAAGATATCTTCTCATCAATTTATCTATCATTAATTAATTACAAATAAATAAATCCCAAACACATTGCATATCAAGCAATCCCTAAGACGATCCACAAGGCATCATCTTTCTTTTTGAGGGTGAGTGGAACCTGAGACTTGCTTCTAAGTTGATGGCACATCACTTGTATAAATGTATTTTATTGTACAGAACTCCATTTTAGCAGATTGCAATAAAAGATCATCTTGCTGGTTTTAAAGAAGCCAATAGCAATGTTGTGAGCTGCCTAAGGAGTTGGCCATGTGACAGAGAACTGTAGGTTCAGCTATTAAGAAGCCAAGACTCTTACTTATTAAACCACAAAGAGTTGAATTCTGCCAATAACCTGAATTAACTTGGAATTGGAATATTCCTGTGTTGAAAATTCCAGGTGAGACCAATGCCCTGCCTGTGCCTAGTGTAGCCTGTTGAGATTCTGATTTGAGGACACAGGTAGGCCATGCCTGGACTCCTTACTGAAGTAACACAGTTAATACATGTGGTTAAAGCTATTAATTTTGTATAATGTGTTGTGCAGCAATTTAAAAAAATGAACATATTTAGATACAAATAACTTAGTCATTTTCATAAGAGAAACAACTCTGAAGTCACGTTTTTAATCATTCCACCCTAGTAACACCTCTTGTATTCTATTCTCAAATTCTAGATAATTCCTTCTGGCATGTCACAACCTATAGTTCTTCAGATCCATCACAACTACAAATCACTGTTTCTATTTTGTCATCATTCCTCAACATTTTCAGATTCCCCCTTCCTTCTTTGCTTATTGGGTTCCATAGCTAATCTTTATAAATCACACTTCTTCCTCAATTTTCTGAAGCCTTTCTCAGTTTATCAAACTGACATTAAAACCTCAATTCTGGCATATAACAAAACATCATATTATATATCATTGCTATACACAATTTTTATTTGTCGATTATACCTTAAGAAAGCCAGAGGAAATTTTAAAACAAAGTGAAGACTATGAAAAAAAAAAGTCCAATCCTAAGTCAACTTATTGTGAATAAAATCTTATATTTTCCAGCTTTTAAAAATCAACTCCATCCATACAGTAGAACAGATCAAAAAAATCTGGAGTCATTTTTCACTCTGCACTTATTCTTACACTCCACATCCAATCCATCAGCAAACCCCATGAGTTTTGAAGTAAATCCAGTCAGTAAAAATTGCTGTAGATATCTGCAGCTCTAGGTCTCAAATCTGAGTAAATGTCTGCTACAATATGGCTTTCCTCATGACATTTACCTGGTGAGTGGACACCAAACCAACTCCTTTCTCATCCCTCAGAACTCAACTCAAGTCAGGGCTCTCTGCTGTCTTGCCTGCGAGGGAAGGTTTGGAGGTTAAGCAATATGAGTTAGGACTGAGATAAACCACCAGGATAGTACTTTGATATCACTCACTCTTCTTAGGATGGGACTATAAAGAGAAGTTGTCTTGACAAAGGGACAGCCATTCCCCTACTGCCCCGAGAGGCAACACAGCTGTGACTAATGAGGAGCTATGTGCAGAAGTAGTTAAAAGCAGGAATCAATAGAACTGAGGGCAAAATGAGCCCTTAGGCCAGAGCACTGACAGAAACCATCAGATGCACAGCACAGAAGGAAGCACTGTTCTGAAAGCAAGAAGCCAAGGGCTAAAAAGCCTTCCAGATCATTTCTCAGAGGTAAGGCTTCCCTGTCTTCCTGCTTGCTCCACAGTCATACCTGCTAAGAAGTGATAAACTTCATATTCCTGAAGGGACACACACATACACACACAAACACGCATGCACACTCTCCACTTGTATGGTTTAAGAATCTAATGTGCAAAATCAGAAACTGAAGTTTTTAGTTGTAAAATGTCCATTCTGAGTTTCTCTCTTTCAGTTGGTGTTTCTTTTATTTCCATTGGCTATTAGTATTTTTTCCTCGAATATACTGATAATAGCTACTAATCTGCTAATTCCAACATCTCGGTTATCACAAATTCAGTCTCCTTTGGTTGTCTTTTCTCGAGAATATTTTCTCTTTGGGTGATGAGTAATGATGCAATAAACAGAGAAGCGATTACTGTCCTCTCCCATGTGGTCCAACAGAAACAATATAGAATCTAAGAAGGTTAAAGGAAAATTGAAATCCCGATTAAGAAATGAAAGGCAGCAGTAGTGATAAGAGATACGCCACTCCATGCAACAGCCCCCATATGGCCAGTGAAGAAGCTGACAAGAGCCAGAGACTTACATTCAAATATCGTCAACTAAATTAAGTTTTGGCTCATGTAGTTTCAGCTATTCCAGACAATGTGACAACAACTTTATCCGGTGCAGAGATTCATGGCATATAACATGCTGTCCTGGACATTTCCAGCACTTTTTTAAAAATTTCACTGGCACTTGAGAACCAAGACTAATTCACATTCATTTTATAAGGCCTTCGATGTATATCTGCAGTGCACCCCTAAGGAAATAAACTTCTCTCCCTTTGCTACTACTGGAGGTTTAATACATGGCACAAAAGTCTGTACTCTCTGAGCTCCAAAGCTTTTACCATGTAGGGGAGGTCCAGTTGTTTGACAAGTGAGAAGCCTCACTCACAGCTCTGACTGCAGTATAATCACACCTCCACCAAAAGCAGTGTTTGATAAACTCTGACAAAATTCAGGGCCCTGTTCATGAAACAATTTTTTTTTGGGAAATATGTCATAATTCTTCTGCTATGACATTGATCTTCCACTGCTAAAAACAAAAGGTTTAGCATCATATAGAATTGTGTATTAGAAATGGTATGCACTTCATTTGGGCATTTTAACTGGTTCTTTATATCATATACCTGGATATCAGCCTTTTTCTGGAATGATTGAACACTGTTGATGGGAATGTAAATTAGTTAAAACACCATGGAAAGCAGTTTGAAGATTTGTCAAAGAACTTAAAAGAGAACTACCATTAGACCCAGAAATCCCATGACTGGGCTTATATCCAAAATAATATAAATTATTCTACCAAAAAAAAGATACACTCGTATGTTCATCGAAGCATTTACAATAGCAAAGACATGGAATTGACCTAGGTACCCATCAATGGTGGATTGGATAAAGAAAATATGGTACATAAATACCGTGGAATACTACACAGCCATATGAAAGAACAAAATCTTGTCCTTTGCAGCAACAAGGATGCAGCTGCAAGCCAGTATCCTAAGTGAATTAATGGTGGAACAGAAAACCAAGTATCACAGGTTCTCACTTGTAAGTGGGAGCTAAACATTGGGCATACATAGGCATAAAGATGACACAATAGATACTGAGCCTACCAGAGGGTGGAGGGGGTAAGGGTTAAAAGACTACTGGGTACTGCGCTCATTACCAGCGTAAGTCAGTCATGTTCCAAAGCTCAGCATCATGCTATATTCTCATGTAATAAGCCTGCATATGTACCCCCTGAATCTAAAATAAAAGTTGACATTACACAAAAGAAAATACATAAAGCAGTATCTCAAAAAGTGTGTAAAAATAAGGTTTGTGTGACATTTGAAATAGTAGCAAATAAATACATTTAGAAGTGTGTGTTCTTTGAAAAGTAAATCAGCCTTTTTTTTTGTGCCCAGGCTGTGGTGGAAGCTTAACTGCAGACTATGGCTCACTGTAACTTTGGAGCCCCACAGCCTGAGGGGTTGAGCCCTTTTTTATCTATACCAATTGCTGTTTGGAACCTCCAGAAAAAGTGAGCAACCTACTCCAGAGGTATCCTTTGAGTTTTTGGACACACTGGTTTCCTGACACAGCTACCAGACAAACCCCTGTGTAAAGCAGTTATTGGCCTGCTACCATTCTCTTGTTAAAACTGATCATTTAACCTATAAAGACCTTGTGACTTTCTGGCTGATATTCCTATTTTGAGATGGGTCAACTCTGACTAAAGGTTGGCAAGGTGGGAAAAGCCCAACAAATTTCACTTGCCATCCAGCAATCCCATGTTGGGCATATATCCAAAAGAAAAAATAAATTAGCATGGTGAAGACATACCTGCTCTCCCATGTTTATCACAGCACAATTTACAATAGCTAAGGTATAAAAATCAACCAAAGTATCCATCAATGGATAAAGAAAATGTAGCATATATACACAATGGAATATTATTTAGCCATAAAAATGAAATCTTGTCATTTGCAGCAACATGAATAGAAGTGGAGGATATCATGTTAAGCGAAATAAGCCAGGCACAGAAAGATAATGATTGCATGCTCTCATTCATACCTAGGAGCTAAAAAAAGAAAAAAAAAATGATCTCACAGAGGTAGACAGAAGAATGACAGTTACCAGAGGCTGGGAAAGTTGGGAAGGGGAAGATGAAAAGAGGTTGGTTAATGGGTACACACATACAGCTAGCTAGAAGAAAGTTCTAGTGTTTGATAGCACAGTAGAATAAATATGAATATTGCGATTTCAACACAGCAAGAAGAGATTTGAAATGTTCTCGACACAAAGAAGTGATAAATGTTTGAGGCGATAATATCCTAAATATCCTCTTTAATCCTTACACATCATATGCATGTATCAAAAAGTCACAGGTACCCCATTAATATGTACAACTATTATGTATCAATAAAAATAAATTTTTAAAAATGTCAATTTCAATTGTCAAATAAAAATTTTAATTTACATACGACCTGGTCCTAATACTATCTCAATTTTGCATGATAGAGTACAGCTATCCCTTCAGAAAGTACTTTATGTTCCTTCCATTCCACTGTCTGAAGCAAAGCCATTGGTTCTAGGTCAACCCTGACTGACACAATTTACCCCCAAAATCTGGCCATGTTTCACGTTGGTTTGGCTAAATTAAAACCTGATGGTGGCTGTTATGATTCAACTATTGTTCAACCTTAGTGCCAACTATGTAAAAATAAAACTGGAAATGGTTATTCTGGTTACTAGTTAAAACCAAAGGTCATTTTCATATCTCTGGGCAATATTGCCATTGATAAACTGTTACATTTTTACTCATTCTTGAACTATTGCCAATAGCCTATCTGGCTTGTTTGCCACTAGAAAGACCACAGACTCACTTATTAAATATACCCTGTTTGGGACCACAAACTGTTCAGAGCTTTGAGGTTACCGAATGGTCAGTCTGCATCACTCACAGATGCCCCCAGTAAAGGCCTATCCACTGAAGGCACTCACTGGAATTAAGCTGCCTATCATATCTGCACTCCCAGGATTAACACTGTTGACAACTGGAGCCATAATTGTACTGTCTGTCTCATCACTTTTGACACTTTTATCAGTCTATGCTATTTTGTTTGTTTCCTATTGCTGTGTAACATATTACCTCCCCCCCGCCACACACACAAACTATACTCATTACTCATTTATTGGCCCAAAGTTCTATAGTTCATAAGTCTGGTTCGACATGGCTGGGTTCTCTCTCAGGGCATTTCAAGGACAAAATTGAGGTATTTGACAGGCTGGGATTTTGTGTAGACAGCCTGCGAGAAAATCTACTTCTAGTCATCTTATTCTTTATAGAAGCCTTCTTTGTGGTTATAGAATTGTAGTTTCTGTTTCCCTGCTTTCTTTCAGATTAAGGCTGCTTTCAGCTACTGGCAGCCACCCACATTCCTTGACTCAGGAATAGTCCTATCTTCAAGCCAGCAACAGTAGATAGAATTCTTAAGCTGCAAAGCTCTGATTTCCCCTTCTGCCATCAGCTAGCTTTAAAAGGGGTAAGGTGGCTAGGTGAGGCTAACCTGGATAATATCCCTATTTTAAGTTAACTTTGCCATATAACATAACCATGAGGGGAATTCTACATAAGGAAAGAGTGTGGAAAATCTTGAGTGTTATCTTAGAATTCTGTCTACTACAGCTGTTATTAGTCCAGTCCAAATCAGCCTATTCATGCCATATCATTATGGCCCCTGAATCTAATCTGTGATATGTATTCATCTTTCCAGATCAGCTGTACTCTTACAATGAGGCTTTTTTGCTGAAAATGCTAAGAAGCATTAAATCATTATTCAAAGTGTTTGATGGATATTCCATGCTTCCGGCCATATTCAGGCTTCAGGTGATTTGGCCTATTAAAATAACCTTTCAAAAAAATCAACCAAATTAATAGAAATAGAAGGTAGAACAATGATGGCCAGGTGCTGAGAAGGGAGAAATTATGGAGAGTTATTGTTTAGTGGGTACAGGGTTTCATTCTGAGATAATAAAAAGTTCTAGACATGTTTAGTTCAAATAGTCACATAACAGTGTGAATGTATATAATGTCAATTTTATACAAAAAAATAGTGGAAACAGTGATTTTTGTTATGTATATTTTATTACAGTACAAGAAAAAACTCAAAAACATTTCTCAATCTGTTTTTTTCATCTCCTCTGGGACTATACATATACCTTCCTAAGTCTATTTGGTTAACAGATTTGGCCCTTCCTACAAAGAGATCATCGCCTCTTGGCCACCTCTTGGGTAATAATTAATATGGAAAGAATGGTAGGTTATATGGGGTAGTATAGATAATGATCCTTTGGTGGACTACTGAAATTGAAATATATTTTTGAATTTTATGATTAAATATAGGAAAGTATCTATATGTTTATGTGAATACGTCCTGTTACATTCTACTTAAAAATTAAAAGTTGATTCGCTTTCTTGTGATCCCCAAAATAAACATAAAAATTCACAAGCCTGCAATATTATCAATTAGAAAATATTTGGAGAAATTGCTTAAAATATTGTAGAAATTTTAAGAAGCATGGTTTAATCACAAGCAAACCATGAGCCTTATATGAAAATATGAATGCATCAGAGCAGGTGATAATCATGAGTAAAATTATAAATATTTTCTAAATATACATTTGGAGACAATATATAGGACTCAATAAAGTTCAAATCCAAGAAGTCCAATAATCGAGACTGTTAGAAATTACATTTCCAATGATTACATAGGAGAAGAGAATCTGTATTCTTAAGAAACTTAGGTTTATGTATATCTGTATTTTCACTAACACTTCTTCTAAAATAAACTATTCTGGAGGTGATTTATATAATATATATTTAATGCATATTTAAAATACTGCATAAAGTGAGTTTATCGCCATTAAAGAATTTACATTCTGATAACCTGAATATGTATAATTCTATAACTAAAAACTGAAGTTATTTTCATAATTAAAATATTTAGCACAAATCTCTATATGAATTGCATTTAAATTGAATTTATAACAAAATGTGCTACATAAGTAACATTTAGCATCTTCTTAACATAGTTGACTATAAAATTTTGATTTAGCCTTTGGAAAACACCTGAATATAATCATATAAACAGAAATTTTAAAAACTTACTACATATTTTCAAGAAATCAAGAGCCTCTAAAATATTATTCAAATCTGATTTATAGAAATGATTCACTTATGATTCTGACTCAGTCCCTAATGAAGCAATAGCCATTGCCTTTGGTAGTAAACAACATACATCTCTGAGATATTAATGCAATATTCATAGAGAGGACAGAAAAAATGAATACATAGAAACTTCCTGACAAATTGCAACATTTTAATGGTAAAATTAAATGGTAAAAACAACTTCCTCAGCAATGACGACATTCTTTATTCAAACAATCCTGAAGGAACAGAGAGAAGCAATTGTTATTCCCATGGGGAAGCTGAGACTTAAAAAATCTGACAAACTCAACAAAGGCTACAGAAGTATACAGTTTTGTAACCTAAAGTAAAACTCCTTCATATTACAGTGTTATTTCCAACATACCATGCGGGTATATACCGTAATATTTTTAGTGACTTTTAGGTCAAACTGAAAATGATTCATGGTTAGAAGCATACTTGGAAAAATAAAGTTAAGCAACAGCCTAACCTCAGTTCAAGGTATTTTGGAGACTGATATCTAGCCATTAGCAAATGATGTTGTTTTCTCATCATCACTCTTATCTCCTTATGTCACTCCTGTCTCACACAATCCTCAGGGCAACTTTTTCCCACAGAAATCAAAAATGAGAAAAGAATCTATTTAAACATTATGACAAGAAAGATACTGTCTAAACTAAAGAAACAGATTGTTTAATCTCCATGGCATTTGAAATTGAAGGAGAATTTTTTATTTAATTCTAAAGGAAAATATAAGAGTACTCAACAAATGCAGTACACTAGCATCGGATGATCTTTTCAGAAGATAAATGATTGATACGGCAATTTATTAAAACAATATAATGGACAGATTTAAAAGCTTGTCTTCCAGTTCCAAAATGGTAATGTTATTACTTTGCTTGAACATTTGCAACTGTCCACACAAAAAGTGATTAACTCTAAAAACAAATTGCATTTCTAACATTCTGTACTCTTCTCCTTTCTCAGTCAGGAAGACGGTCTTCCAAGTTAGATCACAACCACCTTAAATCTCTTTATCCTTACATTCATTGTATGCCATGCAGAATGATGCTCCTTCCCTAAAAATGCTCACACCGTAATTCTTGAAATCTATGAATATATTTTGTTTCATGGCAAATGGAAAACTAATACACAATGTATTTAAACATTTCAAAATATATATTAATTTAAAACAGCAATATATAATTAGCATATGTTTATAAAAATCATATTTCCAAAAAAATAGTAAAAAGAGTGGCATTATCTTACGTTTTTACAAATCATTTAATATCTGGATTGATACAAGACAGCTGGATTTTCTTATCCGCTTAAATTCATCCTATTGTGATACATAGTTTTGGTGGGCATACATGAAGAAAATTCACCTTCCATGCACATTTAGTTGGAATTGGCAGTGCATATGAACAGTATACTAGAAAAGCAGCAGATACAAGATAGAATTAAAAGCACAAGTTATATATTGGAGGAGATCTCTTTGAAAGATGTACTAGAAAGGGAATGAGATTCATCAGAGAGAGCTTTCAGACTCTTCCTAGTCTGACACGGAATAAGGAAACAAGAAGGACAAAGTATCTGGAAGGAAAAGCCAAGACATCGCTGTAACTTTTAGAAAATTCTGGCTAAATTTATGAGGGGCATCAGAAACAGACACAATTTGAGGAGTCCCACCTAAAACAGAAGTGACCCAGCACCAGTGCCCATGCTTGATAGTCCTCAGCTGGGAGCATCTGACAGGGAGCATGGCCTAAGCCTGATTGCTGCAGGGGTCTCAGTGGGACTGCATCTGAATGCTCCTTAGCTAAGTACATTCCTCACTGCAGGGTTTTTGTTTTGCTTTGTTTGTGTTTGCCTGAAGATGGATTGGAGTGCTGCACCTCTGTGGCTATTCCACTATTTTTTGGATGATTGTGACTATTTATCTATGATACTATGCCAAAATTCAACATATGGTCACTTTTTTAAGTTTGGTTATGATTTGGTATCTGAAACCCAGTTAAAAATATTTTTTGCTGTGCTATATTAAAATCTGTGGGTCTACATGCATTTTGAATGGAACTTTTCCTTACTCATCATTTTGTGGTAAAAAAGATTAGTTTTAGGGAAAACATTAGTTCACTGAATTATACAGATCATACAAGAGCTTGACACATTTTATTCTAAAATATATATTTTAAGGATCACAACTGTTAATACCATCAATCTCATCAGGGAAATCTTTACATATTGACAAATCACAATGGTGAGTATAAATAAGCTTTCTGGCATTCTACCAATAGAAAAAGACAGGGAAGTAATACTTTCTGAACATACAGATTAACTATGAAGATTTGAAAGAAAAATGCTCATCATTGACAACAAATGCTGTCATTTATTTTCTCTCTTGATGTAAAGGGTTCACTTTATTCCTCTTCAAAAAACTATCCATTCCCACACCCAAATAATCATAGCTGTCAAATGCTTTTTCTAGTAAAACTAGTGTTTCGTAGAAAAGAAAAATAGTTGGTTCAGATTGCAACTCAAATAATTGCACACATATTTTTCTTGAGAAAACTATGGTACTGGCCGGTATGTGGTAGAATTGCATTATACATACTTATAATTGTGGCATACGAAATATTAAAATGATAGCAGTTTAACAAAGTTAATGATTTTTATTCCTGCTTTATCAAGAACAGTGTTATGGGAGAGGGTTTTTTTTTTCTTATTTTTTACCTTAGACATACAGAGGTAAGTAACATAATTATGAATGTGGGCCGGGCGCAGTGGCTCATGACTGTAATCCCAGCAATTTTGGAGGCCGAGGCAGGTGGATCACGAGGTCAGGAGTTCAAGACCGGCCTGGCCAAAATGGTGAAACCCCATCTCTACAAAAAACTACAAAAATTAGCCTGGTATGGTGGCAGGCACCTGTAATCCCAGCTACTCAGGAGGCTGAGGCAGGAGAACTACTTGAACCCTGGGGGCAGAGGTTGCAGTGAGCCAAGATCATGCCACTACACTCCAGCCTGGGCAACAGAGTGAGACTCTGCCTCAAATAATAATTATTATTATGAATGATTTGGTACCATATTTTTTATTCATGCTAAGGTTACATTGTTTTATCCATTGCTTTTGTTCTGTGAGTAAAAATATTAATGTTAATACAATGATATAAGGAAATAACTTCTTGGTAGCTTTCTTTTTTTTTTTTTTTTTTTTTTTTTTTTTTTCAGTAAGTCTGGCAGACACCTGAAAAATTCTCAGTAATCTCTAGAGGTTGGTGGACCATACTTTGAAAATGGATGGCCAAAGATGTATATTTATCAAATCCAAGGCTAAAACTCATGGTTTCTAATAAATAGCCTAGATCTTGCTTCCACCCTGTAAACCTTCTCATATACTTTGATTTCTATTATCACTTAACCTTTTTCAGACACCCTTCTTCCTTATCTAACCATTTACTAATCACTTTTGCCAGGATATGGAATATGGATTTTTGTGAACACACTTCCTTGGATTGCACATATTTTCTATTAATCTTCATCCTCCTTTACCTTTTGCAGTAGATTCAATACTTCTTATCACTCTCATCTGTCCTGAAGCTGAGGACCATGAAACTATTAGTATCTCCATTTCTGTTCATTTCTTGGTATTCAGATTTTGACAGAATGTATCTATATGATATAAATTACCACATTTACCTTGGTAGATAGTAAAAGAAATAAGCAGCAAATCAACTGTAAGTTTTATGACATCAAAATATAAACTGCTATGGAAGTACACATGAGCAGCTTTCACTCAGAACAATAACAGAGGTCATGAGTGACACCTAAGGGCTGAGAGAATGCTCCATTATGTAGAGGTTTCCTGTCTGCTGGAAGGGATTATAGCATTAACAAGTATGAAAGAATCTGCTTATATTGCAAGGGAAACAATTTTTTTCTCACCAGTGTCTATATTTTTTGAGACAATGTTTATTGTGTCAGCTATGTTAATAAGCTACCCAAAAGCCAATTGTTCTCTCTTCAAGTGGAAAAATAAAATTTCCACTTTTTAAGGGACAGCAATGTTTAGCTGCAGGGAATAAATGATGGTAAATTAAAGCCAATTATGCTCATCCCATTCTCCATATCCAGATATTTATTTTAACAGACTTTCTTGCTCTTATCCAATGAGACAAAAGGATGTTTTCTCTTTTGGTGGAGCTTCTGGGGGAAAAAAATAAAGCCTGAACAAACACACAGTGGCCCAGTAAGTACTTGATTGAATTGTTCATTGCTTTCCTTTCAGCCTTGAATGACAACACAGAGCCTGTTGATTTAAATGACATCCTGCTGGCATTAGATGGCATGGCAACACTTTCAGAATAGCCAAACAAGAGGAAAAAATGTTGGACCTTGATGGATCCTTGAGGATGTTATTGAGTTATTTCATCAGCGATATTAATTTCATTTTTTAAATTAAGCTAGATAAAAGGAATATTGTTTACATCTCTTAATTTCCTTCTTGTTGGGTGATGAATAGTCACAGCCAAAAGCATTTGCAATCTTTTGATACGGTTCTCTAGAACTGAAATCTTCTCTCCTAAATTTTACCACTTGCATAACTTCCAGTTGATGGGTAGTGGCTTGGTTTTACATGACAGTTTCTTTCATTGGCCTTTTGATTCTCACTGCTCTTTTATTTTAAATATTTCATCTCCTTTTTCTCCTGAATTGGTTTCTGACTGCACTGAATCTCTTACTGATATGGTTGATTTAACAAGTCTTTTATGTATTTTCTTACCTCCACTCCTACTAAATATGTAATCTAAAAATCTTAAAGTTTCTGACTTTCAGGAGCTTCACATTAAGAATTCTTGATCTCTGTCTTTGCACCTCTCCTCTCAGAAATCTGCCTATTCCTAGGGTAAGGGAAAAGTAAGAACTCCCACATTATATGAAAACCACAGACAATCACTGGGCTATCATAGGCTAAGTAGAAAATCCTTAATGATGTAGTTTTGCTCTCGTATTCTGAACAGAAACTACATGAAATGTGGAGCTTTCACTAAAAGCTTGCAGATTTATGTAGACTAGGCAAGCAGTCCAGTGGCCCAAGTATTTTCTCATTCACTAGTTAGGTACATGATTCTAACATATTACCTATTCCTCCAAATGTATGAATCAATCATTATTAGATATACACAGAACATAGATCAGAGAAGTGTGATACTATCTCACCTGATCTCTATAACGTTACATTTTCCCTCAGAATCAGAAAGAGAAGGCCTTGACAATTTTCTCTCCTGTATTTTAGAATTCCCTTAATGCCAAACCCAACTTTACTTCTATTTTGTGAGTTATGTTAAAATTCTCTACTTCCTGAGTTGGCCAATTTTCTCTCTTGATGGTAAAGTATTTGCAATTGTAAACTTTTTTTTTCTCTTTAGGTAGTCTGACTTTAATAATCATTGTATTCTGTAGGCTCAAAAATTTTATTTTTCATACCTAAAAGTTAAAATTCTTTTTCCAATTTATTTAATTATGATCTGGGCCTCCCTATGACAAATAATTCTGTTTTATGTAACACACAGGCTACATACAAGTAAACCAAAACAAATAAGCACAATCGTTTACTACAAATAATGGAACCCCAGGGTTCTGTTCTTTGGACCACACATACCAATTTCATGCCAGAGCACAACAGAAGACTGGAAATGCTTGCCTTGGTCTTTAGCTGTTTATTCTTACTAAATGAATAGAGGCTTTCTACTTTTACTTTCAGATAAGAGTTTCCACCTTATCCCTTAATGTATTCTGATCATTTCTGCCTCCAGGTTTTCAAAAGTACCCAACTTCTGATTTCTCATTAATACTTATGTTCTTCCTCTATGTTAACTTTTCTTTCCCCATTCAAATTGTAATATAGGTTTTATTTTTCCTTATAGTTTACTCATTTAGTGAGGTAGAGGGTATGGAGTGTTTTTTTTTTTTCAGAATATTCTGTTGATAATTATTTAAAATATATTTAGTTCAAGTTCTCTTCTTATTATTCCTTTTATTTTTAGAAATGAATACCAAGGCTCTTAAATTTAAATATCAAAATAGTGGTAAGGAGTTAAAAAACAGTGCATTTAACTTTGTTCTACGGTTATATTCTCAAAGAGATAAAGCATAGCCCATGTGTATTTTTGATTCAAAAGGGAAATTGTTCAATCCCTCAAGAAGTGTTTACATACAGTTTTAAGGAAAGTCCACTATGTGTGGTGCCAATTTTCTTTTTAAAACACATATTTTCATGCCATTATTTTATAGTAAAATCTACTGGGCTTTAGAAATATAACTCAACTGTTTATTTATGCTGCATACTCAATTTCTAGAATTTCATCAAAAAATAAGAGTGGCTGAAACTTTTATTGATTTTTTATTGGCTTTTGACTCTGCGGGCAGAAACTAGTTACCACCTAATCCATACTAATTTAATAAAAAACGCTGGCTAATAATGCGCGTCTCAGTCTGAATTTTAACACTACTTAGAGTTTCTGGGATGGTAAAACCACTGCTCTTCAGCTCTGATCCTGAAAAACTGCATGGGCATCTTCATGGGGAAAGAAAGACATGCCAGGTTCCCTCCAATTATTTCACTTCTGTCCGTATTATTTGAAATCACTTTAATTTTATAGGTATGTAATTTCTGACAGTAGTGAATTTTAAGTTATTGCAAAATAAAATGAATAGCTAACTGCAGTATTGAAGAAGGGATTATAGCAGTGTATTCTACAATAATATAAAATAAAACTGTCCTTAAAAATACACTCCAAAATGTGATTCAAATATAATCTCCTGAAATAGTAAGATGTTTTAGTGTGTGCTTTAGTTACTATAGTATTCACTTTCAATAAGAACAGCTTAGAATCAGAATTAACTGAGAAATTCTTCTTTTGAACTTCACATTTAAAAAGTGCATTATTAAGAGTCTTCCCTAGTAAACGTATTATAGAACACTAATAAAAAAGTCCAAACTAAAATTGGCTCTAGGATATCATGCAGATTTAGGTGAGTATAATTCATGTTTTGATTTTTGTTGATGCAAACTATGACATTTTCTTGAAAAAAACTGTCTTTATTCACATTTATATAGAGATTTTACTACTAGAGTTCATTTATGTGGTGATAATGAGGTTACAACCTCTACAGGGCTCCTCATTAGATGACTTAAATCTCAGGAATAACATTCATATGCATTCACATACATACAACTTTGTATTATAATTTTTCTAAAGCACAAGTATCTATAATTACAGAATAACAAAGAATTTGAGGACTGTAAACTCTTATTAGAGATTCAGTCTTAAACTGTATGTTAACCAGTTGTTGTCTAAAATCTCCTAAGTTATATGTAAGATGGTTTAGATATATAACCTATCCAGAAGAGAGCTATGTTCTTCAACAACAACACACACACACACACACACACACACACACACACACATATATCTTCATATCTTAACTGAAATCCTCTCACATTATATGTATTGAGTTGGATTTAAACATTGTTACTTCAACATTTAAAGATACTTAGGAAGTTCCTAGGAAGTTCCTAACGTTTTTATTTAATTTTTTTTGAGATGGAGTTTTGCTCTTGTTGCTCAGACTGGAGTGCAATGGCACAATCTCAGCTCACTGCAACCTCTGCCTCCCAGTATCAAGTGATTCTCCTGCCTCAGCCTCCTGAGTAGCTGGGAATACAGGCATATGCCACCATGTCAGGCTAATTTTGTATTTTTAGTAGAGAAGGGATTTCTCCATGTTGGTCAGGCTGGTCTTGAACTCTTGACCTCAGGTGATCTGCCCACCTTGGCCTCCCAAAGTACTGGGATTTCAGGCGTGAGCCACCACACCCAGCCAGTTATGTGTTTTTAGAAGAAATTTCCTGGCATTTTTTAAATACTATTTTCCTAATCGCAACATCAAAAATCCTATAAATTAGCAAAGAAAGTGCCAACAAATAAAAATAGAAACATAAAATAATCTTAAGTAATTTCAAATTGATATGTGTTCTGAGAATTATATAATAATGCCAAAGAGTTCATAGTTAGTAAATATATATAAGAACATACATTTATAGGCTTTATGATACTTTATGTGTATGTATGTGAATTCCAAGTTGTAGGTATGTGAATGCTTTATAAAACTCAGCAAAAAATCTTACATGAGGAAATTAAATTTTAAATAGCGAAAAGATAAATCTGTACTCTTTGTACTTTTATTACTAGAAAGGCCTGAGTTATATTTAAGCTGAATGGTGGCAATCATTGACACTTTATTTGCGTATTAACAAACACATTACTCTCATTTTGTGTGTTGTTCTGAAGTCTTTATATATATTAATTTTTTAATCTCACCACGAACTATGGGGCTATAGAAATGGGGAAATTGCTGCTTAATTTGTTCAAAGTCATTTAGCTATCCAGTTTTAGAGGTGAGCTTCAAACCCAAGTCATTGGATGAATCCTTACTCTTAAATCATTAGAGTGCCTTTGTTATTTGTGTGTGTGTGTGTGTGTGTGTGTGTTTTTACCTTTTCATCACATGGTATTTTACTTGTGTTTATGTCAAATCTTAATTTCCTATAGGTTTTGTCTTTGCAGTCTACTTTACACCTGAATTGGATTGTAAATGTGTTCATTTTAGATGGACAATCAATGGAAACAGAAAAATACATAGGTGGATAAAGTTAAATCTGTAAATATTCACCATACGATGTGTTTTTAAACCCACACAATACTCTAAATATTTCTAGTTCACATGTATATTTTACATCTACTTAAAAAATAGAAACTTTTCATTGTTTGCCTTAGTTAGGGTTCTCTATACAGACAGGACTAATAAGATAGACGTATATATGAAAGGGGGTTTATTAAGGAGATTTGACTCACATCATTACAAGGCAAAGTCTCACAATAGGCTATCTGCAAGGAAGCCAGTAGTATATCAGTCTGAGTCCCAAAATCTCAAAAGTAGGGAAGCCGACAGTGCAGCCTTCAATCTGTGGCCAAAAGCCTGAGAGCCCCAGGAAAATGACTCAATTTTTGGTGTAAGTCCGAGAGTCCAAAAGCTCAAAAACTTGGAGTCTGATGTTCAAGGAGAGAAAGCACCCAGCATGAGAGTAAGATGAAGGATGGGAAATTCAGCCAGTCTAGTCTTTCCACATTCTTCGTCTGCTTTATGAAATCCTAGCCAAATTGGCAGCTGACTAAATGTTTCCCACCCAGATTGAGGGTGGGTCTGCCTCTCCCAGTCCACTGACTCAAATGCTAATCTCCTTTGGCACCACCCTCATAGACACACTCAGGAACAATACTTTGCAAGCGTCAATCAAGTTGACATTCAATATTAACCATCACATCATTAGGGGGCAAATGTTTTTGTAATGGTGCTCTTTGTAGTTCAGAGATGACTCAGTAGGCTCATCCAGTAACTGGGCATTTGACAAATTTGGCCATATACATTCAACGCCACTCTGTTAACAATCATTTAATTAAGGAAGCTAAAGATTGTAATTCTTAAGTAACCCATTCTGCTAACTAGCATAGCTTTTGCCACAACATTAATAAGGTATTAGACAGTTGATGTGAAATTTGGTAATGCATAAATGATATCCAAATTTGTCACTTTTTCATATTACTACATTAATTACAGATGTGAAACGGTGGGAGTTTGAGGAGGACAAAGGAAGAACTTTTCTCTCCCAAAGGACTTTAAAAAGTTGAAAAACAATACACCCAACATTGAAATCTGTTTAAAATGCAGTCATTTATAAAATTAGAAGACGTATGCTGGCAGATGTTAGGAGAGTTGAAAGTAGTAGGTAATTACAAATAGAGACATTTTCTCTTCAAAGGTTTGCCATCCCTTTGCCTGGGTAGTAATTTAGATTGCAGGCCCTCGGATAGTTTTAATTCTTCACTTAACCCTAGATAATTTAAATAAAGACAGTTCACTAACCATTATTCATCTACATCCACACAACCCAAATTTCCTAACTATAGAATTTATCTAACTTCAAACAATATTGACCACCCTGAGAAAATGTCTTTGATAATTAATGGCATAGATATTTAAGAACCTGGACCTTTAACAGTACTCCATTGTTTATATGTAATTGATGCTGTAAAAACAAACATGTCTACCTTTAATTCTTATACTGTAAAGTGAGAAAATATAGTACAGGTTATACGACTATAGAGAAATAGAAAAAGAGAACTGATTGTCCTCTGAATTCAATCCTTCATAACCTTATTGTTCTACCATGAAATGTACCATTTAAGTCTCTCAAATTTGATATTTAGAGAAGTAACTTTCAAAGATCCCATCAAAATCACTAACCTCCACACTTAACCATTACCCTTCCAACCCGAAATGTCCAAGAAGTCCAAAATAACATGCCTGAAAGAGGAAAAATAAAAATATACATATCTTGCAAAGAATATGATTAACTGCTAAACAATTTCCTTCATTTAAAAGTTCATTATAGATAGGCCATGTACAGATCTGAGTTTCAGATCTGTATATAAAAATGTATGAATGATTATAATTGAATAATAAACTAATGATCGTAAGCACTTTTCTGTGCTGTGGTCTGAATGTTTGTGTCTTTCCAAAATTCTTATGTTGATATCCCAATCCCCAACGTTAGTATTAGGAGATGGGGCTTTTGGAAGGTGGTTAGATCATGAAGATGAAACCCTTATGAAAGGGATTAGCTGTCTCATAAAAGGGATTTGAGATAGACTTCTTTTTGTTTTCCTGTGGACCTTGTACTAATGATAGCTCATTTAAATTATGACAGCTACAATGCCACGTGAGAAATGTGGTCAATCATACTCTGCTTCACTAAGATGAACAATTCATAGGAATAAAAATTGTGGCACTAAAATTATTTTTGTATTATCATTAACCATTGGCCATGTAATAAGTTGACTCTAACAGCTGTTTATATGGATATATGGATACATGACTACTAGTCCTGATTTTCATTTCCTTAGAATGGACTACTCCCTTATCAGTACTTGTACAATGTCCTTTACATATTTTATTTAGAGGATTTTTGCATTTTATTTCTTTATCTTCTACATGTCATATCTTCCCATTGTAGGCAATAAAAGCTCCTAGAGACCATGAATAAATAATCCAATAAGTGGTCTGGCCTGTGGTAGTTGAATATAGTTGCCTACTAACTGAATAATTAAACATGTAGATACACAAATGTATTACTATATATTTTATGGTACACTGACAAAGTAGTTATGAGAAATAAATGTAAAGTTAAAAGCAGATTGTTGGGCAATGAGAATAATTTTTTCAAAAAACAGTTGTTATACTCAATTATTGTCATTTCACGTTTAATGAATCTTCATTTTGAGACAACAAAAGGATGGCAAGTTTTTTGAGGACACACTTCAAGACAGGTATTCTTTAAGACAATTACACATGTTAAACTTACTTGAATGAGTTAAATGAAATGAAATAGTGATTAGCAAAAATAGCAGTATGGGTATATATAAGTTATAGATGAGACTAGACATTAAGAAAGAAATAAAATGGTTTGTGGTAGTTTATGCCAACTGATAATGGTTTTAGAATATAAATTGAGTATATAAAATATCATTTTGACTTTTCCTTATTTTTCCAATATATTATAAACGAAGTATCCCCATGTTATGTATTTTGAAGCTCTCATTTCATATATACTGACTTTCAAAAGATGTTACTTTTCGTATTTTCCAATTTTCAATGAAATCAGCTATCAAATGATTGAACAGGCAGGTAAGTGTGAACTACAGTTATTCAAATGAGAGAAAATCAATGTACACTAACTAGGAAAATTTGTGTTGGTTACTAAAAGCGTATGTTTTGTGTGGGAGGTTTACTGTATATTTTGCCTTTAAGGTGAAAGATGTCTTAAGATGCTAAAAAGGTGAAAAGTATCTGTATTTTTGTTTCTCTTGCAAAAGTTATGAAATCTAACAATAGATTATGAAACACTCTCCCTGTCTCCTCATTGACCTATAAAGTACTGGTGTGCCAGTCAAAAGTGGGCTTTGCAGAATCAACGTGATGGACAGCCCTGCATAAAATGCACATACATAGAAAATTAGAAAACCACAGGATGGGTTCTGTTCAGTTAGAGATGAACTAAGAGGACTAGGGAAGAAGATATTGATAATATATTTTCTTGGATCCTACCTGTTTGTTAGGGTTTAAACTACCACTACTGTTGAATTACAGTACTCTATATATTAAAAGCCATATGGACATTAAATATAGACATTAGTTACTGAATTCCTTGGATTCTAATCTTCTAAAAGAAAACTAAGTCTAACATATTGTCCAAAAGTTCTACATCTGAAAGCTATATTTTCTTTAAAAAAGACCCATTAATTTCACTCATTTAAACTCATTTTAGGATTATAATAATCCTAAATATCTAGTGACATTTTAGCTAACAGGACTAAAATAATTTTTATATACTAAATATGTATACCATTTAATTTGCTTGTTTTAAAATTTTTAATGCTTCTTGCTAATTAGAGAACAAAATCAAAATTGTATCACAGCACGCAAGATTGTACTCTTTCCATGCTGTGGTGATGTCCTTTTGAGAACACAGTATCTTACATATATTTTAATTACAGTATTTAGCAGATGCATTAAATTATTTTTTAATATCAGTCTTTACACTAATCTGCAAGATATTTAGGGGCTGACAATGTCTATTTCAGTTATGGACTCAGCACAATTCCACATACATTTCTGACATGCAAATCAACATATTATTAGTAAAAATTAAGTAATTTATAAATATATGTATGTGTATATTTGACAAAATATAATTTTAAATTAATTGCACTGGTCCTTTAAACAATCCTATGAATTACTATTTTATAGCTTCAAAAAGTAAGCCATAGAAAGATTGAGAAAATTACTGAACTTTCTAAAACACTCAGAATGATAACTCTAGGTAAATGAGACAAAATTATTTCATATGCATTCTTAGGTATAAGTGATGCAATTTATGTTTACCAAGAATCTCCAAATTAAAAAAAAAACATCCAAAGTATTGGTCAGAGAGAACAAAGAAAATGATTTAGGTCACCTAATCTATCTTCAATCAATAATGGTTTATTATTAATTAAACTACTTTAGCAACACTTAATGAGAAAAAGTCATGTTTTCTAATAAATCTAATTTCTAATAAATCAGCAAAAGACAATAAAGGATCAGTGTCCAGACAGACAGGCTATCTCTGTCAACATATTTGGAAGGGCATAGCAAATAGGAATATTCTGCAGATGTTTGTAATGTAGCAATGGGAACTTGAAAGCAGGCAATATGCTGCGATTCCAGTAAAAGGGGCAACGTTAGGAAGGTCTGCCAGTGGGGAATGGAGGCTGAGGCTTGGGAGTGAAATTCCATTCCAGAATTCTAAGTCTAGTTAAAACAGGTGTATTAGGGTTTCCTAGAGGGACAGAACTCACAGGATATACATATATGTAGGAGTTTATTAAGTAATAGCTTACTTGATCACAAGGCCCCACAGTAAGTTGTCTGATAGCTTGAGCAGCAAGAAGAGCCAGTTTGAGTCTCAAACCTGAAGAACTTGGAGTCCAATGTTTGAGGGCAGAAAGCATCCAGCTCAGAAGAAAGATGCAGGCTGGGAGGCTAGGCCAGTCTCACCTTTTCACATTTTTCTGCCTGTTTTTATTCTTCTATTTTTAGTTTTTGAGACAGAGTTTTGCTCTTGTTGTCCAAGCTAGAGTGCAATGGCACAATCTTGGCTCACTGCAACCTCTACCTCCCAGGTTAGAGATTCTCCTGCCTCAACCTCCCAAGTAGCTGGGATTACAGGCATGTGCCACCACACCTGTCTAATTATGTATTTTTAGTAGAGACAGGTTTCAACATGTTGGCCAGCCTGGTCTCGAACTCCTGATCTAAGGTGGTCCACTAGCCTCTGCCTCCCAAAGTGCTGGGATTACAGGTGTGAGCCCCCATGCCCCACCTCTGCCTGCTGGCTACTGATTAGATTGTGCCCACCCAATTAAGGATGGATCTACCTTTCCCAGCCCACTAACTTAAATGTTAATCTCCTTTGGCAACATCCTCACAAACACATTCAGGATCAATACTTTGTATCCTTCAATCCAATCAAGTTGACACTCAGTATTAACCATCACAGCAGGAAAGGGATCTCTCTCTAGAAGAAACTGGTGAACTGTCTGGGCTGATAAAGCAGATAACCAAACCTGGCAAATAGAGCAAAGGGATTTGTATTAATGGAGCTATACAACTACAATCTGGTTCCAGATTCTGTGTGAATGTTTACCTGTTAGATTTTAGGGATTCCAGTTCTGGCAACTAGAGTGCAGAACATGGGGGAGATGGGATCAGGAAAGGCAGTTGGTGATACTCAAACTTTATTTCCCAATATATTTATAATCTTTTTTCACTTTCCTCTGAGTCTCTGCCAAGTCCTTAATTTGTGTTAATTTTCAGGATGAAATAATATACTTAAAATCACACTGCTTCTCTACAACTTATACTATTGCCCCTGCTCAAGAAATGTTATTTTCTGAACTACCATGTTAATTACTGAAGAATATGTTAAGTTTATTTTGTTACTTCTTTCATGAGAACTTACTCAAGCTTTAAAAGTGCTTTGCAAGTTTCTTTTATCCAAATGTAAGCATTTTCCTTGAAATACAGACCATAATGCTTTTATCAGTATCTCTTTGATAAGGTAAAATTAAACTCAGTTTTCATCTATATAGTCACCTATTTCAGAGTAGAATAATTTGCATGAAGTTTATTTCACTGTTTTGAACTTACATAAAGGAGTATACAAAGTCCTGAGCTCAAGGTTGTCTGAAATAATTAATTTCATGATATTCATGTTTACTTCCCATTTTGTGATACCACTGATTCATATACCTTAAAATTTATTCGTGGATATCTTCAGCTATACTGTTTATTGAAGCAGGTATGATAAATTATGTTATTTCCATTTTAAGTGTTGCTCTGTGAAATGAATATGGTACATAATTATGGAAATGACACTGGTAATTAGTTCAGAGTAGTAGCAGAACCCACATAACTTAATTTTAATACATGATTGAATTCAAAGTGTATTTCCAATAACACTTCAACATTTATTTCCTTATTTATTATATTATTTAAGTGGACAAAATGTACTTTATAATCATTAAATTATCATTATGACTAATTTGCTGGTCCTGAAAACAGGTAAGCAGAGTCAAGAAATCTACCTTAACTACCTTTACAGTCAACACTTTCTAAAATGTTGCACCTTTCAATTATTCAAAGCCTACTTGTATATAATTGGCTTTATTAAGTAGTACATTTTTGTTTGATGATTAACTCAACACCAATCAGATAAAATTGAATGTGAGTAAATAATGTCACAATATTATTATCTAATAATTTATTGCTCTACTCTGGGGAAAAAGATCTTTTTTAACAAGACTTGAAAATGCTTTTGCTCTTTCTTATTTTGTTTTTAAATTCTGTCATAGCAAAATGTATTTGCTAATTAGAAGCAGTAAAGCTCGATCAGTTTTATCTAATATTTCTTTGTGAAGGACACGATTTTGTGTTGAGCTAATCATTATTCTAGAATTAATGGATATTGTAACAGAAGGTTATTCGTTATTTAAAACGTTCATTGTTTTGCTTATTATACATGACATACATAATCTATGAAGTGTTCAAGTACAGTTCTCACAAATTTTAAGTAGACTGCTCATCAAAAAATTTTAGAACAAAAACTTAATATTAACATTACATTTCATATTGAATTCAACACAATAGTTTTTGCAAATTATGTTTTTAAAATCTACTGCATCCCCTATTAAGGTTTTACAAGGGATAGCCATATGCCAGCATATGCAGAAAGCCATCCCCTAACAAGGTTTTATAGGAGACACAGTAGATTCTAAAAACATAATTCACAAAATCTACTGTGTTGAATTCAGTATGAAAATTAATATTTTTTGATCTAAAATAATTTTTTATGAGTAATCTACTTAAAAGTTGTGAGAGCTATACTTGAAGACTATTTACTTCATGGATTATGAAAAAGTCCAGGACCAGATGGGTTTACAGCAAAGTTCTACCACAGGTACAAAGAGGCACTGGTACCACTCCTTCTGAACCTACTCCAAACAATACAAAAAGAGGGAATCCTCCCTAACTCATTTTATAAGACAAACATCATCCTGATACCAAAGCCTGGCAGAAACACAACTAAAAAAGAAAATTTCAGGCCAGTATCTATGATGAACATTGATGCAAAAATCCTCAATAAAATACTGGCAAACTGATTCCAACAGCACATCAAAAAGCTTATCCATTACAATCAAGTAGGCTTCATCCCTGGGATGAAAGAGGCTCAATGGACTTATAGTTCCACATGGCTGTGGAGGCCTCACCATCATGGCAGAAGACGAGGAGGAGCAAATAACACCTTATACAGATGGCAGCAGGCAAAGAGAGCTTGTGCAGGGGAACACCCCTTTTTAAAGCCATCAGATCTTGTGAGACTCATTCACTGTTGCAAGAACAGCATGAGAAAAACTTGCCCCCATGATTTAATCACCTCTCACTGGGTCCCTCCCACAACACATGGGAATTCAAGATGGAGATTTTGGCTCAGACACAGTCAAACCATGTCAGCTTGCAAATTTCTTTTTCTTGATACTTTTGGAACAAATTTACCATGGTAGTGTCACAGGCTCCTTATCATGTTTCTTTTCCAGCCAATCTCTGTGGCCGGTGATACCTTTGCCCATTTTGCTTTGGCCTGCTGAACTCATTCTACCCACGTGGTCTGGCAGGTTGAGCTCAGCTCATGCTACTGGTCTGTATCTCATGCCTGCCAAGGGTGAGCCAGGCATGGAGTGGTGAGGGGTGTGTGAGAGAGCAAGCATGGGGTCTGGCCACTGTGCACAGCCAGTCACACCAGCTGCAGGCATGGTGGTGGGGTATGCAGCTCCAGGTGCCAGCTCCATGCAAGGCTGTGGCTGGATCAGATGTAACGCAAGTGGATTCTGCAGCAGGCACCTGTGTATGGATGAGGGGAACACAGTGGTACCCAGAATCTTAGAGATGCCAGGAACTGCAGAGTCCCAAAGATAGTGTCACGGCCCTGACTTATGGAGCCCCTAGGTCTGGGCTTCCCAAAGGGCTGCAGCTCTTCTCTCCTTTTCATCACTCATAACATATTGAGTAAGGGGGTGTGTTTCAGTGCTATTTGTGTAACAGCTCTTTCAGTCCTGCCATTTGGTGATTTCCAAGTTCTTGTCATGTGTCCAGGAAAAATGAGTTGCACGGACAACTGGAAGGTGAGCAGGATGGAGAGCAGCTTTATTGAGCCACAGAACAGCTCTCAGAAGACCTGAAGTGGGTAGCTCCTTTCTGCAGGCAGGTCACCCTATTGAGTGTCCAGCTCTCAGCAGAGAGGAAACCCATAGTGGCTAGCTCTTTCTGTAGGCAGGTTGTCCCAAAGAGTATCCGAGCCTGACTGAGTCTGGGGTTTTTATGTGCTCAGAAGGGAGGCAGTGTGTGCTGACTGGTCCATGGGTGGCCACAGGCAAGCCTGGAAAAAGTACCATTCCATTGGCCAAATGGTCATAAATGAAGTTCTCATTCTGGGCTGCAGATTCCCCAGGAACTGGCAGCCTGGTTCCCAGGTTCCAGGTTGTCCCTGCCCTGATGGTGGAGTTTCACTGGGGACCCACTTCTTCCTGCCCAGAAACCTGTCTGCCATTAACATGCCATCCATGACACCCAGGCTGTCTGCACTCAGAGATACGCAGAGGCCTGTGCTGAGCTACCCTCAGCACCCCCTCCCCACAAGATCCCCCTACCATGCCTGTCAGTACCCAAAGTCTGGAGGGGCTGAGGGGGCAGGGGGCTGACATGTCAATGCTGCCCTGAGCATGTACACTCATCTAGGTTGCGGCAGTGCCCAGGCTTAGCCCCAGCTTTGCTCCACTCTGGAGTGGTGCTGGAAGCAGGGTGAGACCAGGGAGTAGGAAAGGCACTTTCAAGCCTGTGGGGGCAAGAGGCTTCCTGGGCCCCTGAGAGCACAGGGAAGCCCATGTCTGGAGCCTGGTTGAGTGGCTACAGCTGTGCCTGGGAGCACAGGGCTCTGGCCTGCCAACTTAGTGTGGGGGTGGCTCTCATCCCTGTTCTTGGCTCCCTCCAGCTTTATAAAGCACACAGAACCATGGCTCCCCTGCTGCAGGTCTCCTCGCAGTGGTCACTCCAGATGGGCCATTGCCACCTTAAGTAGGAGTTTGAATTGGTCCGCTGGTTAATGGACAGCACAAGGTAATTGCCATACTTGGGAGTGGGACCATCTGAAATAAGTCACTTGTAGCCAGTCAACTATCTGCAGACACATGAGCAAGCCAGGTCAGATCAGCTGAGCTTAGTCTAGACCAGAGTAACACAATAACAGCAGAAATATGATCTAAATAAATGGCCTTGTTTTTAAGCTACTAAGATTTGAGATGGTCAATGTCTCAGCAATAGGTAATTCTTACAAAATTTGTTACCAGGAAGAATGCTGCTGGACACAAACACATACATGCGTACACACACATGCGTATGCACACACACACGCACGCATGCACGCATGTACAACCCAAAACGTGACATCTTTGGGAGAAGATGACAGGCATCCCATTTTCCAGACTGCTATCACAATTACCTACCTCACTGCTTTTCCAGCCCTGAAAACCATTGGCTTGCTGTTTTCTCAGTCTTTGCTGGTAGTTCCCTCTATGCTTTTCCTGCCTCTGCCTGTCCATGTTACACAGTTAAACAGAAATGGCCAATCTGTCATGTGTGGTAACTTGGAAAAGAGTAAATGTATTCAATGGATGTTTGTATCTGACTAAGGAGATCACAGGACCAAATATTGCAAGTGGCAGTTTGGCTTTATTAACTGTGAATGATAAATAGCTGCGAGAGAGATGAGATAAAGAAGCAATCCTCCATTGCAAGCCAGATTTAAATACAATATAGAAGAGATAGCACTTGCTAGCTTGGAAAAATAAAACTGTCTATCATCACTGTTCTTCTCAGCTAATAATATATTCTTAAAGCAATATGAGGCCTGGAGCCAAAGCTTAAATTAAGAGTATGGCTGCCAGACTCCCAAGAACGCTGAAAGATTTCAGGCAGTGCCTAGTAGATGAGGCCGTAGGTCTTCAGCAACAACCACAAACACTAGATAAAAGAAGCTCAAATAATATTAAGGAAATTGTTTTTTGCCTGTTTGACAAGCCACTCAGAAGTGAAATCAATCTGTCTAGGAAACAGATGTGGATGTGGCTGCTGTCATGTGAGATGATGAAATTTCTAGGTATCAGAAATTTCTAGGTATTAGAAATCGCACAAAGACTGAAAGTTGTATCAGCCAAAAGCCATCAGCCTCGGCTAAGTGGAATTGTGAGTATTCATATTGCTAAAAGGTTTCTGGGCTTCTAATTTTATGCAGGCTAAGAAAGAGACTGCTGCAAATACACACCATTTCTTATGGAAAATAAAATATGTTTCAGAGGACAGAAACAAGATCTGAGATAATCCAGGATATGTTAAGACAGAATAATGTAATAGAAAGGAACTCTCAGGAAGAAGAACCAGGCCCTAATGAAAACACATTTCCTTTTTCAGAGAACTGAAAATATCTGTACTGCAGCAGGATCAGTGACTGCTACATGCTACTGTTCTTTTATTTTTGAGGTGGATAGGATTAATGTGCATATGGTCTATGGTAGCTCTATAGTGATATCTAGAAATGCTTGGAACTCTAGATATTACTATAAAGCATACATTTTAAAAAAGCAGATTAAAAAGTTGAAGTCCATTAAAATTAGGAAAGTAAGGGATTTTAACGGACTTCAACCAACTTCTTAATCCGCTTTTTAAAAATGCATAACTTTTGTACCACCTGATTTATGTCTAAGATTTTGTTATCTTGATGAGCATCATTCATAGCTTTTCCAGCCTTATTAATGTCTTTTCAGATATCACGTTAACCTTTTGAGAAAATGAAAAACCAATACATTACAGTGAGTATCTTCTCCCCAGATAAATCAGGTTAAGATAATGGGCATAGTATTTTAGGTTTTCTTTGGGCAAATCAAATAAGGGCAGAATGATACACCACTCATCTCTTCTTTCTTTTGTCGTGTTTTTAAGAACATAATTGTTTGTTTAAAGAATATAACAGAAAGCACTTAAATTCATTTTTTATGAACTTTCTAAATGGCTTATTTTAATTAATAGTAAGTTCTGTTCTAAGCATAAGCCATTTTACCAGCTTCTCTGCAGTTGTACAACTGGTTTTAAGTGTTAAGTATCACAATAAAGCTTCCTTTGTAGTACTAGTTGAACATCTTTCTTTTGCTTTCCTGGGCTAGTTCTCTGCCCCACCTTCTATCCCACCACCTCACCTATTTTCTTCAGAGAAATGAAACTCTACACTATCCATTTCCCCTAATACTGCAATCCCTTTGTTCGTTTCACTTGAATTTCTATACTGGGGCCTGGTATTATCCACGCTCTTGGTTCCTCCTTATTCTTTCTTAGGTTCTCTCTTAATAGATGAGTTAACATGTTACCCTTTACAAAAAAAAAAAAAAAAACACATGAAATTTGTGTTTTATACCTGGACTTTACTTCACATAGCCTTTGGCTCTCTTGCTCTTCTGCGTAGTGCTATGTAAGGATAGAGCTTTCCTCTCCTCCAGAGGACATAGCAAGATGTAATCTTGGAAATAGAAAATGCCCCTCACCAGATACCTGAACCTACCAGCACCTTGATCTTGGATCTCCATCCTCAAAATCCATGAGAAAATAAATTTCTCTTCTCTATATATCAGCCAGCCGCAGATATTTTGTTATGGTAGTACACATGGATTAAGACACATTGGCATATTAAGATATTTGGCTATAGTAGTATGAATGGATTTAAGACAAACTTAGGGTTTTGTTGTTTTATGTTAACTTCTGACTTTACATTCCTGAGTAGTAAACCCAATCTAAAGATTATTTCTTGAAGAGTAAATACAAGTACAAGGAGACTAATCCAGATGCTACTTTAGAATGAGTGTTGAGCAAATCCATCTCAGTTGAACTATAGATTTGACATTAAGAGGAAGTTAATGCAAGAACGTAAGACTTAAGAAGTACACATCCACATAAAACTTTAATCCAATATTCTTTTTCTGTTATCAAGGAAAAAGCAAGATGAAATACCTGTGAACCAGTAGGCATCTAGAGGTTGTACCCCAGAGGATAGCAACATTTTACATGACAAAAATCATAATAATCAAATGCAGGATCTGAATTAAAGGAAGAAACATGTTATGAAGACAAATTTGAAACTAAGAAGTCAGGGAAGATGAGAGAATCCAAAGACAGCTCCGAGCCAAAAGGCAGATAAGATTATGCCAACATCAAGCATATCGTCACATAGATATTAACAGCCAGAAATAAGAATTTGTCTTTTGACACCACCTCACTCAGCTTTATGATGGCACTAATCTCACTAATCCTATGATTTTGACTTTAAAGAAGCAAATGTAAAAATATAAATGAATAAGAGGACATATTGCCAACATTACTAGTAATAAATATTTAGTAATGCATTATAACGGTATCTAAAACTCGGCGGAGAAATCTGAGGTCCAGATCAAAAAATGCCTCTGTAATTTTAGGACAGAAAGATGCATTTGCACTTACCAGAAGATCAGGTCTTGTATAGATGTCTGTGAGAGCTACTAACCATGTGCTCGATTGATTTATGAGAAATTGGAATAAACTTGTGGCCTATATTAAACAGGTTAAGACGCCCGGATTTTCTTTTCCTAATGCAGGGACACGAATCCAAAGTCTTTGGACATCAGAAATGATAAAATAAATTATGTTTTACTCACTTACTCATCCTTTCAGTACTGAGAGAGCATGGAGATAGATTTTTCCATGCCTTGGTAAAGAGTTATGGGTGAAGGGGTTCACAAATCTTCAAAAATATTTGTAACAGCTGACAATAGAAGACATACCATTAAAAAGGGAAACCTGATGTAGACGTTAGTAGGAGCTCCCAGAGGAGCAGAATTCTGGTAGCAGCACTTAACTGCCATGGACAAGGTAGTGACTGTAAAGAGCAGCATGGGTCAAGCAGAAACCAGATTGGATTTCAGGGATATTTGGCAGTAGTGAATTTATCATACTGTCCCTAGAACTGAAATAGAAGGACAGCCTATTATGTGTTCTTATTTGACCTGCAAAATTGGTGGAAAACAAAACCCAAAAATTCTACTGACATGAGGAATGAAAGATAAGATGGGCACTAAAGATATTAAAAGTGTAATAATGGAATATTTTGAATGACTTAATGTCAATAAATTGAAAGCAGTTAATTTAAGAAACAGTATTATATAGATATTAGAATAAATTATAACATACTTCATGGTCTTAGAATGCAGGAAGTTTCCCTAAGAACTTATTTCTTAGAAGGATGACTAAGTAGCCAACAGCTATATAAACGTAGTTCAGGAGCAGCCAAAGAAATGCAAAAGGGCAACAACAATGTATATGTATTTTGCTACCTACCTACACACACACACACACACACACACACACACACACACACGGATTTACAAGAAAAGTGTATCATAAATATTCAGTGTAAAGTGAGGGAATATTTAAATACAGAATTTCAGCATTAAGGCCTTCATCTCTAATCAGCATAAAACAAACAAAAATATGAACTGGAAGGCAGTGTCTATATCTCGAATCATCAACTCTACTCTTTCTGAAAAATAGTCATACACTTAGGTGCCATGTATTTTTGTAATTATTTACTTTGAAAATTTAAAGTTATGCTATTCAGACGTTAACAGGTACTTTTCCATTTGAAAATGCTGATTTTATTTACTTGGTATTCAATTAAGACTCAAAGGAGAGAATATGGTTCAGATATCTAAATTTAGTTGAAGATATCTTTCCTTTTTTATCCTTTAAGTTCAAAATGTTATGCAACTGAGTTCCCTGATAAAGAACAACCATATATGCCCTATAGAATATGACTCCTAAACCTGACTTTAATACATACAGGTAGGCTTTTCACTATATACTTCAATATGATTAATTAGAATGCAAATTATGATTGAACAACCATAGAACTGAATGGCTGCACATAAATGAGTTTTAATTCATAAGCACACGTGTCATTCATGAATAAGATTCTAGCCAAAATTCATATTATAAAATATTTTACAAATTTTCTATAAGTTTGACCTGTAATTAGGCATATATAATGCATAAGATCCCAAAACTGATGAATCATACATCTTCTAAGGCAATACTTTAGAGTTCAGTAAAAGATACACAACTTGTGAGTATAAGCTGAAATGCAAGTTCTAGCAGGATTGTTGATATATCCAAATGTATATATTCTTATTTAGATATGTTTTATATCTAGATATAAATGTTCAAATTAAATCAAAACAAAAGGTATCTACCTTTAAAAATCTTTTCATATGTATAAAACAGAGTTAAGTAGATCTAAAAATTCTGTTCCACTTTTCCAAGAAACTAAGTAGAACATTTATTCAATGTAATACAACATTGTCTGAAAAATATAAAGAACACCGTTTGAAATTTGCCACAATTCGTAACATGCGGGGTTGAATGTTTGACAATATTTATCTGATTATGGAAGTTACCTTAGTTGTATACAGTAGGAGAAACATAGATTTTAATAAGTTATGTAAGTATGAATAAGGTAACAATGGAATTACTGGTACAGGATAGCTCCGCATTGTATTTTCAGATGTAGTGAATGCAAGGTTCAAAGACAAATACTAGGAATATATTTTAGAAAATTACATATACAAGATTAGAATTTATAGAATGAGCTTATACATATCTAGTACAAAAATGACAAACTTGGATATATTTCTAAAAAAACATTCGTATACAAATTTAACTATTTTGATATCAGAAAAGTGGCATTTGAGAAAAATGATATTGTGATTTTTCTCTGTGTGTATTTAACATTGAAATGTGTTTGCTTCAGGATAATGAATAATCATTCTACTAAATGTATTAATTACTCGCCAGGTTTTATCTATAATAGCAGATACAATGGTAGAATAAAGACTTCGTTATTTTTTACTTATTAGTATGCATTTTTCTACTTTCAGAATTTGAACAAAAATAGAAAAAAACCTGGTATGATGGGTCTTTTCTCGTTTTTAAAAAGCCTGACAGCTTCTTTAGGAAGGGCCTGCTTCTACATGTCTGTCACATTCAGGGACTAATTGGGTTCCTACTCCACTCACTTGGCATTTGTAAAGAACTCTCAGGATGTCTTGATATGCAAAATAATTTTTATATTCAAAATTCAGGACTTCTAAGCCCTAAAAATACATATTCTAAACTGGTAACACATTAAATAATGGAGAGCTAGCAATTGTGTTTAAAGTAACTATCATACAGCCTAAGAATCAGCTTTTACTTCATAAGGCCACACTAACACAGCTAATTGAAAACTCTACATCTATATTTATAATATATAAAATAGCATTTTATCAGAGTATGTAAAAAACTTGAACACTTACCACCTGCCCAACCCCCCCCATCTTAATCAACAACTTCTTTCCTGGATTCTTCCCTGTCAGTCAGTCCAGATTTTTCTTGAGCCAAACACTTATAGCCATACTTGGATCTCCTCATTTCATATCCATTTCACAAAATAATCCTGTTGACGTTGCCTTGAAATTTATTCAAAAACTAGTCACCACCTACAGATTACATCACCACCACCAGTTTCTTCCAAGATCGTCTTCTCTTTACCTTTGAGTTAGTTTCGTAACTGATCCATTTGCCTTTAGTTTGCCCTTCAATCTGTTCTCTACTAATAATTTTACTAAAATATATGTCACATCTTGTCACTGCTCTTCTCTAAACCTTCTAATAATTTTGAATCTTAGTCAAATTCCTAAGTCTTTAAGGAATTTCATGAGCGAGAACCTGCTACATGTTGAATCTCATTTCCTGATACCCTCACTTGCTCACTGTCTTTCAGACACTCTTGCCCCTTTATAGTTCCACAGTTTCAACAGGCATACTCCATTCAGCGCATTTGCAATTGCCCTTCCCTCACCTAGCATGTTTTCTTTCTAGTTATTCACATGGCTCAACTGCACATTTCCTTCAGAATCTGTTCAAATGTCACATTACAGAAGTTTGCATTGACTGATATAAAAGAGCAACATAGTGACAGTCCAAATCATTTGAAGTATTTTGTTTCATGTAATTCTTAATAGATCTTCATTCTTAGCATATAATTAAGAACCAGATCTTCCAATATGCTCTCTGTAGCACTTTTTAGAGAAACATGTTTACATATATGGTTTATTTTTTTCCCCAATCATGATTACCTGTGTCTGCTTTTTTGTCCATAATTATGTACTCAGAATAATGTTGCAAAAGAAAAAGTATTTAATAACATAACTACATAGTACATGGATTCATTTCACAAGAATGTGTTTCTTGAAATTTTAGACATAATTTCTTGATCATAAAATAAAACAAAGTCATATCCTCTCTAGTGTCCTCCATACTTATTCAATGTATTTCTGCTTTAATATCTATTGGAGATGACTCAAATAGTGAGTGAATCCAGGCCATAAAAATGGTCCTGAAGGAAATGAAATAGATATTATTAGGATATATGAAACAGAAAACCATTTTAGTATTAAGGCCAATAGAACATAATATGAAGTTGGAACTAAAGAGAAAAAGAATCTTAGATTACACAGTCACTGACAATATAAAATATGACTTCAGAAAATTGTAGAATAATAAAATGTCTTCAAGTATATGTAACAGGCAATAAATAAGTTGTAGTGGCAAAGTTTCTTGATTTGGTAGAACATAGAAGAAAAATGTGTATGTTTAATAATTTTTTCAAGATTACTAAAACTTAAACCAAGGTAAGAAAAATAACTGATCTTTGTGAAAGCAGAAAGTAGTAATTAAAATTTAAAAAGTAAAAATAGTAAATGAAGGACAATTATGACAATGCCTAAGTATTTTATTTCTTCCAAGATGAAAGAAATATTGTACAGATAAGAGGAGGTAGTCTGCTTTCAACAAGTGCATGACACCTGCAAAGCATTTAACTAGATTGTGGCATTAAGAGTGAAAGCTGATGATCCTTTCCACTCTCAAGTTCTGATAGCTCCATAGAAAAACAAAATAGACCAGGCAAAATTGCACACACGTATGAATATAACTGAATGACATAGGAGAATTTTAGGAAGTGCTATATATTCAGAGGGAGACAACCAAAGGCATGCTTGATATTTACCAAAGCTGCTGGAATTAAGCCACACCTTTCAGAAGGATGGTGTTAAACTCATAAACATTGAGACAGTATTTGCAAGAAAAATGAGAAGCTATAGGTAGAAAAACAAAAGGACAATCACATGTTGATCACCTGTTTTGTTCCAAACAATCTGCAAGACTTAATTTTCAAAAAACCCTGAGTATCATTATTTCCTTTCTATGAGTTGGAAAAGTACTATTAGGAGAGTTTCCAGATCGGACTGCTAGTAAACACGTGTCATAGCTTGAATCTCAGTCTAAGTAAAAAAAAAAAATCATGTTCTCACTACAACACTTACATGCCGTGAACCTGTACTAGCATTCTGAAGTACAACAAATCAAAATGAAAACTCATGTATATACTAGAATTTAACAAAGAAATTCATTTTTGAGACCATGAAGCTTTTTTTTCCCCTCGGATATGATTCTAAGAAGTAAGTTGTAGGTGTTTAAACATGTTAGGGAAATTTTTAGGGCTATATTTGGGATTAATTACAGAAGAAAAATGGTAGAAACTGCTCTAGGCCAGTGGTTCTCAAATTTTAGTTTGTATCACAATCACGAGGTCTAAAATTTCACATTTCTAGCTAGTACCCAGGAAAGCTGATGCTGCTGGCCTAGGGACCTTACTTTGGGAGGTAACAGGACATCAGAATAGATATGTCATAGAAATGGTCATCTGGTTCTACTGCTGTTTTGAGACTCCAGAAAAAAATGAGTAGGCTTTTGCTGATATTACCTTATTATTAATTACAACAAACTTTTAATTATATTTAAGTTCTTAAGTTGGTACTCTAATTTACTGTAAAGGATCTAAATTAATATATAAACACTGCTTAAAATTCTAGAAAACATTAATACAATAAATTTATTACCACCCAGAAGAAAATATACTATCTTTAGAACTAAAGCTTGCTGTATAAAAATGCTTTTTGTTCCCTAAGTATAAATATAGCATGCATATTTTTAAAAATAATTCATTTTGATTTTGAATATACATTATTTCAATGCATTCAGTAATTCTAAATAAAACTCATTCATACAGTTACTGTGTCTGGGTTATATAGTAAAATTCATTTAGTAATTTTAAATACATATAGCCACAAATTTTATTTCCTTCTGTACTTTACTAGACAGGTCTCTTACATTTACACAATATAACAACAACAACAAAAAGTTGGAGCAGATGGGAGAAAGCTTTCCTTCATGTTCATTACATTTTACATTTTCTCACCTAGAGCATGAATGATTATAGAGTGCTTAACAAGCTAAACACTTATCTCTAGAAAATTAAAGAAATTCATTTTACCTATTGAGCATAATATAATTATTTCTTCATAATTAAATCCTGTAATTTTTAAACAGCAAACATATCATTTGCTGTTGCACATAATGTTGGGTAATAGTATCTAATGTAATCACATGATGGCAAAATAATAGTTTAATTTTGAGTGTTGAATACCCTAAATGTGCATATTCCTAAAGAAATGAATATATTTAAACTAGGCATATTATAATTTTATATTTACTTGAAAAGACAGTAATATCTTTGCAAGTATAGAGTTAACTCAGTGTAAATGGATATTTTATTGTTTTGAACCACGTAAGTCTGGGTTTAAATAATGCTATAAATAAAATATTTATTGTTAGATAGTTTGTACTGTCTGAAAACAGGATGGGATTTAAAGAAGTAAATATTGCTTTCTGATAAGATTTTCTAAATAAATGGTTTAATGCTTAGAAAGATATTAGGGTCAGCAATTTCTAGCCAGTAAATGTAATTTTGAATGCCAAGTTCATGGTATTCAAGCTCTTCTGGTTTAAATGTCAGAGCTGTTTGCCTGTATCAAGCACTGGACTGATAAAGGCAGTCAAGGAAATAGAAAACAGAAATGAAATTAAACATGACATATAGAAGAGCAGAGGAGAACACTGTGAAAATCCACATCCTTTATTGGAAAAGAAACAATACTTGAATTAAATTTCTGAGAATAGATCAGGTTGTTTAAAAATTTATATTCAAGTCATAAACTTAAAAAGATTTAATAAGGAAGCAGACTTTTGTACAGCCCAATTAAACTGAATATTTTTCTCATTGTGTAATCAAAAATTACAAACAGTATTTTCCGAGGCAGGAAATATTGAACAACATCTTCACTGAGATTTGACTACAATTTTTCTTACTTGCCTTTTTCTTTTTTTGAACGTAGGAAATATTGACACCTATTTTCCCCAACTTTAGTTAGATGAGTGCTCATGTAGCATATTGCTGACTGGCAAAATATTTCCCATTAGTCAAAAAAGATAAGACAACATTCCCATTACGTGCCATCACTTCAAGTAGGATGGAAATCTAGAATGATATAGACTGAAAGATCTCCATTCAAGTATTTTTTATGCATAAACTATGTATTAGGTGTTGGACCACACAGTTTATTTTTCATCTACATTTTATTTTGGTTGTTAGCAATGTAAGAGAGCTGTGAGAACATGTGAGAGAAAAATGAAATAAAAGAAAATAACATGAAAAATTGTGTGATATACTACAAGGACTCATGGGTGATGCAATCAAAGAAATAACACTGTTATTTACATTAGAAGAACGCAAAATCTCAACTACACTTTTTCATCTTACTATATCATTAATACATAGAAGTCATATCAATCTCATTTACATACAATGTCCTTCATAGTTATTGTCAATATTGCATTTTAATTTTTAGAGCCAATTATGCTTCATTAAAAATTATTACAGAAGCTATTCTATAAAAACTATAAATGCATCAGCTATTCTATTTGAAGTTAAATAAAAGAAGGCCCAACTTGAATATATATTCAATGAAACAAGTTAACGATTGAAAATTCCCTTTCGACCCCCTTTGATTGTTTCTGGTAGAAGAGATTTGCATGTATTCTCATGAAATATATAGTTAGATAAAATGAATAAGGTCTAGTATTTGACAGACAACAGGGTGACAACAGTCAATGATAATTTATTCTACATTTTAATTAAAAGTACAATGGAAATGTTTGTAAAACAAAGAAATGCCAAATGATTGAGGTGATGGACATCCCATTTATCCTGATGTGATTCTTATACATTGTATGCTTGTATCAGAATATCTCATGTATCCCATAAATATAAACACCTACTACATAGTCATAAAAACTAAGTATTAAAAAAGGTACTTGACAAAATGTGTTCCATTACAAGTGGATTTTATTATACATATTTTATGAGTTGACAAAAACAAATTTATAAAGCTACATTTAGATTAAATATGCATTATATGACAATATTTTAAACTATAGATACTATATAACAAATTTGATAAAATAACTCAACAAAGTTTATCATTGGGAGTGCTTTATATAACTAACATAACTGGAGATTATAGTGTTAAGGCTTTTATTTTTTTTTCTTTGGATTAATTGAAAACATGTATTACAGACTTATAAATGTCTGAATTTGTATATGTTTGGTTTTATCAGATTATTTCTGGAGGATTGTTAGGTAGAGTACATAGTAAGAGAAGGAACATTTTTGAAATATCTTTAAAAGAAGTTATTTGAGGGATCCTAAAGACTCAAATGAGACCCAATGGACTCCAAAAACAGTCAGACATGTTTATGTTTACAGAAATTTATAAAGAATTTTAATTTGATTCATCACCATAAAAAAGACCAGAAAACAGCTGACACAACCCATCAGATTAAAACAACCAAGAAACAAGAGGAATAAATGTTTTATTTCTATTTTCACTTTGAATGGACAAGATTGGCCCTGTATTATATCTAGAGAGAATTTTTTTAGATTGAACAGGAGTCCATGTTATATTAGGATCCAGCAAATCAGAGTAAGTCCTCTCAAAATATGATGAAATGTATTGCAATAGATTATTGCAAAGTTATTTTGCATGGTATTTTAGGTCATTAAAATTGTTAAAGAAATATGAAAATTATGGTTATTTAAATAAAATTAAATGTACAATTTTCTTTCTTATAAGTTAAAATGTCAAAGAAATCTTTTAGGTGTACATGTAGACACTAGACAAGGATGCCCTCTCTCACCACTTCCATTCAATATAGTATTGGAAGTTCTAGCCAGAGTAATTAGACAAGAAAAAGAAATAAAGGGCATTCAATTAGGGAAAGAAGAAGTCAAATTGTCCCTATTTGCAGATGACATAATCATATATTTAGAAGACCCCAGCATCTCAGCCAAACCTCCTTAAGCTGATACATAGAAAACCCTATCATCTCAGCACAAAATCTCCTGAAAGTGGTAACCAATTCAGCAAATTCTCAGGATACAAAATCAATGTGCAGAAATCACAAGCATTCCTATACACCAACAACAGACAGAGAACAAAATCATGAGCAAACTTCCATTTACAATTGCTACAAAGAGAATAAAATACCTAGGAATACAACTAACAAAGGATGTAAAAGATCTCTTCAAGGAGAATTACAAAGCACTGCTCAAGGAAATAGGAGACGACACAAAGGATGGAAAGAGGACACAAACAGATGGAAAAACTTTCCATGCTCAAGGTTAGGAAGAATCCATATGGTGAAAATGGCCATACTGCCCAAAGTAATTTATAGATTCAATGCTATCCCCATCAAGCTACCATTGACCTTCACAGAACTGAAAAAAAACACATTAAACTTCATATGGAACCAAAAGAGAGCCCGCATAGCCAAGACAATCCTAAACAAAAAGAACAAAGCTGGAGGCGTCACGCTACCTGACTTCAAACTATACTACAAGGCTACAGTAATCAAAAAAGCATGATACTGCTATCAAAACAGAGATATAGACCAACAGGATAGAACAGAGGCCTTGGAAACACTGCCACACATCTACAAACATCTGACCTTTGACAAACCAGACAAAAACAAGCAATGGGGAAAGGATTCTCTGTTTAACAAATCGTGTTGGGAAAACTGGCTAGCCATATGCTGGAAGCTGGAACTGGACCCCTTCCTTACACCTTATACAAAAATTAACTCCAGGTGGATTAAAGATTTAAACATAACACCTAACACCATAAAAACCCTAGAAAAAAACCTAGGCAACACCATCCAGGACATAGGCACCGGCAAGGACTTCATGACTAAAACACCAAAAGCAATGGCAACAAAAGCCTAAATAGACAAATGGGATCTAATTAAACTCCAGAGCTTCCACACAGCAAAAGAAACAATCATTAGAGTAAACTGGCAACCAACAGAATGGGAAAATTTTTTTGCAACTTACCCATCTGACAAAGGGCTAATATCCAGAATCTACAAACAACTAAAGCAGATTTACAAGAAAAAAACAAAACCATCCAAAAGGGGGCAAAGGATACGAATAGACACTTTTCAAAAGAAGACATTTATGAGGCCAAAAACATATGAAAAAATGTTCATCATCATTGGTCATTAGAGAAATGCAAATCAAAACCACATTAAGATACCATCTCACACAGATTAGAATGGCAATCATTAAAAAATCTGGAGACAACAGATGTTGGAGAGGATATGGAGAGAAAGGAACACTTTTACGCTGTTGGTGGGGGTGTAAATTAGTTCAACCATTATGGAAGACAGTGTGGCGATTCCTTAAGGATCTAGAAATAGAAATTCCATTTGACCCAGGAATCCCATTACTGGGTATATATCCAAAGGATTATAAATTGCTCTATTATAAAGACACATGCACACCTATCTTCATTGTGGCACTGTTTACAATAGCAAAAACCTGGAACCAACCCAAATGCCCATGAATGATAGACTGGACAAAGAAAATGTGGCACATATACACCATGGAATACTATGCAGCCATAAAAAATGATGAGTTCATGTCCTTTGTAGAGACTTGGATGAATCTAGGTACCATCACTCTCAGCAAACTGACACAAGAACAGAAAACCAAACGCTGCATGTTTTCACTCATAGGCTGGTGATGAACAATGAGAACACTTGGGCACAGGGAAGAGAACAACACTCACTGGGTTAGGTTTGTGGTTAGAGGGGAGGGAAAGGGAAGGACAGCGTGGTGGCAGGGAGGATGGGGAGGGATGACACCAGGAGAAATGCCTAATGTAGGTGACCATCGGGGAAGGGGGGTCCCTGAGGGGGTATGGAGACAGCAAACTACCATGGCATGTATGTACCTATGCAACAATCCTGCAGGATGCTGGATGTGCACATGTACACCAGAGCCCAAAGGACAATTAAAAAAATACTATGGTTTATTAATATTTTTAACCAAAATACATCAGTCAAATAAGCCTAAATTGGTATTTAATATTGCAATATCTTGCCATTGGTCTAGGAACAGAAAGAAATTCTGACATAATTAAAACAATTTCTAATTATATTCTATAAAAATTCCATAAAATATATAACTAATAGCAAAAAATAAAAAGAAATTAAAACATACTACCAGGAAAAAAAAAATCACTTTTACCCAAAGAAAGACAAGAAGGAAGGAGAGAGGAAAAGGAAGGAAGACAAGACCAACAAAACCACATAAAAAAAGAATGAAATGGTAATAACAAGTCCTTACCTATCAATACAAAAACAATGGTGAAGAATGATACCGCACAAGATATGAATTTCATGTCCCACTAAATACAAAGACATATGCTTGAAGGATGGAGAAGAAAAGCTGATGGTTGAGAGAAAACTTTCGTTTAGAACCAAAGTTTATGTTAGCATTAAATTCCCTAAATTATATTTGAAAACGTGCTGATGATTACTGAAATGAACAAAAAAGAAAAAAATTTTGATGAAATACATTTGTTATAACATTTTGACTAAAAATCCTTAACTATGGTAAGCAAATGAATCTTAACATATATACAGAAAATCAGTTAAAATGTCATAAATTTTACTGAATCTTTAAAAAATACATATTGTAAAAGTTATATTTACATATTGATTTAATAGTAATCTTGAATAGTTATCTGTATGATTTGGAACTTAAATATTTGTGGCGTTAAGGTCCACTGATGATAATACTGTTTTTTTGTATATGTTTGTTTTTAAGATTCAGGGGGTACATGTGCAGGGGTATACTGTCTAACACTGGGATTTGGGCTTCTATTGAACCCATCATGCAAATATTGACCATAGTGCCCACTACATAGTTTTTCAACCCTGGTACCCCTCCCAACCTTTCCCTTTTTAGAGTTCCCTGGGTCTTTTGTTTCCATCTTTCTGCTCATGTGTAACCATTGAGTAGCTACCACTTATAAGTAAGAACATGTGGTATTTGATTTCTGTTTCTGAGTTATTTCACTTAGGATAATGTCCTCCAGCTGCATCCGCGTTGGTGTGAAGAACATGATTTCATTCTGTATGGCTGTGTAATATTCTAAGGTGTATATGTCCCAAATTTTCTTTATCTAATCCACCACCGATAGATACTTAGGTTGACTCCATGACTTAGGTATTGTTAACAGTGCCACAGTAAGTTTACCAGTGTAGGTATCTTTTTGATAAAAGTTTCTTTACCTTTGGATACTCAGTAGTGGGATTTTCAGTTCTTTGAGAAATCTAAGTACTGAACACAAAGGAAATGCAAGTTTGACCAAAATTTTTATTTTCATTTTTTATTTGAGGCAGGATCTCTTTGCCACCCAGACTGGAGTGCAGTAGCGCGATCACCATGTACTGCACTCTCGACCACCTGGTCTCAAGCAATCCTTCTACATCAGCCTTCTGAGTAGCTGAGACTACAGGCTTGCACCACCACACCAGCGACTATTTCAATTCTGTGTAGAAACAGAGCCCTTTTATGCTGCCCAGGGTTGTCTGGGACTTGTGGGCTCAAACGATTGTCTCATGTTGATCTTCCAAAGTGCTGGAATTACAGGCATGAGCCACTGTGCCAAACCTTTGACCTAATTTTTTAAAGCACAGGAATATAATGCTATTCGCATCATTTTCATTCAATAAGAACAAATATGGTAAACAAGAGCTAAACCTTACACATTCCTCAAATACCTAAACCATTTAAAATGATAATTACATTTCACATTTTCTTTTCCTAATGTTTTTTCTTTGTATTATAGCTGAAAAGAATTATATTGAATAAAATCGGATTCTTCTATAGTCACAAAAGGCATAGTTATGATTTTCTGATTTATAATTAGCAATTTACTTTTACAGCAATATTGAATCTTTATTATGTATCCACTACTTTTATGTGGGCTGTTATATAAATGAGTTAAAGATGGTTCTATTATATTGACCTTCTGCTGTTTACAGTGGTTTCGAAAGCCCACTGACACCAAACTCAAATGTCAACCATCCAATTGCTTTAAACATAGCCTCTTTAAACAAGTTTTTTAAGCCACTAGAGTCTGCCTGCTTTGCATACTCAACCAAACTGTACCCAACATCTGCTAGTCATAGATAAAGTAATTCCTGGGGTTGTAATAGACCTTAAGGCTTTTATATGTCATTTGGAATACTCTGACTCAAAGACTGCCCACCATACTAGGTGAGCTCTCACTCCAATCTCTCTACCTATGAGTTCTGCTGCCTGTGAGTTCTCGCCTTCTGGGTCAAGGCCCCACACCGATTGATGCCTCTTGAAGGTTTTGTGCTGTGAGAGACTTCCTTCTGCTCCATTATGTCATCCTGTCAAAGTGCTGCCCAAATAAAGCTTGTCATGTGTTACTGCTTCCTTGTGGCCATGTATTTTTCCTTCTGAGGAATCAGCCCCTAGATCTCTCAAACATGACAGGTGCTTAAATATAAACCTAAAAATGCAAGTCAATTCATACATTCAAGAGCCTACATATAAAATACACGTTAATTTACATATGAATTATAAGGAAACCATTTGGATGAGAAAAAATAAAAATATTTAGAATATATAAATTAATGATAGAGCAATGGTTTTGTCTTCCCCTTGGCTTTTTATTTGCAAATTTGTGGTTAAGGAAGAGGTGATACGCAGGATAGAAAATTGTACAAACTAATTCAGGTGGATGTTTTTAATTCTGAATCAATGTAGCCCTATTTATTACAGCAACAAAGTACTTAACATACTTTGGGTGTTGAGTTATCTTTAATGTGGCTGAAATCCAATCATAATCCTAAAAGAAAATCGAGTAGGCTAGGCATAGGATTAAGCACATAAACAAGTAGGAGATCATTGTAAATAATGGCTTCAGTTCAACACAAATACAATTAAATAACCCAAAACTTCTAGGACTAGGAAAGGGGAAATAATTCTCAAGGATCCTCTTTTCTCTGGCTTTCTATATTGCAAATAATTTTTCATTTTGACAATATAGCTTCATGAAAACACTCCCTTCTGTGATAGTTAAGAGTGAGTGTCAACTTGATTGGATTGAAGGATGCAATATTGTTCCTGGGTGTGTCTGTGAGGGTGTTGCCAAAGGAGATTAACATTTGCGTCAGTGGGCTGGGGAAGGCAGACCCACCCTTAATTGGGTGGGCACCATCTAACTAGCCACCAATGAATACAAAGCAGACAGAAAAACCTGAAGCAAAGAGATGGGCCTAGCCTCCCAGCCTACATCTTTCTCCCGTGCTGGATCCTTCCTGCCCTTGAACATCAGACTCCCAAGTTCTTCAGTTTTGGGACTTGGACTGGCTCTCCTTGCTCTTCAGCTTGCAGACAGCCTATTGTGGGACATTGTGATTGTGTAAGTTAATACTTAATAAACTCCCCTTTATATGTATATAGAGGTACACACACACACACACACACACACACACACACACACACCCCCTCCTATTAGTTCTGTCCCTCTAAGAGAACCCTGACTAATATGCCATCTATATAAAGATGTTAACATTTTCATTCAACTCATTTTGTGTTTACTTTTTACTCAAATGAGAAATCAAGTTAATATTTTCTGGGCAACAAAATATAAAGAATGAAGAAACTATTCACCACAGTTGCCAAAGATTTAACAGGAATTTTGTGGTGAGAAAATAAAGCAATTCAAACTGAGAGATGTAAGCAGCATGAGGAGCATGGTCAGATTCAGTAAAATGTTGCTTAGCATTTTTAACAAATGTATTCATACACAAAGTGAATGGGCATTCTAATGTTTATGTTTAAAACATTTGTCAGCAGTGACAAGGTATGTGTTCACTTCAGAGCTCTGTCGTCAGACTCTACAAGCTGAAAATATACAAACCTTCCTCACCTCACCCAGGTTCTAAATTATTTTCCTCAATGTAACAGTGAAAAAAAATCCAAAATAAGAAATTTTATCTTGAATTCTCCAAGCCTATCTGATTCATTTCTCCCTTTCTTGCTTGCTTCCTTTCTTTTCCTCCTTTACCTTCTCTTTCACTTCTTTTCCTTTTATCCTCTATATATGCATTCGCTTATTCATTCAGGAAATATCTATTGAGTATCTAGCACACATGAGAGATTTCACAGAGGACTTTCATGTAAAACTACATCTAGTCCTAAGACTTCTGTAGAATATTAGAAGAAATTCAATTAACACATAACTTCAAAATACTTCTCACAACTAACACTGAGATTCATTAATGTACTTATAGATATTTCTAAACTAATTTGAATTATTATTTAGCTAGCATTATATGTGGCACATTTTTATATGTTACATATATTTGTAATATGTCAGACTTAGTTACAATAAAATATGGAATGAATAAATACAGAATGACTAAAATTTTTTCAAGTACATTTTCTTTAATTTTAGTGGTTATCTATGGAATCTCTATGAAATATGATTTAGCTGACTTACATTGCCTCCACCTTTTCTCTTCCATTTTTAAAAAATGTGTAGTAATGCAGTATTATATCTTCTGCTATATACCCTTAAACAATGTACTTGAAACTTATTCATCTCTTTTCTACATTTTTCCTCACTCCCTAATCATAATTAGTTAACCTGTGTTTGGCTATAGGTTGATTCAAAGCGTTGAAAAACAATAAAGCTATAATTATGGATAAATAAATAACATGTATGATTACATAATAAATATAAATACTTATACTTTTAAAAAGTATATTTTCTACTTTAATATTTTTAAAGAAAACACTTATTTTTTGTTTTCATTACTGACACAAAAAATGTGTCATACACATCTTCATGTTCAAATGAATTGCCTTATCCTCCATCAACCACTCAGCAACAATTGTCTGGATCTGTTTGAACCAGTGATACAAATGAAACCTGACTGAAATACTTTGAAAGGGAGTTGTAAGTAGTAAGTGGATGAGTCATGCTGGAAAATGGGTCAGGAAATAGAGCATCAATGCTGTTTCACAATGAATCAGAGTAGTATTTGACTCTAGAACACATCTCCAACCATCAATTAATTATGAGAGAAAACTATTTTTAAGTTATAGTGGTTAAATACACTGCACAACTTCAATGGAATTAAGATTTTACATTTTATTGTTCAGTCTTTCCAATAACAGAGAGACATATCGGCAGCAATCATTCATTTTTTTCTAATAGCTCTTTAACAAAGTAACAGAAAAATCAAACTTCAAGTGCTCTCTAAATTTCCTTATAAAAAAACAGATTATAGCATAAAATTAGCATTTATATATACAGCATACTTTTGTAAAATATAAAAAAATTTGTAGTTTTATTAAGCACTTAACAGTTAAATAAAAGTATTTCAGTCATAAGAGAAAATAATTCAGCCAGGCTTGGTGGTGAGTGCCTACATTTTCAGTTACTCAAGAGGCTCATGTGGGAGGATCACTTGAGCCCAGGAGTTTGAATCCAGCGGGGGCAGTACAGCAATACTCCATCTTTTCCATAACAAAAAGACTACTACTATGCTTTATAGGCTTTGCTTCAAAACTTAAATTGAAAATCACTTGCACTTCTGTTTGATTTGACAAGTTTCAGTCTTTCTACAAATTCAGTCATTTTAAATAAAATTTCTCAGGTTCCTTTACCTCTATCTATCTATCTATCTATCTATCTATATATATATATCTCCTACAGATACCTAATATTTCTTTATTTCTTCCCCTTGTTTTTCTATATTCACTTTCCCCGTGATTGAGTATGACTATATGCTCAGAACTTTAGTATCTAATAATAGAGATATATTCTGTCAAACTTTCTTAGTTCATTTGAACTGTTATAATGAAATACCACAAACTGTAGCTTATAAAAAACAGATATTTCTTTATTACAGTTCTGGAGTCTGGGAAGTCCAAGATAAAGATGCCAACAGATTCAATGTACAGGAATGACTGAGTTACTATTGCATGGACAGCAGTCTTTTCACTGCATCTTCAGATGGGGGAAGAGGTGATGAGTCTCTCTTGGGCATCTTTTGTATTCAGTTTTCGAAGGTGTACCCCAGTGACCTGATCACCTCCCAAGGGCTCCACCTCCTAGGATCATCATCAACTGGGCAGTGAGGATTCTAATAAATTTTAGAGAGATATAAACATTCAGACCATAGCACCAACACACATAAATACACACAAACCTGGTGCTTTTCAAACTGTCATGTATATAAGAATTTACTGGGAATTCTGCTGAAATGCAGATTCTGAAATTGGGTTCTGAGACTTATAAGCTTCTATTCTAATGCTACCGGTCCTAGAGTTACATAGTAGGTAGTAAAGTTTTAGTCCATGTGGAGTGGTACAGTGGTACAATGTTTTAGAACAGAGCGCTCTTATGAAAAGCTAAAGAACCAAGACAAGCAAAGCCAAAAGTTTTCAGTGATGCTTAAACCCCAATGTCATGAATAGAGTCTGAATGTGTGTGTTTATTTGTGTGGTGAGAGTCCAGGAAGGTAGCTGAGTGATAGTGATAGAAGGTAGTTGAGTGATATACATATGCATTGGGTTCTAGTGGCAGGCATTTTATTCCTGTATTCTCCTAAGCATGCAACTCCTAAGGATATGAACATTCTCCTATTTAAGCAGACTATTACCGTAATACATAAAAAAAAAAAAAAAAAACACACTCCAATATCATATTTATATTGTATATTGGTTCCATGTCCACTCAGTATATGTATTCCACTGTTATTGGCTAGAGAGTACTATAAATATCAATTAGATCAAGTTAGTTAATAGTGTTGTTCAGGTCTTCTATATGCTTACCAGTTTGTCGAATTATTCTAACATTTACTAAATGTAAAGTGATGAAAGCTATGAATATAATTGTCAATTTTGCTCTCTTTCAGTTCTATTGGATTTTGTTTTGTGTTTTGAAATTTTTCCTAGTTGCATATACATTTTGGATTTTTGTGCCTTCTTAAATATCAAACACTATTATCAGATATCCATTTTTATTTCCTACCATATTTATTTTACTAAAATCTATTTTGTTTTATATTAACAAGACCACTCAAATACTGATTAGTGATTTGTGGTATACATTTTTCATCCTTTATTTCTATTTTATTTTTGCCGTTGTATTTAAAGTTTAATATTTTTTAAGACAGAGTCTTACTCTCTTGCCCACACTGGAGTGCAGTGGCACAATCTTGGCTCACTTCAGTCTTGACCTCCAGGGCTTAAGAGATCCTTTCACCTTAGCCTCCCGAATAACTGGGACTACAGGTGTGCATCACCCACCCAGCTAAAAATTTTTGTACAGACCAGGTCTCACTATGTTTCCCAGGCTGGTCTCAAACTTCTAGTATCAAGGGATCCTCCTACTTTAGCCTCCCAAAGTGCTGAGATTACAGGTGTGAGCCCCTGCACCTGGCTTTAGAGTGTTACTTTTAACAGGATATAGTGAGTCATGCTTCACTTTTAAATCCAGTCTGACAATCTCTTCATGTTAATTAGAATTGGAATATTTATGTGCAGTGTACAGACAACTTTATTTTAACATTATAATCTCTATTAGGTATAAATATACTATCTTGCTCTTAATATCCAAATTGTCCCATCTGTTGTTTCTTTTTTCTTATTTGGAATAACTGATTTTGTATATCATCTTATCCAAAGTTGACTTATTGGAAACATTTTTTAACTGAATCTAAGGTATAAAATATAAATATTTAACCCATTAAATTTACCTTTACATAGTATTATTTCATATGTAATATGGAAACTCTACAATTCCATTTCCTCTTCCTATCTTATTCGCATTCATTTTACTTCTACATGACAAACTCCAAGATATTTTTTGCTTTAAACAGTCAAATGCCTCATAACAGTAAATAGTTTTATTTATTGCTATTTGTTAAAATTTTTATTTCTTTGTATATATAAAAGTCTTCTACTATCATCTTTCTTTCTCTGAAAGAACTTTTGTAGCATTTTTTATAGTCAAAACCTGCCAAGAACAAATTTTGTCTCTGTTTAATTTACCTTTATTTCTGAAAAATAAAGGTCACTGAGTACAGATATCTAGGTTGACAGTTTACATTTCTTTCAATACTTGAAAATATTATTCTGTTGTTGTCTTCTGGCTTAGTTTCTAGAAAAAAAAATCTACAGCTATATTTATAATTGTTTCTCTGTGCCTAATAAGATATTGTTTCTCCCCTGGCTTTTAAATTTTCTATCACTGGTTTTCAGGAATTTGATGACAACAGGTCTTGATGTGGTTTTCATTATGTTTATTCTTTTAGGGCATTTTGAGTTTTTTGGATCACTGGGTTTCTAGTTTTATCTGTTGGACATCTCCTGGTCATTATTTCTTTTTGTTGTTTTCTCTCACTCATTTTCTACTGGAACTTCAAATGCATGTTTTTGGACTACTTGATACTGTAACATAGAGTACTAAAAATATATTAATTAGTTTTTGAATTTTTTCCTAATTTGGCTTCATTTTGAATTGTTCCAATTGCTACATCTTCAACTCCACGAATCAATTCTTCTCTATTGCCTAATCAGCAGCTAATTGCCTGTAGGAATTTTTCACTTCAGATATGTTATTCAGTTTTATATTTGCATTTGGTTCTTTACTGTATCATCATTTTTTTCTATGCTCATGTGCTGGGGGAAGCAGCAAAGGAGAAAGGACTTACAGAGTGCCACATAAATTGGTTATGAGTAACATAAACAAGGAACAACAAACTGCAGAAAGCCGCAGGAGGCCTCTGAGGAGGAAGGCCTCTCCATGCCTCTCCGGTGCAGGGTGACCTCAGCTCTGTTACCATAAATGTTGTGCTCAAGGACGTAAAACCCCTTCGTAGCACTAAGAAGTAACCAGATTTGTAGGCTACTTGTGAGGCCCGTGTTCCAGCAGCTGCCCATAGATAATAGGCTAAAGATAACCACATGTTCTTGTTTTGTGAAACTCCCAAACTGCCACTGTTATCAATGTTTAGAATTACACACCAGTTTCGGCTCACTGATTCAGTTCTGGCTCACTGATTCACTCCACCATCACGTCACCCTCTCCCCACCATCACTCCTCTCCTACCCTATAGATCAAAGTGATTGTAACCAATAAATACTGTGGTGAACCTAAGCTCAGGGCCTTCACTGTCTCCTCCAGTGATAAGTGATGGCTCCCTTGTCCCACTTTCTCTCTTAAACTTCTTCTCATTCCTTTGTTACCATTGAACTTGGGGTGCCCATGGCTGTGATGTGGGACTGGTTCCTTACATTCTGGCACCCAACGTATGGGGCTCAAGGATCCCTACTTTCATGTTTTTCTTTAAATCTTGAACACATTTATAATATCTGTTCAAATTCCTTGTCTATTTTTATTACTTGTCACATGTAGGTTTATCTTTCCTCAGTGACTGTTTTGGAAGCGTGCTTTGGCTTTTATCTTTCTATTTCTTGGCATGTGCCAGGAATAGGTTTTACTCAGAGAATATTTGTACTTCTGTGAGAATTTACCCCTAATACCAACATGTGGCCCTTCTAGAGCATCCAGGCAATGTCCCCAGTGTTCAACAAGGACACACCTCTCTAGCTCATGTGTTCTGGAAACTGTTTAGCCCCTAACTCTTCAGTCACACTTGAATTAGTCTATGGAATTATATCCTATACATACACATTATTTTTAAGCAACAATTCAAATCCCCTCATGCAGATTTCTGGAGCTCTTTTGGGACATGTTTCCTTATATCAAGAACTCTTCCACACAACTTCCATCCACTTAGACTTTTGCACACCAGTCTCTGTGTCCCCAACTCACAAGTCCACCAAGCTCCCTTGAGATACCCAACTATGCTTCCTGGCAGAAATCAGAGAACTCATAAGGCTCTATTTGTTTCTTTTCTCTCAGGGTTCATGATATTGTACTCCTATTCTTCAGTAATTGAAAATTATTGTTTTATATGTTTTGTCCAACTTTCTAGGTTAAGGTGAAAGGTTTCATCTACTCTATGTTACTGCACCATTGCAAGAACAAAAGTCCTGTTGAGAAAATAAAACTATTGTTCTTTCAATGTTTGTTACATAATTATGATGTATTTCCAGAGTTAGGAATCACTAGAAATTAGGATATATTTTCTTTCAAAAATAAGAAAACTTTCTATTATTTTAAAATATGACCCAGAGATACATTAATTTTCTTGCTATCTCTTCAAGTTCTGTCAGATTTCATACTCCTGCAAGAGATAGATTTGGGAATGTTTTATTTTTACAGTCAATAAAGAAATTAAAGATTAAACTACTTATTTTCTTGCTTCTAAAAGCAGTCTTTATATCAGCAACACCAGCATTAACTGCCAATTAATTCAATTAAATGTAGCATATTAAAGCAGCATATTAAAATTCCAGAATGTCATACTCTATCCCAGAACTACAAAGTAAGAGTCTGAATATTCACAAGAACTTTGCATGACAAATGAGCCCTTTATATTCTAAGAAACACTGCATAACATGCACACTGAAAACCTAACAGAAACCAAATGAAGTTGGTATGTGGGGAATCAAAATGACTAATAAGAGTTTTGAAATACCTTATAATGGTATGTAAATGTTTTCAGTTGAATTTAATATACATATATACACACATATATTTGTGTATACACACACACACACAGACACACTACTACTGCTGTATATACACTTCTATGTTATAGAAAATTTTCCCCTAACGTGGTGAAGTGGTAATCAGAATAAAAATCGTATTGTGCAAAGAATTCTAGCTCTTGCATTTTATTTTTGAGCCAGTTTCAGTGTATAGGTCAATAGCCACATACTCTCTTTTTCCAATATTAGTTCATCCTGTCATTTAACTCCATTTAGTGTCAGCTTGTATTAGAATTGTTAGAGTATACATACACCAGTTCAAGAAAAGAATGATCATTGTTGGGAAATAATTGACAGAGTAATAAACCTTTTACTACCCTACACTGCAGGAAGTCAAGACACACCAATAGTTCTGTGACTTCTCCTGCAGCCCTTCTGAAGTCTTTATGGTAAGATGTAAATGAATAGAAGGCTTACCACACTTATTGAGAGAAAGGGAAAATATTTTTGAAAGATAGATATAAATCCATTATTTTTAAGGTAAATTTAGCATTTATTCATTTAAATAAATTAAATAAAAAGAAATGTCTTAAATATGTTCTAGAAACAAGGAAATGGGTTGGGAGTTGCATATAAAAATACAATTCGACAGAAGAACGTGAGATATAAACATGAGAAAGTTGAAAGTAAGACAAAGTCAAGTCAACATCGTTAAAGAAGCCCAGTGGGCCGGGCATGGTGGCTCAGGCCTGTAATCCCAGCACTGGGAGGCTGAGACAAGCAAATCACTTGAGCTCAGTTTGAGATGAGCCTGGACAACATAGGGAAACTCTGTTTGTACAAAAATACAAAAAATTAGCTGGGCGTGGTGGCGAGTGCCTGGAGTACAAGCTACTGCAGAGGCTGAGATGAGTGGATCACCTGAGACCCTATCTAAAGAAAACAAAAAAAGAGGCCCAGTGGATATTAAGAACATACACAAATAGGCATCATGTAGTTTTGAAATCCAAGGGAAATTTATAAAGAAAAGCTAGAATGGGGCCAGGGCTAATAATACCATGAAGTTGGAATTCCTGTTGGAGAGTAACACATTAGCAAAATCCTGCTGGAAGGAAGCTACAAGACACACTTATGTAGATTATATACGAAATTAGAAGACAGAAAAGTTTAAAGTGATACCTTAGGTGGGGCCAAAGAGAGGAAGGGAGAATTTGCATTTCGTGTGGTTAGAAAGATTTTGGCTAAGTGAGTGGCAAAAGTAGTGATGTGTTTTAAAAACTATGGCATTATTCAGGATGATTTGGAAAAATGTGGAATTATCTACAATAATTTTGCAATAAGCATGGCAAGAGAATAATCAGAATGGGAAGGAGGCATTACTTATGAGAGAAGTAGCAGAGGTAGATGATACACCAATTTGAAAACAATTGGATAGAAAAACTCAAATTGTAAGACACCATGCAACACCATTTAGCTGGTTTTCTTAAGCAATAGTTCTTTTTGTAGATATAGTAAAGAAAAAGAACTTATTGTGTTGGAATGGAGATTTGGGACATATGTAATTGACAATGTTAGTGGAAAATCTAGAGGAAAACACAGAGCAAGCCGATGAAACACATCTTTAGATTGAGCAGTAAAATTTCAAGACTATCAGTTTAATTTGGCTTCTATTAATTTTGTATTATGTATTGGATATATGCAGCTAGAAGCTGTAATAGTAACAGATGCAGACTTGCATGAAAGAAAAGAAAATTATTTGAGATAGAGGGCAAAAGAGAAGTAAGGAGCATAGTTCTAGGGAGAGAAAGATGTAAAGAATAGAAGATAGGGAAGAATACAAAAACACATATTTCAGAACAGAAAAAAAGTCAGGACAGATGAAACCAAATAAAGGAGATTTGCAATATGTATCAATAGTTGCAAGTACTTCAAAGAGATAAAGGATAATTAGATAACAGAGTTCAACGAGTTTAGTAGAACCCAGGATAATCTCTCCATTTAAAGGTCGGCTAATCTAATTAGTAATTTTATTTCCCTGTGCAAAATATCTTCAAAGTAGTGCCTAGATTCATGCTTGATTGCAAAATCCAGGTTATGAGAATATTGGGAAAGTCACCCTTAGAATTCCTCCTACTATATCTGGAAACTTCTTTCAGCTCTATATATCTTTTTCTGCATGACTTAGTTTCATATTCCATATCTACTGTTGGGTACTCAATTTCTTGCTTTAGGTAGTTCATTCTCAGTGTCTACCTTCACATTTGTCCCCAAGGTATTTCTAAGTGATATTTAATACTGAAATGCTAAAGAAGGTAGCTTCTTCCAGTAAGCTTTATCAAATGCTTTATGTCTTGTGTGAACCTAAAAATGGCTCTCTCACTATAGGATGTTGAAAGACAGAGCCTTGATTTTCTCTCCAAAATTGTGCATGGTTGGGTGGCATATGTTTTCTCAGAGAGTTACATATTCTTCCACACTAGCTAAGTAGAGTTGCAGCAAACACATCTCGATTGAAGTCTGGTCTAAAAGCAAAACAACAATTTCAATAAAACACTCTTTCATATTGAGCAACCTTGGATACTAATATGCTACATGTATTGAACCTTCATATTTCCAAATCCTTTCCTGAAATCTCACTATGGTAGGACAGCGAGTGTTTCTGTTTAATTGGGTGGACTTCATACTAAAGGAAATGCAGTTTAAATTAGGGTGGTGACAGAACTGCATTGGGAATACAAGTTAAGGGAGGCGCCTTAGTACCGTAAAAATGTCTAGATTGTCAGAAAGCTCAGCACTGAGGAGGTATAGTTTCCTCATGGATTAAGTGTAGCAAAGGATACTCTGTCCGTGGCAAATTACAGCCTCATTGTTCATAGCTCTTGCCTCATTTCTAAATTACATTTGCTCTGTACTGCATTCCTTTCATCTACATTTTTTTCTCTGCAATTTTGCTAAAAACCAATTCTAAATACATAACAAAACAAGTAACATGCTCCCAAGTTGCCATCATAAACTTCTTAATGAACATACCTTTTCCCTTTTACAGTGAGGATAGAAAAACTAGGATTATATGGCTAGGTGTGGTGGCTCACGCCTGTATTCCCAGCACTTTGGGAGACCGAGATGAGCAGGTCCTTTGAGGTTACAAGTTTGAGACCAGCCTGGCCAACATGGTAAAACCCTGTCTCTACTAAAAATACAAAAGTTAGCTGGACATGGTGGTAATCCCTCCCAAGTAGCTGGAATTACAGTAGCACGCCTGTAATCCCCGCTACTTGGGAGGCTGAGGTGAGAGTTGCTTGAACATGGGAGGCAGAGGTTGCAGTGAGCCCAGATTTCACTACTGTACTCCAGTCTGGGTGAAAGATGAAGATTCTAACCTCAAAAGAAAAAAAAAATTAGGATTATAGAACATTCTTAATCCATAGCATATCTTCATAATAGAATTGAGGTCATAGACCATGGAAAAAAAGTAGAAAAATATTAAAAATTCAGATGTTTCATCTGAAATCTGTAGGCAGGAACTGAAAAAAAAATGAAAGTATGCATACATAGAATTTTCTTTAATGCAACAGGTAATTTTTGAGTGCTCACTATGTCCAAACACTGTGATAAGCACTTAGAGATATTTATTCTTGTCAACAAGAAACTTACTTAGGGTCTAGCTGTTGAAAAAGTTAATAAGAAACTTAGAGTCTAGCTGTTGAAAAGAAAATAGACAATTCACAAATAATTAATGAAGGGACAAATCAGGAAAGAACACTGTCCAATAATAAAAATCTTTGTGAATCACAAGGAGGAAAGATGATTCCAGGATAATTGGAAGTGATTCTTCCAAAAATACAGCTTTGAGGGCTCATGCTATGTTATCAGCATCCTTTGTAACAGCCTTGATTCTACAAGTCTTTTTGAAACAGTAAAAATTAGGTAAGTGCAGCGTTAATATTAAAAGGAATACCATATAAATCCATTTAGAATGAAGAAATTTCCAGAATAGTTTAGAAATAGAGAGTAATAAGGCATTTAAATAGAGAACTATTTTTATTTTATTTCATTTGTCCTGAAAAAGATACTTTACAATCTAAATTATTGGCCTACTTTGAGGATCAAAATTAAAAAGTACAAAGTGTTGTGCAGAGAATATTGTTAAAGGCATTCTTCTTTGTCGTTAAAATTGTACAGTCTTTAAAATTCAATGTAAATTGGCAAACTTTAAACAGTATTAATTACATATTAAGTAAAATAGCTATGACATAACTTTGGCGTACCAGTTCATAACACTGATATCTTGATGATTGATTTAATTTTGTTCTTCATATATTTATGATTTATAGCAAGTCTACTTGAAAAATTATCAGATGCAACTGATTGATGTGATTAGACCATGAAAATGAATGAAATTTTCTGACATAATAGGCAGTAACTCATTTAAATGATGTGCCTAATTTGTTAGCTTCCAGAGTCAGATCAATTTTAGATAAGTAATTTGTATTACTTAGTTATATTGTAACTTATGAGAACAAAAATTAAGCACTATACAGCCTGTTGAGAGACTGCCAAAGAATCATGGATTTTAGTGCTGAAAAGGTTAACTGCATAAATGTGAAATGACCTAACCCAATATTCCAAGAATTTAATGCAATAACAATAAATTATATAGTTCAAACCAGTGACAATTGCTAATTTATAAATTACTAAACCTTAATAGCTGGGCTAGGTATTGTCAGAAAGAGTCTTCTAATGAAGAAAGTCTTTGTAAGCCAATAATATAGTTGGAATTTACTCCTAAGAGGGTATTCTAACAGAATTTAAACCAAGAATTTGAAATGTTTTTTTCATTGGTAATGAATCGGGTACTGGTTCATAGCTAAAACAAATATCTATTAATAATGACTTAAATACTAATTGAGGCCTAATGATGTGTATTTATGATATTTATACAAAAATATTTCAAAGGACAATGAGGCCATTTAGTTAAGACACCATCTCAAGATGCATAGAGAGAAACAGAAAATGTTTCTCTCAGTCTTCCTCAAGAGAAAAGCTAGATTGTAATTGAGTATCCAATACCTTCCTCAGTTGGAATAAAAGCATTATGCACCTTGTAAAACAAACTAGCAATTGTGAATAGCTCAAAACTAGAGCTCACTAGTGAGTCTAACAGCAGAGCAAGTTATAGCTTCTCTGAGTCCATTGGCAAGAACTGCTGATCACACACCTTACCTCTCAATCACATGTACACAACACTGAAGAGCCCACGGTCATCTTTTGTTTTGAATAATACATATATTTAAATGTGTAAATGTGCTATTGTTTGAGACACCTACATTTACAATTTCTGCATATTTTCCTGTTCATATTTAAAAATAATCTTTTAAAGCACAGAAATGTCAATTATTAATAGGCTGTTTCTTTTTAACAGTAGTTGGGCTTTTGGACACTTTTGTACAATATTTAACAATTTCACAGTTTACATTCCAAAAGAGATAAAAATGCATATATATATTTTAATAAGCCTACAGCACCCAGTATTCCTAAGTGGTCTCCCATCCAAGTACTAACCAGGCCTGACCCTGCTTAGCTTCTGAAATGCATTTATATTTTAAACATTGAATATTTACATATAGTTTTAAATTTTGTATGTTTATTGTACATATGTAATAGACATTAAAACTGAATGACAAAACATTAATATTAAAATACTTCTTAAAAATCTATTAATATTTTAATTAAAAACTTGTTTTACCATGTGATCAGCATGTGTATGTATTTCAGGGGTACCACATGAATTGAACATTTCTTGGGTCTTTTACACCACTTTAACACTTTTGTATGTCCATATCCATGTGTAAGACTTCCTCAGATTTTCCAGAATCAATTTAATTGAAGATTTGTCTTATATCCCTAGTCTCATTCCTTTTTGGGGAAAAGATTTTAATCTGTTACAGTATGCATTGCTTTTTCAAACATCAAACGCTTCCACACACGGGTGGGAAACAGTCCGCCTTACAACAACAGAAACGTTTGTCTACCCAAGGGCAATATACTATTGAATCACTCAGGACCAAGTCTGGAATACCTCCGTTCTAAGAAAATTGCACTTTTGACCATTTTATTTTTTATATCTTTTGTGTTGAAACAAGATATTGGAGATTTCAAAGACCCACAGTAAATCCATACAAAATGTTTTGAGGTACGTTTAAACACGTGTTAATGGGAGAAAATTTAGAAATTTTATCTTCACAGAAGAATATTAGTGTTGTCTTATTTTGCTTTGTTGACTAAAACTCAGTTAGCCAATTAATAAATCTGATGTGTCAAGAAATAATCTCCACAAGTCCTTAGGCTGTAATCAGTTAAAGAAAGTAAGCCAGATTAAAAGCTTTATTGATAAATATTAACTAGTGAAAACTTTATATTTTAAGCTATAATGAATACATTAGGAGCAAGCAAGGTCCCTCCTATTACATGGGAATTATACATGGGGATTACAATGTGAGATGAGATTTGGATAAGGACACAGTCAAACCATGTCACCTATCTTAAAATTTTCATATGAATAATCACAAAAATACTACTAATAAAAAGTTGCAAAATAAGATCTTGGCTTTTTTTCCCCATTTTTTTGTCTTTATAACCAAAATCTTGTTTGAAAGATGTATATTAAAAATTTGTCATCAATAAGACATTTGAAAATTAGTATTTTAGTATTTAATGTTGTCCATTTCTATAACATTAACAAAATTGTATGCAGGGCAGAAATCAGAATATAAATTAAGTAACTCTCATCCTAAATTAAAATTTGTAAAATGCCAAACTTTTTTAATACATTTTATAGAAATACATTTTAAAGCTATAACTAACTAATTTATGTTTTAATTTTCAAACTCTGAGTGCTGTTTTTTATGTTATCATTCAGCCCTTAAATGTGTACAAACTATATAAGGGTAAGAAAAACATTTAGTATTTTCACAAAGCTTTTATAGAAAAATATTGATCTCAGATATATCTAGTATTTTCCAGTTTCTTCCTGCTACTGTTGTGTTTTTGCTTCTTTAACATCTAGCTCAAAGTAATCTGATACGTTCCATTTTGAAACGATAATCATTAAAAATGTGTTCTAGAAGGCCTTTATAAAATACATTCTTTTTAAATATGATTCCAGCTATCAAGTGTCATAATTATGTGAACATGTTCTCAACAAATTGAAGAATAACAAAAACACAATTATGAGGGCCAGGCAATAGCTAGCATTTTGGGAGGCCTAGGCGGGAAGATTACCTGAGGTCATCAGTTCGAGACCAGTGTGGCCAACATGATGAAACTCCATCTCTACTAAAAATGTAAAAATTAGCCAGGCACGTTTAATCCAAGCTACTCAGGAGGCTGAGGTGGGAGGATCACTTAAACCTGGGAGGTGGAGGTTGCAGTGAGCTGAGTTTGCCCCACTGCACTCCAGCCTGGGTGACAGTATGAGACTCCATCTCAAAAAAAAAAAAAAAAAAAAAATGCAATTATTTGAAACTATGACTTTTTCTGACTACCCTAGTAACATTATTTTATGATTTTTTTAAAATGCATAGCCATGTAGATATTCTTTAAATACGTATGTAGACAAATTTCATTTACGTTTTCGTTTTTACTGTTAGTAAACTCTTTGGGTATGGGTTTTCTCCTTGTGAGACAGAGAATCTAAATTTTCTGTCATGAACTTCCTGGGAATACAAAAATTGACAATCTATACTAAGGATTATTATTATAGCCAAAAGGTTAGGCAGATGGCCTTTACATAAGACTGTTCTTTATGGAAGTTCTGTAAGTAATAGGAATTAATAAAGTGAGGCAAAATCTTGATTGATTTGAAAACTTCTGTTCAGGGGCATCACTGGAGAACCTACCACAAAATAGTTTGAAGCATTACCTGGGATTAACCCAAAGAGGTCTTATTAAATTTGCTTAGCATCACTCACTGAGACATCTGTGTAGACTCTTCAAGGTCATCCTAGTCTACAGTGATCAATACTCTTCAAATGATCGGTTTATAATTAACTGTGTTAGTTTTAATAATATTAAAATTAGTAAGTAGGCTGTATTTCAAATTTAGAAGATCTAGATAGGTTGGAAGAAATATATAGAAATCACTGCTCAGCTTTAAACATCTATTTTGTTGTTTCTTTCTCATCTTTTTGCTGCAGATTCCTTACTAGTCAAATATGTACTTTGTTTTCAGTGACTTAGAAAAATTACACATTGACATTCATAATAAACACTTCAAAAATATTAAAATGGAAAATACTAACTTTGAACTAACACCAAAACACTTTTCTATTCAATCTTTACTTATTCATATCTTTTTCTTTTTTTTTGAGATGGAGTCTAGCTCTGTAGTTCAGGCTGGCATACAATGGTACAGTCTCAGCTAACTGCAATCTCTGCCTCCCGGGTTCAAGTCATTCTCCTGCCTCAGCCTCCCAGATAGGTGGGATTATAGGCACCTGCCACCATGCCTAGCTAATTTTTGTATTTTTTTTAGTAGAGACAGGGTTTCAACACGTTGGCCAGGCTGGTCTTGAACTCCTGACCTCAGGTGATCCACCTGCCTCAGCCCCCAAAGTGCTTGGATTACAGGCATGAGCCACTGCTCCCGGCCTGCTTTTTCTACTTAAAGTTGCTTTCTTACTTTGTATTTGAACTTGTGCATGTTCCAAAGGACTTTGCTTTGTGAAAAATATTATACTGAAAAACATTTGTTTAATCCCTCACAAAAATATTGAATTAAAGAAAATCACATAAATTGTGGCTAAATGCTCATAAAAAAAACAGAAAGAAATTTAAAAACTGAGAGATCCATGGAGAAGAAAGAGCAACAGAAAACATTTAGAAATGTAACAGGACAGATAATAAAGCATATTGATCTATAATAGTTTCGTCTGACTTAATTGTGTTTTTACTGCTCTCAGTCTTTCTAAAACTGTTATTAGGAAATGAATGGTTTTATGTAATGAATATGTAGATTTTTTTTATATTGTAATGGTTTTATGTAATGAATATGTAGATATATTTTTTACATTGCTAGGTTCATTATATAGCTTCTATTCTACATTCTAATTTTCCTTTTTGATTTCTTTACCATTAAACATCTTTTTAAACACTACTTTCAATAATAAATATCACATACATCTCATGAAATTATTTTTTTATATTTGCCCTCTAAACCTTAAACTTGGAGCTGGAGCTGAAGAAGCTGAAGATGCCAATAAGAACAGAAGAAAATTCCCTGATGACAAGAGATGTTCTCTCTAGTCCAAGGACCAGCAAAGAGACAGCCTATCAAGACATACACTTTAAATAGTAACTGCTGTAATTCAGCTAAACTACACAGAGAAAAAGTTTAAATATTTTATTAGACAGTAGTCTATTTCAATTGATAGATCATGGAAAATGCTATGACATATATTCATTTTTGTGCTGATGTTATATCCTTATAATTGACTTGTTATCAATACTGAGCTAATATATAAACAGTTAAGGGTCTTGGCTTATTTTGCCAAAACGCTGTAAAACAATACATGAGTATGTTATCAGAGGGCAACCTCATCAGCATCATCTACAAACTTCTTTCAAACATCTGGTGAACAAATAATATTGTTGTTGACTTTTGTTGCTAATATGATTGAGCTGTCTGATTTTTATTAGTCATTTGTATTTAGTCTCTCTTAATTTTGTTGACTTTAAACACTAACAACTAAATTTAGTTTGTTAGTGTTACTTTCATTGCTTTGAGTCATAACTATCATTTATGTACCACTATGTTCCCATCTTTATTTTTCATTAATTTATTCATTGTTATATAAAGAAGCTTTTTACAAATTGTTTTGGTAGCTTACTGATATTTTTTGATCTCTCCAGCCCCTCGAGAGTATGTTAGCAGCTGACAAACGTATGACAACTTAAAGTATCATTAGCCAACTGATGCATGTAATAAAGTAGAAAAGTACTTTGGAATTACAGAAGTTCCCCTTATCCAAATGTGCTATGTTCTAAACTCCCCAGTGGATGCCCAAAACTATGGATAGTAGTGAGCCCTATAAACATTGCTTTCTTGTATGCATACATACCTATGATAAAGTTTAATTTATAATCTTAGCACAGTAAAAATTAAACAATAAATAAAATACAACAATTATAACAGTATTCTGGTTACATTTTTACAGATAGAAGAGTTGTTCTTACTGTAGATCTTACCAACTTCAGAATTTTTTGTTTGTTTGTTTCCTTATGATTTATCAAGAACCTTTATGTTTGCATATAGAAGATTTTATGGCTTCTCTTTGGCATATCCAAATTGCCAGCATCGCTACTCTTGCACTTTGAGGCTATTATGAAGCAAATTGAGGGTTACCTGAATACGTGCACTATGATACTGTGACAGTCAATCTTATAAACCAAAGGGCTGCAAACCTAAGTGATTCGTGGCCAGGTAGCTTAGACGGCATCGATATGCCGGACAAAGGGATAATTCACATCCTGGGCAAGACACAGCAGGAACATGTTAGATATCATCATGCTACTCAGAGCAGTGTGCAGTTCAAAAATCATGAATTATTTCTAGAATTTTTCATTTAATATGCCAGGTCCTGACCAATTGCAGGTAACTTAAACTGAAAAGTGAAACCACTGACAAGCAGGAACTAATATAATAGTATAAAATGTTGTAATATTTTAGCAATATTCAAAAATTTGGATATTTTACATTGTGAACTAAATATTGATGCTTAAAATATAAGGTAAAAATATGACCCTGAAAGAGCGAAGGAAGACTGCCTTTTGTATTTTTGTTTGTTTTTGCCTCCTAAATCTTAAGCTTGGAGCTGAAGAAACTGAAGATGCCAATTAGAACAGACAAAAAGTCCCGATGATAAGATATTCACCCTAGTCCAAAGAGACAGCCTATCAGGATATAACTTTAAATAGTAAGTGCTGTGATCTAGCAAAACGTCACAGACAACTGTGGTTCTTACATTCATCTATGTCAGCAAAGGACAAGTGGGAATCTTTAAATCGCACAATTATGAGGCCACAAGAGGCTTCCCCCCAAAATTCCTGCAAGCCTGGTGTCATAAGGCCAAGTAGGAAGTCAGGAATTTCATTTTCACTGACTGGCAATGAGTGCCACATGTGTGATATCAGTGTTGACCCACAGGGGAAGCCTGGACTCCCACCCCATTTAGCATTAATAATGTACCCCTGCTCCTCTCTACTTGGGCTGTATCAGAAGATGATAGAGAGTCAGACTCTCATCACACTTAGGATTAATAAAGCCATCTCCATCATGGAGCCCACAGAGAGACCAGAAATCTCAATAGGATCTTCTGTCCAGTAGCCAGAAAGAATTCTCCCATTTTGTATGACAATGGAAACCAAGTAGAGAATTTACACTACTATCTTCAACCAGCAGTAATATAAGAGTGCCCCTCTTTTCTCCTGTGAACAATGGTGTCGGGGGAAGCAAGTTAAAACAGAATTAAATGAGGTCTATATCATTCAACATGGACATGATAGAAGTATTAGATTTATATCATAATTTTAAAGCAGCTGTGTTAAAATGCTTGCAGGAACAATTAAGAATATACTTGAAACAGTCTGGGCATGGAGGCTAACGTCTGTAATCCCAGCACTTTGGGAGGCCAAGGCAGGTGGATCATGAGGTCAGAAGTTCAAGACCAGTCTGGCCAACATGGTGAAACACTATCTCTACTAAAAATGCAAAAAAAAAAAAAAAAAAAAAAATTGCCAGGTGTGGTCATGCACGCCTCTAATCCCAGCTACTCAGGAGGCTGAGGTAGGATAATTGCTTGAACCTGGGAGGTGGAGGTTTTAGTGAGCTAAGATAATGCCAGGGCATACTGCACTCCAGCCTGGGCTACAGAGCCAGACTCTGTCTCCAAAAAAAAATAAAAATAAAAATAAAAATAAAATAAATATATATATATATACACACACACACACACACATACTTGAAACAAAGTAAAATTTGAAAGTTTCAGCATATATATAGAAGACATGAAGAACCAAATAAAAATTGTATAACTGCAACATAAAATAAATGATATACAAAAATAAAGTGGATAAGCTTAATAGCAGAAGGGTAGAGAGAAAAATAGGATTAATGAACTGGAAGATACAACAGAAATTACCCAATCTGGAGGCGAATGGACTGAAACATAATCAACAGACTCTTGAACCCATGGGGCTATAACAAAAGATCAAATATTTATGTGATTGAAATCAAAGAAGGGAAGGAGGAAGTGGGAAGTGTTAAAAATTTTTCAAGAAAGTGATGGCTGAAACCTCTCCAGATTTGACTAAATCAAGTATTCAATAAACCTATAGACTCAAGAAAATGAGCAAATCTCTAAACTCAAGAAAATTAAGGCTAGGAATAGTGGCTTATTATCTGTAATCTCAGCACCTGGGAGGATCACTTGATCCCAGGAATTTGAAACCATCTAGGACAATATAGTAAGACCCCGTTTCTACTAATACTTTTTTAAAAAATAGCCAAGTGTGGTGGTGTCTGCCTGTAGTCCCAGCTACTCAGGAGCCTAAGGAGGGAGGATCATTTGAGCTGGGAGGATGAGGCTGCAGTAAGCTATGATTGCACCACTGCACTCCAGCTTTGGCAACAGAGTGAGACCCTGCCACAAATTTAAAAAAAGAAAGAAAAAATTATTGACAAGTTCTATAATATTTAAATTTCTAAAAATGAAAGAATATTTAAAAAGTCTTATTGCTGCTGGAGAATAGCATCACCTTATCTATAATGGAAAATGCAATTAGAATGACAGTGGATTTCCCATCAGAAACTACTGCCAGAGAAAATAACAATATTTTTCAAGTCCTGGGGAAAATGAAAACTGTACACTCAGAAATTAAGACTTTCTTAAATGAAATAAATCTAAGATAATGTTTTATTTGCAGCTCAATCCCAAAAAATGGCTAAAGGAATTTCTCTAATAAGAAAGGAAACAGCAACACAGAAAGCTTGAAAATGCTAAAAAGGAACAAAGACAAACATGTTAAACAGGGGTAAATAAAATAGCATTTCCTTGTTCTCTTGATTTTTCTAAATCGTATACTAATGGTAAAGTGAAAATTATAACACTACTGCGGTCTAAAATGTATGTGGAAGAAGTGTTGAACACAATTCTAAGTGAGAAAGGGTAAGGGAACACAGGGAGATAACTCAAACTGTTGAAATCATAGACTGATTAGGAATGTGTACATAGTCTAACAGCTAGAGAAATCACTTAAAAGGTTATATAAAAAGATAAACTGAAAAAACACTAAAAATAAGCTAAAAATGGAATTCCAAAATATATTCAAGTAACCCAAAATTCGGCAGGAGATTGGAAATGAAAATTTACAAAACCAGAAAACAAGTATAAAATAGCAAAAACCCAATATATCAATAATTAGCTGTAAATGGTATATCACCCCAAAACAGAGATTGACAAAATAGGAGAAATAAAACATAACCCAGCTGTATGTTGTTTATAAGAAACACACTTCAAATATAACAGTATTGGTAATTTGAAAATTAAAGGCTGGAAATGTATATCCTACAAATATTCATCAAAGAAAAGTAGAAGTGGCTATATCAAATAAAGTAGATTCAATATCAAAATAAAGTACCATATACAAAGAAGGGTACTACACGATAGGATCATTTCACCAAGAAAGCATGGCAATCCTAAATATGTATCCACCAAACAGGAGAGCAAAAAGTATATGAAACAAGTGATAGAGCTGAAAGCATAAGTTGACAAATCTGCAATTATCAGTAGCTACTTTAACACTCATGTGTCACTATTTGACAGGGTAATTATACAGCTAATCAGCAAGGGTATAGAAGAACTTAACAATCTCATCCACCAGCAGAATCTAATCAACATTTATCCACAACTTTACACCAAAACAGCAGAATGAACATTCTTTTCAGGTACCCATGGTACATATTACAGAATGGCATAAAACCCCAAATTGAAAACAAGTGAAATAATTCAATCACAACTGAATCAAACTGAAAATCAGTAACAAAAGACAAGCAGACAATCAAGCAAATCAATTAGAATTTCTCCAAACGCTTAGAAACCAAACCATTTCTAAATCATCCGTAGGTTAAAGACAACATCTCTAGTGAAATTTAAAAAAATACAATGAACTGAATAAAAATGAATATTCAACATTTCAGCTTTATAGGATAAAGCAAAAGCAGTGCCGAGAGGGGATTTTATAGCATTAAATACACACATTAGAAAAATAGAAAAAACATCTTAAATCAATCTAATCCCCAACCTGAAGAACGAAGGGGTGCTTGGGAAGGGAAGAACAAAATAAACCTAAAGAAAGCAGAAGGAAAAAGTAATGAAGTAAAAATCATTGTAATTTAAAACAGATAAATAGGAAAAAATCAATGAAACAAAAATTTGGCTGTTTAAGAGTTCAATCAATAAAACTGTAGCATGACTGACAAGAAAAAAGACATGAATTACCATAATCAGAAATAAAATGGGATTTCACTATAAACCTTGCACACATCAAATGATAATAAAAAATACTATAAGTAACTCTCTAAACAGATTTGACAACTTAGAATGGTTCAATTCTTTGAAAAACATAAAATGTCACAATTCACATAATATAAAATAGTTTGCATAGCCTTCTAATACCATAAAAATAAGTTTTTCATTTAAAATCTCCAAAAAAAATTCCCCAGGCCTACATGGTTTCACTGGAAAATTATATCTAAAGCTTAAACAAGAATTCACACCAAGTGTACATAATTTCTTTCAGATATAGGAAAAGCAGAAAAAATCCTTTGTCAGTTTTCACACTGCTGTAAAGAACTGCCTGAGAAATTACTGCCTGGGTAACTTTTAAAGAAAAAATATTTAATGAACTCACAGTTCAGCGTGGCTGGGGAGGCCTCAGGAAACATAAGCGTGGCTAAAGGTGAAGGGAAAACAAGACACCCTCTCCACACGGCTGCAGAAAGGAGAATGAACGCCAGAGCAACTACCAAACACTTATAAAACCATCAGATCTCGTGAGAACTCACTCACTATCAGGAGAGCAGCATCGGGAAACTTCCCCGATGATTCAGTTACCTCCACCTGCTCTCTCCCTTGACAGGTGGAGATTATGAAGATTACAATTCAAGATGAGGTTTTTGGGTGGGAGCACAGCCGAACCATATCAACTTCCCAATTTACTTCATGAAGCCACAAATTACCTTGATATAAAAACAAGACAAAGCAGTAGAAAAAACGGAGACCAATGTCCCTCATGAATATAGACACAAAATTCCTTACAAAACGTTACTTTACCCTGGTTTAGAGTGTGGTTGAAGTTTTAAATATCCTTCCTAATTTTCTATTTGTTTTAGCAATTATCGAAATGTGTGCTGACATCTCTTACTATGGTTGTGGATTTGTATATTTCTCCTTTCAGTTCTATTGGGTTTTGCTTCACCTGTTTTTGCTCCACCTGTTTTATGTTTGTAATAGTTGCATGAATCACTAGGACTATTATATCCTCCAGGTGAGTATCCTTAATGCTTCACGGATTACAAGACTTTTCCCTCTGGTTTATGGTGACACAGATACTTTCCAATCCTCTCTGAGCTCAGAGGACATTTTCCCTTGCTCTTTTTTGCTGGTTCTTTCCCCAGCACCTGGTATCTTCCCCACACTTGTGTGCTGATTAGGACCTCCCTGAAGACTCCAAGGGGACACTTTGCAGATGTCCAGTGCTGCTTTCTCTTCTCTGCTGTTTTGCCTTGTGAATTTCTAGCCATGTTGGCCTTCCTTTACTCCTCCTTTGGCCTTCCATTTCTTCATCTCAGGCAATACACTGGGCTCCAGCTCCCTTGCATGGCCTAGGTCTGTAATCTTTCTTCAGGCAGTATAACAGGACAATCAATAGGGCTGATTTTATTTGTTTCTCCACTCTGAGGTACTATTCCCCTCTGTTGCCTGATATGCAATAACTGAACGTTGTTGTTTTATATTTTTGGTCCATTTATTTTTTAGCTGCTATGTTTTTTATGGTTTTCATTTTTTTTTTTCCGCGAATAGAGAATAAACCTTTTCTGTTGGTTGTGTGTATGTGTGTTTTCTAAACCTTCAAAATAAGGCATAAATTAAATGTACAAACACTATTAAAATATTAGTTTAAGAAGAAAATAGAGGATGGTAGATGCAGGAATCAGATCTAGTGTTAGATAAACAAAACGCTTTCTCCTTAAAATAATAAAAAATGTAAGCCTTTAGAAGAGGCAAGTAGGATACCGAAAGGAAATGTGTAGAAGTTGTTTATTCACTGACTTGTGAAGGACAGCTTGTTTTCTTCCCTCCAATTAAAAAGTCACTGCATGAAAATAAGATTTTCTAATTGTGATTTATATTAAATTCTTGCATGTAAAATGTTTCCTGAGCTGTTCCTGAATACTATTTAGTTTCCTCAGAGGCGCTCTAATGAATATGGTGCCAAGTAGAAGTCATTAGGGACTCAGTTTTTCAACGAAAAGCACACCCCTTCTTTTGCCCTCTCATTTTCATGGTTGGTAGCAAGAAAAAACATACCTATTTATTGAAATAATGTGAAGAACCTATACTGTGGACGCTGGATCATCACATTTGTGTATAAATAGCATTATACATGTGGGAATATATTTGATCACATTGACTCTACCAGGGTCAATAAATAAATGTGAATGCTTATTTTTGAAAGCCCCTATAGCTTTAGAGGAAGAGCAGATTTATATTGCCATAAAATTCCTGATAGTAACTGAATCTTTCAAATATTAATGATGTTTATACATCTTTTACAGGTGATCACCTTATTAGACATATCTGTATGTCCATCCAGACTGAGGAAGTCACATGATTAGTAAATTGTTTAATTAGAAAGACATTAGCTACTCCATTACATTAGAGTCCCTATATTTAATTTACTATAAATAAATGGTCAGTTTATTAAATTTCATAGGATTTAAGGTTGCATCCCAGTCTGTAGGACTCCAACTTATTCAAGAACTGTGAGTACAGCACCCAAATCCCGTTAGCTCTGACTGTGGGCAATCACCTTACTGAGAGCTTTACAAATACACATTGAATCATCACACATCTGTGATAATTAAATTATAATAGTCCCATTTTACCAAAAAAAATAACAATCAGATTAAGTAATCTAAAGGCATCTGCCTTCAAGTGATAGCGTCAGCAATCCAACAGTGTAAATTCAAAACCTGTACTCTTTTTCCTGCCTTGTGGTTCAACAGTTCTCTTATTTCTGCTAATCCTTTTCAAATATACAACTGATAACCAAAGCACTAGAGGACAGGATTTAACTGTATTGTAATAAAAACGCTATAAGACAAACATTCTGCCAAAATGAACCTCTTCACTGGATTCTTTGGGAACACAAGTCATTTCTTCACTTGGCTTGCCCATTTTGTTTCTTCTTATTATAATACTCTATATTCCTTTAACTTCTAATTGAAGGTCTGTGCCAGTTTGAATTTTTAATAAAGAAAATTCTTAACTGAAAAATGAAGTATTATTTCCTTGGTCTCTTTGCCCATAATTTTTTTATAGTGTGATCACAATGTAGTAATAATTATTCATTTATAAATGTGTTTTCCCAAGGGACCAAGAAAATAAGGGACTCTGTTACCTTTACATTGTATTCTTAACCTCTAAGGGTTACAAAATGGATGGAAGAATGAAAGAAATGATTGGATATAAATCCGATGAATGAAGCTATAGGAATTATAAAGAGCAGGCTTTGATCCTGTACTTCTCTTCCTTCCTTCCTTCCTTCCTTCTCTTTCTTTCCTTATTTCCTTTCTTTCTTTTTTCTTTCTTTTTCTTTCCTTTTTTTCTTCTTTCTTTCTTTTTCTTTCTTCTCTTTCTCTCTCTTTCTCCTTTCCTTCCTCCCTCCCTCCCTCTCTCTCTCTCCTTCCTTCCTTCCTTCCTTCTTTTTTCTTTCCTTACTCTGTCACCTAGGCTGGAGAGCAGTGGCACAATCTTGGTTCACTGCAACCTCCATCTCCCAGGTTCAAGTGATTCTCCTGCCCCAGCCTCTCAAGTAGCTGGGGTTACAGGTAGGCACCACCACACCCAGCTACTTTATTTGTATTTTTAGTAGAGACAGAGTTTCACCATGTTGGCCAGGCTGGTCTGAAACTCCAGACCTCAAGTGATCCACCAGCCTCTGCCTCCCAAAGTGCTGGGATTACAGGCTTGAGCCACCATACCCAGCCAATGATCCTGTATTTTGATAAATGGATTCTTTCACAGTGGTTGTGACAAAGGAGTTTGGGGTACAGAACTTTCACCTCTGGGATGTCACACTACCTTTGGTTGCTATGAGGTAATAGCATCAAAATAAGGAGAAACACCCAACCCAAATACTAGTACATATGTGGAAAATATAAAATCTATCTATGGAATGCATTAGCCTCACCTTTAGGCACTCTACTCCTCATTCCAATGTGTTCTGTTTTGCCTACCTGGGAAACCTTTGGCAAACCTTATTCTTTCTCCATATTTACTTCATCAAATCCTTTTCTCAGCAATAATATAATCATTCAATTAGTTCACTTAATAGTAGAAGGAGACAGGTTTGAGATGAGGAAGAGAAAAAAAATGGCTAGAGATTTCAGGACCTCAGGAAGTCGAATTAGGTTGGAGGTATTAGATGGCAATGTATTAGTCCATTTTCATGCTGCTGATACAGACATACCTGGGACTGGGTAATTTATAAAGAAAACAAGGTTTAATCAACTCACAGTTCCACATGGCTGAGGAAGCCTCCCAATCATGGCAGAAGGCAAAATAAATGTTTTACATGGGGGCAGATAAGAGAGAATGAGACCCAAGCAAAAGGGGAAACTCGATATAAAACCATCAGATCTTGTGAGACTCAATCACTAGCATGAGAACACTATGGGAGATATGCCCCTATGATTCAATTATCTCCCACAGGGACCCTCTTATAACACATGGAAATTATGGGAGCTACAATTCAAGATGAGATTTGGGTGGGGACAGAGACAAACCATATCAGGCAGCAAAGTATCATTTCTAGTTTCCACTTTCCCTGAAGTTATCCCACCTTCAAGAAAAGGTGAAATGTGCATATTGCTTAGCTAATCTTCTCTTTCTATTGTTTATTCATTGTTACACTTTCTTTTAAGTCTAGTCAATTTAAGCAGTGGAATTAGAGAAGGGAACTTCTTTTTAAATATCTCTTCCCTGACCTCAGGCTAATTACCATTTTTTCCCCTGAAGACTCTAAATCTATTCTTAGGAAACTATCTGATGAAGTTGCTCTAGAACAGTAGTGCTGAATGACTGCCACATGTCAGCATCATCTGAAAACTCTTCATCTATTAATATATCTACCAACCTATTCATTATCTTAACGAAATTTTAAAGTGGTTTATTTTGGATTATAGCCCCCTGAATTCCCTTTTCATATGGCATATTTAGAAAACTTGTAGTTAAAAATTATTTTCCTGTCCCATTGATATACAAATTCTTTTTAAAGTCTCTCATCAGTTTTCCAACTCAGGAATGTCAAGGACCTAAGTTCGCAAGGCCTTAAGAGACATCTCTTTAAAGTATAATCATTTAGGTTATACTTTAACCTAAATGTCTCTGTTTCCTAGTCTCCTTAGGAGAATAGGAGGTTGACTTTAGTAGAGATGGGGTTTCACCATGACAAGGATGGTCTTGATCTCCTGACCTCGTAATTCACCCACCTCGGCCTCCCAAAGTACTAGGATTACAGGTGTGAGCCGCCACACCCAGCCCTCAAATAATTAAATTTTTTATTTTAAAAAAGTATGCCACATACTTTATTACTAATGTACTAAAATAAATTCAAAAATAAGTATGAGTGTACTAAGGTTTCCATTATAACTATTTAATGAATTAACAGAGTTTTGAAAATAGAAGTAAAGGCATTGAATAGTATTTAATCAGTGAAAAATTATATTACATATCTTTGAACTTCCATACAAATCAGTATTAAACCAAGGTGTCACTGGAAAGGGGTCTGTATTAGTCTGTTTTCACACTGCTAGAAAGATATATCTGAGAGTGAGTAATTTCTAAAGAAAAGAGGTTTAATTGACTCACAGTTTGGCAGGGCTAGGGAGGCCTCAGGAAACTTACAATCATGGCCAAACGTGAAGCAGGCACATCTTAGATGACAGCAGGTGAGAGACAGCATGAGAAGGAGGAACTGTCAAATACATAAAACCATCAGATCCAAGTCTTTGCTATTGTAAATAGTGCTGTAATAAACATAGGTGTGCATGTATCTTTACAATGGAATGATTTATAATCCTTTGGGTATATACCCAGTAATGGGAGTGCTGGTACAATTGATATTTCTGGTTCTAGATCCTTAAGGAGTTGCCACACTGTCTTCCACAATGGTTGAACTAATTTGCACTCCCACCAACAGTGTAAAAGCGTTCCTATTTCTCCACATCCTCTCCAGCATCTGTTGTTTCCTGACATTTTAATGATGGCCATTCTAACTGGTATGAGATGGTATCTCAATGCCCATCAATGACAGACTGGAGAAAGAAAATGTGGCACATATACATCATGGAATACTATACAGCCATAAAAAGAATGAGTTCATTTGTCCTTTGCAGGGACATGGATGAAGCTAGAAACTATCAATCTCAGCAAACTAACACACGAACAGAAAACCAAACACTGCGCGTTCTCACTCATAAGTAAGAGTTGAACAATGACAACACATGGACACAAGGAGGAGAACATCACGCTCTGGGGCTTGTCTGGGGATTGGGGGCAAGGGGAGAGGGAGCATTAGGACAAATACCTAATGCATTCTGGGCTTAAAACCTAGATGACAGGTTGATGGGTGCAGCAACCACCATGGCACATGTTTGCCTGTGTAACAAACCTGCATGTTCTGCACATGGACTCTAAAACTTAAAGTAAAATAATAAATAAATAAAAAAGAAAACCACCAGATCTTGTGAGAACTAACTCACTATCACAAGAATAGCATAGGATAAACCAACCCCATTAGTCAATCACCTCCCACCAGGTCCCTACCTAAATACCTGGGGATTAAAATTCAAGATGAGATTTGAATAGGGACACAAAGCTAAACCATATCAGAGGCTGATCCAGTTTCTGAAGGTTCTTGGATCTCACACAAGAAAAAATTCAGGACAAGGCCACAGAGTAAAGTGAAAGCAAGTTTACTGAGAAAGCAAAGGACTAAAAGAATGGTTACTCCATAGGCAGAGCAGTGGCATGGGCTGCTTAACCTAGTATACTTAAACAATTATTTTCTGATTATATGCTAAAGAATGAGTGGATTATTCATGAGTTTTCTGGGAAAGGGGCAGAGAATACCTGGAACTGGGGCTTCCTCCCCATTTGAGATCAGTAACTTCTGGAGGTTTCCATGGCATTTGAAAACTGTCATGGTGCTGATGGGAGTGCCTTTAAGCATGCTAATGCATTATAATTAGTGTATAATAAGCAGTGAGGATGACCAGACGTCACTTTTGTTACCATTTTTGTTTTGAGGGGTTTTGACTGGCTTCTTTACTACATCCTGTTTTATCAACAGGGTCTTTGTCTAAGTACCATCTTCTGCAAGGATCTCTATTAATATCTTTAAACCAAAACTTATTCTTACTAAGAATGCGTTTGTTCTTTAGATATAAGGACATCAGGTTTTTCCTGGTTCTGTTCAGTAAACATTATTAACCTATTCCCTTAATGATAAATATTCTGTGACTAAGAATGCTTAACCTCCTGAGAATGCAACCCAGTAGGTCTCAGCCTTGTTTTATTTAGCCCCTATTCAAGATGGAATCACTCTGGTTGGAAGGCCTCTGCCAAGGGGACTAGATAATAACAACTATACTGAAATGAATATTGAACATTTCAGTTACATTAAAAGTGATCCTGTGATGTGTGTATTCCTATATAGAAAAATATAATATATCATTGCAAAAAACAATAATCTGATTAGGAGGGATGAGTCACTATAGATGGTTTAGACACAAAGTCAGAACACTGCTGTCTGTTACACAGTAGAGAACCATCAAATGCTAACACATTTGTACTTGACATTATGAGGAATTAAAAGACATCACTACAGGCACAAAAGCATTAACATCCTGGTGTGGAGGTTGAGCTGTAATTTGATATGTTGCCAAACAATACTACATTGTTTGCCAACTGTTGTAATTATTGTGTTAATTGTCACATTTTATTCTAAGTTCTTCACGTTAAAACTAAGAATTAACTTCTCAGTCCTAAAAGTTAATGGACTAGTAATTTTGCATAGGTTAGCATCCTGCTGAAAATAAATGTCTAAATCAATTCAGGAAAATCTTGGCAGCAATAGAAGTGTTCATGTAAGTTTTGTTATTATCATCCAGAAATGTCTTTCTCGTTGTCATCAATAATTTTATTTTATTTTATTTTACTTTATTTAATGTTATTTTATTTCATTAATTTGTTTTATTTTATTTTTCTGAGACAGGGTTTTACTCTGTCACCCAGGGTGGAATACAGTCGTGGGATCATAGCTCACTGCAATCTTGAACTCCTGGGCACAAGGGATCCTCCTGCTACAGCCACATGAGTAACTAGGACTAGAGGCACATGACACCATGTCAGGCTAATTTCCAAATGTTTTATGGAAATGAGATTTGCTTTGTCGCCCAGCTTGTCTCAAACTCCTGGGCTCAAGCAGTCCTAGCAATTTGGCCTCCCACAGTACTGAGATTACAGGTGTGAGCATTGCATCCAGGTAAAAATTTTGTAAATATATACGAAATTTAGAAAGTCTGCATGAGAAAACAAATTACAGGTACTAGATGAAAACTTTATTAAAAGAAGTTATGGAAAAATTTTAGGGATATTATCTCTTTAACTTAATTATATTTATTTTGATTCATCACTTTTATTTAGATCCAAAATTTTTAAAGCTTAACATGAAATTGAAGGCTTATTATATTGGCATTTCTGCAGTGCTAAAGTAATGATGATGATAAGATTGATAAATTATTAAAAAGATTTGGCTCTAGGAATTTTAAAAAATGACTTTGTTTGCAGACCAAATGTGAAGTTGTTGCTTGGCACATAAGCTAATGACCCAAACTAGCTGGCTTGAGTCTAATTCAATATCATCTTGTCGGCATTCTCCTCCCATGACAATACAAGAAAACAAAGCAATTCCCTAAAGAAGCGGGGTTGGGGAAGAGGAGTTGTTTCCTTAGTCAAATGCTACATTGTGGTCAGGTCTCCATTGTCAAAGTAAAACTAACATCTGATACAAAACTGTGAAGTACAGAAATCATTTTCTAATGACTCATACCAGTGACATGAATCAAAGGGAGTTCAGTAGAAATATATACTGAACTTTACAAAACAAGTAAATTTTTTTTCTATAAGCATATTTTGAGAAATAAGTTCCCCAATACAAGCTAGGAAATTATGTCCTCCTACTTCAAAATAGTAAGAAACAGTAATAGATCTCACAAAATAATTGTGTAACAATAGAGTGGAAGAAAGAATATGATTTGAGTCAGTAAGTGAATATCAGCCACAGAAATATACTGTAGATATATTTTCCCAAATCTGAATTATTAGATCAATTTTCTAACCTTTCAAGCTTCATATCACTTTTACAAGATTGTTCCCTAGTATAGTTTCATCAGGAAACATCTTTGGAACTGACATGGACAAATATGAATCAAAACAAAATGTGTACATGACATAGAGATGCTTAAAAATGAAAGATATATTTTAAATGTCTAGGTAGCTGTAGAAGTTCTTTGGCCTCAGTTTGCTTACAGATAAAATGTTGGGCTCTAAATCCAAGTCTAGATTTAGCAGTTATCATGTATCAACTGTGGAGATCAGCATAAATCTTTTTAATAAGTTTTTTTTAATGTACAGAAAAATTTTAAAGAGTATAGTTCTCATATATCCAACACTAACTTCTCCTGTTATGAATATCTTACATTAGCATGATACCTTTGTCACAATTAATGAGCAAATAATGATATACTTTCATTAACTGAAATCTGTACTTTATTTAGGTATCTTTGGTTTTTAGCTAATGTCCCTTTTTTTCCATTCCAAGGTCCCATCCAGGACACCACACTACTCTGAGTCGTTGTGTCTTCTTAGCCTCCTCCGAGCCATTTCTCAGGCTTTCTTTTCTTCTGATGACCTTGAAAAGTTGAGGAATACAGGCCAGATATTTTGTGAATATTCCTAAATTTTGGATTGCCTGATGTTTTTTCTCATGATTAGACAGAGGTTATGCATTTTGGAAAGGAAGGCCACAGAGATAAAGTGTCATTTTCATCACAGTGTTAAGGGTAGACACTGGCAATATCACGTTTACTGTTGATGCGAACCTTGATCATCTGGCTACATCAGTATTTGTAAGGTCTTTCCATTGCAAAGTTACTGTTTTTCCCCTTTGTCTCCTACACTCTTAGAAAAGAATTCCCTATGTACAGCCCACACTTAAGGAATGGGGAGTTATGCTGCACCCTCTCGAGGGCAGAGAAAATCGATGAATTTTTGGATTGGTATTGCACAAACAATTCAGCTATTCTCCCACTTCTGTTTATTCAATCATTTGCTTATAACAGTATAGACATATGGATATTTATTTAATACATGGAATTTTAATCCAATTCTACTTACTGTATTGTTGTTCCTGCTCTCCTTGTTCTGACTTTGGGCACCGGGAGTGTTTTGAAGAGCTCTTAGGCTTCTTTGTCATACTGGTATAAGTGTGGTGATTTTTTTATTGAGCACTGTCTTGCTTTCTGATATTAGAAGATGCTTCCAGAATCATCTTATATATTCCCTTCTCTAACCCTGCAATCAGCCTTGCCCCAAGTAGCCGCAGGTTCTTGTATTAAGTATTAGAAATCAGGATGTGGGTTATTGGTGTTAACATAATACTTAACACACTGGAAGATACAAAAGAGATTATGAGAGATTTTTTACAGTGAATGATACTGATTATATGATCAATAAAGCAGATTATAACCAGATTGTAAATAATCTTGAATACTAAACAAAATAAATTAGACAGAATATGATGGCTTATAAAAATTCATGGTCTTTTTTTATGAAGCAAGTAAGTGACATCATAAAAGCATTGACTAACATAACTAATAAATATCATTGATGTAATAAACAAACTTGATGCATAATGCATTTTAATATATGAGAACAGTGTTAAAACCTGGAAGTTTGCTATTTCCAGGGTATAGCTTATTCCCTGCAAAAGAGAATGTCCCCTTGCATAACCTGATTTGTCTGTCCTAACTTATCATTCTTGCACTCATTATTTGACTTATTTTTTCATTTCCGTTTCAAATAACTATCTGTTGAAATTTTTAAAATTCACTTTAAATTATTTGCTGAGAATCTAATGGTTACTTGAAAATTAAGTTGTTTTTAAAAAGTCTATACTCTTAAAACCTTGTATTTCAGTGATAAAAAGACAATAAAACAATAAATACTCAAATGCCAGAAAGTATGAAGTTGCATTACATTAAAAAAAACAATTAACAGAAAGTGATTGAGAAAGTAACTCTTTCGGAGAGGATAGTCACTTAAGACTTCTCCTATGATGCTACATTTAAGGGATGAACACATGAGTATGGTGCATACTAAATGGAAAACTATGTATACTGGCCCTGACATGTCCATTGATCAGTTTCAGGAGCATGTTTGGAGTGGTAGAGCTAAAACAAGGGTGGTAGAGATGAAGCAGGTTAGGGAGCAAATTACTGAGAGCTTTATTATCTTTTAGAAGAACATTGGATTTGTTCTAAATGTGAAGGAAGGACATCAGAAAGATTTGAGTAAAGAAGTAACATGATCTTATTTATATATGCAGGTATACATCTCTATCTATTTATCTATCTATATTTTTATTAAGTATAATTCCTGTAGTTATTGGCAAAGAAATTTCTAGAGATTGGGAACAAGCGGAAAAGCAGATAAATTATTTAGAATGTTATTGCAGCAACCCAGGCAGTAGATTATAAAGGACTGGATGAGCCTGTCAGTGGCAAAGGGAGTGAAAAATATTCAGATGTATAATTTATAGAGCATATTTTAAGATACTACACATTTAAAGAAGACTGGGTAGGATTTGCCAATGGTTAGGCTAAGGAATGAAAGAGAAAGAGAGGAAGCACATCTTTGGCTCTTATCCTCTTTCCTAAAATGAGAAAAATTAGGGAAGAAGCAGGTATTGAGGATGGCATCTTCTCTGTGCCAGGCATTCTACTAGACCCTAGACATAAAATGATTAACCCAGCTCACAATAATCTTATCATGATTGTACTCATAATTTGGCTAGGGAGACTGGTGTTTAATAATAGACAGATAGTAAGTAATTAACAACTATGATAAGAATAATGGAAGGAGGGTAGTTATAAATTTAAATTAGAAAGTAAAAGAATATCTCTTTGAGAAATGATTTTGAGTTTGAACTCTAGCAAGGTAAAGATGGGGGAAAAAAGATCACAAATGAAGGCTGGGAAGCAGCGAGGAGCATGGCAGAGGAGGGCAGGCATGGAAAATGAGGGTGAACTGAACTCTCCATGGAATAAAAGTGAGAAATTCATTACATGTGCTTTTATGTGGGTATATTTAAAACAGAACGTGTGTAGGAATATGTATGTTAAGCTGTAAATGTGTGTGGAGACATGACTTTTTCTGAATAATTTGTTGAAACTCTTATTTGTTAAAATTGTCTATTAATGGGCCCTATAAAAATTAGGTATGTACATTCTTTTCTTATTAAAATGCAACCTTTTTATCTTTTATTATCCACTGGTTGTCTAATTATATACTAATTAAAACAATAGCTGTCAAAACCATGTATATGTTCTAGATACCAAAAGCCCAGCATGAAAGACTGAATAAACATCTTCAGTGGGTTCCTCTCATCTGTCTTTCAACAACTAAACATGAAAAGAAAAAGGTTGACCTAAAAGACAATACCTAAATTAAGCTTTATATATTTTTGCTTCTGTGTATATGCATCTGAATTAGGTATCTTTCTCTATGTATTAAAAAAGACAATAAATGGCCTTATGAATTGTTCATTATTACATGTAATATCTCAAATCTAAATATTTGGTAATATTTTGCAGTTTGCATTCTATAGAGAGTATCTTTTTTCTCTTGATTGTAATAGGATCAAATCTAAGCAGACAAAAGGGGAAGTGGATCTATTTTTAAAGTCCTCTAGTTAACACACCTTTACAATGGATGTGCAGGAAAAGTCATCCCTTACATAACACCTTCCAATTGCTGACACCTGACAGCCATTTTGCTCATTATATCTCTAGTGAAAGCTTTGTGTGAAAGCTCAAAGCATAGAAAAAGGGCCAGGGAAGTTCCTAATAGCTGAAAATATTCCATTTGTCAGAGCCTGGCCTTGACTAAAAGGACACAGATTCAAGGTATCGCTGAGGCTGTAGTTGGGTACGTTCAGGAGTATAGAAATAATAAGAACTCCTCTCCTTTTTACTGGTTCTCTGAGGAGTCTCTTGTTTCATTATATTCCTTCCTTCAGACTATTGAGATGATCAATGTGTATATATCATTTGTTTTACAGAAAGAGAAAGTATATTCTAGTGCTTACCCAGGTTTCCCTACAAGGGTGGGACATCACTACTATCATGATCCTTGGAAAGCAGTGATTGTTAAGTCTCCATGGCCAAAAGGGTTCGCATAGGGAGAAATTATTTAAAAAGTAATTCGTATTTCAAAAGCTTCATTCGGAGCTCAGGTTTTTTTTTTTTCAAGGAACCTAGGAAGGAATGCCATGAAATTCTACAGACCTTGATTTATAAGGGAAATAACCAAATCTAATTTTTAATAGGTTCTAACAAAAGTTAGATTTTAGTAGAAAAGTTTTCCAGGAAGGTGTATTTTCAGATGATTCTTTGTATTCAGTAGATTCATTTGATTCTAAATGCAATGCTTCTCACCATTCAGACCATGAGATAAATAACAACAATGACTAAATATACTACTTTTTTAGTGACAGCTTCATTAAGGGAACTTTCTGGATATTGATTCTGTTAACATAAACACTGGCTATTCTGATATTTATGCTGTCTGTGAATAGAGACAGGTTTTTTGCTTTTGCTTTTTCATGACAGATCTTTATGCCATTTATTATCTTGCCTCGTTGCACTGACTAGGAATAACAATAAAGTGTTGAATCAGTATAGTAAGAACGATATTATTATGTTTCTGATTTTATTGTGAAAGCTATCCATCTTTAAGTCGGATTTTCTGCTATTCCAAATTTGCTGAGAGTTTTTACCATGAATGGATGTTCAATTTTGCCAGATTATTTTAATATCTGTTGTTATGATCATATTTTTCTTCTTTAGTCAATTATGTGATGAATTACCATAATTGATTGTCAAATCTTGAATCAGCCTTTCTTTGGGTATAATTTTTTCTTTTTTGTTTCTACTTTCTTAGGATAAAAGTTTATATCATTGAACTTACTGGTTTAACATTTTTATATTTTCTAACTGCATTTATTATATAAATGTACATCTAAGTAGTGATTTAGCTATATTCTACCAATTTTGATATTGTGTACATGAGTCATAATTTAACATCACCTATAGGTTCTTTAAAACTGCAAATTTCAGCAAAACGATGTATAAGGAAACCAATTTTACCATAGACTAATTTATACAAACGAGTTAAGTTCCTAAAATGTATCCTTTCTGGTCACAAAACCATCTGCAAACTTCTCAATAAAGACCAAAACACTTCTGATATTAAACATTCAAATAAATGTGAGATACACATGCAGTTAAAAAAGATTAATTAAAGCAAATAAGATAATTATTCACCCAGTTATTCCAGTTCGGGGGAGTAAGTGGCTGGATCCTATCCATACAGCTCAGGGCACAAGACAAGAACCACTGGACAGGGTGTCATCCCATCACAGGGCACACTCATGCACACACACACACGTGCCCACACATTCAGACACTCACACTGGGATGCATCAGAGAAGCCGAAATTCACCTATTGTGCACATCATTAGGACATGAGAAGTAACAATAGTACCCAGAATAAAACAAGGCAGACATGGGGAGAATGAGCATACTGCACAGACGGTGAATCATTTTTTCCCCCTAAACCACATTATAACAAAGGATGTTGAACAAAAAAACTATTTGAGAACCTGCTGCTATATTTTTCTTTTCATTTAGTTCATATCTTACAACTTTTCTTGACACTTTCTCTTTGACTCATGGGTTTTTTAGAAGAGTGTTAAATTTCCAAATATTTTTTAATTTTCTAGATATCTAATTATAAAATTCTAGTTTAATTATATTATTTTCAGAGAATAATCTTACTGATATGGTTTGACTGTGTCCTCATCCAAATCTCACCTTAAATTATAATAATCTCCACATGTCAAGGGACAAGGTGGAGATAATTGAATCATAAGGACAGTTCCCCCCATACTGTTCACTACTGTTAAGATCTGATGGTTTTGTAAAAGGTGGGACCAGATGGAGATAATTGAATCATTGGGGCAGTTTCCCCCATACTGTTCAGTACTGTTAAGATCTGATGTTTTCATAAATGGGAGTTTCCCTGCACAAGCTCTCTTGCCTGCCACCATGTAAGACATGACTTTGCTCTTCCTTTGTCTTCCACCATGATTATGAGGCCTCCCCAGCCATGTGGGTCTATGAGTCCATTAAACCTCTTTTTCTTTATAAATTACCCAGTCTCAGTTATTTCCTCATAAAATTAAGTATGAAAATGGACTAATATTCTTACTACAATTTTTATCCTTTAACATTTCTAAATTTTTAAAAAATATGGCCTATTTTACTGTATATTTTGTGTGTCCCTATAAAAATTATTCACTGTGCTCTTGAAATAATATTTCTTGAAGTTCTCTGTATATATCAATTAGGTTATATTGTTTGATAATATTTATATCTTCTATGTACACAATAATTTTCTGTTTTCTTATTTGATCAATTACTGAGAAAAGAATGTTAAAGTCTCTAGCTAAAATTGTAGCTTTGTCTATTCACCTTTCAGTTCTAACAGTTTTTGCTGTGTATATTTTGAAAATCTGTTATTAGGTCAACACCTGTTAGTATTGCTATGTCTTAGAGATTTAACTTCTATGTGATAATACCTCTTTTCATCCTTGGTAAACTTCATTGTTCTAAAGTCCAATTTTTCTGATGCTAAGGTAAATAATCCAGATTTCATTTGGTTAAATATGACATCCTGTATTTTTCTCCAGCATTATATTTTTGACCTATGGTTACATTTAAATCAACTTTCTTTTAGACAGCACGGATTTGGGTCTTGCTGTTTTCCTTTTTTATCAAATCTGACAACTCTTTTAATTAGCATATTCATACCACTGTAATAACTGAAAGTGTTGATTGATATGGTTGGATTAAGTTCAACTTGCTAGTTGTTTGTATTTTTCCATATGTTCATTATGTATTTTATCTTCTTTATGTCTTTTCATAGGGTAAATGAGAATTCTAAGCTTCAATTTTATTTCCACTATAGACTTGTTATTTGTACTCACTCAAATATCATTGTAATGATTGCCTTTGAGTTTAGAATATCCATCTTTATTTAATCAATGTCTATCTTAGTAACAGTTGACATATAGTATAAAGGAATAGTAATACAACATTAACAATTTCTACCTCTCATTTTTAGTGCTAGTGTTATCATATATTTTTACTTTAACAAATACCATGAACTAGCACTACAATTCTAATGACAATCACTTTAGACAATCACTTACCTTTTAGAGTGGTTTAAACTAAACATAATTTACTTTTATATACTTCATTTCTAGTGCTCTACATTTCTTCATGTTGATCCAGACTATTTTTTCATTTCATATTATATTTTCATGAAAAATTTTCTATAAATATTTTTATAGTATACACTTATTAGCAATGGATTTTCTCAGAATTTTGGTATTTTGAAGTCTTACTTTATCCTACTTTTCTGAAAGATATTTTTTCCTGGTATTCTAGGGTTGACAGTGTTTTTCATTTGTTTCAGCATTTTTAGATAACATGTCACTGTTTTCTGACTTGCATGGGCTGTGGTAAGAAGTCTGTTTGTCATCATTATCTTAATTTGAATGTTTGTAAACGTATATTTCTTCTCTGCGTGCCTTGAAGATTTTCTGTTAGTCTTTGGATTAAAGGAATTCAAATATGATTTATGATATAGTTTGGATGCTGTTCCCATCCAAATCTCATGTTAAAATGTAATCCCCAAAGTTAGAAGTAGAGCCTGATGAGAGGTGATTGGATTATGGGGGCTGATTTCTCCTGAATTGCTTAGTACCTTTCCCTTGGTACTGTCCCTGCAATAGTCAGTGAATTCTCCTGAGATCTGCTTGTTTAAAAGTCTGTGGCATCTCCTTCCTCTCTCTCTTGTTCCTGTTTTTGACCTATGACATATGACTCTTCATCTTCTATGAGTACAGGCTTTCTTGAGGATTCTACAAAAGCAGATGCTTCCTGTAAAGCCTGCAGAACCATAAGTCAATTAAACCACTTCTCTTTTTAAATTACTCAGTTTTAGGTATTCCTTTACAGCAATGTGAGAATGAGCTAATACAATACCCATGTGTATATTTTGTTATTGATATTTCCAGGTGTTTTTTGAACTTATTTGATTTATGATAATTCTCTTACATCAATGTTCACAAATTTTTAACTGTTATATTTCAAATACTTCTTCTGCCTCGTTCTTTCTCTCTTGCCCTTCTGGAATTTCAATACATATATGTTAGGCTCTTTGATATTATCTTACAGCTATTAAGTTTTTATTTTCTTTTATTTGTTTTGTTTCAACTTGTAAATATCTACTGACTTATCTTCAAGCCTGACTAATTCTTTCTTTAATATTAGTCGAGTAATTCACTGAAGGCATCCTTTACCTTGATTATCTTTTTAAAAAATTTTATTTTTAGCATTTCAGTTAAGCTTATTATTATACTTTTCATCTCTCTGCCAAAATTATTCATCTATCTTACACATAGCCCATCTTTTCCATTTGAGCCTTTAACATATTAATGATAGTTCTTTAAAATTCCCTATAGGCCCCTAAATTTTTTAATGCAAGTATTGTTATGTTGATTGCTTTGTCTCTTGGCAGTGGGTTTCTTGCCTTTTAATATGCATTGTCATTTAAAAAATTTTTAACCTGGACATCTTATTTAAGATGGAAAAAAACTGAAGTTAATATATTTTAAGTCCTTAAATGGATGTCTTTCCTCTGTTGGTGTTTTTAGTGTGAGGGTGGCAGTCAATCTAGTAAGACATGTGACTGGATTTGCGCATTATTACTGCTATGGTATTCTCAGTACAGCCCAGGCTTCACATCCATTTGCCAGAGAGTATTCTCAATCATCTCCTCCTTTAGCTTTAAGTGTTTTGCTTATAATTTGGTACTTGTTAGCTTGATGATAGGGTGGTGGAGGAGTTCTCTATCATGATTAAGCTTCAGACTTAGGCCCTGTGATCATGAGTATCAGAGATATGGCCTTCTCAGTGGCCCTGACTCTTCCTGACATAAAGTTCTGGACATGACATGTTTTCCTGATCCTCCTTCAACACTAAAATCTTCTTTTATTTGCTTCCCTCAGCTACAGAGTGTTTACTCCAGTACTCTAAAGGCAACAAGCTATATTTCCTATTCTCTACAAATTAAGGCTTTTGTTCTAGAAGGATGTGTCAAGAACAGTGTCAGGTCTAAAATTATACTGACTTAAAGCTAACAAGTGAGATTACCTCAATTTCATAAATGCAGTGAGAATCCTTCGTCAGAGGCAAAAGACTATTTTACCCACAAAGAAGCAAGCAGCCTGAACTTCCATGTCCACATTTTTTCTTATCGTCTCACTCCTGAATCCAATGGGTACAGCACAATGGGCAGCTAGGTGTCACAGGTAAGAAATCCAGAACTCAGGAATTGTGTTAGTCTGTTTTGCATTGCTATAAAGGAATTCCCTGAGCCTGTTTTACATTGCTATAAGGAATACCTAACTTATAAAGAGAAGAGGTTTATTTGGCTCATGGTTCTGTAGTTTGTGCAAACATAGCACACCCTTCACTTGGTTTCTAGCAAGGCCTCAGGAAGCTTTCAGTTACAGCAGAAGGGAAGAGGTGCTAGTGTGTCACATGGCAAGAGGGAGCAAGAGAGGTACTAGGCTCTTTTAATCAGCTCTGGCATGAACTCATTACTACAGGGAGGGCACCAAGCCATTCATGAGGGACTCTTCCCTCATGACCTAATCACCTTCCACTAGGCCCCACTTCTAACACCAGGGACCACATTTCAATATGAGATTTTGAGGGAACACACATCCAAACCATATCAGGAACTTGTAAGGAACAACATACAAACCTTCCTGACATGTTTTTAAATCATAGTGGCAGCAAGTGTAACCATCTTTTCTTCCTGAGAGTGGCACTTTATCTTCCAAGGCTGCTCACTATACAAATATTCTTGAAAAAATTCTGAAACAAAAGACAGTGTAAAGAACAAAGTTGTCTGCAAACAAAAACTCATGGACAATTATCTCTCAACCACAGGAGACAAGAGTAAAGAGATTGGAGGTAATTTTGTGCATCTTCTCCATCAGCTGCTGTTCTGTTATCCCAGAAACCATAAAGGAAGGTTTCTCAAGAATCTTACTAAGTGGGACTTGTGGAGAAAGAGCCTGCAATAGTGTACAAACAGCTTTTTTTATTCTTTAAAATTGTTTTGAAATCTTTAGGGTCCTCATATATTTTCATATATATTCAGTTTCCATTGATTTGTTAGCTATTTTTGCCTAATTTTCCCTACTTATTTAGGTCTCAGTATTTCTGTCCAAAGTAAAAAAAAAGTTCACATCCTATGTCTCTCTTAAGGGGGCTATCTTCTTAGATTCTGTGCTAGTTGGTTTTCCTGCAACTTTAGCTCTCTGATAAGCTCAAGAAAATGACTGGACTTGCAGGATTTATGGCTGTTTTCTTGTTCTAAAGGTAGGAGCAACACTTTTCAGTTCTTTTTATCTCTGAGGACAAACTCCAATTAAAAGTGTTCAGATTGTTTTAATAGCAATTAATTGACTAAAATCTTCACATAATCTTTCTATCTCATTGATAGAATGTATTCCAAGGGCATAAAAATAGAAATCTACCCTTAAGTTTTAATTTGTTTGAAAAAGCACTCTATGTTCCTAATATGCAATTACCTATTATGCTTTAAAAAGCTTTAAAGATATGTCATTAATACATAGATACTGTGCAACTTACAATACTTTGTGTTTATTTGGTAGCAGTCAAAAATCGTTGCTTGGATCTCATACTGCTTATTTATATAAGCAGTTCTATCCTATCACATTACATAGTGATTTAGAATATTTCCCTTTTTAGTTGGAGAACTAACATTCTGCCCTCTAACTGGCTACCTCATTTCCAAAAGATTTGTTTAGCTTCTTTCTTTCTACCTTTCAAAATTACTTTAAGTTTTCTCAAAGGCTATTTTTAGTAAATAAAATCATCATTCTCAACAAACTGACACAAGAACAGAAAATCAAAAACTGCATCTTCTCATTCATAGGCAGGTGTTGAACAGTGAGAACACATGGACACAGGAAGGGGAGCATCAGACGCTGAGGTCTGTGTGTCGGGGGGGACTAGGGAAGGGACAGTAGGTGGTAGGGAGTTGGGGAGGGATACCATGGGGAGTAATGCCAGATATAGGTGATGGGGATGGAGGTGGCAAACCACATTGCCATATATGTACCTATGCAACAATCCTGCATGTTTTGCACATGTACCTCAGAACCTAAAGTGCAATAAAAAAATATATATATATATAGTTTTAATAGCAATTTATTGATTAAACTCTTTACATATATATATATATATATATATATATATATATATAGAGAGAGAGAGAGAGAGAGAGAGAGAGAGAGAGAGAGAGAGAGAAAAGAAAATCAGTATCTAGGTTTCCAGGCAAAAGAATCAGTCTTTCCAGGCAAAAGAATCAGGGCAGTCATGGTCCTATGCCTCCCAGGTACTGCCTGAAAAGACTAGCTTAATATTGCTCATGACAGTCCATGCTCAAAGTAAAGGGCAAACTGAGGGAAGCCTGGATATAGGAGCTTTAAAGTAAATGTCAATGGTAGAATCTTTTTGTAACATGGCCATGGAAAATAATTTAATAATTAACTGTATAAGAAAATAAACTGTAGATGTGTCGAGCAAAACAGAAGTCTATTTTAACTTGTAACATATAAACATAAACCATTTGAAATATATAAAAGGCTGCCTATAAAATTATGAATATATCATAGTAAAATACCTTGCTTTTACTGGGTTTAGCTTTTTTATGCTTTTCTTAATCTTAAAAATAAAATTTTTGCTTTGCTTTGTTTTTTATTTGCAGCAACTAATTTCTATGGCTTTTACAAGGACAGTACTTTATGATTCCTTGGAGTGGTTTTCAAAGTTTTAAGAAATGTGTTTAATTAAACTAGCAATTTAAGAGTATCTATTTTCTATTTCCTGATATCTGATGGTAATTAATTCCTTTCATAAGAATATGCTTTTCAAATGTTCTGTTCATTTTCTTTGTGAGCAGCCTAATAACAGTAGGCTACTACTGTTTATTTTCTACTTTTCTAATAGTAGTTTCTGCTACTATTTGTGTAACAAAGAAAAGAATACATGATTTTTCAGGGATGATAAGGAACAGTAGTTAACACAAAAGGACTTTAAGAAGAGAAATTCAGTTGGATATCAATGGACTAGAGTTATCTTTTCACAATCTGGGAAGCTCTATAAACTCACATGAGAAACAAAGATGATTCAGGAATCCAGCACTCTGCCACAGCCCATGCTAATTTGTCTGGTATGTTTCACAGCAGAAATTTTTTAAAATGCAAATATGGACTTCCAGGCAAGATGTCCAAATAGGAACAGCTCCAGTCTGCAGCTCCAGTGAGACAAATGCAGAAGGCAGGTGATTTCTTCATTTCCACCTGAGGTACCTGTCTCATCTCATTGGGACTGCTTAGACAGTGGGTGCAGCCCACAAAAGGTGAGCTGAAGCATGGTGGGGCGTCGCCTCACCCAGGAAGTGCAATGGGTTGGGAACTCCCTCCCCTAGTCAAGGGAATATATGAGGGACTGTGCCATGTGTGACGGTGCATTCTGGCCCATATACTATGTCTCTGCAACCCACAGACCAGGAAATTCCCTTGGGTGCTTACAATACAAGGGCCCTGGGGTTTCAATCACAAAACTGGGCAGCAGTTTGGGCAGACACTGAGCTAGCTGCAGCAGTATTTTTTTTCATACCTCAGTGGTGCCTGATACACCAGCGAGACAGAACCATTCACTCCCCTGGAAAGGGGGCTAAAGCCAGGGGGCCAAGTGGTCTACATCAGTGGATCGCACCCCACAGAGCCCAGCAAGCTGAGATCCACTGGCTTGAAATTCTCACTGCCAGAACAGTAGTCTGAAGTCGATCTGGGACATGCAAGCTTGGTGTGGGGAGGGGTGTCCACCATTACTGAGACTTGAATAGGCGGTTTTCCCCTCACAGTGTAAACAAAGCCACAGGGAAGTTCTGACTGGGCAGAGAGCACCACAGCACCACAAAGCCTCTATAGCCAGACTGCCTCTCTAGATTCCTCCTTTCTGGTTAGGGCATCTCTGAAAGAAAGGCAGCAGCCTCAGTTAGGGACTTATAGATAAAACTCCCATCTTTCTGGGACAGAGCACCTGGGGGAAGGAGCGACTGTGGGTGCAGCTTCAGCAGACTTAAACATTCCTGCCTGCTGGCTCTGAAGAGAGCACGGATCTCCCAGCACAGTGCTTGAGCTCTGCTAAGGTACAGACTGCCTTCTCAAATGGGTCCCTGACCTCCATGCCGCCATCTCTCAGGAGAGGTTGACAGACACTTCATAGAGAAGAAGCTTTCAGAGGAAGGAGAAGGCAGATATCTTTGCTTTCTGCAGCCTCTGCTGGTGACACCCAGGCAAAAAGGGTCTGAAGTGGACCCCCAGCAAACTCCAGGAGACCTGCAGCAGAGGGTCCTGACTGTTCGAAGGAAAACCAGCAAACAGAAATGAATAGCATCAACATCAACAAAAAGGACGACCATGCAAAAACTTCACCCAAAGCTCACCAACAGCAAAGACCAAAGGTAGATAAATCCAAGAAGATGAGGAAAAGCCAGCTCAAAAAGGCAGAAAATTCCAAAAACCAGAATGCCTCTTCTCCTCCAAAGGATCAAAACTCCTTGCCAGCAAGGGAACAAAACTGAACAAAGAATGAGTTTGATGAATTGACAGAAATAGGCTTCAGAAGGTAGGTAATAACAAATTCCTCTGAGCTAAAGGAGCATGTCCTAACACAATGCAAGGAAGCTAAAACCTTGATAAAAGGTTAGAGGAATTGCTAAGCAGAATAACTAGTTTAGAGAAGAATATAAATGACCTGATGGAGCTGAGAAACACAGCACAATAACTTTGTGAAGCATACACAGTATCAACAGCTGAATCAATCAAGTGGAAGAAAGAATATCAGAGATTGAAGATCAACTTAATGAAATAAACTGTGAAGACAACATTAGAGAAAAAAATGAAAAGGAATGAACAAAGCCTCCAATAAATATGGGACTATCAGAAAAAACCAAATCTATGTTTGAATGATGTACCTGAAAGTGATAGGGAAAATGGAACCAAGTTGGAAAACACACACAGGATATTATCCAGGAGAACTTCCCCAACATAGCAAGACAGGCTAACATTCGAATTCAGGAAATACAGAGAATATCACAAAGATACTCCTTGAGAAGAGCAACCCAAGACACATAATTGTCTGATTCAGCAAGGTTGAAATGAAGGGGAAAAAAATGTTAAGGGCAGCCAGAGAGAAAAGTTGGGTTACCCACAAAGGGAAGCCCATCAGACTAACAGTGGATTTCTCTGCAGAAACCCTACAAACCAGCAGAGAGTGGCAGGCAATACTCAACATTCTTAAAGAAAAGAATTTTCAACCCATAATTTCATATCTACCCAAACCAACCTTCATGAGTGAAGAAGAAATAAAGTCTTATACAGACAAGCAAATGCTAAGAGATTTTGTCAGCACCAGGCCTGCCTTACAAGAGCTCCTGAAGGAAGCACTGAATATATAAAGGAAAAACCAGTACCAGTCACTGCAAAAACATACCAAATGGTAAAGACCATCGACACTATGACAAAATTGCATCAATGGGCAAAATAACCAGCTAGCATCATAATGACAGGATCAAATTCACAAACAATAATATTAACCTTAAATGTAAACAGGCTAAATGCCCCAATTAAAAGACACAGCCTAGCAGATTGGATAGTCAAAACCCATCTGTGTGCTATATTCAGGAGACCTATCTCATGTGCAAAGACAAACATAGGCTCAAAATAAAGGGATGGAGGAATATTTACCAAGAAAATGGAAAGCAAAAAACATCAGGGGTTGCAATCCAAATCTCTGATAGAACAGACTCTAAACCAACAAAGATTAAAAAATAAAAGAAGGGCAATACATAATGGTAAAGGGATCAATGCAACAAGAAAAGCTAACTGTCTTAAATATATGCACCCGATACAGGAGTACCCAGATTCATAAAGCAACTCCTTAGAAACCTACAAAGAGACTTAGACTCCCACACAATAATAGTGGGAGACTTTAACACCCCACTGTCAATATTAGACAGATCAACAAGATAGAAAATTAACAAGGATATTCAGGACTTTAACTTAGGTCTGGACCAAGCAACCTAATAGATATCCACAGAACTCTCCACCCCAAATCAACAGAGTATACATTCTGCTTAGCACCACATTGTACTTATTCTAAAATAGACCACATAATTGGAAGAAAAACACTCCTCATCAAATGTAAAATAACAGAAATCATAACAAACAGTCTACCAGACCACAGAGCAATCAAATTAGAACTCAGGATTAAACTCATTCAAAACCACACAACTACATGGAAACTGTACAACCTGCTACTGAATGACTATTGGATAAACAACAAAATTAAGGCAGAAATAAAGATGTTCTTTGAAACCAATGAGAACAAAGACACAATGTACCAGAATCTCTGGGACACAGCTCAGTGTTTAGAGGGAAATTGATAGCACTAGATGCCCACAGGAGGAAGCAGAAAAGATCTAAAATCGACACCCTAACATCACAATTAAAAGGACTAAAGAAGCAAGAGCAAACAAATTCAAAAGCTAGCAGAAGGCAAGACATAACTAAGATCAGAGCAGAACTGCAGGAGATATGAGATACAAAAACCCTTCAAATAATCAATAAATCCAGGAGCTGGTTTTCTTGGAAAGACTAACAAAATAGACAGATCACTAGCCAGACTAATAAAGAGGAAAAGAGAGAAGAATCAAATAAACACAATAAAAAAATGATAAAGGGGATATCACCACTGGTCTCACAGAAATACAAACTACCATCAGAGAATACTATAAACACCTCTATGCAATAAACTAGAAAATCTGGAAGAAATGGATAAATTCCTGGACTCATACACCCTCCCAAGACTAAACCAGGAAGAAGTAGAATTCTTGAATAGACAAATGACAAGTTCTGAAATTGAGGCAGTGATTAATAGCCTACCAACCAAAAAAAGCTCAGGACCAGACAGATTAACAGCCAAATTTTACCAGAGGTACTAAGAGGAGCTGGTATCATTTCTTCTGAAACTATTCCAAATAATAGAAAAAGAGGGACTCCTCCCTAACTCATTTTCTGAGGCCAGCATCAGCCTGATACCAAAACCTGACAGAGACACAACAAAAAAAGAAAATTTCAGGCCAATTTCCCTGATGAACATCAATGCCAAACTCCTAATTAAAATACTGGCAAACCAAATCCAGCAGCACATTAAAAAGCTTATCCACCAAGATCAAGTTGGCTTCATCCCTGGGATGCAAGACTGGTTCAACATATGCAAATCCATCAATGTAATCCATCACACAAACAGGACCAATGATAAAAACCACACGATTATCTCAATAGATGCAGAGAAGGCCCTCGATAAAATTCAGCACCCCTTCATGCTAAAAACACTCAATAAACTAGGTATTGATGGAAAATATCTCAAAATAATAAAAGCTATTTATGAAAAACCCACAGCCAATATCATACTGAATAGGCAAAAGCTTGAGGCATTCTGTTGGAAAACCGACACAAGACAAGGATGCCCTCTCTCATCACTCCTATTCAACATAGTATTGGAAGTTCTGGTCAGGACAATCACGCAAAAGAAAGAAATAAAGTGCATTCAAATAAAAAGAGAGGAGGTCAAACTATCTCTGCTTGCAGATGACATGATTGTATATTTAGAAAACCCCATGATCTCCAGCCAAAAACTCCCGAGGCCAATAAGCAATTTCAGCTAAGTCTCAGGATACAAAATCAATGTGCCAAAATCACAAGCATTCCTATACACCAGTAATAGACAAACAGAGAGCCAAATCATGAGCAAACTCCCATTCACAATTGCTACAAAAATAATGAAATACCTAGGAATACAACTTACAAGGGAAATGAAAGACATTTTCAAGTAGAACTACAAACCAATGCTCAAGGAAATAAGTGAGGACATAAACAAATGGAAAAACATTCCATGCTCATAGATAGAAAGGATCAATATTGTGAGAATGGCCATACTGCCCAAAGTAATTTATAGATTCAATGGTATTCCCATCAAGCCTCCATTAACTTTCTTCATAGAATTACAAAAAGCTACTTTAAATTTTATATGGAACCAAAAAAAAAAGAGAGTATAGCCAAGACAATCCCATGCAAAAAGAATAAAGCTGGAGGCAACACACTACCTGACTTCAAACAATATTACGATGCTCAGTAACCAAAATAGCATGCTACTGGTACCAAAACAGATTTACAGACCAATGGAACAGAACAGAGGCCTCAGAAATAACATCACACATCTACAACCATATGATCTTTGACAAACCTGACAAAAACAAGTAATGGGGAAACAATTGCCTATTTAATAAATGATGTTGGGAAAACTGGCTAGCCATATGCAGACAACTGAGACCGGACCCCTTCCTTATAGCTTATACAAACATTAACTCAGATGGATTAAAGATTTAAACATAAGACCTAAAACCATAAAAACCCTAGAAGAAAACCTAGAATAACATTCAGGACATAGGCATGGGCAAAGACTTCATCACTAAAACATCAAAAACAGTTGCAGCTAAAGTGAAAATAGACAAATGGGGTCTGATTAAACTAAGAGCTTCTGCACAGCAAAAGAATCTATCATCAGAAAGAAAAACAACCTACAGAATGGGAGAATATTTTTGCCATCTCTCCATCTGACAAAGGGATAATATCTAGCATATACAAAGAACTTAAACAAATTTACAAGAAAAAAACAAACAACCCAATCAAGGTTATGAACAGACATTTTACGAAAAAAAGACATATTTGTAGCCAACAAACGTATGAAAACAAGCTCATCATCACTGGCCATTAGAGAAATGCAAATCAAAACCACATTGACATATCTTCTCATCCAGTTAGAATGAAGATCATTAAAAAGCCAAGAAACAACAGATGCTGGAGAGGATGTGGAGAAATAGAAACACTTTCACACTGTTGGTGGGAGTGTAAATTCATTCAATCATTGCAGAAGACAGTGTGATGATTCCTCAAATATCTAGAACTAGAAATACCATTTGACCCAGCAATTTTATTACTGGGTATATACACAAAGGATTATAAATCAACCTACTACAAATACACATGCACATGTATGTTTATTGCAGCACTGTTCACAATACCAAAGAGTTAGAAACAACCCAAATGCCCATTAATGTTAAACTGGATAAAGAAAAATACACTATGGAATACTATGCAGCCTTAAAAAAGAATAAGTTCATTTCTTTTGCAGGGACATGGATGAAGCTGGAAACCATCATTCTCAACAAACTAACACAGGAACAGAAAATCAAACACCACATGTTCTCACTCATAAATGGGAGTCGAACAATGAGCACATATGGGCATGGGGAGGGGAACATCACACAATGGGCCTGTCAAGGGATGGGATCAAGGGAGGGATAGCATTAGGAGAAATGGTTGATGGGTGCAGCAAACCACCATGGTACATGTATACCTATGTAACAAACTTGCACATTCTGCACATGTATCTCAGAATTTAAAGTATAATTTAAAAATAGAAAAAATATAAAAATAAAAATGCAAATATTTCTTTTCAAAACATTTTAATGCTGTCTCTATTATTGACTTAAAATAACAATAATAGATACACTATTAGGTTTTATATTTATTTCATTACATAAGTTCTGAAATATATGTGACAAAAACAGTAAATACTGTTTTTTTGACATGTGACCTTGGTTATCTACTTGGCTTGATGCAAGCAAAATAATCATTTGTTGGATAATTTGAATCATGCTAGACATACTAACATATTTGTGGGGTGATAACATCAATATTGTTTTAAAGATTTTATAAATTCATTTCAGGATATATTAATTAATATGTAACAAGATGTTCTGCTAGGCAGAGATGCAGTTTCGAAGACAATTTAGGTGAGTTTGCATATGAGGGGGTCATGGTAAACATGTAAGCCAACAATAAAAGTAAATGTGTTCCTGGTGTAAACTAGGCCCTGAATGATTATTGTTTAATTCAGGTATGTATGTTTTTGTAAAATATGCCTTTATTTTTGAGAGACAATGCTACAAGATGTAGAAGTTAACATTCAGCATTTTATGAAAGAGGAATATCAAAGTGAACTTTGAAGAATTAACAAAAAGATGAGATTCTATTTAGGATGTGGATAATAGGCATGAAGAAAATGAGGTGGCAAGTGATATGATTAGACTTGAGGTGATCAAAGCAGCTAGAAAACAGAGTGTAGAAGATACTTTAACGTGAATGATGAATCTTCCAAAGGTGATGACAAGGAACAGGCTGGGGCTTAAATCTTCTCGAAAGCAGAAACTGTATCTCATTTAATGCTTTAACCTTAGTATATAGCGCTGTGAATAAGTCACATTAAGTCACATTAAGAATTCAAAAACTCTATGGAGGTACAGACAAGGAATAAAAAAATAAGAAGGAAGGAAGAAATAAGAAATATTATAAAGTTCCTTGTGATATTACGGGTCACTATGTCATAAATGACCTTCAAAATTGAGACTGTTAGGTGAGAAGAAGCAGAAAGATTTTCAAGGTTGAGAAGGAAGTGTGAAAAACACAATTATTTTTCCAGTAGAAATATTTTTAAAGGATGACAGAAATGACCTGTATTGAAGAATGTCCAAAGAGATCATTTGATTGATCTAATATCAGTTATTGAAATTAAGTGAAATAATGTTCAAAATGGAGTTCTAAATATATTATAGAATAATTAACTTTGTCTGTTTTCTAATTTAGCCCTCAGTCAGCAAAAGTATTAGCTACAATTATAGCCTAAGAGTTTGATTTGAATCCATACTCAGCAAATTGATGGGTCATTCTTATTTCTCTCTGGTAAATCACATATTTACACACTACAATACTTTAATTCTAAATTGACATTACAAACTAAGATAAAAATTCAGCTTTTAAAAACACAATATTCATGAAGGTCTCTTATAAGGTTAGGTAATAATTTAACTCCTTCATCATGTTCCTGTAAATTGTTCCCAAATTCAAGGATAACTTTATTATAAATTCACAGGTGTTACACCATTTGTTATAAGTAGAATATTTGCAAGGTAAATAAAATGCTTTGACATTTGGGTACTTTGACATTTTCCATTGATATTAATGATGCTATAAAATTGTCATGCAGAATGCCATTTACCCATTGAGCAATGCTTATTAATTATAAACGTTATGTAATCCATTTTAGATGTAAAGGTTATGTGTTCTTTTTATTTTGCATTTTGATTAAATCTAAATCAGTACACAGACAGAACCATTATAAACTCAAATGTGAACTTTAAATAGGATTTTAACTTCAGGGATTTGCAAGGCAGGAAAACTACAAAGGCATTGAGAAAATCAGAAACACACACACACACACAGATATTTTATCACATATCACTTCTCCCCTCCACCTTCCACTAGGCCCCAGTGTCTACTGTTCCCTTCTTTGTATCTATATATATTTAATATACACATATTTTATCACATATGTGTGTTTATATGTTTTCCATAAGCAATAGCATTGCTTTTGTGAATTTCATGCCTCACCATATACGATGAAGAAAATACGAAGGTGAAATTGTTCAGATTACTATCATGGGAAGTTTTACTTGAATGTGTGATTAGACTGAGGGAAAACATAAAAAAAATCTTATGGGTCAAGAACATAAATATTTAATGATCCCCTTTTCAAAGGAGAATTATTTGATGTGATGTATTTCAATAGAGGCTGACAAACAGGCTTGAGTTGTGAACCTGATTTGAGTCAGAAGTGAACAGAACCTCGCCACTTTGGAAATACTTTTCTATAGTACTTTGCAAGCATGCAAATGAGAAAAGATTGTATTTTGTCTTTATGTTTTCTTTATTATTCTTTTTTGTAGCATCCAAGATATATTTATATTGATTAACTGTCTCACATATAATAATATTGGCTTATATTTTGGATGCACAGACTTTACTATGTTAACATGATGAGTCTCATGCATAATGTTGAAAAACACAGTAGCTTTACACATAAACATTAAATTTGGAGTTGGATTTTTTGGAAGTCATGATGATTACATTTAAAATCCATGTTTATTTTCAAATGTAGGAGTCATTTGTTTTGATCTGTCTCCTGTGTTTTCTGTAAATAGAGAGTAAAACATCGCTTAAAAATTATTTTTGTACTTAAGCTTTCTGCTTCTAGTGTTATTAAAAATGTAAAATTGCTCTATTTTGTTTCTAATAATTGTAAGACATACCCTGAAATACTCACACGCATAGAGTTAAAAAAAACAGTGGCCTATGAAGGAAATTTAGAAATTGTTCAGAAAATATCATATCTTAAGTAAAAGGAAAAGAAGTCTCAGAGTATGGGTTAAAAATCTTCTGATTTGACTACAGAAGAGTGATATAATATGACTTGTGTTTAATGTTATTTTTATTTTGTTTTAATTAATTGATGTATTTATTTTTTCTTTACAACTTTTATTTTGGTTCAGGGGTGCATGAGAAGATTTGTTACATGGGTATATTGCATGTTGCAGGGGTTGAGGTTACAGATTATTTTATCACTCAGGTAATTAGCATAGTACCCAATAGGTAGTTTTTGGATCCTCATCCTCCTCCCCACTCCACCTTCCAGTAGGCCCTGGTATCTATTGTTCACTTCTTTGTATCTATACACATTTAATGTTTAGCCCATTTATAAGTGAAAACATGTGATATTTGATTTTCTGTGCCTGTATTAGTTCATATAGAATAATTGCCTCTGGCTCCATCTACATTGCTGCAAAGGACATGATTTCATTCGTTGTTATGGCCACATAGTATCCCATGGAGTATATATGTCACATTTTCCTTATCCAGTCAACTATTGATGAGCATTTAGGCTGATTCCATGTCTGTACTATTGTGAATAGTGCTGAGAATAACATATGAGCACAAGCATCTGTATGGTAGAATGAATTATATTATTTGGGTATATATCCAGTAATGAGATTGCTGGATTGAATGGTAGTTGTTTTAAGTTCCATAAGAAATTTCAAGACTGCTTTTCACAGTGGCTGAACTAATTTACATTCCCACCTGCAGTGTATAATCATTCTTGTTTCTCTGCAACCTCGTTACCATCTGTTATTTTTTCACTTTTTAATAATTGTCGCTCTGACTGGTGTGAGATGGTATCTCATGGTTTTGATATATATTTTTCTAGTAATTAGTTATGTTGGGCATTTTTTCATATGCTTGTTGGTCATGTGTGTGTCTTCTTTTAAGAAGTGTCTGCTCATGTCCTGTGCCCATTTTTTTATGTTTTTTTTTTGCTTGTAAATTTAAGTTCCTTATAGATTATGGTTATTAGACATTGGATATATAGTTTTCAAATAAGTATTTTCTCCCACTCTGTAGGTTGCCTGATGTTATTTTTCATACTGTTGAGTTGAGTATATATAACAGAATTAACTACTTGTTTTGTTTGTTTCATTTCTTTGTTACTTCTTGTCAATATTTCTAGATTTTCTTTATTGTATACTTAAAATTTTGCTAAGAGGAGAGATTTTATGTTTTGTTTTTATCACATCATAATGATAATAATAAACAAAGAGAGTTGGTAAAAAGCATAAGAAATGTAACTAGATGAACACCCTGAACTCAGTAATCAGAAGAACTGGAATCAAAAGTATTTGTCCAATTCCGTGAAAAGTGATGTTGGTATTTTGATAGAAATTGCACTGAATCTGTAGTCTATTTGGGGAAGTATGGTTATTTTAAAGATATTGATTCTACCAATTCATGAACATGGAATGTTTTTCCATTTGTTTGTGTCATCTATGATTTCATTAATCTGTGTATTGTAATTCTCCTTACAGACAAAAGTTTGGGCTATTCTCTTTAGCAACTGGTAAATAGTTTGTCTTTTATTTTAAAAATAAAGACAAAACCAAGAGAAGTCACTGAAGTATTTTACACAGACAAGTGGCATAATCTGAGTTATATTTTTAAAAAAATCACTTGAGTCATTGTATAGAATATATACTATAGAAGTTCAATAGTGGTAGCAAAAAATCCAGAAAGGACACTATCGTATACAATGGTGATTGTGACTTGGACCAAGATATTAATGAAAGGAGTAAGAGTCTGCAATTATTTCAAAGATAACAACCATACAGTTCGATGACCAGTTTGGAGTTGACAAAAAAAAAAAAGATGAGTCAAACAAAGTCAACATATTCTAAGGTGTAAAGCCAACTCATAGTGCAATAGAAATACGTATTGTGTTCCTGAATAACAAAAAGTGACCTCCACTTAGTACTACAAAGAAAAGCATGACAATTTGTACACATAAAGACGCAAAGTATAAAGGAATATGTAATAACTAAAAATACTTAAGTGAAATATATTTATATATGAGAAATTGTCATTGCAGAACTGTCTATAGTTTGTACACTTCAAAAGACAATCAGCTAATTGAGGATATTTGTGAAAGCTAACACAATAATACTAAGACAAATGCTCTTCATGTGTCAAGTAAATGAAATTTTTAATGGTGACATTAGATTCACTTTCAAATGAGAAGCACAATTACAATATTACTAGAATGAATGTATATGGCAAAATCAACTTACAGTAACTCTGTATATAAGTCATCCATATACAGTGATTCTGACTTTTATGAACTATTTCTACTTTTTCCAAAATTTCAAGTAAAAGAAGCTCATTAAGAAAAATTTCAACTAGAATGGCTCAAAATATACTACTCTGTCAAAAAAAAGAATAAATAAGAATTATATTTGGTTAAATCTTTCAGTTCACAAATGATACTTGCGTGACTGATATTCAAATAATTTGGAATTAATTTGTTTGCTTTTTTTTTTTTTTTTTATTACCAGAGATATAATAAAGAAATTTAAGACAGAAACTACCCAGGATGGGTAGACTAAAAAATGAAATTTATTGCTGCAACAAATTTTATTGCATAATTTTTTCAATACACTGTGTATGTAGAAATGGGTGAAAAGAGTTTTAACAGTGAGTAACCAGTATGTAATTAATTTTTTAATATATGATATATTACTTCTCACGATGACTCTATGTCCATTTTGTTGATATCTCACTATTATGGTGAGAAAACTATAAATGGAGTTCAGCAAGATTTAAGTAACTTGCTTTTAGTTTACTATGGTAACACATTGTTGAATCCATATTTAAATCCAGTTTAGCTCTACGGTGAAGTCTTCATTGAGTAATCTTAGCTAATGATATAAATTAATTTTCCAGTCATGAAAGTATTCTGTATATATAGATAACCAGAAAAATTATTTTGATATTATGTTTATTTATCATTCTTAGAGAGAACAGATGACTAAATCACAATTTAAAAGAAAAATATCAGTAATTATGTAACAATAATATTCTCTTATTTTGCTATTTATCCTTTGTTTATGCAGCTTGAAAAAAGTAATTTATCCTTACCTATTTTATCATATTCTGGAAGATGTGTTGAACTGGATAATTTCACCAAGCTTTTGATAACATTATATGCTACCTTATTCCTTGGGATATGCTATTGTCTACAATTTAATTACTGAATTATCACATATTTCCATGTGTATATTCATAAATTGAATCTATTGTCAGCCATTTATTTTTTCTGCTATGACAAAAAAAGAAAAATCTATTTCTACCACATGCTGCTGAAACAATTTTTCTTCTTTGTTGGCTTTAGGATTACAGGAAGTTGTCTTTAGTGTTTGTCATTGTTAGCAAACACATTTGAAAACATTACTATTTGTCATTTGCATAAGACATAAAAATGCCTTACTTGTTACAAGCTCTTATTCTAGGAAACAATAATTTAAAATGATAGAGAAGCTAAAATTAACTTTAGTTTGGTTTTCTTGTTCCTAAATAAACTTCATTCACATCTTTATTAAATGCTCGTATAACATTCGGTTTAAACCGAATTCTATCTACTGGGACAAATTCTAGCCAAATGGTTCATAAAATATAACTTAACTTGTATCAAAAACAGCTTTCACTCAGTTTCATACTAGTTGTGGCATATTTTGATACACTTCAACCCAAAACACCTCAAGTTTTAGCAATCTGGCTCTAGGAGGTAATACATAAAACTAGTGGGTTTAACAATCTGACTTCAGGAGGGAATACATAAATTTGACTAAAGTTTTTAACATTTCTCATCAATAACTAACCAGATAATGGTAATATACATTGCTTCAGGGTGACAAAATTGTAAAGAACTGTTCTTGCTTTCTCTCTTATTTTAGATATGTGTGAGATCATTAGCCTCTGAGCCCTTGATACAGGAACTAATAAGGCTCCTGAGTCACAGAATTTATAGCTTGTTCAGATAGTGCATGATATCATCTAATCTTATCTACTAAATTCACTACTCTGGTCAGTAATTCTCAAGTTAGTCATATAATGGAATTGTATCTGACTTCAAATTAAGCCCATTAATTTAACTGCTAATATACATTATGATGCTCTTCCTAACAAAATTTGAGAATTCATGGGTAAAAATAAAGCTACATTCCTTCAGATTAAATACCCTAGTTTGACCTTGCAGTTCAATGAAACTTTCTTACCTGACAGATGACAAAATGGCCATCATTACAAGATGAATATTAAAGTACTAATATTTCAAATAATGTTTTGGAATACGAGTTTACCTGAAATAATTCAAACATGGCAAGCTATATAGAAGGGTTAAAACCAACTATGAAGGAATATTTTCAATATACTAAAACTGAAGAAGGAGCTATGATATGATTGATTCCTAGATAATCTTGTATTTGTCATATAAACCTCCTGAGAGTAATACTGGTCTATCTATTGCTAACTGTCCTTGTCACCCACTAGAGTATACATAGAGAGTGGAAATGATTAACTTAAAGGCAGAAATAACTATTTAAATTAGATACTTCAGACATCCTTTTAGAATAGACTTATTGCTTGGCATAATATGTTCAAATAACTTCCATAAGCTTGTTTGTATTTAACTTGCCATTCCGTTTGCTCAAATAAGGTAACTTAACAAAAAACCCCAATGATGGTTCTGCAATAGTTTAGAGGGACTCTATCATGTTAGTTCCTTACAGAACTAATTTTTGCTTTTATTCCATCAGGCTACATTGAGGAATAGAGAATACACATCCCTAGGAAACTCATTATTGTAGTTACTTGTAGAATCGTTGTTGAAGATGTCACACATTAATTAGCATGGTGTTCTCTTTATGATGACTCATGAGAGCCATGATTCTTATATTTCAAGGCTGGAAAAATCTTAATTTCTCTTGATTTCAGTTTTAATCTTCTGCTCACTTCTAATATGCATTTTGTACTTTAGCATGTGCTGTTATTCTATTTTCTATTTTCATATTTTCTTTGTACAACTATGAACATTTCATTTTTATAATTTAAAATTTGTATCTAAATAATTATAAAGTACACAGTATTGTTTTTTCACTCCCACATTGTAGTCTGAATATAGCAGCATAATTAATAAATTTATGGAAATTTTACAAGTGAAGTTCTCAAAAGTTAGTTTTTATGTCATTCATGATAAAATTCAGACCTATAATTTTTAAAAATGTAATAATTTTTGTGGTCCACCCAGCTATAGAGTTTCATGGCCTTCTTGAATTGTTCAATTAAATAGCTCATTACAAGAAGAGAAATACTGCAGTTAATGGGAAATGGGAATTTAAATAAGATTATCTTCTGAATTTATATGACTTTGGGATTTAGAGTACCTTTTAATATTCAATTTTTAAATATACAATATATAAATAACGACAACCTGCCCAGCCTTGATTGCCATAGAGCAAGATAGTTATATAAAAGAAATTTACTAAAAGTAAGGTAATATTCAAACCACCTATCAAAAACAACATTGTTTGAATGACTTTGGCTAGCCACTATGCTAATATATGCTGAATATACATTCGTAAACAGACATAATTCATGCAATTGGAACTAAGAGAATAGTGAAAGCAGACAGTACATAACCATATCATTAAATCTTTAATTACAACTTGTGATAAATGATAGAAAAATCAGGTGCTACAGATTGGATGGCTACGATATGCCTCTTTGAGAAAAATGACACAAAGATGTATACCTGGAAAAGGAGAAACAATTAAAGATGTGACTATTCTAGGTGAAAGTACTCATGTGCACTAGGTTCACAGATGAAAAAAGAACTTGTTATATGTGAAGAATTGATATAAAGGCCAACGTAAGGGAGGCAAAAAGTGGAGTCTGATGCAGTTAGAGACGTGGGTGCCTTCTGTTCATCATAAGGCCTTACAGTTCATGTTAATGATTTCAGATTTACCTCTAAGAGGATGTAAAGCCATTGAGATGTTTTAATTTCAAGTGAAATTATCAGGTTTATGTTTTTAAAGATGGTTCTTGTTACCATGAAATAATGAATTGAATAAAACAAAGGTGAGAACAGGGAGATCAGCTAAGGGTATATTGCAATTACTCAGACCAAAAACAATGGTTTTTGCACTAAGGAGATGATACTGGGTGACAAGTTATGTGTTTTTTACCCTTGATTTTGTAAGAAAATAGAAGTGGAACTTCAAGATGATAGAATCAATATTAGTGACTAAGAAGAAAGGGTCATCAAAATTGATTTCATATTACAGTTCTGACTAACTCCATAGATTCTGAAAAGCTATGTAGAAGAGAACATAACTAAAATTAAAATAGAAAATCATTATATAGTGGACCACACTTTGCCTGATTTTTCTGACTTAAAGGTGGCAAATTTTCTAAAGCAGGTTTTACTTTTAAGTGTCTTGTTCGGAAATACTTTTTCCTATATATTGAGCACTGCTGCTGAATTACATTATAGATTTTCTTGGTGCCTAAATTCATCAAAGTGAAGTCTTTCATTATGCTCCCAATGTCACCTGAAAAAGAGAACTACTGAAGAGTGAAGTAAGCAGTGTTGCTTTGTAGAGGGGTTAAGTGAATGACTTGGCTCATGACACCTTCAACTTTGTACACAAAAATCAGCTTATACAGCACTGTTAAGAAAAAGAACAAGAACAACAAAAAACCATGGCTGGAGTTTGGCATATACTATGCCACAAAATAAACCTCAGTAAGGAAAAAAGGAGTAAAATGAAGGATTTTCCTTAAAAGTTAAAAACTTAGAAAAAGAACAACAAAATAAAAGGAAACAGAGAGAAATCCATTCTGCATAAAATACATTTATTTATGAGTAGAAAACAAAGCACGTAGAAATAACAAACAGTATCTCACTAATCTAATTAAAAAATATTAATATATAAGTCATTAATTTATAAAATATGAAATAAAGTAATATCAAAAGAGAAAAAACAGTATATTAGTTTTATATCTTCATATAAATATTTTTGAGGAAAATGACAACTCTCTAGGAAACTATAATTTATCAATATTACCCTAGTTTTAAAAAAAAACTCTTAAGAGTTAATTCCATGGAAAACAAGTAGAGAATGTTATCAAAAATCCCTAAAAAAATGATATTACAAAAAAAGTGCCAAATTTCAAACCAAGCAATGTAAAGGATACTTAAAGGAATAGAAAAAGCAAATATAACTTATAAAGACTGCACACACACACACACACACACGTACAAACAACATCCTAAGCATTCACTTCACTTATGTATAATAAATGCAAAAATTCTAAACAAAATGCTAGCAAGCAGAAGACAATATCACCTCAACAAAAATACTTCATGATCAAGTTATGTTCATTTCAGTAATAAAAAAGATGTTTCAAAGTTACGTACAGTTCTTATGCATTTTTTCAAACCAAGACATTTTTAAGAGTAAAAGAATTGCTCATCAATTATATCAGGCATTAGCACAAAAGACACACACTGCGTAGGTTTTGAGGAAGCTAGTAGTTTTTCTTTCTTCATAGTATGTGCCATGTATTATATTTGTAATTTATTGTAGTGGTACAATTTCTTTTTTAACAGCTACCACCGATGCTATATTTTAAGCCTCATAACAAGGACTCTGACTATTCAACTCACTGTTGTGGTCACTGATCTAGTGACGCATATAGCAGTGTTAAATTAAAATCTGTTAAATAAATGAAGTAATTCAATATTAACTTGTTGCTATCTTCTAGGTTATCAATCTGATTATAAAATATACCCATAGGCATTCATTTGTCTATACATCTAGAGTCAAAACATGCACAAATATTCTGATTTTATTCTTAAATAGCTTAAATCTAATAACAGACTGTTAATTCAAAATAAAGGGAAAAAATGTTATGAACATTTCTAGTTTCCAGAATATTTAAATGCCTGAGACAGAGTAACTTAACAAATAAGTTAGTGTACTTTTGAACATCTTAGACTGGTGTTCTTTCTTACAAAAGTATAAAAAAGTCCTAGGTCATAAGACCATAAAAACCCTAGAAGAAAACCTAGGCAAAACCATTCAGGACATAGGCATAGGCAAGGACTTCATGACTAAAACACCAAAAGCATTGGCAACAAAGGTCAAAATAGACAAATAGAATCTAATTAAATTCCAGAGCTTCTGTACAGCAAAAGAAACAATCATTAGAGGGAACCAGCAAGAAACAGAATGGGAAAAAATTTTTGCAACCTACCCATCTGACAAAGGGCTAATACCCAGAATCTACAAAGAACTAAAACAGATTTACAAGAAAAAAAACAAATAACCCCATTCAAAAGTAGGCAAATGATATGAACAGACACTGTTCAAAAGAAGACATTTATGAGGCCAACAAACATATGAAAAAATGCTCACCATCACTGGTCATTAGAGAAATGCAAATCAAAACCACATTGAGATACCATCTCATGCTAGTTAGAATGGTAATCATTAAAAAATCTGGAGACAACAGATGCTGGAGAGGATGTGGAGAAATAGGAACACTTTTACACTGTTAGTGGGGTGTAAATGAGTTCAACCATTGTGGAAGACAGTGTGGCAATTCCTCAAGGACCTAGAAATAGAAATTCCTTTTAACCCAGCAATCTCATTACTGAGTATATATCCAAAGGATTATAAATCGTTCTATTATAAAGACACATGCACACATATGTTCTTTGCCTCACTGTTTGCAATAGCAAAGACCTGGAACCAACCCAAATGCCCATCAATGATAGACTGAACAGGGAAAATGTGGCACATATACACCATGGAATATTTTGCCGCCATAAAAAAGGATGAGTTCCTGTCCTTTGTAGAGACATGGATGAATCTGGAAACCATCATTCTCAGCAAACTGACACAAGAACAGAAAATCAAACACCACATGTTCTTACTCATAGGCAGGTGTTGAACAATGAGAACACATGGACACAGGGAGGGGAGCATAACACACTGGGGTCTGTTGAGGGGGAATAGGGGAGGGACAGCGGTGGGTAGGGAGGTTGGGGAGTGATAACATGGGGAGAAATGCTAGATATAGGTGATGGGGATGGAGGCAGTAAACCACACGGCCATGTATGTACCTATGCAACAATCCTGCATGTTCTGCACATGCACCCCAGAACCTAAAGTGCAATATATATATATATATGTGTATGTGTGTGTGTGTGTGTGTGTGTGTGTGTGTTTTAAAAAATTCCTAGGTCATTTTAAGAAACTCTACTAATTAGACAGTTTCTAAATTATAGTTTCCAAGTGAAGTAATATTATAACATGGGTGAAAAAATTTTATAATTTAAAGATAATATATTAAACTTTTCTATAATTTATTTTTAATATTTGCTGAATTTATAAAAATTTTATACTCCATAACAAAGTACTTACAATTTCTACACAGAAATTAAGATAATTAATTTAGGACATTATTAGGACAATTTCTTCTACATTATTTTTATTGAAAGAATTATCTCATATAATAGCTGACATTTACTTAGACTTCTATCCACACCATATTGTGTAGTAGAAATGATATTGACTTTGCAGTTAGAGGAGCTTGGCTGTATCACAAACCAGCATTAGGAGGCAAGATTCCTTTGTGTTTTCATCACTATCCGGAAAGCTACTATGAGGCTTTGCAGTTTATTGTGAAGACAATATGTATTAATATCATAAGAAAAGGACAGTTGAGAGGATGATGTAATATAAGCGAAAGTACCAATAGAATAGATAAAATATTCCCACATGTTATCTTCCTTCTATTTTTCCATCCTTCATTTGAGTGGTAGAATGGGATTTATTAATCATGCTTATTAATAAGAAAGTATTCTTTGGGTAAGGAAGTATCTTCAAACTAATGTTTACCTTGTCCAATTGCAATGATGACAATATTAATATATAGAAAAAGATGAAATTGATAATATATCAAATAATCATTATGATCAGTTTTACCAGCCAGCTACGTAAACAATAAAATGAGATTTATATTAATTCTCTAAGGTTATAGAAATTTGCCCCTTACAAGGCCCCCAGCTACTTCTTCAGGTCTCTCATGGTTGGGTGCATGGATCTTTAGGGGAGATTTTTCAATTTCCTGCTCCAACCTCATTCTAAAACTACAAAGTTATTCTCTTCTATTTTTCATCAGTTATCGTAGTGATATAGTTTTTTCACTGGATTTAGGAGTAATTCTAATGCAAACATCACTGGATAATAATAACGAAATAATAATAGTTATTATTTTGCAGCACAGCACTACACTATATTACATACTGTCATTATTTCATTTGCTAAGCAGACAGATTAAGAAAGCTTTTGTAAAATTTTCAAAGCCTTAAATCTCTGATTTCATATAATGATAAGTGACAGAGCCAGAATTGAACAGATTTTTTTCTAACACTAAATCACTTCATAAAAATATTTTTTTAAGAAAAAAGCAAAATAAAAGCCAAAATAAAACAAAACACAAATCTGAACTTTAGGATAATACAGGAGAATAGGAAAGGCCAGAATTCTAAGTATTAGAAATTGGTTTTCAATGTGATTCAGAGGAAAGCATGGTCAGGGAATAATATATTCTAGAATGAGAAGAGTTACAAAGTCAGTTATAGACAGACGAAAAATGTAAATACACTTTCATGGATAAATGTTGGTAAGTAATTTAAATGGTCAGTAAATATGTGTACTTAAGATACAAGAAAGTGAACGTAAATGGCAATACGTGGAAATAAATTCATAAGGCATATTCAAAAAGGTCAAAATCTGAAATATCAAGGTCTTTTGCATTTGTATGCATATTTATGCTATCCTTGAAAAAAATAAGCTAAGTCTTTTAACTCATAAAATACGATGGAATGAGGATGGGTCAGAATAGATTTACTGTATTTTTTCTTGATTTAGATATATTCCCATATTTTAAAATTTTAAACAAGCCCTGTCATATTCCTGTGGAAGTCTGTTTTCGCATCAAGAATTTTTGGAAAATAATTAGAAAATGCCTTGCTTTGAGTAATCCATCTACTTTTGTTGACTTTAGCACTGTTTAAAAATGTAAGTATCCAGAATAATGTTTAGCCCAGAACTGATAATCAAGAGCTGGCACTGTACACTGGAGTTTCTTAGTACAAAAGATATGCTAACAGAATACTCAAACTTTATGCAGTCACATACAATACTACCTACAGTTTCAAAAATCATAAGTGCTTACCATTATTTTGGCATGTAGGTTCCTTTTACATGTTTCCTTAAAATTAAACATCACAGTGAATACTATTATCTTTGCAATGGTCATTTAAAAAGACAGTACTGTATTTTTCACTTTAGAACACTTAGGAAATACAAAAGAGAGTGAGAGATGAAAGCTAACTCTAGAAAACCAGTAAAATTTTCCCAGATTTTTTCATATATTTTTGTTACTAAATATTGTTTAAGTCATCATATAATAGATTTTTAGAAATGTAAGAGGTTTCACAGAAAAAGGAGGATCATAAGGGTAAAGTGTGTAATTTTGAAAATAAAAGAGGAAGTTTTTGGCAAGTTAAACCCAAACCCTTTAGAACTTTGAGGCTCATTCAAACCTCACAACTATACTTTTCTCCCTTGATTTGAACTTTTTTTGGGTGTTTCTTGTTGTTTGTTTTTAGAGACTGGGTCTTGCCCTGTTGCTCAGGAAAAAGTGCAATGGTGTGATCAGCCTCTGGGGATAAAAAGATCCTCCCTCCTCAGCCTACACAGGTACACACCACACACCCAGCTAATTTTCTTTCTTCCTCTTTCTTTCTTCTTTCTTTCTTTCTCTTTCTTTTTTAGCTTCTTTCTTTCTTTTTCTTTCTTTCTTAAAATGGGGTTTCACTATGCTGCCCTGGCAGGTCTTGAATTCCTGGCATCAAGCAATTCTCTCACCTCAGCCTCCCACGGTACTGGAATTATAGGCATGAACCACCGTACCCAGCTAACTTACATTTAATTTTTTTTAATTTAATGAAGTTTTATTAAAGTTAATAATAGAATAAGCTAATGCTTACTGTAAACTTTTTACAACTTGTTATCTCACATTTTAGGAAATGATACCAAAGTCACATAACAATAAACAAAAATCCAGGTATACCTTTGTGTTACTTGAGCTTAGCTCCCACTGAACTCACCAGAATATATTTTTAAATAGAAAACCAAAGAGTATTTTTTTTCTGTTAAAGCATACATTCAGCCAGAATTAATTATTTTAGCTGTTTATCCTTAAACTCAGTGACACAGCATATAAAAAGCCAGAATATTCTCTCCTGATTATTTCTCTATTATATGTACTGTATTTTCATAAAGAATATTTTGTGAGTGGTAAATGTTAATAATAATAGAAAATAATTAGTCCTAAAGGATCAGAGGGTTACTGAGATGTTTGCTTCCCGAAAGATTGGTTTCAATCTTCCTTTTAAACCATCAGTCTTTTTTTCTTTTGTTTTGTTTTTCATTTGGGTTTTTCAGACAGAGTCTCACTTTGTTACCCAGGCTGAAGTGCACTGGCACAACCTTCCAACCTTGCACCTTGGCTCACTGCAACCTCTGCCTCCCGGGCTCAAGGGATTCTTGTGCCTCAGCCTCCCAAGGAGCTGGGATTACAGATGTAAACCACCATACCCAGCTAATTTTTGTGTTTTTAGTAGAGATGGGGTGTCACCATGGTGGCCAAGCTGGTCTTGAACTCTTGACCTCAGGTGATCCTCCCACCTGGGCCTCTCAAAGTGCTGAAATTACAGGCCTGAGCCACCATGCCCAGCCAACTATTAGTCTTTCTATATCTTTCCATCAACACAATGCCCAGAGAAAAATAATCATCATGAGTATGGTTTGCCATTGCATTCTTATAATACTTAAGACTCTGAGGACAAGTTTAAATATGCAAAATTAACTGAGGGATTTGTGTAATTATTTTACAGATGAATAACTTAGGTAAAGGTAAATTTCAATATCATCCATGAATGAGCTTATTATAAAAGCATTATTTAATATAGTTAAAATGCTTTGATCTATTTTGATATTACTTATTTAAAAGTCCATATTGTTGAGTTTGGACTCACAGGTTCTATTGTTAAAATAATGTTGGAAAGTTCCCAGTAATCTAAAGAGGCAAAATATTTGTCCTAAATAACATCTGCTATAATATATTTAACTACATATCATGAATACCGTACTAGTTAATATAATGCTAGCTGCTGTAACAAATCAATTCCAAAATCTCATAAGGTCCCACAACTGGTGGCAGAGACAGAAGTAGGCTGGACTCAATCACCAATTTTGGAGATCCAGCATAACAGGAGCTCTTTCATCATCTACACATCCTTAACACTGTGTGCTATCAGCATCTCACCAGTAAGAATTGAGAGGAAAATGCTCCCCAAGCCTGGGCGAGGTGGCTCACACCTGTAATCCCAGCACTTTGGGAGGCCGAAGTGGGCAGATTACCTGAGGCCAGGAGTTCAAGACCAGCCTGGCCAACATGGTGAAACCCTGTCTCTACTAAAAATACAAAAATTAGTTGGGCATGGTGGTGGGCACCTGTAATCCCAGATACTGGGAGGCTGAGGCAGAAGGATCTCTTGAACCTGGGAGGTGGAGGTTTTAGTGAGCCGAGACTGTGCCATAGCACTCCAGCCTAGGAAACAAGAGCAAAATTCCATCTCATAAAAAGGAAAATAAAATGCTCCCTGACATCAAGCTGTAAAGATTGAGCCAGATCTGGAAGTACAATGCATCGTATTGACCTACACTATTGGCCAGAACTTCATTATGTAAAAGGTGGGAAGGAAAACAATTGCTTATTGTAAGCTACAAGTAACTGTTTGATCAGGCTAGCTGGAGGCAGAAGATTGCCCAACCGGGAATTGATTTGGATGTTGAGATAGATGTCATTAAGTCACTCACCTATGACTCTGAATAAAGTGTATTTAATACTTATGACAAGCCTGAAAGTCCCAGAGAAGGAAGGAGGGAAGGTCTCAAGCAGGGCTCTGGTGAGAAGGTCAGCAAAGGGTGGGAGTTTGTCATGGCTTTTGCTGGGGTCAGGGGTGGAGCCAGGGTAGCAATGTTCTGCCCTGGGCTAGAAGCTGTTCTGCTTGATATTCTCACCTTCCTACAGAGGCAAAAGGTGAGAGGGCCTTCCTAGTCACTCTGATGTGCAGGTTGGGAAGAAGAATGAGGATTGAAACCATCGATTCCCAAACATCAAAAATGGAATTGGCTTTTTAAATACACTAGGCTGTAACTACCCTAGCAACACCAGTTTAGATAACTTCGATGGACAAAGTAAAAAAGAAAAATATATACTTTTCTTAAAACATAGACACAAGAAAAAAAAAAGTGTTCTCTTTAACTTCCCAGTCCAACAGTCATGCTTAGCAATATGAAACTTTTTATAATATCCCATAATGACGTTTTCCTAATAATTTGCACATGATCTACATATGTGTTTCTTCAGTTTAGAATATTCTCTTCATCACTTTCCAAACCTACCCTCCATCCCAGCCTGGTATTAGTGTACCTAGTGATAAAGCTTACAAGAAATGTGTAAGATTTGTACTTTAGAAAGATAAAACTGTTAAAAGATTTAAAGGAATGATGAATAAATTTGAAAAATCTACATGTGTTATTGGATAAGACTATTTTAAATATGTATTTCTCCTTAAATACTAATTCAATGCTAAACCAAAAAAAAAAAAAATCCTAAAAGAGTGTATTTTTGTATGTGGTAAAAAAATTCCATAGTTCACCTGCAAAATTCATCCAGAATTATCCTAAAAAAAATAAAGAATAATTGTCCAGGGGTAGGATGAAGTTTTCTAAGTTACTGGGAATAGACCAAACAATTAAAATACAGAGATTTCACAGACATACAGGGAATGGCTATTTTAAAAAGCTTTTGTAAGTCAGTTCCAGTGCTCTAGAGGGTATTTAGCAATACGTATCAATAAGTTAAAATCCTTGCTCCAGCAAATCTATTTACTTCAGAAATGGTGGAGGGAAAGTATTGATACTAGGATTTAATTTCAGTGTTTTCTACTGAAGTGAATATTTGGGAACAATTTTGCAGTTCTGTTATTAGGAATTTGTTTAACTAAATGGGCGATACATATAATATCATACAGCCACTAAAAATGAGACTGTTTCCTTGAATTATATTTAAATTAAAGGTACCTCTGGAAATATCTCTGACAGAAAAAAATGTATAGGAGAGCACTTTATTTATAAGTACAGAATATTATATATAATTTATTATGCATACCACTATATTTTAATCTAAACATAGGATTAGCCCACAAATGTCAATGGTTATTTCCCTGTAGTAGGATTTTGCCTGAGTTTTACTTTCTTACCTTGGCACCTCTGTGTCACAGACTATTTATGTAACCGTTATGTGCTTTAGTTGTATCATCTCTTAAGTTAGAATACTCACACAATAACAAAACTTAACTCACAGGATTAGGACATTACCTTCTGTCAATACTAGCTCTTAATATTACAGCTTTGCAGTAAGACAGTTTTTTACACTGGACATATGTTATTTCTAATGATCAAAAAGCTATTTTATAAAAATAAGATAGAAAATTAATTTTAAAAATCTGAAGAAAAACAGAGACTCAGCTTGAATAAATACTCTTATACTTTTACTTTAGGTTAGGGGTACCTGTGAAGGTTTGTTACATACGTAAACTTGTGTACCAGAGGTTTGTTGTACAGATTATGTCATCACCCAGGAATTAAGCCCAGTACTGTAGTTATCTTTCCTGCCTCTCTCCCTCCTCTACCCTCCACCCTCAAGTAGACTCCAGTGTCTGTTGTTTCCTTCTTTGTATTCATAAATTCTCATGATTTACTTCCCACTTGTAAATGAGAACATGTGGTGTTTGGTTTTAATATAATTTATTTTATGAAGTTTTTTCTAATCTCTCTGAGTATTCCTATACCCTAAACAATGAATGAATCTCTTCCATCTGAGATAAGAAAAATTGAACCCAGTAAATGTAGAGTCCCTTATAAACCAGTCACTCTGCTAAGCATTGCATGCATTACCATATTTAATCTTCAAAGTAACTCTATAACATAGGTTTTATTATCATTTCACAGATGAAGAATCACATATGTATTTGGATATCCTTTCAGATTTTGACTCAGTTCTTTTTGACTTTAGAAGCAAGTTTCCAGGTTTTAGCACTGGTAACATAGTGGGCACACAGTAGGTATTAAATGTTTAATGAATAGCTAAACTGACTAAATATATGCATTTCACCATAATACTGAAGGGGGCATAATCATCTGAATATTTGTATTGTGTTCCCCTAAATGCCACAATGCCTATCTTTTGGTTTCTCTCTTTCAGATGAACTTGAGTACAGCTAATTTATTTGAAAGTAGACATTGATGTAACATATTCTTGGTGCATGCAAAGGAAGCGGAGTCCACAAAAAGCAATCAGATTGAAAGGGATGAACTTTTTAAATTCCACCCTCCACAGAGCAGAACAAAACAGTTTTACTAGTTACAGAATTCACGCCACTTGGAGAATATACTTGGGGAAAGAAAGACAAGGATTTGCAGGTAGGCTCACCTTCAGGTCTGGAGTCATGGGGGACAGTATGGCCAGGGTGCATTCTTCAGCTGCAAGCTTCCATCTTCTACTTAACACTGTTTCAACTCCCGGTATGCAGTGAGCTTTACCTGTCCTTACCTTTCTATCTTTTTCTCTTCTATTTTTTTTTTACCTTTTATATTCTCAAACACATCTTTTCTAGATCTCTAGATGTAAGATCTTTTCTTAGAATCTAGAACAAAAAGTGAAAATACTAGCTTTATGTATTTGTTTCATTGTTTTATGATTTGTTCTCAAATCCTCTTACTCAGGCTCTAGTTCTGTTATGTGCTACAGTAGGTGTGGCAGGCTAGCATTTAGATGATATTCACCAGAGTTCATTGTTCTTAACATTTTCTGTTTTCTAACCACTATTCAAGGAGCCAATAAGCTGTATATTAATTGTCTTCAGAAAAAAATAAATTCATTTAGGAAATGAAAGAAAGAAGAGGAGGAAAGGTCAGAGGGAAGCAGACAAAAAAGAAATAAGACAGGAGGAAAAATAAGAAAGGGGGAAAGAAGAAACAATAAATGTTCCTGGGATCTTTAAGGAAATTATAATAGATATTTAGTATCAGAAGAAATGGAAAGGAAATGCAAATGGTAAAACTGGTAAGTTGCATAAGGAGATTTCCTTATTTTAGTTCTTGAACAAAATTCTTGTAAAGCAGCAACCCACTTCCTACCCCCGATTTCCAGCAAAAGTCAGCTTTACATTGTTGCTCTATGCTTATGATAGATTTCAATCCTATAGCATGACATAGAAGCAATACAAGGATAATCATACCCCATAGATATTTTGGATAAGCTGGAAGAAAAGAGATTGGAAGAAGTCAGGAAATGCAAATGAAGCACCTTAACATCTTACTTCCGTGAACAGATGACTTGGACTAGCACACCATCCCATCCTTACTCCCCTAAACACTGTCTCAACAAAAAAGGGCTCAAAATCTATATTAATTTCACTTTTCTAAAAACTAAAAGATGTTGTATATATTGCATACTTGAGAGTCATTCCCAGTTAACCTTTACAAACAATGTAGTAAGTGTGATGAACCCAGAAGCAAAGACTGCTATGCAGAGAAGTGCAAGAGTACAAGAAATTAACACCATCTTCAAGGTTCTAAGTGTTATCTCCCTTGGCTAGCAGAATGTCCCTTTATAAAGAAGCTACTCTGATTAAGACTTATTGAATCAGGTGAGCTAACATAGTTCTAATAATTAAAGAACTGCAAAATGTTCCAAGAAAAAACAAAACAGACATTTGTAATCATGACAACTCTAGTGGCATTGTAGAAGTACTTATCAGTTCTCACTGTCAGTATATTGACTGCAGAACCCCTGAATGTTATATAGAGATATGCTCAAATAACTAAATACACGGCTTATTTTAGGAAACTCACTGTATTTTACTCTGATTGCTTTGATTTTGACTAAGTTTTAGGAATGTCCTCCTGGTGAAGTCACTCCAATGTAGATAGATCTTCTCTTGATAGCATGGTACTTCCTTAAAAGTATATTTTTGAGCAATGGTATAACTTGTCTTAGCTAAACAAAATCTATTTTTCCTTTTTAAAGAAAGAACTAATTTATAGTTTTGAAACTTTGATCTTTCTGCTTTAATTCCTGATCTAACTGACAGTTTGAGGAAAAAATATTGTTGTGCTTAATTCATAAAAAGACAATAAAAATACTGTTGTTATAAAAAGTGAGATATACATATATGCTTAAGGCCTTTTAGTTGTTTAAAAATCAAAACACGAGAACATCATAAAGGATACTAATACCTAATCCAACATAAAATGTAAAATCCTGCAGTTAATGTCAGTAAATATGTTAGATTCCTCTAATTGTATGTCACACATTTTTTGCAAATTTTAAGATCACAAGCTGGGATGCATTTTATAGTCAGTGGCATTTTCCAGTACTTTTTGTCTAGGTAACAGTTACGAAGTAGTTATCAGTGATTGCACAACTTTTCAAAACTGCAAACATCAAGACTCCCAGAATGAATATCAACAAGTTTGAGCAAAATCTTCAAGACAAGAGCAAAGCATTAAGTTCAGGGAGAAATAGAGTCTGAGGAGGAAGAGACGGAAGTGGTGATACAGAAATCTGATTTAAAAATATTTCTGAAACAAGGATGAAAAGTTGTCCTGCTCTATATAAGTGCTAATGAGCTTGAGAAGGCAATTCAATGGCTACTAGTTTTTTACAGATCCATAAAGTGTTGAAACACCAATGTTCTTGTGGAAAAATTAACATCAATGACTCTGAGTAGTAGTGTTGCAGAAGCAGTGGCTCGATCTCCACTCACTGCAACCTCTGCCTCCTTGGTTCAAGCATTCTCCTGCCTCAGCCTCCCATGTAGCTGGGATTACAGGCATGTGCCGAATTCCTGATCTTATGATCCACCTGCCTTGGCCTCCCAAGGTACTGGGATTACAGGTGCAAATGCTGTAACCTTTATATATTTTAAAGTAGACCTGCAACTACCAAGAACTAAGTATATTTTATGGGTTTACCCAGAGCCTATTTTACTAACCACATATTGACCCATTAAGAAAGACTGATTCCAAAATGAATCCAATTCAAATGTATTGAGCACCTGCTATGCTTGGCACTATGCTAAGTATTAAGAATACAGATATAAATATATAGCACATAGTGCGTGATTTAAAACACACACACACACACACACACACTCGAAATGGAAATAGTGTGTATCTCCCCAGATGTCAGTGTGATAGAATGATGAATAAGATGCTGTTCAGCATCAGATACAGAATAAAGTTTGCTTCAAGGAGAGAGAGTGAGTGAGAACTCAAAAGATGCAAAAGAGGATGTTAACATGAAGTTGGCCTTGAATGATGAGTTGAAATTCACTGAACACAAAAATGGAAAAGGTCATGCTTATAATGAACATGAATATAAGCAAGCATGTATGTTTAAGGAACAATTCATGTGACTGACACACAGGATACAAATCAAAGATGCTGTACCTGCGGCTAGAAAATACTCACATTTTAAAAAATCTGAATTGGGATCTTTATACACTTTCTTCAGTGTTCTTAATTGAAATTCTTGTTAAATAGATGTATTCTATAAAAAGCATTATATTTGATTTTTATGTATATATGTGTGTTTGTACATATGTATGTTTATTTTAACAGTTTTACTTCCCCTCATCTGACACCTTGTATTAAAACCATAAAAAGATACCATTTTACATTCATTAATTTTGTAAATATTAGAAAGTCTGCAATACCTAAATAGGGGAGTACGCAGATCACAAAAACATTTAAGAACTGATATTTGTTAAGTAAATACTCACTTGGGAAAATAATTTGAAATCATATAAATTAAAAGTATAGGTTTATTAAATATAAACCGTTATGCTTTTATTTATTGTGGTGAGAGCACTTTTTAAATGGTCATGCTTAAGTTAAATTCTGAGGACTCCCTAAGAAGAGAGCAAGACCCAGAGTCTAGATATCAAGTTCGAAATTTATTGCAGCAGTTCATGTAGGAGATTTCTCAGACCAGAAATCAGAGAACTGGAATAGATTTGGAAAAGGAGGTATGTTAGGGATTGAAATCAAGAGAAGTTTAGAAGATTGGAGGACAAAGTGGTTGCTTGCTTATGTGAGAGACAAATACCTACTCTGCCATCATTTTTGAAAGCTATCTTTCTCCATCTAATATACACGGGTGTACGTATTTATGTATTCCTATATCTATAGCAATAAACAAAAACATGGGTAACAGGAAGTGATGAATATTTAATTCACAGTAAAAAAAAACTTTGTTTCATGCTTTTTAAAAGGAATTCAAATAGTTATTTTCTAATAGGAATCAGCTGGATAATTGTCACAGGTCTCTACTTCATTTCCCATGTTTCTAACTTATCTTGGAGTACTTTTCTTTATAAAATGGATTTGTATCATAAATACACTCTTACATTGCCATGGTTTGTGTTGTGGATGAGATATTAGGCAAGAAAGTAGTAAGTGAAACTTAATTATAAACATATTTGAACAAATACAACATATTTTTGTCAACAGGGGCACTATTTTAATTTACACAGAACTCTTCTTTCTCCAGATACACCAATGTAAGATGGCTGTTACTAGACTATTTATTTTAGTGGAAAAGGAAAATAATTCCTCAGGAGGCTAAATAAATGAGCATATGCCCTCAGACGGCCAGTAAATGATAAATCTTAGAGCTAGAATTGTTTTAAAAGCTTTTATAAAGCATTTGCTTCACTAACTCACAGTTCTAGCAATGTTACCAGTACATTTCTTCCCTGTGGGCCAGAACTAACTTGCATAAGGCTCTGAAAATATGTATGAAATGATACCTTGAATTCTGTGTGTTGCTATTTCATGCTACTTAAGAATGCATACATTTGATTTTCCATAATAGTAAAAAAGGTCTTAAATTAGTTCTTGGTCAGTGAGGTGTGTCATATTGAGATATATTCAAATGCAGTATTTACTCTTTTATTTCATATTTAGAACACAATTTTTAAAGTCTGTTGTAACAAAACTGCTACTGCAAGATACCATTCAGTGAACAAAGGCTAATTAAAGGACTTTAGCATGTAATATTTGATTTCCAGTGTTTTTATTTCTGAGTCCCTTGGGGCTTCTAATTTCTCTTCCTAAGACCTTTTTTTTCATAATATATAAACATTTTGTTTCATGCAGTAAAGTGCATTTTTATTACAGCTACTCTTTTCCCATTGGTAATATTGGTCCAGTATTACAGAACGATTGTTTTTGTCTCTCTGAGTAAATAAAAAAGACACTCCATCTTTCAAGAAAACTCATAAACCTGATGTCTCTTAAAGTGAGCTCATTCTATAAATCTCTCCTAGTCCATTGCAATCTCCTATGTTGTTCTTCTGGTTTGATAACTGTATACCACAACACAACTGAAAATTTGTAATGTGTACTTACTAAGAAAGAGTGCTTTTGAGATTTTGCTCAAAAATATATATTCATCTAATATTGTTCAATAAAACCAATGCTATGAGAAGTGCCATTTCTATCATTACCAGCATACTTGGAGGGTTCTTAATAAAGTCAAAGTGACAAAGGAATTGCTTTGTACTCTGTGGTTTTATTAGAAGGAAAATGACTTAAACTATTTTCTACTGTCCTCTATTTCAGTTATATTACAGTTAAAACTATTTGAAAAGATATAAGTTATAACAATTCCTACCAAGGAAAGCTCATCGTAAAATAAATCTACACTTGAGGCCAGCTGTGATTTGTATGTTAGTCATGGAAAATGACCTCAGCCAACCAGTGCAAACTCCTGAACACTGGTGTCCCAAAAGAGATTACCTTTTCTTCCTCTTGGGTTTATAAATCTGAATTTTCAATTATAATGAGAATATGAAAGAAATCACTGGATCAGGAGGAACTTGACATCTATAGTCATTGTTTAAAAAGGCTCAAGTGATTATAAGAAAGCATGAAAAATAACTTCTGGGGATTGCAAAACATTCCAGTTCAATGTAAGATGTGCTCCCATTTTTCTGTGTTTAAAAGACATTTGCAAGAGATAGGAGAGATTCTTAGAAATGTTTTATAAAGGCTTGTACCACTATCTATCTGAAACTAGCAAAAAAAAATTCCCAGAACAAATAACTTACTCTCAGGTAAGACACTATAGCTTGAATTCCTGCCTTTAAAATTGAAATATGAACCGTCAGTAAGATTTGTGCTGGATTTTCTCTTGCTGCAACTGAAGGGGTGGACATTTTAATGCTGTTTACAAGATAAACCTGGGAATGCAAAATATTGCTCAATCCATCCATTATTGTATTATTGTACTGTTGAATAAGGCAGTGTGTGTGTATGTGTGTGTGTTTGTGTGTGGGTGTGTAATATAACCTGGATCTTTAGTCTTTAGTGTCCTCTATACTACTACTTCTTTCTTTTTTTTTTTTTTTTTTATTGCATGTTAGGTTTTGGGGTACATGTGAAAAACATGCAAGGTAGTTGCATAGGTGCATACGTGGCAGTGTGATTTGCTGCCTCCCTCCCCTTCACCTATATCTGGCATTTCTCCCCATGCTATCCCTCCCCAACTCCCCACCCCCCCGCTGTCCCCCCCACTCCCCCACAACAGACCCCCGTGTATAGTGCTCTCCTCCCTGTGTCCATGTGTTCTCCTTGTTCAACACCCACCTATGAGTGAGAACATGTGGTGTTTGATTTTGTGTTCTTGTGTCAGTTTGCTGAGAATGATGGTTTCCAGGTTCATCCATGTCCCTACAAAGGACGTGAACTCCTCGTTTTTAATGGCTGCATAATATTCCATGGTGTATATGTGCCACATTTTCCCTGTCCAGTCTATCATCGATGGGCATTTGGGCTGGTTCCAGGTCTTTGCTATTGTAAACTGTGCTGCAATGAACATTCGTGTGCATGTGGCCTTATAGTAGAACGATTTATAATCCTTCGGATATATGCCCAGTAATGGGATTGCTGGGTCAAATGGAATTTCTATTTCTAGGTCCTTGAGGAATCGCCACACTGTTTTCCACAGTGGTTGAACTAATTTACACTCCCACCAACAGTATAAAGTGTTCCTATTTCTTCACATCCTCTCCAGCATCTGTTGTCTCCAGATTTTTTAATGATCGCCATTCTAACTGGCGTGAGATGGTATGTCAATGTAGTTTTGATTTGCATTTCTCTAATGACCAGTGATGATGAGCATTTTTTCATATGTTTGTTGGCCTCATGTATGTCTTCTTTTGTAAAGTATCTGTTCATATCCTTTGCCCATTTTTGAATGGGCTTGTTTGTTTTTTTCTTGTAAATCTTTTTTAGCTCGTTGTAAATTCTGGATATCAGCCCTTTGTCAAATGGGTAGATTGCAAAAATTTTTTCCCATTCTGTTGGTTGTCGATTCACTCTATTGACTGTTTCTTTTGCCGTGCAGAAGCTGTGGAGTTTGATTAGGTCCCATTTGTCTATTTTGGTTTTTGTTGCCAATGCTTTTGGTGTTTTGGTCATGAAGTCCTTGCCTACGCCTATGTCCTGAATGGTTTTGCCTAGGTTTTCTTCTAGGGTTTTTATGGTGTTATGTCTTATGTTTAAGTCTTTAATCCATCTGGAGTCAATTTTAGTGTAAGGTGTCAGGAAGGGGTCCAGTTTCTGCTTTCTGCATATGGCTAGCCAGTTTTCCCAACACCACTTATTGAACAGGGAATCCTTTCCCCATTGCTTGTTTTTTTCAAGTTTGTCAAAGATCGGGTGGTTGTAGATATGTTGTGTCGCCTCCGACGCCTCTGTTCTGTTCCATTGGTCTATATCTCTGTTTTGGTACCAGTACCATGCTGTTTTGATTACTGTAGCCTTGTAGTAGAGTTTGATGTCCAGTAGTGTGATGCCTCCCGCTTTGTTCTTTTTGCTTAGAATTGACTTGGCTATGCGGGCTCTCTTTTGGTTCCATATGAAGTTTAAGGTGGTTTTTTCCAGTTCTGTGAGGAAGGTCATTGGTAGCTTGATGGGGATAGCGTTGAATCTGTAAATTACTTTGGGCAGTATGGCCATTTTCACGATATTAATTCTTCCTAACCATGAACATGGAATGTTTCTCCATCTGTTTGTGTCCTCTCTTATTTCGTTGAGCAGTGGTTTGTAGTTCTCCTTGAAGAGGTCCTTTATGTTCCTTGTTAGTTGTATTCCTAGGTATTTTATTCTCTTTGTAGCAATTGTGAATGGCAGTTCATTCTTGATTTGGCTCTCTTTAAGTCTGTTATTGGTGTATAGGAATGCTTGTGATTTTTGCACATTGATTTTGTATCCTGAGACTTTGCTGAAGTTGCTTATCAGATACTTCTTTCTTATATAAATCCATTTTGTGTAAACTATGTCTTTTAAATCAGGACCAAATATTTACTAATTTATATTATATGTATAAAATTGTCAATATATTATATATATAGTAAACATAGTACTATTTATATTTTATATATATACAGTCTTGATATATATCATATATACATAATATTGATATATTATGTATATATTATATATATAGTCCTGATATATAAATATATAAATTTTAATTTTCATAACACCAAAACTTGACACAGTTCAATGTATATGTCAGCCTTTAAAACATCAATCAGAACTAGTAAATTAGATCCAGTTATGTTTTATATGCCTTGAAAAATTAAATATTTAACAAAATATCTATGTTGTATTCTTTTTCCACATAAAGTTTTCATATAAAGTTTTGGGAAAGTAAGTAGTTTATGTGATTATCACATATTAAATGTCTGTAATAAGAATCTATGATTTATAGAGCTCCTGGAGAGTTGGTTTGACAGCATCAACAAAGAAATCACCTCAGAGGAACCTTTTGGTCTTTATAAAAACAATTAAGGTAAATTCCAAACAAATGTGAGAACAGGGATTCCTGGTGGCTTCTGACTCTTTGTAAGATATTTTCTGGAGCAATAAATTACATCATATCTATGTACTTGCTATGGTTTGGCTCTGGGTCCCCACTCAAACCTCATTTCAAATTGTAATCCCCACATGTCGAAGGAGGGAGGTGATAGGACCATGGGGGCAGTTTTCCACATACTGTTCTTATGACACTGATTGAGTTCTCATGAGATTTCATGGTTTTATAAGTGTTTGGCAGTTCCTTCTTCATTCTTCTCTCTCCTACTGTATTGTGAAGAAGGTGCCTGCTTCCCCTTCCACCACGATTTTAAGTTTCTTGAGGCCTCCTCAGTTATGTGGAACTGTGAGTCAATCAAATCTCTCTCTCTCTCTCTCTCTCTCTCTCTCTATATATATATATATATATATATGCATATATAAATTAGTCACAGGAAGTTCTTTAAAGCAGTGTGAAAATGGACTACTACAGTAAATTGGTACCATGGAGAGTGGGGTACTATTACAAAGATAAAATGAAAATGTGGAAGTGACTTTGGAACTGGATAATGGGCAGAGTTTGGAACAGTTTGGAGGGCTCAGAAGAAGAAAGACAGGAAGATGTGGGAAAATTTGGAACTTCTTAGAGACTTGTTGAATGGTTTTGACAAAAATGCTGATAATGAAGTGGACAATGAAGTCCAGACTGAGGTGGTCCCAGATGGAGATAAACTTCTTGGGAACTAAAGCAAAGGTGACTCTTGGTATGCTTAAGCAAAGAAACTGGCAGCATTTTGTCCCTACTCCAGAGATTGGTGGAACTTTGACCTTGAGAGATATGATCTGAAATTGGAACTTATGTTTAAAAGGGAAGCAAAGCATAAAAGTTTAGGAAATTTGCAGCATGAGATGTGGTAGAAAAGGAAAACTCATCTTCTGGCGATAAAGTCAAGCCAGCTGTAGAAATTTGCATAAGTAATGCAGAGCCAAATGTTAATCACCAAGATAACGGGGAAAAATGTCTGCAGGGCATGTCAGAGATCTTGGTGGCAGCATCTCCCATCACAGGCCAGGAGACCTAGGAGAAAAAAATGGTTTTATGGGCTACGCCCAGAACCCTGTTGCAATGTGCAGCATTGGGACTTGGACTACTACATCCCAGCTCCTTCAGCTACAGCTGGAGCTAAAAGGGACAAAGGTACAGCTCAGACCATTGCTTCAGTGGGTGCAAGCCCCAAGCCTTGGTGGCTTCCACATGGTGTTAGGTCTGAAGGTGCACAGAAGTCAAGAATTAAGGTTTGGGAACCTCTGCCTAGATTTCAGAGGATGTATGGAAATGCCTGGATGTCTAGACAGAAATCTGCTGCAGGGTAAGAGCCCTCATGGAGAACCTCTGCTAGGGCAGTGTGGAAAGGGTATGTAGGGTTGGGGCCCCTCACAGAGTCCCCACTGGGGTACTGCCTAGTGGAACTGTGAGAAGTGGGATGCTGTCCTTCAGACCCCAGAATGGTACATACACTAAGAATTTCACTGTGTGCCTAGAAAAGCTGCAGGCACTCAATGTCAGCACATGATGGAGGTGCCCAAGGCTGTGGGAGCCCACCCCTTGCATCAGCACATCCCAGATGTGAAACATGGAGTCAAAGGAGATCATTTTGGAACTTTAGATTCAGTGACTGCCCTACTGGATTTTGGACTCGCATGGTACCAGTAGCCCCTTTGCTTTGGTCAAATTCTCCTATTTGTAATGGGAGCATATACCAAATCCCTATATCCCCATGGTATCCAGGAAGTAACTAACTTGCTTTTGACTTTACAGGGTTATAGACAGAAGGGAGTTGCTTTGTCTCAAATGATATTGTGGGCTGTGGACATCTGAGTTAATGCTAAAATGAGTTAAGATTTTAGGGGACTATTAGGAAGGCATGATTGGTTTTGAAATACGAAAAGAATGATATGATTTGACTCCATGTTATCTTGAATTGTAATTCACATGTGTGAGGGAGGCAGGTGACTGGATCATAGGAGCAGTTTCCCCATGCTGTTCTCATGATGTGAGTGAGTTCTCACAAGATTTGATGGTTTTATAACTGTTTGGACATTTCTCCTTCATTTCTCTCTCTCCTGCCACCTTGTGAAGAAGGTATTGTTTCCCCTTCTGCCATGATTGCAAGTTTCCTGAGGCCTCCCCAAACATGCAGAACTGGTAGTCAATTAAGCCTCTTTTGTTTATAAATTATCAAATCTCAGAAATTCTCTATAGCAGTGTGTAAAGGGACTAATAAAGTACTCTATATACAAAACTTAGACAATTTTAACTTTTTGTAGATTGTTCAAATTTGTAGAAATAAATTATTCTTTTTTTTAAAGAAGAGAAAATGTATTTATTATTCATTAAGTGGAAGTAGATTATCATAAATGTCTTCAACCTCATTGTCTTCACATTGAGGAGACTTGAGGAAGAGGAAGAAGAGGTGGGCTTGGTCCCACTGTCTCAGGGGTGGCAGAGGCAAAAAAAAAAAAAAATCCACCTGTAAGTGGACCCATGCAGTTAAAATCCATGTTGTTCAAAGGCCAACTATTTATAATATAATAAATGCTATTAGTGTTGTTACTGTTGACCCTTCTATTCTGTTCCCAACAGAACTTCCTAATGCCCAGTGGAAAATTCCATCTTAAAATACCCCAGCCCAAGGACTCTTCAGTAGACTCAGCTAGGTGGTTTGTCAAGGGCATGATTTAACTTCTTCTGCAAACACAACCAGCCCAGTTTCAACTGCCACTTGGGGAACTTTCCCAATTACAGCAACACTTCTGCACATCAAATATGAATTATTTTAATTGCCCCAGAAGAACACACTGTTGAAACATTTGATTTGCCCAGAACTAATTGTCTGATAACAAGATATTTTACAGTCAAGATAATCTCTTAATATCTAATTTAACTGAAATTTTTAAATTTATTTTTATTATTTTTTATTGTACTTTAAGTTCTGGGATACATGTGCAGATCTTGCAGGATTGTTGCATATGTACACACATGCCATGGAGATTTGCTGTCTCCATCCACAGGTCACCTACATCAGGCATTTCTACCAATGTTAACCCTCCCCAACCTCCTCATGCCCTGCTGTCCTCCCCTAGTCCCCCACACCCCAATAGATTCGTGTGTGATGTTCCCTTCCCTGTACTCATGTGTTCTCATTGTTCAACACCCACCTATGAGTGAGAACATGTAGTGTTTGGTTTTCTGTTCTTATGTCAGTTTGCTGAGAATGATGGTTTCCAGATTCATCCATGTCCCTACAAAGGACACAAACTCATTGTTTTTTATGACTGCATAGTATTCTACGGTGTACATTTTCTTTGTCCAGTCTATCATTGATGGGCATTTGGGTTGGTTCCAGGTCTTTGCTATTGTAACCAGTGATGCATTGAACATACCTGTGCATGTGTCTTTATAACAGAACAATTTATAATCTTTTGGGTATATACTCAGCAATGTGATTGCTGGGTCAAATGGAATTTCTATTTCTAGATCCTAGAGGAATTGCCACACTGTCTTCCACAATGGTTGAACTAACTTATACCTCCAACAACAGTGTAAAAATGTTCCTATTTCTCCACATCCTCTCCAGCATCTTCTGTCTCCAGATTTTTTAATGGTTGTCATTCTAACTGGCAGGAGATGGTATCTCAATGTGGTTTTGATTTGCATTTATCTAATGACCAGTGATGAGGAGCATTTTTTCATATGTTTGTTGGCCTCATAAATGCCTTCTTTTGAAAAGTGTCTGTTCATATCTTTTACCCACTTTTGAATGGGTTTGTTTGTTTTTTTCTTGTAAATCTGCTTTAGTTCTTTGTAGATTCTGGATATTAGGCCTTTGACAGATGGGTAACTTGCAAAAAAACTTTTCCCATGATATTGGTTGCCAGTTCACTATGATGATTGTTTCTTTTGCTGTGCAGAAGCTCTTAAGCTTGATTAGATCCCATTTGTCTATTTTGGCTTTTGTTGCCGTTGCTTTTGTTGTTTTAGTCATGAAGTCCTTGCCTATACCTAAAAATCCTGAATGGTTTTCCTAGGTTTTCTTCTAGGGTTTTTATGGTGTTAGGTCTTATGTTTAAATCTCTAATCCATCTGGCACTAGACAAGGATACCCTCTCTCATCATTCCTATTCAATATAGTATTGGAAGTTCTAGCCAGAGCAATCAGGCAAGAAAAAGAAATAAAGTGTATTCAATTAGGAAAACAAGAAGTCAAATTGTCTCTATTTGCAGATGACATGATTGTATACTTAAAAGATGCTATCATCTCAGCCCAAAATCTCCTTAAACTGATCAGCAACTTCATCAAAGTCTCAGGATACAGAATCAATATGCAGAAATCACAAGCAATGCTATACACCAATAACAGACAAACAGAGAGCCAAATCATGAGCAAACTCCCATTGAAAATTGCTAAAAAGAGAATAAAATACCTAGGAATACAGCTGACAAAGGATGTGAAGGATCTCTTCAAGGAGAACTATAAACCACTGCTCAGGGAAATAAGAGAGAACACAAGCAGATGGAAAGACATGTCATGCTCATGGTTAGGAAGAATTAATATCGTGAAAATGGCCATACTGCCCAAAGTAATTTATAGATTCAATGCTATTTCCATCAAGCTACCAATCACCTTCTTCACAGAACTGGAAAATCCACTTTAAACTTCATATGGAACCAAAAGAGAGCCCACAGAGCCAAAAAAATCCTAAGCACACAAAACAAAGCTGGAGGTGTCACACTACCTGACTTCGAACTATTCTACAAGGCTATAGTAATCAAAACAGTATGGTACTGGTGTACCAAAACAGAGATATAGACCAATGGAACAGAACAGAGGCCTCAGAAGCAACACCACACATCTACAACCATCTGATCTTGACAAACCTGACAAAAACAAACAATGGGGATAGGGTTCCCAGTTTAACAAATGGTGTGGGGAAAACTGGCTAGCCATGTACAGAAAGTGAAACTGGACCCCTTCCTTACACCTTACACTAAATTTATTCTTTTATTTTAAAAAGATTAAGAAAAACAATTACTGCTATCAAGAAAATGGAAGAATATTTACTATTTAAAAGGATAATTATCTGGCAATTAATTATTGCCAAATTCCCTCTGAATTCTTATACTTCAGATACTCAGGGAATCTGGCATTTATTGTCTATTTTAACAAACATGATGAATATATTGCAGTTGTCCTAAATCTCACCATCAGGATCTTTTGGGAAAAATATGTTCTTCCTCAAGAGAATTGAACCCATATATATTTTTTCAAGTTAATTATTTCCCTTCAAAAATTACTATTATCTGAATAATAGGTTATAGGCTTGAAAAAGATAAATTTGCCCATTATAGATTACTTTCTTATATACAAAGGTGAAATAATTATGAAATACATTATATTTTTTAAGCATATTACCTATTATTCAGATAATAATTTTTGAAGGGAAAGATAAATTTGCCAATTATAGATTACTTGGACAAGCTACTGCACAGCAAAGTTACATCACCATGCTAACTAACACATGTACTTCCCACAGAATATGGAGCAGTGGGTGTAATTTGGCAATATAAAATTTGATAATGAGAGAAATATTTGGACTTAAAATTACATTTATTTATTTTAAAATTAAATATGTAATATATAATTATTTTCTTATTGTTGACTCCATGTGACTTTCTTGGATAGTTTTATAGTTATATTCTTAAAGTATTTTAGGAAGGGAAGTCCTGGTGGAGTAGGATTCATTGCCCTCACAAGTATATGTTTAGTAACTTATTGCTTTTCATTTCCTCCTCACTTTTTGATATCTATTAAAAAGACTAACGTATGGAAGCAAAATTATAACAACATATCAGTTTTGTCTATAAATATTTTCCAGTACTTACAAATGCCTTCCATTTGTAAGACAAATGGAAAAACCTTTGGTCCTCTGTTTCTCCTGTGAAAAAAAGTAGCATAGCATGTTTTCTTTATACCCGAATATGACACCTTGATATTTAACCCAGTATTCTCCTGAATGCATGTTAATAAAATGAACTGAAGTCTACAGAGTGAGTTGGGCAAAATTCACATTTAAAACTTTCCCAGTCTTGCTAGCAGAGCTTTCCTTATCTCAGGTAATGATATGGAAAACTCTTGCGTTACTTCCTCTAATCGACTCATTGACTCAATAACTAGGTCATTCAGCATGTATATTGAGTTGAGTGAGTCTCTTTCTCTTCTTGGTTAAGTGAATGTGCTCAAAACTAATTCCATAACTCAAGGGAGGAGAAAATATAGTCCCAAATTTCTTAGTCCCATAAAAATCAACAGGACCTTTGCAGGTAACAAACAAGGTGGACGGTGCTAGTAGCATAGGAAGAGATGATTATCAGTTATGTCAATATGTTTGTACATCAACAGCAATGCTATAACTAACACAGCAAGCTGAACTGCAAAACAATTCATTTTGGCATTGATTTTTCACTGTCTATAATGAGTCTGTTTGAGGAAAGTTATTTTTCTTCTGTTAATATTAAAAATGTTATCTGTAGCTTCAGAGAGAGTATTTGAGAGGCATAGATATAATAAATGCAAAGTAACAAATACGCTTCTAAACGCAGGTAGAATAAATATTAAATATATAAAGACCAGTTTTTTTTAAGACCTTTACTTTTCTTTAGTTGGATTATGTACCTTTGAAATGTTAAACATCTAGGCTTCAGCCTAAATGTTTGCATTTTCAATAGCATTTATATTTCCTTTAAAGTTTACCCATGTGAACTGAAAGCATCCTGAATCTTATTTTCTCCTATTATGGAAATATTACCAACGTTGTGCTTGTTTTGCAATGTTACTTCAATTTAAATTGCTTACATAAAAGGAATTTATATATATAAGCAATTATATATATATGTAAAGACATATATTTTTAAGAGAATAAAGGTACGTATTTTAAATACAGGCTTTATATTTTTCTCATACCGTTGGGGTTCAGGGGTTCAGGGGAGCCCTCAGCTTCCCTGAGAGGACATTTCTCCAGGTTCTTGGTCTATCACTCTCCAAGAATGGGAGAGGAGACCACAGCACAGTGCACTCGTTAAAGTAAATGCCAGACTCAAAGTGTTTGAAGAAAGTGATTTATTTAGGTACAGAAAGAGAAAAAGGAGAAGAAGAGAGAAAAGTTCCATGAAGAGCATGCATGTGGAAGCAGGACTCCAGAGGGGAAATCCACGAGTGGAAGGACAGGTCTCACTATGTGGCAGGAGATTTCCAGAGAGGTGGAAATCTGATGTGGGTGAAGGAGCAGGGGAATTTATCCTGGGAGAAATTCCCACCTCCCCAAGTTCCCCTGGCCAATGAAAGGAGTTCCTTTAAACTTCTGCTGGGGTGATTGACTTTTAGTTTCTTCCCACACCTGCAAAATTTAAACATAAACCACTAAATCTCCTGGATGGAGAGAGATGGGAGGGGGCATGGTGCTGGGAAGTTCTGGCCTTTAAAACTACGCCCCCTCTTGGACCCAGAAAGAGAGTACATTCCCCCAATGCCATTTAACATTCATTTGAAATTGTATCAAGGCTACAGTAATCAAAACAGCATGGTACTAGTACCAAAACAGAGACATAGACCAATGGAACAGAACAGAGACCCCAGAAGAAACACCACACATCTACAACCATCTGATCTTTGACAAACCCAGCAAAAACAAGCAATGGGGAAAAAATCCATGTTTATTAAATGGTGTTGGGAAACTGGCTAGCAATGTGCAGAAAGCAGAAACTGGACTCCTACCTGTCACCTTACACTAAAATTAACTCCAGATGGATCAAAGATTTAAACATAAAACCTAACATCATAAAAACACTAGAAGAAAACGTAGGCAAAACCATCCAGGACAAAGGCATAGGCAAGGACTTCATGACTAAAACACCAAAAGCTATGGCAATAAAAGCCAGGATAGACAAATGGGATCTAATTAAACTCCAGAGCTTCTGTACAGCAAAAGAAACCATTATTAGAGTGAATCAGCAACCAACAGAATGTGAAAAAATTTTTGCAATCTACCCATTTGACAAAGGGCTAATATTCAGAATCTACAAAGAACTAAAACAGATATACAAGAAAAAAAATCCCCATTCAAAAGTGGGTGAAGGATATGAACAGACACTTTTCAAAAGAGGACATATATGAGGCCAACAAATATATGAAAAAATGCTCATTATCACTGGTCATTAGAGAAATGTAAATCAAAACCACACTGAGATATCATCTCACACCAGTTAGAATGGCAATCATTAAAATATTGGGAGACAACAGATGCTGGAGAGGATGTGGAGACATAGGAACACTCTTATACAGTTGGTGGGAGTGTAAATTAGTTCAACCATTGTGGAAGACAGCATGGCAATTTCTCAAGGATCTAGAAATAGAAATTCCATTTGACCCAGCAATCCCACTATTGGGTATATACCCAAAGAACTATAAATCGTTCTGCTATAAAGACACATGCACACGTATGTTCATTGCAGCCCTGTGTTCAATAGCAAAGACCTGGAACCAACCCAAATGCCCATCAATGATAGACTGGACAAAGAAAATGTTGTACATATACACCATGGAATACTACACAGCCATAAAAAACGATGAGTTCGTGTCCTTTGTAGGGACTTGGATGAATCTGGAAACCATCATTCTCAGCAAACTGACCCAAGAACAGAAAGCCAAGCACCATATGTTCTCACTCATAGGTGGGTGTTGAACAACAAGAACAAGTGGACTCAGGGAAAGGAGCATCACACACAGGGGAAGTTGGGGGGTGGGTAGGGGAGAGACACTAGGGAGTGGGGAGGGAGGGGAGGGTGGGGAGGGATAACATGGGGAGAAATGCCAGATATAGTATGCACCTAAAGTAAAATAAATAAATTTTAAAAATAAATAAATAAAAGATAAAATAAGTAAAGAAAAAAGAAAAAAAAAGAAATTGTGTGGAAGAACTATAATTTTATTTGATAGATGAATTTTTCCTTATAGAATGTGAGTATAATTACTGAATAATTCGTTTACTTATTTGAGGTCTTAGATCTGGTTTCTGAAATGTCTTATTCCTTACTTATTTTCTCTGGCAATGTAGTTTTTAACTACCCTTGAAGAACTACACTTAGTTGAATGTTGCTATTTGACTTCCTGATGATAAATTCAAGATATTCAGTTATTTAAAAAACAAAATGAATGGAATAATTAAGACTTTCTTATAAATGGGTGTGTTGGAAGGATTTCTTTGCCAAGATGGTTATAATTTCAGCATTTGAACACCCCTATCTTAGATTATAACTTAAAGTACTACCAGTAGAAACATGACTAAACTTCTCCATAGGAATACACCTGTGATTTTTAAACTGGTACATAAATCCACTACTAGGATAGGAAGTGTATGTCATTGAGTAAATAAATGTACATAAGTTAATTCACAGAATCTTCCTGGAATGATGGCCAATTTTAAAGGAAGAAGCTTGTCATAATAGCAAGCATTGCTATTCATAAAATAGACTTGCATGTAAAATAAATGTAAATTTTTAGTGAATCATTAGAAATCACTCAGTGATAATGAGAACCTTCTGAATGTGTCCCCATTTGCCATCTGACCCCCATCTATGTCCCTCTCTACCCTTAAAATTGCTTTACAAGTATCAAGGGCCCAGATTAGTGAAGACTTAAACTGAAAACCTTGAAATGGGTTTAGCATTCTACTGAAATTGAAATTAAAAAAAAAATTCTTCATCACAAATGACATTGCTCTTTCCTTCTTTTTTGCCCCTACATTTAATTTTTATAAATAATGTCAGACTTCAAAGTATTTCTAATATCTTGCATTATTACATATCTACTAGTTTCTCACATAGGTATTAATGTGCATTCATGAAAACTCACATCCTTTATAAGACAGAGAACTAGTTTAGGGCAGTGACATTGCATAAGACACAAAAGACCAAGATTTTTGGTTCAGGATGAGCTGAGAATTGAGACAGAAGATAGAACCTCATATGCTGAAGCAAGGAAAGTAAAAAATAAGAGCCAAGATGGAAGGAGAATACTTAGGTAGAAGCTCTGTGACCCACAGAGTAAAAGTAACATCTTTCCTTGACTAAAGCTGTGTCTGAACAGTACCTTTAACATTTTTTTTTTTTTTTTGGAGACAGAGTTTCGCTCTTGTAATCCAGTCTGGAGTGCAATGGCGCGATCTCGGCTCACCGCAACCTCCGCCTCCTGGGTTCAGGCAATTCTCCTGCCTCAGCCTCCCGAGTAGCTGGGATTACAGGCATGCGCCACCATGCCCAGCTAATTTTTTATATTTTTAGTAGAGATGGGGTTTCACCATGTTAACCAGGATGGTCTCGATCTCTTGACCTCGTGATCCACCCACCTCGGCCTCCCAAAGTGCTGGGATTACAGGCGTGAGCCACCGCGCCCAGCCACCTCTAACATTTTAACAGATTTGTCTGCTTGCATATGATCCAAGAATAAGCATCCACTGGCAGTCAAATTAACCTTCACAACCAAATCCAAAGGCATGTACACACATGCACAATTTTATATCATTTACAGGCAAATTTTATCTGCAATTAGAAAAATAACATAACCAGCCCGATAGAGAAGAGAGGAGAAAGTGCACAATGTCTTGGAAAGAAGGTAAAAAAGGAAATTACCAATGGGGACTAGGGGAGAAACAGTTATTTACAAATCAGCAAAAGATAACTGCTGGTACAAAGCAAAAGCTTTTAAATGTAATTCAGTACTTATTGAACAGCTACTATGCATTTGGGCCAATCAAAAGTTTTTCAGTCCTCAGACTCTTTATGCCTCATGTGTTTAGGACTGGCTATCTGCCTTCAGTTAAACAAAAGCTAATTATGCAAATACAGCTATATGTTTCAGAGGGATGGTGCATTTAAACTCTAAGTCACAGTCCAAGACCTAAAATAGTAACAGTATAAAATAATAATAATAATAATCAATAACTTTTATCTACTTTAAAAAATGTAGATAAAATATGTATGTTGACACAGTACATATTGAAGAAATCTACCTTTAACCATTGCTAGATTTAGATAAGGACCAAAAATATTAGGAAAAATTGAGTTAAAGTTATTTTTTCTACCAAGTTCCATGTCAGATATTGTCAAAATGACCTCCTTAACCAATATTAAGTCATAAATTTCACAATAATATATTAGCCAGTAACTATTTAAATTTTATACGCAATAGCTACTGATCAAACATTTATTCTTAGAAGCAAAATTGTATAGGCGGTTCAAGTAATCTTTAACAACATCCTTTTTCTGCTTAACTTTTATTTATAAAGAAATCTTGCTGTCTCTCTTGTGTGTAATTTTTTTAAAATAATTTTTATAACTATAAGTTTTATAAAATCATCCAACCTCTACATATTATTATTTCTATGCTAATTTCATTGACAATTGTGTATTTTAGCACATTTTGATATTCAAGAATAAAATTATTTAGCTTGAGCTTTAATATGTAATTGAACAAATGCATAATCAAACAAATCAGATGTTTATAAACACTAATGTAACACTTTCAAGTGTAAAATCACACGCATAAAATGCTACACACAAAATTGTTTCACGCACAAAATTGTTTCAAACGCTAGTGTAACATGTAACATTTTAATTGCTCAAATTCTCTTCAGTATTTAAAATTAAAAACACAAGTCTAAAATGTCACTTCCCTAAATGTTCCAAAAACTCGAATACAACAAACACACAAATCAACACAATAATAATTAAAATATTATCTTTATAACTAACCCAACTTAAATATGTATTTAATTAAATTCTTTATTTCAGTATTACTTACTTACTCAATGAAGGAGAGAAAAATTTCCAACTCGACTCTTGATATTTCAATATTATCTGAGACTGGTGACCAGGATATGACACTAAATGTGACTTGCCACATGAGTTGACCACAACCAGTTAATTACTGAAGTGACTCTACCAAGGCCATGTTTGCTAACTACCACAGTGCGACAACGTAGGATACCCTAGCTTTGCCACAATTTATTGAAACCTAGTGCCTGCTTTATATACTAGCCTAGTTGGCGCTGAGTAGATGGTGCCCACATGGATTAAGGGTGGGTCTACCTTTCCAAGCCCACTGACTCAAATGGTAATCTCCTTTGGCAACACCCTCATAGACACACCCAGGATCAATACTTTGCATCTTTCAATCCAATCAAGTTGACACTCAGTGTTAACCATCATGCTTGTATCTTTTTACTAGGACAAATCCTAAACTGAGCATGATTGCTTGTTTCCCTTTTCAACATACCTGTTTCTGTTTGATTGCTGATATGTTATTGTAGCTCATGAAATCATTGCCCAGCTCCTCTCCTCAATAGAATGTGTATTTCCTTAATGCAGAGGTTTTGCATGTTTTGTACATTTTTGTATTTTCAGTCTGTAAAATAGTGTCCTCCAACGTTACTTTCTGAATATTCTATCAGTAAAGATTTATTAAACAATTTTTATCTCACATTTGTTTATGATTAGTCAATTACATTTAGATTTACTATTTCTGTGTATCAGTGTTGATAAAATTATTAGAGGGAATTATAACTCCTCTCAAATTAGTGGAAATTATTTAAAATAAACATGTTATTAACCTATTGCTCTACCTCTGTTCCTTTTTACTGGCGTACATGCTGATGCAAATTTAGGAACTTTCTTAGGTGATGTTTCAATAAGAAGTGGCTCTATAAAGCCCATTGCAGAATGCCTTCCTTCGGGTCTTCTTCAAGGGGAGAAATTTTTTTAAATAATCACCTGGCTTTGTCTGGATGACAGAAATTCCTGAAGTCTTAAACAGAGAAATGTTTGAATGATCTTGCCCTACTCCTTGAAAGATTTTTAGCAAGGTGTCTTGATCTGCTTCACTACCGAAAATCAGCTTGCTCTTGTGCTGCTATAGACCGGCTAAGACCTATGAATCCCTGGTTTGCTGAGGTTTCGATACTAAACTGGGTCACCTTTTTCTTTCTTAGCATAATCTGCTACCTATTCAGAACACTCTTATCTTAAAAGCTCTCAACATTTCTGTCCCCAGGTACATTACTATGTTGGCTTCATTTGGCAGGACAATCCATTGACTGGTTAATTTGTGGTGTTGTGTGTGTGTGTCTGTGTGTGTGTGTGTGTGTGTGTGTGTGTGTGTGTGTATGTATGTGTGTTACTCAGTACTGGATAATTTCCTGTAGGTCCAATGTATTTTTTCTGCCCACTTGACCCAAAACAAAGTTCCTCTCTTTGAATCCTAAATCTATGTTTCTTGTCTCCAGATGACATTAGCAGTTTTTATTTTCCAAGACTGTTAACAAACACTGCCCCACACCAATGAGATCAACGTCTAATCTTTAATTTTGGTAGAAAAGAGTAACTCATATAAGTGAGGGAAAGAGGGCTGGTGAGCTTGGAAGCTTGTGCTAAATGTTGTGTATGTATTTTTCACTCTTGTGAATGTGTGTCCTTTACTCCTGTGAGGATAAGCTGCAAGTGAAGTAGGCCATGCAGTCACCAATGACATGGAGGACACCTAGAGCTGCTATCATTGCTCATTTATGTTGGTGAATTAGGATGAGAATTTGCCTTTTAAATTTTTACTAGTTGAGGAATGGTTACATAAAGTATGATACATCCATACTGTGAATTTTCTATAACATACCGAAGGCAACAAAGTAAGTTTCATTGGCCTAGAAAAATACTCTCAACATATTAATAAGTAAGGAATATATATAGTATGTGTAGAGGATAAACACTTGGAATGATGTATTTCAGAAGGTTAATAGCCATTATCTTTAGATAAAATATTAATTTTTACCTTCTTCTTAATTTTTTGTATTATACTCCTTTTTACAAGAAATACTAAAGTAGGTAATTAGGAAAAAGCAATATAATTTCATTTTGAAACAAAACAGTAGGTTTGTTAATGTTAGGTAGTTTTTAAGTCATTCCAGATTCAGAGCTCATGTGATCGGGCGGTAATGATGGGGATGAGTTACCATGTAGGATTTTTCTCTCTGTATCATCTATGTCACATGCTGAATTACTCTCCTTTGATGCCCAGGAACCATTGTCTGCCTTTCTGCAGAAAGCTGCTAAAGAACAGGCAATACCTGAGAGAAGGTAGAAAGAATGTAAAAAAGGGGATTTATTTCTTTTTTTCTGTTAAATCTCATTCTATCCTCTCAGGAAAAGTCTATGATGACAAACCAAAACTCTCTCTCTTCTCCTTTAACATTCCTCCAGGACAAGTGACATGTGAGCCTTCCAATAACAAGTAGACAAGTTTGCAAGAACACTGACTTATAAGAGGAATGAGTACCTCCAGGACTATGAGAGGCTACTGTTGCTCCTAGGCTCTCCTAACAAGAATACAGATTGGTGATTTATAGCTGACTTGGTGACTTATGCTGGTACATTTCCCCAGAGCCCAGTCAGACCCGAGTATGCTGAATTCCATTTATGGCCCAGTTGCAGGCACTGGATATGGCACCCAGATGTATATTAGAATGTTACGACTTTGTGAGATGATAGATAGATAGATAGATAGATAGATAGATAGATAGATAGATTGACTTAAAAAACCTATTTCTTTTAGATGAGAGGATGACTTCTTTTTTGCAAGCAAAGAAATAAGCTGCTGGCATTTTAGATCTATCTTTGTTGGATTTGTATTCCAAGACCAGAGGGCGTTCATAAGTCTGCCTAATTACTTCTACACTCTTGGGATAATAAGTACATGAAAGAAACATACATGTATCTATCATGTAAAAAGGCAACATGCAATGTAAGAAGAGCATGCATAAGACTATTAATAGATTATTTACATGAGGAGATAATAGACACAGTGCACATTAAGGAGAATATACAATATAATGTGAAGAGGTCATGACATAGAGCACATTTGGGCCATTAGCACTTGTCCCTCTCTCTTGATATGGCATTTAAAGCCACAGTCCGTTATACATATCCAAAAGCATTCCTGGGTTATGATGCAGTTCAATGAAATCGAAGAAATCTCTGTGAGATGTCTGGGATTTGATTGTACCCACCATACTGTGAAGATTAAGACACTGGACTTAGCATCAAGGAAGATACACAACAGTCAATACTTCCCAACTCAGGCCCCCAGAATTTCTCTTTACCATCTGAATGTTAGTATCCTCACTTCTATAGAAAATAATGGTATCCAAGCCCTAGAGATAAATTTGAGTCCAGGGAAGCTCTAGTTGAACTTATTTCATGAGTTCTTTATCTGAAGTAGCAGCTTTCAGGTCGCCTAGTTTCCAAACTCAAAAGATCGAGAGTAGATTATTTTTTTATTTCACTGGAGTAGACATCCGCATGCAATGCTGTACATAAAAACACTATTGTTCAGTCAAAGGTTACTTTTCCTAAAGCAATGGCCGTAAGGTTACCAACAGGCACACATTTAGTCAAGGTTTCTCTCTGACTCTTAGTTAACATATAAGACACAAGAGAAGAAACATAACCAGTGAACAAGTATAGTTTAAAATGTTCAATATAAACACAGGCAAAATAAAGGATAATCAAAGATGTATTAGGTCTTTTGTTACTGCTTTCTAAATGGTGCTGCATACCGATGGCGAACACACAGAAATGACTATTTTCTAGCATCCTGCTGTTGGTACTGTGAGTTGGTAAAAGCCATTTCATAGCAGATAGCAAGACATATCAAACATATCATATCAAAGTGCTCATAGTTTTTGACTAGATAATTGCATTTCAGAAAATATGCCTTAAGAAATTTACCTGAAATATGAATGCTTTATGGGAAGAATGTTCCGTTTCTTCTGATAAAAAATAAAAACATGTTTGTATCTATTAATGGGAGATTATCATATCATTTGTGCATTGTTCACTAGAGAAAAATGTTATCCAATCTTAAAAAGTGATAGTAACAGAAAATATGTATATATATATATATTAAATAATGTTTATGATATGTAAAATGAAAAAACAAACGTTGCATTGAAGTTTGATCCCCAGTGTTGGAGGTGGGGCCTAATGGGAGGGGTTTAAGTCATGGAGCAGATCCCTGATGAATAGATTAATGTCCTGGAGTGAGGCCTGAGAAATGAGTTCTTGCTCTATTAGTTTCTGAGAAAGCTAGTTATTAAGACAAATAAACAAACAAACAAAAGACCCTGGTACCTCCCCTTCTCTCTCCCTTGCCATGAGAACTTGGCACATGCCACCTTCTTTTTGCCGTCTGTCATAAGTAAAAGCAGCCTGAAGCCCTGCTGAGAAACAGACGCTGATGCCATGCTTCTTGAGTAGCCTGTAGAACCATGCACCAAATAAACGTCTTTATACCCAAATCACGTGTTTCTCTACAGCAACGCAAAATGGATTAAGACACTATAAGAACTGAATACTAACCCCTGTATTCTACATTAAAAAATATGTATTCCAAATAGAGTATAATTTTAAATGAAAATGACTAAATAATAAGGCTTATTGAGTGGAAATATAAGGACATCTTTATGACACTGTTATTGTCAAAGTTTTTTCAAAAAGTACTATTATAAAGAAAAAATGTAAATTAACATACATTCAACTTATTAAATTTTACTCACTCAAGTGCCACATTAAGAGAATAAAAATGTAAAACTATACAACTGGACCAGATATTTATAATTCATATATCTAGCAAATGACTAGTATCTGCTTGGAATATTAAGGTCTCAGTAATTAAGAAAATAAAATGACTAAAGACTGAACATTTTACAGAAGAAAAAATCAAATATCTAAAAACCTTATAAAAATCTCATCAGCACTGCTCAGCAGGGATATACAAATTAAAAGCAAAATGAAATATTACCATGTACCTACCAGAATGATTAAAAGTTTGAAAGTTAAAATTAATTTTTTATTATCACATAAAGCAACAGCAACTATCACATAATCCGGATGGGAGTATACATTGACATAACTTTTGGGAGAAAATATTTGGCAATATCTATAAAACATTTTATGTTTTATGATACAGAAATAATTCCTAGCAGAAATTCTAGTTATCGCCAGAAGATTATATATGAGAATGTTCTCAGCAGCACTTCTTATAACAGCCCAAACTGGAAATAATTCGCAATTCCGTCAACACTAGAATGCATATGTATATATCTACAACTCAAACTGGAAATAATCCACGATTCTATCAACACTAGAATGAATACGTGTGTGTGAATACACTCCACATCATATATAACTGATATATATGACTATATGAAATAACTGATACATATTTTATATAAAGACATATATATATATCATGTATATAGCTATTATATGTATATAATAATATCTAGATGGTATATGGTGCTATATATAGTGATATATACAGATATGGATATATGGTCAATGAATACAGCAATGAGAGTAAAGAAGATATTGCTACATGCAAAAAATACATGAATGTCAAAAATATCATCCTAATGGAAAAAAGCCATACATATAAAGCCTTAAAAATATGTCTATGGTGATAATGTCATTTTAGTAGTTAGCTTTGGGATGTAGTAACTAGATGGAATAATATAACTTTGAGAATGTCAAAAATATTTTATATTAGGATATAAAATACCCTAATATAGTTATATATATATTTTTAATAACCATCTGTCTGCTGGTTAAAGAGATTTGTTTAATTTGTGAAAATTTTGCCTATTTATGTGTATTTTTCTATAAGCAAAAGGTATTTTTTTACAGAAGTTTGATATTTTCTTAACAAGAGGTTTTTTAATAAAAATATTCTTTCAAAATGTTTTCTTTACAATTTAAAAAATCATAGAAATCCAGGTTGGGCCTTTTTTTTTCTGTATATACTTCAGATCATGAATGATACTATTAAAACCACTGCTCAACAAAATAAGAGAGGACACAAATAGATGGAGAAACATTCCATGTTCATGGCTAGGAAGAATCAATATTGTGAAAATGGCCATACTGCCCAAAGTAATTTACAGATTCAATGCTATCCCCATCAAGCTACCAATGACCTTCTTCACAGAACTGAAAAAAAACACCTTAAACTTCATATGGAACCAAAAGAGAGCCCGCATAGCCAAGTCAATTCTAAGCAAAAAGAACAAAGCAGGAGGCATCACACTACCGGACTTCAAACTATACTACAAGGCTACAGTAATCAAAACAGCATGGTACTGGTACCAAAACAGATATATAGACCAATGGAACAGAACAGATGCCTCAGAGGCAACACAACATATCTACAACCATCCAATCTTTGACAACCTGACAAAAACAAGCAATGGCGAAAGGATTCCCTGTTTAATAAATGGTGTTGGGAAAACTGGCTAGCCATGTGCAGAAAGCAGAAACTGGACCCCTTCCTGACACCTTACACTAAAATTAACTCCAGATGGATTAAAGACTTAAACATAAGACCTAACACCATAAAAACCCAAGAAGAAAATTTAGGCAAAACCATTCAGGACATAGGTGTAGGCAAGGACTTCATGACCAAAACACCAAAAGCATTGGCAACAAAAGCCAAAATACACAAATGGGACCTAATCAAACTCCACAGCTTCTGCACGGCAAAAGAAACAGTCAATAGAGTGAATCAGCAAACAACAGAATGGGAAAAAATTTTTGCAGTTTACCCATCTGACAAAGGGCTGATATCTAGAATTTACAAAGAACTAAAACAGATTTACAAGAAAAAAACAAACAAGCCCATTCAAAAATGGGCGAAGGATATGAACAGATACTTTACAAAAGAAGACATACATGAGGCCAACAAACATATGAAAAAGTGCTCATCATCACTGGTCATTAGAGAAATGCAAATCAAAACTACATTGAAATACCATCTCACACCAGTTAGAATGGTGATCATTAAAAAATCTGGAGACAACATATGCTGGAGAGGATGTGGAGAAATAGGAACACTTTTACACTGTTGGTGGGAGTGTAAATTACTTCAACCATTGTGGAAGACAGTGTGGCGATTCCTCAAGGACCTAGAAATAGAAATTCCATTTGACCCAGCAATCCCATTACTGCATATATATCCAAAGGATTATAAATCGTTCTACTATAAGGACACATGCACATGAATGTTCATTGCAGCACAGTTTACAATAGCAAAGACCTGGAACCAACCCAAATGTCCATTGATGATAGACTGGACAGGGAAAATGTGGCATATATACACCATGGAATATTATGCAGCCATCAAAAATGATGAGTTCACGTCCTTTGTAGGGACATGGATGAACCTGGAAACCATAATTCTCAGCAAACTGACACAAGAACACAAAATCAAACACTGCATGTTCTCACTCATAGGCAGGTGTTGAAGAATGAGAACACATGGACACAGGGAGGGGAGCACTACACACTGGGGTCTGTTGGGGGGAAATAGGGGAGAGACAGTGGGGGGTGGGGAGTTGGGGAGAGATAGCATGGGGAGAAATGCCAGATATAGGTGAAGGGGAGGAAGGCAGCAAATCACACTGCCATGTATGCACCTATGCAACAATCTTGCATGTTCTTCACATGTATCCCAAAACCTAAAATGCAATAAAAGAAAAAGTATCCTAGGATAAATGGACCCAACCCCACTGAAAAAAAGGGGGAAAATAAGGCACTGAGACATTAAGTGATGGACACATATTAAAGCAGAGAAAAAAATCTAAGAATCAAAATTAAAAACTAAGTCTCATTGTTTTTGAGCTTATTTCACTTCATCAGACATGTATTCCTTCAACAAAATTTTTGTGTAGATGCTAAGTGTTCATATCACAAAATAATAATACACATAATAATTTTTATTATAAAATTATTATAATATTTACTTCTTGCTATAATATAGTAAAGAAGATGAGTGGAAACTTTTGCAGGTTACAGCATGTTTATGACATACATTGTGATGATGACTTCACAGGTGTACCCCATCTCCAAATTCATCAAATTATATACATTAAATATGTACAGCCTAGTCATGTCAATCCTACCTCAATAAATCCGTTAAAACTCAAATTTTTGTTACATACCTATGATGTGATAGACTGCTACATGTTGGGGATACAGCATCTACAAAACTGAGAAGTAGAATTCCTTGCTCTGAAGAAGCTTACATTCTAATTTACATATTACAGTATATTTCATAATTGAGTCTAAAAATTTAGTATAATAACAGTGTAACTGATCATTCGTTATCCTTCAAAATCAATTTCTTCCCCTTCTTCAGTAATGAAACTCTCTATTTTTTACCTGGGCTGTGAACACCCAAAATAACATTTATATGCCTTGACCTTCCTAACATCTAGATGTAGAAATATGAGTAAGTGCTATCTAATGGGATTTGACAGCAAGTACAGTGTGCACTTTTGGGAGAGTTTCCCTTATTCCAGTCCCTTTTCTCTCCTCTTTTCTGGAATCTGGGGTAAGATTATGATGGTGAGAGCTGTATCATTTCATATAAAGCTGTAATATGTGAATGGTGGAGAACAAGATACAAAGAAACATTCTCTGATACAATGGTCCAAAAACATTAGTCCTGGACAACATATCACTTGTCATGTGTGTTTTACTTACATTAAAGTGAAATAAAATTCTTTTGGATGAACTACTATTACTTTGAATTTTCAGACACTGACAGCTAAAAATCTTCTAACACAACAATTTAGTGAACTATTTTGTCATTTTCTATTAAATATATCTCTAAGTGTATTCAGGAAATCAGCTGGCCACTTAAAGTCTTATTTTCTATTCCTTAACTCAAAGGCACTTAGAGCTACTATTCATCCCATAAGCAAAATGTATTTGTGTCAGTGGATGCAAAGTTTAGTGTAGGGAAATGAGAGACAAGAACATGTATCTCACATATCTTACTCCTGACAAAGGATAGGTGTTGCCTTCTTAGTCCATATTTATTTATATATCAATGCCAAGTCTAGTAAAACTGAGTCAACTAAAAAAGAAAAAAGTTTAGTTTTCCTTCATTCATCCTGGTTATTTCTCTTCTCAATCCCAATGTTGGTAAATATAATCTGATTCTACCTGAAGTATTTTATATCAGAAGCTATTCTCGAATTAATATACAAAGACATAATCATTTTACTATGTTCATGTAAACAATGTAAAGCTTTGTTTTCAACATAAAAAGAGAAACACATAAAAATAGAAGTGACTATTTAGCATTGTAAAATGTCATCCCGATTTTTTACTCTGAGTTTTCAAATTGAACAGTAAAGGAAGATAAGACAGAAAGAAAGGAGGGAACTAGCTCACATTTACTTTGAACCAACTTTAGACTTAAGAAAAGACTATTTTATTCTAGGATAAGAAATCCAGATTTGTAATTAACTCTAGTATGTTTCCTGTCACTACTGAGAAATTTGCCTTGGCTACCTGTCCACAAACTGGTTGTATTTTTATCCCAAAGAAGTAATTTGTAAAGATGCTTCAAGATTTCCTTTTCAAGAATGCCATGGTCAATGATTAACTGCACAATCCCTCACCATATAACCTTTATTTGTGTATTTTAATTATAATAAATAACTGGATCCAATAAGCAATGTGTGAATACTCAGCAAGGTAGCTTGTTTTCTGATTATAAGAGAAAATTTATAATGCTTATATATATAGCAAAACCCTATTTCCTTTAAAAGAAAATTCAAGACTACAACAAAAAGGCAAACTTGTAGCATATAAAAGCTGATAGTAAGAAAATGAAACTTTATGATCACCCATAGTTTGGTCGGTTAGGAGACAGTTACCATCAGCACGGAGATCAATTTCTGCCATAGAAACTTCTTATTCTGGTTGGAATTCAGAAACCGTGACACCAAAATAAGCAAATAGGATAGAGACTAAAACCTAGTGCTTCCAGAGCTACTGGAAATGTAAACTGTAAGAAGAGATGCAATTTTAAACTCAATTTCCTCATCTGTGAGATGATAGAGTATGAAAATTCATTGTGTGGATTTTCATATATTCACACACACAGTGGATTTTAATCTAAATAATAAAAATCTTGAAATCTTGATCTTGTTTTCTTGTTCAACATATCAATGCTTAGTTTATTTAAATAATGCACGAATGACAGAATTCCAATTAAAAATGGCGAGTCTACATGTTCTTCGTTTTCCTCCAACAAAAAAGGATTGGGAGAAACAACTACATCTTCAAAGAAGCAACGCAATAACATTGACCTTTTCTTTTCTCTAAGCAACAGAAAAGAAAAAATAGAAACAGGCCCATCTTTATTAAAACAAGTAAATGAGGTGGTCATGGTCATTCATGCCTGTAATCCCAGCATTTTGAAAGGCCAAGGTGGGAAGATCGCTGAAGCCCAGAAGTTTGAGACCAGCCTGGGCAACATGATCTTTACCAAATATACATACATACATAGATATATATATATATATAACTCTATACATGGTAGCACTCACCTGTAGTCCCAGCTACCAGGGAGGCTGAGATGGGATGATAACCTGATCCCTGGAGTTCCAGGCTGCAGTGAGCCTCTATCTGGCTAACTATCCTCCAGCCAGGATGGCAGAGTAAGATACAGTCTGAAAAAGAAAAGCAAACAGGAAATAGCCCAATTCCCAGGCAACAAAGCTGTGGTGTACGTTTTTGTATAACAGTACAGTAAAATGTAGACTAAAATGAAAAGGAAAAATAAATAAAAGAACCCTAAAAGCATATATACATCTCTTCAGGCTTTGTTCATAAAGCGCCCCCGCCCCCCCCACCCCCATTTGGCTCCTAAATAGAAGTATAAGAATGTGATTAGGTTTTGAAGGAGGGAAATATTACTGAGGTAGACTTGGTTCTACTCCATTAAATTTCAAAAAGAGGTCAAACCGAAGGGGACAACACGTTTAAGTAGCACTGGCAGAGAGCTTCTTGGGTAGAGTGATTTTCATAAGGTGGATAACTCACTGAGATGGCGAAGAACTTATGACATAATTGCTTTGGTTCTAAAGGCATAGGAAATCAAAGATCTTTAAGCCGTCTTGATGAGCAGGGTGGTTATTGGAACTCTTTTATGGGTGAGCTGTTAGTTTTCATTAAAGAAAAAAAAAACAGATACAGTATTGCCTTTCTCAGAAAGCATTTTCGGTAGCAAGAAGCTAAGTTATTTGTTTCTTGGTCTTTTTTTTTTAACACAGTATCAGAAAATTTTGCTTAATTTCCATTCTCGGTGCTAACAGAATTTTGCTATTTTGGATAAGTTGATATATTTTTTTCTAAACTGAAGCTTATAGACATTCCCGGAAGTATATAGGGTGAAACTATGAAATAAGGTAATTCCAAGATTTCATGACAGATACACTATAATTAGAGGATTTTTCTGTGAGCCACAGACCCATAAATGTCAACAATCAAGGGGAGAAATGCTAGAATGCAAAGGATTCAGTGAAGGGGATCTCTATAAAAGCAACACCAAGTGTAAATAACAGCCTGCCTCACTTACTCTTAATAGTATATAAATTATATTTACATGCAAAATTAAGAAAGAATAAAAAAAGAGAATGCATACAAGGTCTGTTTGGAGACACATAGAGAAAAAGATCAAGAAAATAAATCAAGGAAATGAAAAAAAACTGACATGAATTCTCAAAGGAAATAAGAGGGATCCCAAGATTGCGGAATGAGAGGCAGCTCCGGAAAGCAGCTCCCAGCGAGAGAGATGCAGAAACTGAGTGGGCTCCACAATTCCAAACGAGGTACCGGGTTCATTTTGTGGGTCTGGTTGGACAGTGGGTATTAACCAAATAGGGCAAGTTGAGGCAAGGCAGGGCACTGCCCCACCCAGGAGGTGCATGCAACCTACCGGAGGACAGGGGATTGCCCTCGCTGGGACTTCAGTTCGGATACAGTGCTCCACCCAAGCCCTCTACAGCCCACAGAACAGGAGCTGAAAAGCCTCAGCGAGCTGCCGGAACAGGGCAGAACAGCAACTTCGGCAACCTGGGCCTGTCTGCAGGTGAAAGCCAGAAAGCCGACTGGAGGGATAACCCTCCCCTCAGAGGGAAGGGGAACTGAAAGCAGGGAAACAGCCCATACAGCAGACGAGTCCCCCCCACTCCCCTCGACGAAGCCCAGCAGACTGAAAAGAACTCTCACGCCAGAGTTTCGCACCTAGAGAGCGACCAGGAACGATCCAGCTCAGGCAGGGAGGGGCAGCCACCATTGCAGAAGCTGGCTTAACTTTCCTGAGTAAGTAAGAGGCAGCAACTCCACTGAACCTGCGGCAGCCCAGCAGCGCCTCTGCAGGCAGACAAAGGAAAGGCTACCTCCCCAAGCAGCTACCTGAGATCAAAACTGTATAAATCCAATGAGACGGGAAAAAACAGTGCAAAAAGAATGAAACCATCAAAAACCAGGACGCCTCTCCCCCGCCACAAGATCACAACTCCTCACCAGCAAGGGAACAAAGCTGGACAGAGAATGAATTTGAGGAACTGACAGAAGCAGGCTTCAGAAGGTGGGTAATAAACTTCTCTGAGAAAATAGTTTCTATAGAATCTAAGGAATTTGTCAGATGTTTTTGAAGAGATCAAGGAAGAAATACAAGATGTCAAAGATTAAATCATTAGATATCCACGTAAAATGACTACATGAGCAAATTTCACAAAAACAGTGAAAACATAAAAGCCATATTAGAATTAAGAGAAAAATCCAGTAAACATGAATTAATAGTGTGGAAAAAAACAAAAACAAGCATTAAATACAGAAAGACGACAGGTGTGTAAGGTAACATGAGACTGATATATTAATAAGGAATATTTCTTAAAAAGTGAACAACACGTAGAATATATTTTAAAATATCAAAGATATAGATTTTGGTATACAATAATACTTGTATTGGAGATTGAAAGAGAATATTGTGATCTAAAAAAATGATTCATAGTTTTAAAAACATTTGAAAAGACAGAAGAAAGTCATGAATGGTGTTAGGGGAATAGCGATTAGTCTCAGACTTTTCATTGAAATTCTTTATAACAATGCATATTGGCAAAATGTCTGAACATTTGGAAATGAATGTATGGTAAATAATTTCATATCAATAAAGTTGTCCTTTAGTTATAAACATAGAAAGCAAAGAAATTAACACTTTCAAGATATTAAAAAATAGAGTACTCATTAATTTTTGTTGGAATTAAATATAAACTTTATTACTAAATAAGAAAATTCAGCAAACCAAAAAATAACTAAAAAGACTTAGAAATGGGAAAGGTTGGGGAAAAGAAAACTGATTGTGAATAATGTGCTTAAGTGTAAACCTAAGGCTATTCACCTTGTGGAATTATAAAATGTAAATACCATAAACATTATAAAGATAATTATACAAATAAACTGTATATATAGATTACACACATAATACATACAATACATACAAAATGCATATAATATATACTTATCTTACATATTTAAAATTATGATGCAGGAAAGGAATGTTGGAGAAAGTATGATGATGCTAACTTATTTCGACCGTTTTTTATAGAAACTTACTAATATTTGTCTACCTTTTAAAAATATATGCAAAAAGTGTAATTTAAAATCTCTGTATTTAATAACTTTATTTTGTAATTATATGTTTATTGTTTAAAATATTTAAAAATTATTACTAGATTACTTTTTCTTCTTGAAACTTCAAATACAAATAGCAGAAAAATCAAAAAAGTATGGAGTTTTATTAAATAACAGCCTATGTAGCATATTTTATATAAATGACCTAAATATAATGTTACACTACTGTAATGTAATATATATATGTACTAATATCTATACTACAAACTTCTATTTATGTTATAAATACTCTGTATTTTAATACTTTACACAAACTATATATGCTACTATAATACTATACTATAATATAGGATACTTCAAAAAGTACATGGAAAATGCAAGTACAAGATTAAAATAAGAAATATAAACTTGTTTCTCAACCAAATTCAGGTCACTTTGTAAGGGATAATAGTAGCCATTTAGTCCATCTCTAAAAAACTGAGATTCCCAGGAGTTTAACCAACTCAATGCTGTCTGTTTCATATTATCAACTAAAGAAAAATATGTGCCCTTTAAAGAAGTTTTAAGTTTAAGAAATAAAAAGAAATTAGAAATAGCCAAATTAAGTCTGCAAGGTGGACGCTTAATGATTTCTCTTAAAATTTGACAAATTTTCCCGTTTGATAAGAGGAATGAGCAAGAGCATTGTCATGGTGGAAAAGAACTCTACGGTGAAGATTTCCTGGAGTTTTTCTTATAAAGTTTTGGCTAACTTTCTCAAAACATTCTCATAATAAGCAGATGTTATCATTCTTTGGCCTTCTAAAAAGTCACCAAGCAAGGTGCTTTGAGCATCTCAAAAAGCTGTTGCCATGATCCTTACTCTTGACCAGACTGCTTTTGCTTGGCTAAATAACTTTCACCACTTGGTACCCATTGCTTTTCTTGTGCTTTGTGTTCAGGATGCTAAGACCTTGTTCCATCTCTTGTCAAAATTTTTTGAAGACATGCTTCAGGATCTTGATCACACTTGTTTAAAATTTAAAACAAATCTTTTCTGCACTATCTGAAAGGTGTAGTTTTGTCTCGTATCCAGTGGAATATCTGCATTCCTTTAATATTTCACTAAAATTTATGTAAGATCACCAAAATGAGATGTCTATGGTACTGGATATTGTTTGTGTTGCTGATTAATCATCGGTCTTCTTTAATTACGGCATGGACAAGATTAACTTTTTCTTCCCAAAATAGATATGTATGGTCTGCTGCTATCAGCTTTATCTTCAACATGGTCTCATTCCTACTTAAATCAAGTTATCCATTTGTAGACTGCTAATTTCTTCAGGTTATTGTTCCCACAACTTTTTGTAAAGCTTAAATGAATTTGCCATTATTCCACTCAAGCTTTACCATAAATTTGATGTTGTTCTTGCTTAAATTTTAGCATAATTCATGTTGTTCTGATAGGGGTTCTTTCCAAACTGATGTGTTATCTTTCTTAGTGCCTCAGAATAGACTCTGGTCAGACATGCTATAACAAGTTAGTGCGGGTTTATTTTGGTGCAAAAGAAAATTTTAAACTCATGCATAGTTTTTATCATAATATGCATTTTTCCGTGAATGTTTTCAAAACAACCATGATAAATTTATATTCATGCTAACCACATTTTGAAATTTCTCCCTTTTTTCTCTGTGACCAAATTAGAACACGGTGGTATTTTCATAGCCTCTATATAACATATAGATTACACATTTTGGGAGAATTTGTAAATGCTCTCCTGTCCCCACACCCCCACAATATGACTACCTTTGTTTTTCATGATGCATAGTAGACATTATCTTCTCTAAGAAACTTGTTTTGAACACTCGGGATGTATTAAGTTTGTATTTATTTGTTTTCATGCAATTCTGTGTATATTTTATTAGATACTTTTCTGTCTTACAAATCTGAAAGGGTATCAAAATTTATCTCCAAAGTCTTAATATCTAGAAAAGTGTCTGGGTTACATTAGAAATTTGAAAAAAGGGCTGTTTTGTTTCTTTGTTTAAATATTGTTCTAAAATAATTCATATTTATTATAAAATTAAAGCAATGGATAATCATTTCAAAATAATCTTGGTTAAAGGTGGTGCACATGATCACAGACATCTGCAGATATATTTCTATGGCCAGATTACAGAAGTTAAAAAGGCAGGCACCATGGTTTCATACCACATGGGGTAGAGACCAGTAGCTATTAATCTAACAGTTGTTATTCTTTCTGGTCACTTGGCAAAACTACATATTCCGGCCTCACATGCAGTTACATATGGGCATGCAACTAAAATGTGTGTAGAAATAATGTGCATTATTTCTATTCAAAGCGTTTAGCAACATAATGTAGTCCTTTCATGTTTTATTTACCCTTATTTCAGGAAATAGAAACTATAGTGTATAAATTTTAACACCCTTATATAATTCCATATTAAATAATTTTTTAAAATGATTTTTTATTTTTGATTGAAAAATAACAATTGTATGTATTTATGGAGTCCAATGTGATGTTTCAATATATGTATGAATGGTAAAATGAGCAAATCAGTTTATCCATCTCCACACATATATTCCATTGTTGTGAGAACATTAAAATCTACTCTTTTAGCAATTTTGAAATATACAATACATTATTATTAATATCTATAGATATGTCTGCTATACCGTATTACTTGCAGTATTATTAATAACCAAAATGTTATTCTGAGAACCTAACTTCTCAGAATCAACAAATGAATGGATTTTTTAAGATGTATACATACACAATGGAATACTAGTCAGTCTTTCCAAAGAATGAAATTCTGTCATTTTTGACAACCTGGATGAATCTAGAGGTCATTATGTTAAGTGAAATAAGTTTGGCACAGAAAAACAAATATTGCATGATCTCACATGTAGAATGTAAAAAAAGGCAAACTTACATAAGTAGACAGTAGAATAGTAGTTACCAGGGGATAGCAGGAGGATGGGAAGAAAGAAATGTTGGTCAAAGGGTACAATATTTTAAGTAGAACGGAGGAATCAATTCCGGTGATCTCTTTCACAGCACGGTGACTATCGCCAATAATAAAATTTATATAATTTATCTTAAATATTTAAAAATTTAAGAGTCTTTAAAAATCAAAGTTTAGAAATATCTGCCATCTTGTTGTAGTAATTCATTAATTATAAATCTTCCATACCTTTTCTGTGACATATTCAGGCAGATAGATGTAACCCACTTATAATTTCCTCAGGTTGACAGTTTTCAGTCAGGTATCAAGGTGGATATAAACGTTGCTGATTGAGCTTTCACATTAAATGTAATCAAATCAAGCATAATATAACTTCGCAATTTTGTTACATAATTGGAGAGATGGGAGAAGAGCAGGTGATGACTGAGAAGGGTGACATGACTCAGGTCTTTGCATTTCACTCAAAATTTCCGATTGGACTTGTTTTATTCAAGTCTTTGTTCCTGAACCCCAGTCTAAGGGCCATTATTCTTGTACTCTCATCATGTGGATTATATTCTTCATTTCACAGGGAACCTGATACTGCTATCAAAGTATTTTTTATCAGCGAAGCCAACATCTCTCCATACAAAGTGATAAAGTTTGCATAGAAGAATGAATGATATACTAAGTTAAATGTCAAAGAGAGCTAAAAGATATTATCTTATGGGTATTGTATAATCTTTTCCCCTTACAAAATAGTAAAAGTCATAGAATATTGTAAGAAAAGGATATTGTAAATCTTTTCTATAATTCACTGCATATCAAATTTTCTGTGTGTATTTTGAGAAGTCTACAAAACAAACAAATGTTAATTTTCCAGAAAGACTGCTTAGCACACTTCTTTAACAAGCCTCTCTACCTCTTAAACAGATCCTATGAATATAGGATTTTTCTCTCATCTTAAATTCTTTTTTTTATATATTTACCACTCCCCCAAAAATTGCAGGGTGAAGTGATAGTTTCTCTCAGTACCTCTATTTTATAGTTTTAAAAATAAGCTTACCTTAAATTTATTCCACTATTCACAATAAAAAAAATAGAGGTTAAAAAAGACTTAGGTAAGTTATACAGGTGTTTTTATATTATATGAAACTCTTTTTATGCTAATATCCCTGACTTACTTGATTGATGGTAATTGAAGGCTTTACTATCTTCTCATCTTTTACTTTTATTAATCAGAGTGGCATGTTCTGATTAGCACAAGCTGCTAGGATACTCATGTATAGAAAAAGAGGTACAGATGTGCTGTTGGATTCTGTCTGCCAGTATTTTATTGAAGATTTTCGCATCAGTGTTCATCATGGATATTGGCCTGAAATTTTCTTTTTTAGTTGTGTCTATGCCACATTTTGGTAGCAGGGTGATGTTGGTCTCATAAAAAGAGTTAGGGAGGATTCCCTCTTTTTGTATTATTTGGAACAATTTCAGAAGAAATGGTACCACCTCCTCTTTGTACCTCTGGTAGAATTCAGCTGTGAACCCATCTGTCCCTGGACTTTTTTTGTTTGTAAGCTATTAATTGCTGCCTCAACTTCAGGCCTTGTTATTAGTCTATTCAGGGATTCAACTTCTTCCAGGTTTAGTCTTGGGAGGGTGTAAATGTCCAGGAATGTATCCATTTCTTCTAGATTTACAGAATTATGTGCATAGAGGTGTTTGTAGTAATCTCTGATGGTAGTTTATATTTATGTGGAATTGGTGGTGATATCCCCTTTATCATTTTTTATTTCATGTATTTGCTGCTTCTCTCTTTTCTTTTTTATTAGTCTGGCTAGCTGTCTATCTGTTTTGTTTATCTTTTCAAAGAACCAGCTCCTGGATTCATTAATTTTTGAAGGGTTTTTTGTGTCTCTATCTCCTTCAGTTCTGCTGTGATCTTAGTTATTTCTTGTCTTCTGCTAGTTTTCCAATTTTTTTAATCTTGCTCCTCTAGTCCTTTTAATTTTGATGTTAGGGTGTTGATATCAGATCGTCCCTTGCTTCTCTTAGCTTCATCCCAGGGATGCAAGTCTGGTTCAACATACACAAATCTATAAACTTAATCCATCACATAAACAGAACCAAAGACAAAAACCACATGATTATTTCCATAGATTCAGAGAAGGCCTTCCACAAAATTAAACAGCCCTTTATGCTAAAAACCTCTCAATAAACTAGGTGTCAATGGACCATATCTTAAAACAATAAAAGCTATTTATGACAAACCCACAGCCAATATCATACTGAATGGGCAAAAACTGGAAGCATTCCCTTGGAAAACTGGCACAAGAAAAGGATGCCCCTCTCGCCACTCCTATTCAACATAGTATTGGAAGTTCTGGCAAGAACAATCAGGCAAGAAAAAGAAATAAAGTGTATTCAATTAGGAAAATAGGAAGTCAAATTGTCTCTATTTGCAGATGACATAATTGTATATTTAGAAGACCCCATCATCTCAGCCCAAAATCTCCTTAAGATGATAAGCAACTCAGCAAAGTCTTAGGATACAAAATCAATGTGCAGAAATCACAAGCATTCCTATACACCAATAATAGGGAAATGGAGAGCCAAATCATGAGTGAAATCCCATTCACAATTGCTACAAAGAGAATTAAATACCTAGGAATACAACTAACAAAGCACATGAAGGACCTCTTCAAGGAGAACTACAAACCACTGCTCAGGGAAACAAGAGAGGACACAAACAGATGGAAAAACATTCCATGCTCATGGTTAGGAAGAATGAATATTGTAAAAATGGCCATACAGCCCAAAGTAATTTATAGATTCAATGCTATCCCCATCAAGCTACCATTGACCTTCTTCACAGAACTAGAAAAAAACACCTTAAACTTCATATGGAACCAAAAAAGAGCCCACATAGCCAAGACAATGCTAAGCAAAAAGAACAAAGCTGGCAGCATCACTCTACCTGACTTCAAACTATACTATAAGGCTACAGTAATCAAAACAGCATGCCACCGATACCAAAACAGAGATATAGACCAATGGAACAGAACAGAGGTCTCGAAAGTAACACCACACACCTACAATCATCTGATCTTTGACAAGCCTGACAAAAGCAAGCAATGGGGAAAGGATCCCCTGTTTAATAAATGGTGTTGGGAAAACTGGCTAGCCATGTGCAGAAAGCTGAAATTGGACACCTTCCTTACACCTTATACAAAACTTAACTCCAGATGGATTAAAGATTTAAACATAAGACCTAACACCATAAAAACCCTAGAAGAAAACCTAGACAATACTATTCAGGACATAGGAATAGGCCAGGACTTCATGACTAAAACACCAACAGCAATGGCAATAAAAGCCAAAATAGACAAATGGAAACTAATTAATCTTAAGAGCTTCTGCACAGCAAAAGAAACTATCATTAGAGTGAGCTGGCAACCAACACAATGGGGAAAAAATTTTGCAATCTACCCATCTGACAAACAGCTAATATCCAGAATCTACAAAGAACTAAAACAAATTTACAAGAAAAAAACAACCCCATCAGAAAGTGGGCAAAGGATATGAACAGACACTTTTCAAATAAGACGTTTATGCAGCCAACAAACATATGAAAAATAGTTCATCATCACTGGTCATTAGATGATGAGCTTTTTTTAATGATTGCCATTCTAACTGGTATCTAAACCACACTGAGATACCATGTCATGCCAGTTAGAATGGGAATCATTAAAAAATCTGGAGACAACAGATGCTGGAGAGGATATGGGGAAACACTGTTGGTGGGAGTGTAAATTAGTGCAACCATTGTGGAAGACAGTGTGGCAATTCCTCAAGGATCTAGAAATAGAAATATCATTTGACCCAGCAATCCCATTAGTGGGTATATACTCAAAGGAGTATAAATTAATGCTTAGTTTAAGCTGTAAAATGAGGTTATAATGTTGATAAACATATTTGCAATACCAAGGCATTGCATGTACAGATTGAAATTTCCTCAAAAAGATTGATCATACTCATAATTCAGAGCCTGTGCAAACCTAGTTCTCTTTGTGTGGAACATTCTTTTTCCACTTATCCACATAACCTAATCTAAAACTTCCCTTGTGTCTCTATTTATTAACGATAGTATAGTTTGTGCTGTGGTAAGAATGAACCTCCAAATTTTATAGCCTTAGTCTAATAATGATATGTGATGTGTCCAATCACATTTTGTTTCTAGTACTTATCATCTATTCCATTATAACTTAACTGGGAATTAAAATAAAGGAGAGCAATAAATTAGTTAGCATCATTGGTTCTACTGAAATCCTGTTAGGGCATCAAATTTCCCATCATTTCCTTTCTCCCACATTTAGAACTTATTCCCAATGGAAATAAACAAAAATTCCATCCAGGGACTGAATCCGTGGTGAAGCCTGGGATTTAATTGTGGTGTGTGGTAAACTCTACATCCAGTCCAGTTGGGTTTCTTATAAACTAAAAAAGAAAAATTTTTTATTTCTCCATTCCAAATAATACAGAATTTAGAAATAGAGACAGAAATAACAAATATTTGAAAAGGAAATGATATCATTGGAAGATACCCAACAATTACTCTAGCAATTATGAGAGTTCTATCCTTGGAATACTAAATATGCCTTAACAAGGCATTGATTTTGCTCCCTAGAGAACTGTCATTTCTAGTGTGGCCCTTTGAACTGTCTTCTGGGAGATTCCTTTTTTCCTCTCCATTTTTCCTGTTTGGTTATATATGAAGTGTGCTTCAGTACTTCTTTGCTTTCCTTGAGAGACACGCAGTTTTCTCAGTCCTCTCTCTGCCTTAGAGAAATTGAAGTCAAACTGAGGGAGCAAATCAGCCATTTTTTTTTTCTGAGCTAATATTTTTCTTGTAATTCTTTGCCAAATGCCATCAATAGAAATTGCGTTAGTTTGCTATGGCTGTCATAACAAAACAGCACAGATTGGGTGGCTTAAACAACAGACATTTACTTTCCAACAGTTGTGGAGCCCAGAAATCCAGGATCAACAGCAGGATTACTTTCTCCCTAGGCCTCCCTCCTGTTTTGCAGATGGTTGAATTCACTATTTCCTCACATAAACTTTCTCTGTGAGTGTGCAACTCTGGTGTCTCTTCTTACAAAGACACCTGTCATACTGGATTAGGGCCCATCCTAAGATGTTATTTAACCTTAGTCATCTCTTTAACCTTGGTTACCACATATAGTCACATCAGGGGTTAGTGCTTCAATATAAATTTTTGGGAGTGGGTCGGCCAGTCGCAGTTCTGACCATAGCAGCAAGAAGTATGTACTATTTATTATCAGTGTTCCAATCTATTTCTCTAGAAATGCAATTTTATAGAATGCATGATCTGCCTTCCAAGGAACCTCAGAAGAAAATTTTACTAAGTATTTTGCACTAGGTACATAGATAATTATCTTTTTAACTTCTTATAATTATGAATCTTCATTAACTACTGGTTACCCTTTAAGATGCCTCCCTATTTTAATTCACACAATTTCTGTATTGATCAGTATAGGCTAGTGATGCTATACTAACAAATTGACACCCAAATATTAGTGCTTAATTAGTGAATTAGTGAATTACATACTTAAATTATTTTACATGATACTTGTTATTTGGGAGTTGGAGCCTGTTAGGAGTGATGATATCTCTAATACAGTCATTCAGGAACGCAGGCTCATGGAGGACCAATCAAGTTACAGTCACGGAGTATAAAATATGTATCTTCTTCAGCTGGCATAGCAGAGCAAGGAAAATGTTAAAGAATCCTGAGTGAACTTATAGTACAGCAGCCTAATATCAGAAAGTTATCATAATTTTCACTCATATCTTATTAGCCAAAAATAGTCATATTCCTCAACTAAGAAAAATACAAGATCAGAAATCAATATTGGTAGAGAACTGCTAATAAAAATTATCAGAAACATGGAAATCAAAAGAGAGTACTTTATGCCCTTTCAAGGTGATATTGGACATTGCAGTTTAAGAAGCTCACCTGTATTTGGTTTAAAAGTTTTATTCTGACATGTCTTGTTTTCAATGTGATTATAAAAGATTGTATTCTCAAAATAATTTTAGAATCAACTTTACCATCTTCCTTTTCCCTTCTCTGATCAAGTTGAATAAAATCATTGACACATGTTAATTATATATTTTGTGAGAGTCGTATTTTTTAACTTTATTACCAAAATACATTTGCTATTGCTGCTGAAACATTATCTGATCAGAAGTATCTCCCCTAATACAATAAACATTTTATGTCTCTCCATAAATCTTTTGTCACCTGACATATCAGAATTTTATTTATTTATAATTATTCAGTCATCTTTTACTATAATAGATACACAGTAAGAGTAGTAATTATGTTTTCTAAAATTGTACATACCTAGAAGAGTGTCTTCCATATAGTTGGTACTCAATAAATATTTGTAGAATTATTTAAGAAAATCATTCTGTAACTCAGAAAATAAGCCTTTATATTAAGCTTTGCTGAATGAATATTTGGTCTAATTTAGCAACTACTAACAGCAGGGCTAAATTTCAGTGACATCTTCTTTAAGATCTAGAAAGTTAAATTTTTGAAAGTCAAACAGATGAGAACAAATGTTATCCATGTTCAATAGATTACACAGACAAGTATTCTACAATAATATCTCATATATCATACACACAGTACAAAATTACTCTGAAGTTTATGTCAGATGATTAGCTTGACTAGTTGGTTGCCCTTTTCAAATTTTTTCAATGTGTTTTTTCATGTTCCATGGTTTCCAAAAATGTATATATTGATATTCTATATTCTTATATATTTCATTAGTGTGTATCCAGATTTTTAACTGAGAAGAGAAAATAAAATTTATTATAATGATAAAGAGCTCCTTATATAGTTGGCCTTGATGTGAGGTATTAATTTATAACTTCATATCAATTCTACAAAATGAATTCTACAGGACAATGTTTTATTTACACAAACAGGCAGTCAGCAACTCATCTCTCTAGTGTCTTAACTTCTCCTTCTGCCACAATAAATCTTCATGTTCTACAGGGACTCATTTTTTTCTTGCTCTTCCTCATTTATGTCAATGTGCTTTCAAATTCATGCCAACTTGTTTAGAGGCTTGTTTTGAGGATGACACATTTCTTATTTTTGCTGAGAAGAAAGTAAGATGAATTAATACAGCCCTGCATTCAAGATTAATGCAGTCACATGGCAAAGACTGGGTAGGGGTGCAACCCAGCTTTTTAGTAACCACTTACCATGAAATTTGGACACCATAATATTCACATTAATATTTCCAGGTGGCATAATATCCATGGGACCTCATGAATTTAAAATTTGGTCAGCTATTTCAAGAAATTGATATTTTATATTTATCTTCCTAACTTTCCTATTATATTTCATGGTTGACAGAATAACCACCATGATGATTTGTTAGCACAAAGATTTCCATTTTCACCTATGGCACCTAAAGTAAATATTTAAAATTCTAGAGACCTTACATTATGTAATCGAATTCCCATAGGTAAAATAAAATTGATTGGAAAGTTCACTATTAAACACATTGAACCCGGCTATTGTTATTTTTAAGAAAAAAAATATGTATTAGAAAGTAACTTACAAAGAATGACTAATAAATTGAATTTAATTCATATGTAATGACAAGTATAAAATTAATGTAATAATTATTAAAATTTATCACTTTTATTATATGCAAACATTCTACATACTACTTGGGATAAAAGTCTGAGATTCTTTTCACAGAATGTAATATCAGTCATAATCCAAACATACCTACATATCCAGTTTGCTCCCCAACCAATAGTCTTATATCCATCCATTTACCTTCCTGTACTACTCTTTAGAGTCTCCTAAGTGTTCTCTGTTCTTTCATATCAAAGAGCTCTACATAATATTGCTCTGTAAATAGCATGCCCTGCATTCCTCTGCATTCCATCTGATTAACATCTATTTGAATTTCAGAACTTAGAAATTATTTCTTCTGGAAAACTTTCATTATGAATCTTCAGTAGCTACTGGTTAACCGTTAAGATGGCACCTGATATGGTTTGGCTGTGTACAGACCCAAATCTCATCTTGAATTGTAGTTTCCATAATCCCCACGTATTGTGGGAGAGACCCAGTGGGAGTGGGGTGGTTACCCACTGGGTCATTCCTCTGAGACTGAATGACTTCTCACAAGATCTGATGGCTTTAGAAGGAGCTTTTCCCTCTTTGGCTCAGCACTTCTTCCTGCTGTCATGTGAAGGATGTGTTTGCTTCCCCTTCCACCATGATTGTTAAGTTTCCTGAGCCCTCCCTAGCCCTGCTATACTGTGAGTCAATTAAACCTTTTTTCTTTATAATTACCCAGTCTCAGGCATGTCTTTATTAGCAGTGAAAGAATGGACTAATACACCATCCTATTATAAGACACAATTTCTGTATTGATCAGTATAGGTTAGTTATGCTGTGGTAGCAGATTGATACCCAAATGTAAGAGAATTAACACCACAAAGATACATACTTAATTTATTTTACTTTTTTTTTTTTTTTTGAGACAGAGTCTTGCTCTGTCACCCAGGCTGGAGTGTAATGGCATGCTCTCTGCTCGCTACAACCTCTGCCTCCTGAGTTCGAGCAATTCTCCTGCCTCAGCCTCCCAGGTAGCTGGGATTACAGGTGCGCACCACCACACCCCACTAATTTTTGTATTTTTAAGTAGAAATGGGATTTCACCATGTTGGTCAGGCTAGTCTTGAACCCCTGACCTCTTGATCCACCCACCTCAGCCTCCCAAAGTGCTGAGATTACAGGCATGAGCCACCGCACCAGCTTATTTTACATGATAATTGTTATTTCATAGTTGGAGCCTGAAGGGAGTGAAAATGTCTCTAATACACAGTCACTCAGCAATACAGGCTCAAGGAGGAACGACTAATTTACAAACATACAGTATAAAATATTTATCTTCCTCAGATGACCAGACTATTAGGTATTCTTCCTCTGTGCTGCTTCATCATAATGTATATATCTTTATGATCAATATTATCATATCACATTTTAATTTGTTTGCCTGATTCTCCCACCCCATTCAGACTCAGCTGTCCTTAAAGGCAGTGACTGTATCTAATTCATCTTTGTAGTTCAGTACTTCAAGGATTCATGTTTTTAAACATTTTTTTAAGTGAAAAGTAAATATTTACAAGGGTCTATGAAAAAGTTGAGCACAATTCACCAAAAGAATTCACCAAAATTGATGACAAAAAGTAATAAAACTCTGTGAAATATTTTCCATCACATTGATTAAAAAATACTTGCCCATATTTGGTAAAAATACAATAACCATGGATATGAGGAACCATTTCTTGCAAAGAAATTTAAAGGATGTTTAAATGACAGCAGATGACAGGAAAAAACTGATGGTGAAGAGTATGTGATGTGTAAAATGACATGTCTTACATTTGTACTGGAGCCAGATTTTTTTGCTATTTTGACCTGGTTTGTGGGAGGAGCCTCCCTCATGAGCAAAAGAATTGAGTAGCAATAAAATTGAACGTTAAGCTCTGATTTTTCTTTTTAGCTTTCCTGCTTGTCTAATAAACTAAGTCCTTGAGTTTACTAAATTGTCTTGAGATTCGTAATTGATATTTGAGAATCAGCGGAACTTTAAAACGCCTGCCACAGCTGAGACATTTTAAAATGCTGAAAGAAAGTCTGATTCAATAAACTAAATGATAATTGAAATGATGATTTTGTTCCTGCCTCAAAGAAGAAACAAAATACCTACAATGATTTGTCTACTACATGACTGTTTCTCTTTTTATGAACACTCATACTATACAAATTATTAACACTGTAGTATTTCATATAATTTGAATCCTTTAAGCCTATTTTAATTCAAATATGGCCATTTATTAACCTGATAGAAAAAGCATTCATCACTTTTCATGTAAATTATTCTTTTCTTCCCACTAATCTAGTCCAAGCAGATCATTGTACGTGAAGGTTACATTGCCGAGGCTGGGTTTCAGGAAGTGAAAACATTTTCTTCATACTGTGAGGGATGTGAAGTGTCTCTGTGAAGACAGATCATGACTGAATAATAAAAATAACGAGATAAGTACTGACCAGGATGACATTAACATTCCCCTCAGCTTGACTAAACTGTAGAGAGGTTTCTCCCTGACTGTAGGCCACTGACCTCCCTTTTCTAATAGCATTTACCTTAGAAAATTTGCATTGTAATTTTTTTTCTCTATCCCTTTGAGATGTAAATATTTTCCCAGCATCATGCCCATTTTACACCTCAAGAATATCCTTCTCAGGGAGCTGGGATCCATCTCTTCAAAATGTAGTCATCAAGAAAGACAGTGCCCCTATCTCCCAGTCTCTCTGGAAGGGTAGGGGCCTACCTTTGATAAGTACCAATCAGCAAAGACACATTGCCCTCCCCATGAATCCTCCAGTATTTTTCCATTAGCTTACTGCAGCCTTTAAAAATCCTTCTGCCTTTTGTTTCTGTGGAGTTAAGGTCAATCCCTCTACCCTATTGTAATAATCTTAAATAAAGTCTACTTTACCTTTTAAATTTGTATAGTGCAATTTTTCTTTCCTAGTGATGATTTTTAGATTATATCTGCACAAACTGTCAAATGCGCAACTTTCTAACATAATCATAAGAATATCCTTTTTTGGTTATTTCAATGAAACATAGGCTACAAACATACTAATCAATTACATGCTAACACTATATATATGATAAAAAAATGCTCATTAGTATAAATTAATATTATTTCTGCTTCCTTAGAAGAAATACATTTTCCAACGAATGATGATCTGTCTTAATATTTTTCAACTTTCTGATGGGCTCATTGGGATGTAACCCTAATGTAAGTCAAAGAGCCTGAGGACTTAATGATGATTCAACTTATGATGTCCTGAACCAAGGGTTTATCCAGGCATAAAGTGCACTTTTGATTTACAATATTTTTTAATTTATGATAGGATTACCAGGACATACCCCTGTCAGAAGTTGAAGAGTACCTGTATTATAATCTAATATTTCTTTAACACAGCATTTGATAATACTGGAGACCATCTATATTATTCATAGTGTAAGTACATAGGAAGATAATAATAAAAATATTTAAAAGGTTACAAAATTAAAACTTCTATCAAACATGCATCAAACATATATGGAAGGAAAGTAATTAACATTTATTTATAATTTATTAAACCAGGTTCTAATTTGTATTATCTCATGTAATCTTCTAAATTACACTTTACTTATATAAATTGATATCAAAATGTTTGACAAAACATTAAACATCTTATATCATTTAAGATAGGCTAGGATGTGCTAGCATATTTTAAAATAATAATCTCATCAGGCCATCTCATTAAATGTTTATTTCTTCTTCACACACAGGCCTCACACATACAGCCCTGTGTTTCTAAGACTGCTAATGGAAGGAAAGAGAGTGAAAAACCAAGGACTGGCTCCTAAATGCCTCCCGGCAGAAGGATGGATATCTATCTATTCTGCTTAAATTTCACAGGCCAAATAAACCACGTGGCCACATTTAAGTTCACTAATGTGAATCAATTTCATCCCTACTTCTTCCCAGAAGTGGTGAGCCACAATATCTATAATCCATTTTCATATTTACAGTTACTTGCCTGGACTTAACTACTTTATTTTGTAAATATAGCAGTTGAGCTAGAAATTTAACATGTAACATTCATATAATTTTAAGTTCTAACACAAATTCAATCTGAATTTCTAAACTCTTTGCTAGATGCCAGGGATGACAATCCTGTATTGATTGTCGTGGTTTCACATTTATATTTTTTTAGTTTGCTTGGTTTGAAAGTAAACGCTAAAGAGAAAATTTAAATAGGAACTTAGCATAAGGACTGTTGAATTGGAAAGACAAATTTCATATCCTTGGTTACTGTCTTTCCATTTATTTGGTTATTTTAACATTATATAGCTTATGACATTTTCCTACAGTGAAACCACTGGCTTGTGATAATCTGAAGCTCACTTGTGATATTGCTTATTATAATTATTTTCCATTTGCAATGTTTTCACTTTAGTATTGCTTGAAAAAATAACCTAACAGTAGTAGGTTGCAGATTTCATATTCCCCTTTCTCCTATGTTTTCTATATTTATTAGCTATTTTGTTGAAATAGAAGTCTGTATCATTTCAGTGGCATATAATTTTGAGAAAAATCTATTTTTTATTCGGCATACTTTCATTTTAACTTCTCATGCAGAGATATCCTGGAAGGATATCAATATTCATCCAAAAGAAATTAAAATTACTTAAAGTAAAAAACTAGAAGTGTCAGGACTCTGAAAAATCCCTCAGAAATTCACTCTCAAATATTTGCCAATATTTACAAATTGTTTTTCCAAAGAATGTAGCCAGATTCTCTGTTGCAAATGAATACATACACCCAAACAGTCAAGTCCAAGAGAAAATAGATGTCTCACTGACAAATTCTCTGCAATACTTTTATAGTTTTTTTTTCAACTTACAGGTTTTCCTCATCCTCATATTGGCCCTTTCAAAAAGAACTGCAGCTCTCTGCCCCATACCACATCAGCTAGGGCTTTATTCGTATCCCTCTTCACTGGTTTTCTGTTTTGGCACTGATGATTCTCTGACCTACAGCAGTGTTCAAAAGTTTCTAGGTAAATGCATCTTTAAAACTTTATTACCCTCAAGCAGATCCCCCGGCTTTCCTTCCAGTCATGATCAAACCTCCTGAAAGTGCAGTCTATGCACACTCCCTCACCTTCTTGCTTCTTCCCATGTGATGTCCATTTGATTTTTTTCTTCTCACCAAACTAATTGAACGCTATCTGTTTTAAAACCAATATCACTAGCACTTTCTCTAGGACCACTAAATTGTCAAATGCCATGTGTCTTTCACTGCCTACATCCTATGTGGGCAAGCTTGACAATTTGAATCTTGCAATTTAGTTTGTGGTTTTCAAATTTATTTCTGTTTCAAGGAAATAAACTCCTAACATTTTCCGTACAGGAGCATTCACTCATTGACAATGTTGTCGGGCTCCCATCATCAGTCAGTCTTTGTTATATTCTACTTTTTACACATTTTAACCACCGAATGTGTCATAGTATGTTTTTTTCCTGTCAATATGTATTTATTTATTTTAATTTTTGTTGTTGGTTGGTTCATTTGTTTTTTGAAATGGAGTTTCACTCTTGTTGCCCAGGCTGGAGTGCAATGGCGCAATCCCGGCTCACCACAACCTCAGCCTCCTGTGTTCAAGCAATTCTTCTGCCTCAGGCTCCCGAGTAGCTGGAATTACAAGTGTCTGTCACCACACCCGGCTAATTTTTTGTATTTTTAGTAGAGATAGGGTTTCACTATGTTGGCCAGGCTGGTCTTGAACTCCTGACCTCAGGTGATCCACCCGCCTTGGCTTCCCAAAGTGTTGGGATTACATGCGTGAGCCACAGTGCCTGGCCCTCCTCTGTGAATAATTTAAAATGCAGATTTATCTTAGTGCTTAGATATTTGTTCTTTCTTTCTGATATGCAAAAGTTTACTGTTTTTTCTTCTTCTGTTTTCTTCTTCACTAAAATAATATTATGTTACTACTTAATTATAGTCCTTACAGAGGTTGTTATATTCATCTCAAAATCTTCAACCTTTTTTTGTAGTGGTAGATTTTGTTGTGCTTCTCCTAAATTACAAAATGAAAACTTCATTTCTCTTAATATAGTTTTTTCAATTCGATATTTGCCATTAGATATAAATAGTGAAAAGTATTCATTTTTATTCCAAAATGATACCTTTGTCTAAAAATGCCTCCTACAAATCAGGACATTATCATATAAAATAAAGGTATTTTTCTGTGCATATGGAGTTGCAGCGTATATGAGAAATTCTGGTATTTATCATGGTTTCTCAAGTATGTTGCCCAGTTGCTTTACAGTGTTCTTTAACCCTCTCTGGGCGAGCAGGCTGTCTTATGCTTCCTAGTTCCATGATTCCAAACGTAAATGCTTTAACATGGGTAAGTAAAGTGCACATCCAAGACATTAGTTTATGAGTTTTATCTTTTTCATTTCTCAGAAGCATGTTTTTCTAGTCTCTTGTCACTTTTCAATCTGGTAACAGTTTTTAGATGTTACTTTATGGCAGACAGATTAGACTAGGCTACATTCTTACAGCTGTTGCCTTTGGAAGGACCAAATTAACATTTATTAGAAATATTATCAAAAAATAAATGATAGGACAAAAGCATTTATGGACATAGGAAAATGCCTTTGAAGAAGCAACAAAGTAATTCTACATTTTCAGTCTTTCTTTTGTTGATAGACTACAAAGAGATTCTTCTGACTAGATATACAAAAATGGTGATGTTCTTAGATACTTTAGTATTCTGGCTGGTCTATTGGCTGAGTAGCAGAACTTGTGCAAGAGCAAAATCTTAAAGAAAAATCTAGGTTGGGCTGTGAAGGAATCCTTGCAAAATTATTATATAACAGCAGAAGATTTCAGACCTGGATATGCCTAAAGATTTGGTCAACACAGATGATAACATTAACATATGATTTGATAGTCACATGTATTTGTCTTATCTTTCATTGCACTTCACACTGTTTCCCAGAACCTGATATGATCTAAGCCAAGAGTCCTCCCCACAAAGTAGGATTTATATTTTAAGTGGATAAAATAGCAGTGGGAATTGTATTTAATTATAGAGGATGAAGAGATCTTCCATATTTGAATTTTGGGACAGCTGATATTCCCAGTGCTGGTGTGCAACTTCTCAAAGAAGTTGATAGAATGTTAAGCTTAGAATGTCTCCTCCTTTACTTGAAAGGTCACTCTCACCCACTCCCCAAAAGCAAGAGGGAAGCAACTAGGGTACAGGATACTCCTGGTGCAAAATCCAGGTGATGTCCCTGCAAAGGATGAACATAAAATGAGATTATCCCATGATGAGCTGTGGGTTCCTGTCAACAACAAGAAATAGAGAGACTAAAAGCTTTTTCTCAAGCCCTTTGCTCTACACTAGTTAGGTTTCCTTTTGACAATATTTCATTTTGTGTAGAATTATTTTTGACAGTTTTTTTTAACTTTTCAGCTAATTATATTGCTAGGGGAAAATACATCATTAATAAGAACTCATGTCATAAATTCTGTCAGCCCTAGATTTTAATTGTTAATGTGTTGTAACTGAAAAAAATGTTAAGCTGTGACATTAGTGACCAGGAAATACAGAGTGATAATAATTAAAATGCTTGGGTAATCGCAATATATACACTCTCATATATAAATACTTTAATACCGATACACACAACATATTTTGAGCTGAAAGTGCAACATTTTTCATAAATCAAAGATATTTATTGAAGGTCACTGAAGGGTGTAATTCATCATATGTCACACAGGATGATTCATTTTCAGTACTCATATAATCAAAAATTAAAATATAAGAAGAATTATAATAACCCGAAATTTCCTTTTGTTTCAATAAACTTTTAATTTTAAAATAGTTGTAAATTTACAGTAAGATGTATGGAGTACCCCTGTATATTCCTTACTCAGCTTACACTGTTGCTTACATTAATTACCATGGTACAATTGTCACAACTCACCAACTTTGACACATTACTCTTAAGCAAATCTTGTTTTATTTTTTTAAAAAATTTACTAGTTTTTTACATTTATGTCATTTTTTTCTATTTCAAGTTTCCTTCCAGGTTACTTTATTGCATTTAGTTCAGTTAGTCATCATGTTTCTTTAATCTCTTCTGGCCTGTGACAGCCATTTTTAATTTTTCATGACCTTGACAATTTTGATGAGTGGTACTCAGATATTTTGTAGAATGTTTTTCAATTTTGGTCTATTTGTTATTTTTCTTTTTTTTTTTTCCTAATAGTTATATTGGGGTTTAAGGTTTGGGAGAAAAATACCATTTAGATGAAATGCCCTTCTGATTACATCATAGCAGGTTTACATGATACATGACTTAATGTGGCTAAATCTTAGTCACTGACTTAGATAGTGTTTGTCAGGTTTCTCTGCTGTGAAATTACTACCAGCTCCTACTTCATTTTCACCCTCCCATGGATTTGCATACACTATTCTTTGGAAGAAAGTAGCTGAGTACAGCCCAGGCTGGCGGAGTGAGAGAGGATTTAGCTGCACTGCTTGGAGGTGCACTTATACAAATTATGTGCACTTACACAAATACTTCTACATGGAAGATTTATCTGTTGTCCCATGTTTATGTATTTGATTCTTTATTTATATCAATATGGATTCATAAATATGTATTTTATGTTTTGTGCTATAATCTAGTTCATTATAAATGCTATTCAAAATATATGCTGTTTATTTTGTTGTTCAAATTGTTTCAGCTTTGGACATTGGAAGCTCTTTCAGGTTTATACTTATGTCCCTTAGACATGGCTCCGCATTTTTATATTTTAAACATTTTTACATTACATTTGTGACTAAAAGTTACCCCAACCTCATATTGTATTTCCTCACCAATCTTTAAATCCAGCCAATCATCCACAGAACCCTATTCCTATTATAGAGCGTAGTATTAGAAACCAAGTTCAGGACATTGTTGGTGCTCATTGCTGCTAGGGTGTACAATTCTTTTGCAAAGCATCTAATCTGATATTTTATATATTACAGCAAATCATTTTTAAACTAAAACTATGAATGATTTAATAGTAATAAATGTGTATTACAGATATTGATGGTGAAAAGTGAGGTTACACTATTATTTTTGCAATGACCTAAATTCTCATTAATTATCTTTTCATTTATTAGTATGGGCTATCAAACAACAACAACAACAACAAAAACTGGACCTGAATCAAAGTTCAAGCCCCAGGTTTCTTGTTTTTGAAGGCTATATCATTTGAGTAGCCAAAGTGTTATCAAGAGAATTAGAGATTATCTAGATGAATATTTCTAGTTTATAAAGTGTTAAGAGTGGGTATGAGAGGTTATATCACATACCCATTGTCATGGGAGGGTTATTGAAGAAACGAGAATGGATCTTAGGTCATATAGGTTACCAGTTAGTTGGCCTTTCACAAAGCAATGCAAAAATCCCTACAATATAAATCCTTTTTACAAAATTATAGATGATGCTAACTCTAATGCCTACTTTTTAGGATTGTTTTAAGAAAAAAAGTGAAGGAATGTATGAGAATACATATCAATGCAAAATAGAAATATAAAAAAATGGCATTCCTTATCCTAAAACAATTGTTCTATGCATCTGAAGTGAATGAGAAAATTAAAATAAATAATGTCACAGCTATGCCCCAGAGGGTACATATGCATCATTTAATCTATTAACAACTCCCTAAATAAAGGGGTTATTATGTTCATTTTACAAATATGTAAACTTTCAAACAGAGTTTACTTAACATGTATAAGAGCATTCAGTTGGTAAGCTCTTAAAAACTGAAATCAAATATTTTCCTCATTTCAAAACCTTTAATTTTTTTCATTACTTCAAGATTTTCATTTTACTTCTTTAAGATAGGTGGTTTAGAAGGAGCTTAATGGAAGTAATCTTTCTACTTTTCAATAACTCATATCTTGCTTTTTCACAGACTATGTATCTCATATTGCTTTGTATTACAGTTATTTATGAGCAACTTTCAATCTCTTCTTGTCAATTATCTGCTCCTTAAGGGCATTTCTTTGTTACATGCTTTGTGCATAACATAGAATATACTAAGAATGTGATAAGATTCTTGAATGAATGAACATTCTTCCCTATGGAAATAAAAATACTGAAGTTATAATCAAGTGAAATGAAATACAATAAAATAGAAGTCCTAATCTGAATACTTTTTTGAATAGTGACTTGTTCATGAAAAAGTAGAAAATTTCTGATTCATGGAATACTTTAACAAGGAAGGTTTATATTACTTAAATGCTAATATGATTTTAAAATTGAACTCAACATTATTACTATGCATATTGTTTAAATCAGTTAGGATATTATAGCTAACAGCAACTGAAGACCATATCAAGAGTTTGGTCAAATTATACAAACAAAAAACCTTCGATTGATCAGTCACTGATACATCAGTTATATCTTCAAGGGCATAGGCCCTTGCCTGCTTTCTCTATTCTATGATTGCCTTGGCTTTTAACACCAGGTTTGTCATCTAACGTTTGAAAGGTCCATGCCTCAGCTCCAAGTTTTGGATCTTCTCACATAACATTCTAAATAGTAAAAGGTGGTGACAAGAGAAACAGTGTTTTCTTGTTATAGAAATCTCTTTTTCTGGGAAGAATAATCTTTCTAGAAGTCTCTCATTAATCTTCCTCTTAGATCTTATTGGTGTAAACTAGGTTATGTGACCACACCTAAATTAACTACTAGTGAAGGGAAAATGGTTAGCATAATGTGGGCTGCTAATCACAAATCACAACCAAGACAGGATTGCAGTAGTGAAGAAAGGGTGATTGCTCTTATGTAGAGACCCAACATCTACACTGAACAAGGGCACCAGTTACAAACAAGAATCAGCGAGGCAAACTAGAGAACTGACTTGAGGATAGAATAGAGCCTCTGACTTAGTTCCAGAATGTGAGGGCTATGATCCAGAATTCTAATGGGTTTGATGGTGTTCATCTTTAGAAGGGTGGTGGCAATACCCTAGTCCTAGGGCAAGATTTGGGTAATCAGGTAGTATTATAGAGCTAGGTGAAAACAAGAATTTAGCCAGCAGCTGTGCCAAAAAGTTAAAGAATAGTCTGCTACAAAATGAGAGATCATTCAGGACATCTGTCAAAGCCCTACTCAAAAGTACTGAAACCCATGTCCTGACAATCACCAACCAGATCTGAGAAGAATCACTTAGCCCACATTGGAAATGCTGCAAGGTGCTCCAGCAGCACAGCTGGAAAACAGGTAGCAAGGTTCTGAAGTCAGAGGCAATGTGGGTTTAATTAAGGCAGAAAACATAAACCACTGCCCTATCACACTAATAAGAACAGGATTTCTTAAAATAAAATCTAGACTTGGTTTTCATTTTGCCATGCACGGTGTGAGTTGAGCTGCTAACCTGAATGGTTCAACCACCTGTGGCAGTACCAGCCAGTACCAACATATTTTATAAAATGATCACGTTTTGGTGCTAATATGTCTCAGACAATACACAAATATGTGCTTATTTAATCTGTGCCGAAATTTTGTGAGGTAACTTTTTAAAAAATACTTTAAGTTCTGGGGTACATGTGCAAATCTTGCAGGAGTGTTACATAGGTATACACATGCCATGGTGGTTTCCTGCTCCCATTCCCCCATCACCCACATTAGGTATTTCTCCCAATGTTATCCCTCCCCAAACTCCCCATCCACTGCTGTCCCTCCCCTAGATCTCCCACCCCCGCAACAGACCCCAGTGTGTGATGTTCCCCTCCATGTACCCATGTGTTCTGATTGTTCAACATCCACTTTGAGTGAGAACACGCAGTGTTTGGTTTTCTGTTCTTGTATCAGTTGTCTGAGAATGATGGTTTCCATATTCATCCATGTCCCTGCAAAGCACATGAACTTATCCTCTTTTATGGCTGCATAGTATTCCATGGTGTATATGTGCCACATTTTCTTTATCCAGTCTATGACTGATAGGCATTTGGGTTGGTTCCAAATCTTTGCTATCATAAAGATTGCCACAATGAACATATGTGTGCATGTGTTTTTATAATAGAACAATTTATAATCCTTTGGGTATATATCCAGTAATGGGATTGCTGAATCAAATTGTATTTCTATTTCTAGATCCTTGAGGAATTACACTGTCTTCCACAATGGTTGTACTAATTTACACTTACGCCAACAGTGTAAAAGCATTCCTATTTCTCCACATCCTCCCCACATCTGTTGTCTCCAGATTTTTTAATGTTTGCCATCTATCTGGCATGAGATGGTATCTCAATGTGGTTTTGATTTGCATTTCTCTAATGACCAGTTATGTTGAGCATATTTTCATATATTTGTTGGCTGCATAAATGTCTTCTTTTGAAAAGTGCCTGTTCATATCCTTTGCCCACTTTTTGATGGAGTTTTTTTTTTTTTTCTTTTTTTGTATAAATTTGTTTTAGTTCTTTGTAGATTCTGGATATTAGGCCTTTGTCAGATGGGTAGCTTGCAAAAAATTTTTCCCATTCTGTTAGTTGCCAGTTTACTCTAATGATTGTTTCTTTTGCTGTGCAGAAGCTCTTAAGTTTAGTTAGATTCCATTTGTCTATTTTGGCTTTTGCTGCCATTGCTGTTGGTGTTTTAGTCATGAAGTCCTTGCCTATGCCAATGTCCTGAATGGTATTGCCTAGGTTTTCTTCTAGGGTTTTTATGGTGTTAGGTCTTATGTTTAAATCTTTAATCCATTTGGAGTTAATTTTTGTATAAAGTGTAAGAAATGGGTCAGTTTCAGCTTTCTGCAGATGACTAGCCAGTTTTCTCAACATCATTTATTAAACAGGTAATCCTTTCCCCATTGCTTGTTTTGGTCATGTTTGTCAAAGATCAGATGATTGTAGGCGTGTGGTGTTACTTTCGAGGCCTCTGTTCTGTTCTGTTGGTCTATATGTCTGTTTTGGTACCAATGCCATGCTGTTTTGATTACTGTAGCCTTATAGTATAGTTTGAAGTCATGTAGCATGATGCCTCCAGCTTTGTTCTTTTTGCTTAGGATTGTCTTAGCTATGTGAGCTCTTTTTTGGCTCCATATGTTGTTTAAGTTGGTTTTTGCAGTTCTGTGAAGAAGGTCAATGGTAGTTTGATGGGGATAGCATTGAATCTATAAATTACTTTGGGCAGTAAGGCCATCTTTACAATATTGTTTCTTCCTAACCATGAGCATGGAATGTTTTTCCATATGTTTGTGTTCTCTCTTATTTCCTTGAGCAGTAGTTTGTAGTTCTCCTTGAAGAGGTCCTTCACATCCTTTGTTAGTTGTATTCTTAGGTATTTAATTCTCTTTGTAGCAATTGTGAATGGGAGTTCACTCATGATTTGGCTCTCTGTCTGTTATTGATGTATAGGAATGTCTGTGATTTTTGCACATTGATTTTATATCCTGAGACTTTGCTGAAGTTGCTTATCATCTTAAGGAGATTTTGAGCTGAGATGATGGGGACTTCTAAATATACAATCATGTCATCTGCAAATAGAGACAATTTGACTTCCTCTTTTCCTAATTGAATACCCTTTATTTCTTTTTCTTGCCTGGTTGCTCTGGCTAGAACTTCCAATACTATGGTGAATAGGAATGGTCAGAGAGGGCACCCTTTTCTTGTGCCAGTTTTCAAATGGAATGCTTCCAATTTTTCCCCATTCATCACAATATTGGCTATGGGTTTGTCATAAATAACTTTTGTTATTTTAAGATATGTTCCATTGATACCTAGTCTATTGAAAGTTTTTACGATAAAGGGCTGTTGAATTTTGTAGAAGGCCTTCTCTGCATCTGTTGAGATAATCATGTGGTTTTCCTCTTTGGTTCTGTTTATGTGATGGATTATGTTTATAGATTTGTGTATGTTGAACCAGGCTTGTATCCCTGGGATGAAGCCTACTTGATCATGATGGATGAGCTTTTTGATGTGCTGTTGCATTCAGTTTGCCAGTATTTTATTGAAGATTTTTGCATCTATGTTCATCATGGATATTGGCCTAAAGTTTTCTTTTTTGGTTGTGTCTCTGCCAGGTTTTGGTAGCAGGATGATGTTGGTCTCATAAAATGAGTTAGGGAGGATTCCCTCTTTTTGTATTGTTTGGAATAGTTTCAGACAGAATGGTACCAGCTCCTCTTTGTACATATGGTAGAATTCAGCTGTTAATCTGTCCTAGGCTTTTTTTTTTAGTTGGTGGGCTGTTAATTGCTGCCTCAACTTCAGACCTTGTTATTAGTCTATTCAGGGATTCAACTTCTTCCTGGTTTGTCTTTGGAGAGTTTAAGTGTCCAGGAATGTATCAATTTCTTCTAGATTTACTGGTTTATACGAATAGAGTTGTTTGTAGTAATCTCTGATGGTAGTTTGTATTTCTGTGGAATCAGTGGTGATATCCCCTTTATCATTCTTTATTGAATCTATTTGATTCTTCTCTCTTTTCTTTTTTATTAGTCTGGTTAACTATCTATTTTGTTGATCTTTTCAAAAAACCAGCTCCTTGATTAATTTATTTTGTGAAGGGTTTTTTATGTCTCTGTCTCCTTCAGTTCTCTGATCTTAGTTATTTCATGTCTTCTGCTAGTAGGGGTTGCAATCCTATCTCCGATAAAACGGACTTTAAACCAACAAAGGTCAAAGGAGACAAAGAACAGCATTACTTAATGGTAAAGGGATCAATGCAACAAGAAGAGCTAACTATCCAAAATATGTATGCATCCAATACAGGAGCACCCAGATACATAAAACAAGTTCTTCATGACCTACAAAGAGACTTAGACTCCCACCCAATAATAGTGGGAGACTTTAACATTCCACTGTCAATATTATACAGATCAACAAGACAGAAAATTAACAAGAATAACCAGGACTTGAACTCAGATCTGGACTAAGTGGATCTAATAGACATCTTCAGAACTTTCCACCCCAAATCCACAGAATATGCATTCTCCTCAGTACCACATTGCACTTATTCTAAAATTGACCACATAATTGGAAGTAAATCACTCCTCAGTAAATGCAAAAGAATGGAAATCATAACAACCAGTGTCTCAGGCCACAGCACAATCAAATTAGATCTCAGGATTAAGAAACTCATGCAAAACCACACACCAAATGGAAATTGAACAACCTGCTCCTGAATGACTACTGGATCAATAATAAAATGGAGGCAGAAATAAAGATGTTCTTCAAAACCAATGAGAACAAAGACACAACATACCAGAATCTCTGGGACACATTTAAAGCAGTGTCTAGAGGGGAAATTTATAGCACTAAATGCCCACATGAGAAGATAGGAAAGATCTAAAATCAACACCCTATCATCAAAATTAGAAGAACTAGAGGAGCAAGATCAAACAAATTCAAAGATAACTTTTATTATTGACCTTCTTCAACTGAAGAAAATGAGGCCAGAACTTAAAATCCCAAAGGTGAAACCGTAAGTGATGAGGATCTAGATCTGACACCAATTCTGTTGAATTCTGAGCCTGTACTGTAACCTAGACACCATATAGCTTTTATGACTGTGAAGCCCCAATTTACATATACCAGTTGCAGTTTCTGTTTCTATTAGAACTTCATGGGCTCCATTAATAGTCTGGTGGCTTAAAAATCAGGCAGGATATGTGTTAGAGGACCATGGAAAGCTATGTAGATGGCTACTGTATTGTCACAGCCAGCAAACAGTTGCCTTCACCCCATTTAGCCTCTTCCTTTCTGAAGATCATCTCCAAAACATAAAAGTTTTGCAGATTGGTATGAGAAAAAAAAAAAGCAGACTTGACCTGTCATTTTGAGTGGCACTTAGAATTGTTCATTGGAGCCCAAAATGAAATTTAGAAGTTTCATTTAAAGGAAGACCTGCAATAGCATATTTAATCAACACATTTTAACCAGACAGGTTCATTGTTGGGCAGAAAAATAAGGGTAGCTTAATTTATGGATTCTGTTAATGCAGCAAAATATGCATAAAATGTTAAATTGTTTTTCTCTATGCATTGAATGAATTTAAATATTCCCTGGGTACTAGTCTTATACTCCAAATTTGAGACATATACCAGGACAGGAAAAAATTAAAATGCTTGGAGAAAAGATGATTTCAGCTAAAACTAGAGTGGTCAATTTTGCAGAGCTGCATTTTAAACATCAATTTGTGAATCTGTCTGCCAGAAATTCAAATCAGCTGTCCCATTTTATGAAACTGTAAGTCTTAACCTTTTCTCACAGAAAAACATGTCAAATTTTGAACTATGGACTGAATTAAAGAAAATATAACTACATAAGAAATAATATATTATTAACACATATGTGAAATATTTTTATTAATGTTCTAATATCTACAAATTATTAAATATAAGAACATAATTCAAACAATAAAAATACTCTAATTAGAAAATGTTCATTATTTCCAAAAAAAAAAAAAAAAAAGGTGATACATTCTATCCACATATTTCAGGAGGGAAAGGAAATGACTTTTATAAATTGGTTTTAATTGTCTTAAATAAAAATACACATGGGATAATCGATAGTATAACTGATTGGTAAATCATTTTACTTGCGATTTTCAGAGATAAGCAGCTTCTTCTCTGGACTTTGAAAGGCTAATGATAATCAGAATAAGAACTGCCCATTAAGTAATTCCTATGTGCCAGATGGTTTTTAAAAGGAAGTGATGAATTCCCTAAATATGTGACATCTGTGCAGTAATGTAAGAGAGAGTGTTACAGATGATACTAACACTAATATTTAAGTATAAGCATTATAAACAGACTAGCTTCAATATTTCTAACAATGTCCCTATAAAAGAAGCATTATTACCCACCCCACTTTGCAGATTACAAAGCTGACATTTAAAGAAGTTACAAAATGAGCCCAAGGTAAGTGGTAGAGCAGTGATTTGAAGTAGTTGGGCTCCAGAATCTATGAATTAAACCACCAAGTCGCAAGCCTCTTTATTTTGCTTGATTTGAAGATAGACTACTCAAGTCCAAGGGTTAGACAGCAATGGGAGAAGCAAATTTAAAGATATAAGCTAAACATAGTGCATTTTCATCGATAATCAATTTTGCTAAAATATCTGGGGAGTTTTTATTTTATATTCAGGCAAATGCAGATTTATCATAATATGAAATGCAAATTTTGTAGTTTTGTAAGCAAAAAGAGAGTACTTAAAATAAACTGTATTCAGCCTCTATATACACCATGGTAACAAAGTAGCATTTTATAATTATCAGAATGGTTTTAGTAGTTTGTAGGAAGCTCAGGTTCAGGGAATGATTATGGAATAAATGTGTGTTCTCTCCTATTATGCAATTCTAAATCCCAGTTTAAATCCCCATGTGATGCTCTTTGGAGGTGGACCTTTTCAAGATAATTAGGTTATGAGTGTGGAGTCTTCATGAGAATTAGTAGTACTTGTATAAAAAGAGACCAGAGTGCTACACCACAATCTTTCTGCCATGTAAGGATACAACCAGAAGCCAGAAGACTGCAATCCAGAAGACAAATCGCAGCAGAACCCTATCATTCTGATCCCTTGATCTCGGACTTCCAGAATCCAGAACTAAGAGAAATAAATTTCTGTTGTTTATAAGCCAATAAGTCTATAGTACTTTGTTATAGCAGCCCACAGAAATCAAGACAATGCCTAACAAAAACAAGTACTTAATGCATATTCTTTTTTTTTTTTTTTAACAGGGTATTGCTTTCAGAAAGAAATAAAGGCATCACAATCAGTAAAGAGAAAATCAAACCGTCACTGTTTGCTGATGATATGATTGTTTACCTCGAAAACCCTAAGGACTAGATAGAGTCGGGGAGACAGTGTAAAGATTCCTTAAAGAACTAAAAGTAGTATTACTATTTGATCAAGCAGTCCCACTACTGTGTATCTACCCAGAAGTAAATAAGTCATTATACAAAAAAGATACTTACATACGCATGTTTATACTAGTACAATTCACAACTGCAAAATCATGGAACAAACCCAAATGCCCATCAATTAATAAGTGCATTAAAATAACTGTGAGATATATATACAGACACACAATGGACTACAACTGGGCCACAAAAAAGGAATTAATTAACAGTGATTTAGATGATATTGGAGAGTATTATTCTAAGTGAAGTAAGTCAGGAATGGAAAACCAAACATCATATGTTCTCACTGATGTGTGGTAGCTAAGTCATGAAGATGCAAAGGAATAACAATAATACAATGGACTTTGTGGACCTGGCGGGGAAGGGTGGAAAGGTGGTGAGAGATAAAAGACTACATATAGGGTGCAGTGTATACTGCTCCAGTGATAGGTGCACCAAAATCTCATAAATCACCTCTGAAGAACTTATTCATGTAACCAAACACCATCTGTACACCAATAACCTATGGAAAAATAAATTTTAAAAAAGAATATGGAATATAATGAATGTTTATATTTGTTAGGCTTCTGTATAAGGTAATGGAAATTCATAACTTTTCTAAATAAAATAAATAGGTAATAATATTAAAACAAATATTTTCTCCAAATAAACCATCAAAAGAACCAAAAAGAATAACTGATTAATAGATTATTACAGAGAAGGAAACTCTTGTACATGTAATCATAAACTTTATGCTACTTTCTATATAGTATAATTTGAAGGCTAGTAGTTATTATGTCATAGATAGTGTATCTTTATTTTTATGTATAAATATAAACTATCACCTAGTGCCATGTGTATTAGTGGCATTTAAAAAAACACTACCTCTTTAGCTATTTGACTCTGGAGTTTTTTTTTTCCCCACAGAACATTAATTGATGTTTATAATTTGCCAACTGTAAGCTAATGACTACACAGGGAAATATGTCTCCTAAATTGATGTTGAAAAGATATTCTTGTTATCTTCCCAGATAGACCAGAATACTGTTCTAATGATGCCATTTGAATTTCTTTTGTTGTTCTTGTTGTTAAAATTCTATTTAAAAAGTTTATTATATAATGGGGTAGGCTATTTTCAACTGTTTTTTTTTTTTTTTTTAAGTAGAAGACTAACATTGGTTACAGTGTGGTATGAGATTTTAATAGGTATCAAAATTCATCAAAAATAAGGTGCTCCAATTAAACAAATCCATTTAAAATTTTGAATCCATTTGTCCCTGAAGATCCAATTCTTGTATGTGTAGCATGAAAACAAAACTTTGCCTGTTTCTGTGAAAATTAGATTAATTTTGTCAATATTATATTTGTGTGTGTGTGTGTATATATATATATTTATAGCCAATATATTTACACCTTCTAAAATTAAAGAAGAAAATTGAAAAAATACATTGATCTTATAGATGATGTTGAAAGAATGTGAATAAAGCTGATTATTGTATGTACAAATATTTAAATTTTTATATGTATCTGTAAGTCCTCAGAGTATTAAATTTAATAATTTTATAATCTAAAATGAAATCTTTTTAATGTATCATTAATTTTTAACTACTTTATAATTTAATTTCCCAAAGATCTGTTAGATTAATATCTATAGTTTTCCAAAACAGAATAGATTTCAGTCTTTGAGTAGATGATAGTAGACTTATAAAATATTCTTCTAGTTTCTTTATGTTTATTAGATAATTTTCCTTGAATATGTTTCTACAATTTTATAATATGATAAGCTTTTCCTTAATTGCAAATATATTTCATCCATCATCTATCATGACATATTTTCAAAGCAGGGAAATTAGTAAGTGAAAGTATTAATTCCCTTATTTCTAGATATCTGAAGTATTTATTTAGAGCCTGATTACATCTATTACTGAGTTGACAATTCATTTCATATATTTAAAGTGAACATGAGAATTAAAGAAAGTAATTACAAACAGATTGATACTTTAAACATATATTTTATTCTAATTTTAAAGTATCCATCAATTTAATGTATGGCCTTCAGCCTATATAAACTTAACCTTATATCATGTAGACATTTTATAAAAATTTAAAACAAATTATAATTCTAGTTAATTTCTGCTACATTGAAGAAGCAGAATCATTTCAAATGAAGTTCCTGCAAAATACACTTCATTAGATCTCCTAATTTTCTAAAATCTAGCATATAATATTGAGGGCCTTTTTTTCTGTAAACATGTTTTAAAATATATATACCAATTCGCACTGCATATTTAATTTCCTATTTTTATAAGAATATTAATCTACTCTAAATTGCATCATTGTGCTTTTAATTCCACAGTAGCATCTTCATAAATTAGGGAAGAGACTTTCACTACACATCTGGGGAAACAACGCTAACATTTAAAAGTCAGACAACTTTTGCATGAGTTAAGATGAAAATGATCACAGTAAAGAAAAGGATAATAATTGTGTTGATCTTGACACGACTACTACTACAGAGGTTTGTGCCCATAAGATTGATGATTGCCATAAGGTTCACTCATGCATATCACAGGGCCAACACTGTGTCACTCAGCAATATGAAGCAACATGGCCTGAAGGTTTCCAGGAGACAAGACCACCTTAGCAAAGATGCAACTCTTAGAACATTTAAAACAAAGCTTACCCTTACATGAATAACCTAAACTCCCTTTATGAAAGAATACCTGGTAACTGACCCAGACTGAACATAAGTAAAAGAAAGAACAAAGAACTTCTGAAGATCAGAATGGTCTCTAGATGGAGATCCTCTGGGTTAGATAATCATCTGTCTCCCTAACTCTATCTCGTCCATGCCAGGTTGTTCCCACTATCTGATTCATAAGAGGAATGCCAGAATAAACTGTGGGTACATCAGACTGTGTCTAAGACCCATCTTTGATGCAAATTGGACCCAAGGGTAAAAGTCGCTCCTGAACAAGTTAATATACTGCAACCATTCTAAACCCCCAAACACAGCGTACTACTACAGATAACAATAGCACTCTACCACTGCATTGTTGTTCTAAGTATATGTCAAAATTCCCAGATGGTAAAAATGAAGCCAACACCAAAATGAAAAGGAAAGGAAGGTAAAAAAGAGGAAATAAGGAAAAGTAAGAGAGACAAGAATAAAAACACAAGGAAGAAAGGAAATTGTATCAGTAACAAATTGGGTTTAATAAAACATTTACAGTAACTATTTCCCCTTCACATGCAGAATTCTACACACATAATTCCAAAAAAGCAGGACTAAGGAAGCATTTTATTATAAGATTTGAATTATTCTAATACTGTAGCTGTGCAAGTGTTCAATTCATGCATTTTAGAATGTTTTCAAGTATTTTTTACATATTCCCAGATTGGGATGGAGATTAGGAGAAAAAAGTCATTTCCTTTGTTAATACATTAGTTTAAGCAAATTAGAGGAAAAAGAAGACATAGATGAAAAAAAAAGCTGTGAATTAGAGGAAAATACTCAACAAGGTGACAATTTATACCTGGAGTTTCAGTCCCATAGTAAGAAAGCTTATACGAGCACTGATATTGTATAGAATCTACTCACAAACCTTGCTGATGTTCGATGTCTACCACTTTTTCTTTTTGCATGTCTCTCCACACCTGGGATGAGAAGACTCTGGAAGCAATGCCTGTTGAAAAATTATTTTTCTTATATTTTTCTTTCTTTATGTTTAGAGTTGGAGAATCACTGTGAAGCAGAAGCTGCCTTTCCTGAGAGAAATTTCTTATTCTATGTTTACATATGTGTACCTCTGGGATAAAGATATGTGACAAGTAATTCTATGATTCAAGCAGTTTAAAAAATCAGACATTGCTTGGCTGTGTTGTGTGGCCTTTTGGGAGGAATACAAAATCACCTTTTAGATTCTGTGTACTGGTAGACACAGAACGAGTTCTGGTCCAAGACTTCACTATTTTTCACTGGTGAGTGTCCCTGTATGTAAACTGAAGGAAATGATTATAAAATCATGTAGTAACACATTAGGATCTTGTCTACAAGTATGTGGGAGCCTCAAAGCCAAGCATGCTTCTGAAGAATGTTTGCAAAGTCTATCCAGTGGTAACTTTTGAAGGATTGGGCTTCAGCCATTAAACCTATGCTCTCACTGCTTAAGAGGTTTGAAGTCTACAGGTACTGGCCAAACTCTCATTTTCCTAAGCTGCACTGACTTGCATCTACAATGATGATGCTTAGGACAACAGGGTTGGCAAAACCTAGTTCCTGCTTTCTTAATGGCCAAATGAACTCAGATCTCATCTAGCAAATATGACAGTGTTAAGTAGAAATCCCAGCATCAAAGATTCTTTCCAATAAGGGAGAGAATCTATAGCTGTACTGGAACAGGAATGACATAAGAAAATCCTTGGTTTTGAACATGATGTATGAGTCTGTTAATTCAGTAGCCATTTTTACCTCACTATAACATGTATTAAGGTAGAATTGAGCTGTATTAATTTTCCCCTCAAGGTATCATAAATGCTACGGGAACACAAATTCATAACCGAAAAGGGGTTGGTAGAGTTGGCTGGCAAATTGTGTCATGTTCTTGCTATTTTTGCAAGAATGTGACTCAAGCACTGCACTCTAGGAGGAACTCATGTTGTTATTTGTACCTTAACCTTTTTCAGTGAATTCTCCAGCCTCATACGTTTGAAGGCTTAGCATAATCGAGCTAATCCTAGGCCTGTAATACTAGTTTAAGCAAATTGTATCCAATGATAATCTTTAATTACTGATCAATTATGTAATCTAAATTTGTTTTAAATTAACATCTTGAGATTAAAGAACTTTTTTTTAAATGGAAGTACTTTGAGTAAATAAATATAAACTTTTAAATCATTTTTAAGACAAATAATACACATTTGTGTAAATGAGTGGAAGAACGTAATTCATGTCAAATTGTTACTGGTGGAAAAGATCCAAGTTACACCAAGTTACTGGTGGTATATCTCTACAGGTCCATAGCAACGTCACGCCTTGCCTCATCAGAAGAAATAATTCAACTGAGGGGCATAAAGCAGGAAAAGAGACCAAGGCAAGTTTCACAGAAGGAATGGAAATTTATTTATAAAGGCCTTAGAACAAGAAAGAAGGGCAGGTGCACTTGGAAGAGACCCAATTGGGCATGTGAAGTTTAAAGAGAGAAGGTCAAGTCCCCTGTTTAACCATATCTTAGTACTCTTATAAGCTCACCTCTTTCCTATGATTCTCCCCTTAGGGTGGGCTGGCCGTATGTGCAGAGCCCTCCTTACCCTTGAGAAGCGAGGACACGCAATGTGTTTAGGGAGTTATACACATGCCCATCTGAAGCTTCCTTCCTTTTTTTGGCACAGTGTACCCTAAAGATCATGCTTTGACATTCTTGTCTCTTAATGTGCATGCCCAGGAAGCTGTTTCTCCCTGGGGTGTGCATTCAGTTAACATTTTTTTATGTTAACAGGTGTGAATCAGGAGTTTTTCTCTTCCTGGCTACTGAATTATCATTTTTAGAGAGGCAATGAGATAATTGCCAAATCATCACCCAACATTTCTAGTGGGTGGGAGTAGAGCCCTTTCCTGCCCTGCTCGTGCTTATCTAACTACCTGTAACAAAATTAAATATTTGATCAGTGCACCAAGCTTTGCATCTTCCCTTTGAAAGGAATAAAAGCATGACTATGAAAGATAGTCATGTGGGTTCTAGGTTTAGCTATCTCATGATTAATCATAGTTCCTTAAATAAGTTAAACTTTTGGGGTCCAATATTTATGAATTTGGAGGAGGTGATTTTGTAGATTCCTTTTATTGCTTAGGATTCTGTGTTTTTGTTTTGAAGTCCAGCTTCCTCTTTAAATAGTGTATTCATGTACCAGTTTGATAAAAGTGCTAAACAATTTTGCAAGGTTAAAAGGCAATGTAATGTCCATACAAATCACTTGGCTTTGCCATATTATAAGAACATGGGGAATGACCTAATTATATTTTCTGTCATTCCTGCTCCATAAATATCAGGTCAGCAATAATACACAAAAGATGTAATTATTACTTAAATAATTTGTATTGTCCTAGGAAGTCAAAAGGTAAATTTAAACAAAATCTTCTACAAGGTTATAATTAATCAAGTGTCTATTTAAACTACCTCAATAGTTTAGTTTGAGTGGGTAGATTTGTGTCAGCTTTGAAATGAAAAATAGCTAATTGAAAAATTAGTTTTTCTATGTTTTAATGCAAAAGTAGTTAAAAGTTGGTGAGTTAGATAAATACTAAATGACTACCATCACTACTTATTGAAAACTTTCTGTTTAAGTTAATTAATTGCCTGCTAATTATTATAGCCAAAGGCTAACATTATCTTTTATTTAATTAGCCTAAAGGACTTCATGGCTTCTAGCAATGCTGACTGACTATTTCTAAAAATCTTTTCATATACTCTTTGTTGGCCTCAGTGTAGTTTTGTCTCCTTTACTTCTCCAGTATCTCTGGCATTTTACCATGATCTCCACTGCTGATATTCTACCTCTGCCTAACTTTATATAAAATTAAACATATCACATTTTATCTATCTGTTCATCAGTTAGCATACATTTGGGTTGTTTCCATATTTTGGCTAATATGCATTTTTATTCAATGTTTTAATAAACATGTTAGATCAAAAAATTACATGTATTTAAGGTGCATACATGATGTTTTGATGTTCATGTACTATAATCAAGCAAATTAAGTTATGTATTATTTTATATAGTTACCATTTTTTGTGATAAAAGTACTTAACATCTACTCTCTTAGCAAATTACCAATATACAATGCAGTATTTTTGTTTGTTTCTTTCTTTTTTGAGACAGAGTCTATTTGTCACTACAGCTGGAGTATGGTGGCACCATCTCGGCTCACTTCAACCTTCACCTCCTAGGTTCGAGTGATTCTCATGCTTCAGCCACCTGAGTACCTGGGATTACAGGCCATTAAGCCAGGCTAATTTTCCATTTTTAGTAGAGATGGAGTTTCTGTATCTTGGCCAGGCTGGTCTTGAACTCTTGGCCTCATGTGATCCACCTGCCTTGGTCTCCCAGAGTGCTGGAATTACAGGCGTGAGCCACCGCGCCCGGCCACAATGCAATATTATTGATGACAGACTTCATGCTGTACTCTAGAACTCTAGATTTACTCGTTCTACATAACTGTAATTTTGTATCCTTTAACCTCCATCATCATTTCTCTCCCACCACCTACAGACCCTGGTAACCGCTGTTGTACTCTGTTCCTATGTATTCAATTTTTTTTTAGTATTCCACATATAAATGAGATCATGCAATATTTGTCTTTCTGTACCTGGATTTTTTCACTTAGCATAATGTCCTCTAGCTTCATCTATGTTGTCAAATATGGCAGAATCTCCTTTCAAAGGCTGAAAATATTCCATTGTATATATATATATATATATCACAATTTCTTTATCCATGCCTGGTGGATATAGACTTTTTCCCCATAGCTCAGATATTATGAGAAATACTGCAATGAACATAAGGTTGCAATTATCCTTACAATGTGATAATTTCATTTGCTTGGGTATATACTCATAAGTGAGATTGCTGGATTATATGGCGGTGTTCTTTCTAATTTTTTAAGGAAGCTTTATTTTGTTTTCTACAATGACTGCAACAGTCTACATTCCCCCCAACAGTGTGCAAAAGACAAAGTTTCTCTTTTTTCTCACACCCTTGCTAATACTTATCTCTTGTCTTTTTGATGATACTGGTCTAATATGTGTGAGGTGATATTTCATTGTGGTTTTGATGTACATTTCCCTGATGATTACTGATGTAGAGCACCATTTACTTACGTAGAGCAACATAAAATACACCTGTTGGATGTGTTTTATACTTTCTTTGGAAAATATTTATTTAGGTCATTTGTCCAGTTTTTAATTGTGTTTTTGCTTTTGAGTTATGAGTTCCTTATTTATTTTAGATATTACATTTTTATTGGATATGTGGTTCACATATAGTTTTCTCCAAATCTGTTGGCTTTTCAGTTTGTTGAATGTTTCCTTTGCTATAAAGAAGCTTTCTAGTTTGACACAGTTCCAGTTATTTATTTATCTATTCTGTTTTTATTGCCTAAGCTTTTGGTGAGATATCTGTAAAATCATGGCCAATACTAATATGAGGGAGCTTTTCCCCTTTGTCTTCTAGAAGTTTATGGTTTGTGGTCTTACATTTAGATATTTAATTCATTTTGAGATTATTTTCATGTATGGTATAAGATAAGGGTCCAATTTTATTCTTTTGCATATAGGTATTTAGTTTTCCCAATCCCGAAAGATATCGTTCTTTCCCCATTGTGTTTTCTTTGTGACCTTGTAAAAACTAACTGCTTGGGTTTACTTCTGGGTTCTCTATCTACGTTTCAATGGTCTGTGTGTCTGCTTTATTTCTGTACCATAATGTTTTTATTACTATTGCTTTTAATATAATTTAAAATAAAGAATATGATGTCTCCTACTTCGTTTTTCTTTCTCAAGATGCTTTTAGCTATTCATGACTTTCTCTGGGATGCAAGATTAATTTTACATAGGCACAGCATTCAATGTGATATATCACATTAAAGGAATATAATATATAAAACACATGATCATCTAAATAGATGCAGGAAAAAAACATTGTAGAGAGGTCAACATCATTTCATGATAAAAACTCTAAACAAATTAGGTCTGGAACAATATTTTCTCAACACAAAAGTGGTCATTTATAAAAAGCCCATAGTTAATATCAGAATCAGTGGGGAAAAACTGAAAATTTATCCTCTAAGAGCTGGTACAAGGTAAAGATGTCCACTTTCACCATTTCTATTTAACAGAGTACTTCCAGTATTAAAAAAAAATTTGACAAGAAAAAGAAATAAAAGTATCCAAATCAAAAGAAAGAAGTAAAGTTATTCCTGTTTGCAGATGTCATAATCCTACATGTAAAAAAACCCTAAATACTTCACTGAAAAGCTATTAGAACTACTGATTCAGTAAAGTTGTGGGGTACAACATACAAAAATCATTATTTCTTTACATAAATAATGGTCTATATGAAAAAGGAATCAAGAAAACAGTTCCATTTATAATGTCATTTAAAAATAAAGTACTTAGGAATAAGCTTAACAAAGGAAGTGAAAGATCTGTACACTGAAAACAATGAACACAATGAAAACAATGAAAGCAATTAAAGATCTGTACACTGAAAACAATGAAAGCAATTAAAGAAGACACCAATCAATGGGAGATTCCATGTGTGTGGACTGGAAGAATCAATTGCTAAAATATTCACACTATCCGAAACAATTTACAGATTAAATGCAATCATTATCAAATTTCCAATGCCATTTTTGGTAGAAATAAGAAACCAAAATGCCTGTTCCTTTAAGCTGAGGTTTTCCAGTCCTCTGCTTTCAGTTTATTGTTTCTCTCAGGATGATGTACTCTATTCCTATTGTTATGATTGTCTTGCACTTCAAATTTTCTTTCCAAATTTTCTCTCTGTATAGAATCAAGTAACCCTATTTGCTTAAATGTATAGGGATTTCAAACTGAAATCAAAAGCCAAACTTTTTTTTCTCACACTTAAGCATTTGCCTCGATTTATAATTTCTGTTCTAATAGAGTGATCACTTTCTTGTCTCCTAAACTGGAAAACTTGGCACCATTTTAAACTCTTCATTCACTCCTTGCTATTTTGCACTGTCCATTATCAAATCTGTCTAATCTACCTCAGTTAGGGCTTCCAAATATCTCAATCCTTATTTATATATATATCTTAATCCCTGTTTATTAGGCCTTCATCGACATTCATCATCTCATATTTACAATCTTGTAGTGATTGCAGTCCCATAAGATTTTTCTGGTTATCCTTTCTCAACTAAACTACTATTTACATAACCACCAGAATGAGTAATACTATATCTTTTAATAATTTTCATTACCTCCAGGTTAATATAAAATCCCTTAAATGTAGAGAACAGCAATGCTTATAATCTAAACTCAGACAAACTTCTTTATCATAAACTCTTGCCCTATCACCATCCTGTCTTTAATTTACAATTCATGCAATCACCCCGTGACACTGAACTTTTCATCATTCCCTCAAAATTCCCAATTACTTCATGATTCTTGACCTACCATTGCAGAGCTTGACACAGCTTAAATATGTCCTTCTAAATGATACCTTTTATGACTCTACCAGGAACATGAAGAAAGTGTTGGAAAATGGTACATATTCCCTCTGGGGAAGTCACAAGTGTGAATCCAAGGCAATATGAAAGCCAAAGACAATAATTTGTGTTCATACAGGAGACTGTACTCATACAGTCATTTTTCTCTGCTTGTTTTCAATAAGCTTCTTATATGGAACTGAAATTGAGAAAAAAATGGGTTTAGGTAAAAGCAGACCTTTTAACTGCAGATGGATATATGCAATAGATTCATCAGACATTATTGAAGATAGACAGAAATGGAGGATTTTCTTCTTCATGTTGCCCGTTAATGCACATTATTGTACCCTATTGAGCTTGAAAGGATCATATGAGCTGCATGTATCTTTACAATTAATGTGACTATTATGTATATTCCTAACTTAAAAACATAATTCACTTTGCAAGTATATTTCCTTTGTAAAAATCATCAGAAAACTTTAAAAATACTGATTCAGTTAGTATTTATAATGAATAAATGTGTGTATGAAATTTTCTTATTGATGAAAAATATTAATTAGCTACTTAAGTTTATTGGTTTTTGTTTAATATTTACCTCAAGGCACAATACAGGTGAATTGAATTTGTAATGTTATTAGTCAATTATGTTATATTTGAATTATTCATAACCCAAGTACTAAAGCCCTCATTCTATAGCACGTATTCATGAGAAAACAAGGTTTTCACTTACATATTTGGTCAGTTTACATTATTAGCTGAATATCGTGAATTCTGTTATAGGAGCCACAATAAAAATCACCATGAAAAATATGCTTAATGGTTATTCTGCAGATGTTCCATTATGAAACTATCCTCATGCTATTAATCTTCTGAAGCCTATTACCATTCCTACAGACAAGACCATCAATACACTAATGTTGTTAATTGCCTAATTTCAGTAGTCTTGAAAACAGAGGTTAGAAGCAGCCTTGAGTAAAAAAACCCCATCAAAAAAACCCCAAAAAACTGAAAACAGCCCTGATGAATAGTAGTTGTAAGTCATAAAACAAATAAACTCTAAAAACTTTATAAACACAGCCTTCTGAAAGTGTACACTGAACTATCATTAACGCTGGATATATCATTGTAAATAAACTTCAGAAGTTGTGCTTAGTTCCTAAATCAATGTGTTTAAAATTATAATAGTGTATTCCCCAAAACAATTGAAATACCTCTCTAATAATAATTTTGTTTCTCATCAGTCCTGTCTGAATTATATATTGCTATAGAATTCTGCATACATCCATATATATTTATACATACATAAATATAGATATATATTTCTCTCTGTGTCTATGAAAATGTAAATAGCAGAGTTCATGGAGAAAATAGAAGTCAGGAGATAGAACAGGCCACTTTTCTAATTGTCCTTTTGTTGGCAGAAGAAAATAATTATATTAAAAATATGAAATAAAGTTTCTGATCTTGATATTAGCATGCCCAGCTCTTTTTCTGAGTTTTCCTCTATTGCTTCCATCTTTCACTCTGCACCTTTAAAATATAACTTTTTACTTTCGAAGATCAACCTAGATCCAGGGTCCTGAAAGAATTATTTTTTCTAACAGAGAATGATGGACAGATATGTGTTCTCTTAATTTCAATATAATATCCAAAATATCATGTGTAAACACAAATAATATATAGTGTAAACACAAATAATTTATAGTATAAACACAAATAATTCTACATTTTTATCTGTTATCTGAACAGAAGGACATGTTCTCTTCAACTCCTGAATATTCAACTATTCTTTTCTGCCATAGATCAAAGTTCTGCTGAACTGATTACAATCTGGCCTCTGGTGCATTTACCACCCCTTTTGTAAAAACTTTTAAGCTATACTTACCACTTACCCTCCTCTGATTCTTCCCTCTTGCCTTTTCTGTTTTTTGTTTGTTTGTTTCTATCGGAAACACCTTTCTCACTTTTGTATTTTTTTGTATTTTTTTTTTTTTTTGGCTTAAAGCAGTGCAAATTTATTATTTTACAGTTCTGTAGGGTAGAAGTTCAACACAGGTCTCTCTGGGCTAAAATAAAGGGACTGGTGAGCTGCATTCCTTTCTGGAGGCTGGAGGGCCAAGACTTTCTTGGCCGTTTCTAGCTTCTAGAGGCTGCCTGCAGGCCCCTTCCTCTGTCTTCACAGTCAGCAGAGTCACATGTCTCTGACTGTTCTCCCAAATTCACATCTCCCTCTGACCACAGAGGGGAAAGGTCACCCACTCTTAAAGATCCCTGTGTCTAGTTTCAGTCCACCCAGATAATCCAAGATAACTCACCTTGAGGGTCTTATATTTAATTACATTTGCAGAGTCCTTTATGCTATGTAAAGTCACATATTAACAGATTCTAGGAATTAAATATGAGCATGTTTGGGGGCTGTTATTTTGCCTACCACAATTACTTATTCAAAAACAATTTAAAATACAATGAAAAAATAGTGACTCCTCAGCTCTTTGGTTTGAGCCATTAGGTGGATAGTTTACAGAGTACACCGATTGAGGCAGCATGAACAGGTCGGAGGAAGCAGAGTGGAGAGACCCATTTGGGCTTATCAAGTTTGAGATGCCAGCAGACTTTTCAGCGGTGATATCAGCTTGACTCTTGAATGTGTGGGTCTGGTGATCATAATGCTTGTTAGTGCTGGAGATATTAATCTGGGAGATATCAGTGTATAGAAAGTGGTTAGAGCCATGAAACTGTGCAAGAGCACCCACGGAGAGTTTGTGGTTGAAGGAGAAGCCCCAGGACTGTGATCTGAAGCCTGAAGGTAGGTGAAGGAGGAAGAGGGAGCCAAGGAGGCCAAGAAGGAGCACCAGTGGGGATGCAATAAACCCCATGACCTCCTCCAGGAGGCTTCCCCACGCAGCCTGGATCTAAAGAGCCCCCATCCTACTCCCTGGTTGCCTCTATCACACTCCCTTGTTCATTTTGTTTATGGGATGATCATAGCCTATAATTCTCTTGTTTTATTTCTTTGCTTATTGCCAGTCTTTCCCCACCGTATTGTAAGTTTCATGACAGCAGAGCTTCACCTGTCTTGATCATTGCTCTATCCCCAGCACCTAGTCCAATGCCTGGCTCAGAGTAGGCACTCAATAAATGTTTGTTGAATGAATGAGTGAATGAATGGATGGATGAAAACAAATTTAATTCCTCTACCCTCAATCCATAAACAAAGAAAATGGCGCTAAAATTTAAAAGTTAAGGGAGAAAAAAAGTGCAGCTGTCTTATGTCCTCCACTGACTGTCCCTCATGTTAGGGCTACATAGGAATTGTCTACTGAAAGCACCAGGAAGACACCTCTGCTCCACCTGTGCCACCTTGCTTGAAAAGCTACCATTGTCTGGTCATCCCCTGGAGTGAGGCATCATTCTTGGAGTGAGGCATCATTCTCTTAGCACAGTGCCCACTAGCTAGGAAGCACTCAATACATTTGAGCTCTTCCTTTTTAAAATTATTAGTCAGTCTTTAAAAAATGCAAATATCCCTGGGAAAGATAGCCTGCAAAGTCATTAACTTTTTAGTATGAATTCGTGTCTCAACAGGAATCACTGAGGAAGAACCTGGTTCTTCCTTAAACTGATTGTTTCACCCACTAGCAGCACATGGCTTCATCTTTGCGTTATCTGAGATGAGTCTATGGGGGTGGGATTGCATAAAGGGGAAAAGGGCTTTTCAGAAAATGCTAGGGAATCACTTTTGACCATCTAAAATCCTACTTCTCATTCAGGTGCCAGTCTAGCAGCCAAATCCTTTTGTCAGCTTATTTTGATTCTCTACAGTCATTTTGCCTATTTGTTTTAAAGTACCATTGAATTTTTTAAAATGTATTTATTATACTTTAATTTCTGGGGTACATGTGCAGTTCGTGCAGGCTTGTTACATAGGTATACACATGCCATGGTGGTGGTTTGCTACATCCATCCATCGCCCCATCATCTACATTAGAATTTCTCCTAATGCTATCCCTCCCCAATCCCCTCATCACCTGCTATTCCTCCCCTAGTGCCCCCCAATCCCAGGTCCCAGTGTGTGATGTTTCCCTCCCAGTGTCCATGTGTTTTCTTTGTTCAACACCATTGTACTTTGCTAATACTTTTAGTTATGAGCTCTGCTATGGCTTGAATATTGTTTGGCTCCATAAAAATTCATATTAAAATTTGATTGCCAATGTGGTAGTGTTGGGAGGTAGGGCCTCATGGGAGGTGTTTGGGTCATGAAGCAGATTCCTCTTGAATAGACTAATGCCCTCCAGAGAGGATGCGTGATCTCTTGCTTTCACAGAAAGCAAGAGGATTGGTTCCAAAGAAGGTTCCAAGAGGATTGGAACCAAAGGACTGGTACCCTCCAGAGTAGTTTGTTAAAAAGGCTTTCTTGGCTTTTTCTTTCTTGCTTTCTTTCTCACCATGTGCTGTCTTTGCACTCACCTACTGTCCTTCTGCTTTCCACCATTAGTATAAGCAGCATGTGGTCCTCACCAGATGCAGTTGCCCAATCTCGGACTTGCCAGTTACCAGAATCATAAACCAAATAAATCTCTTTTCTTTATAAATTACCCAATCTCAGGTATTCTATTACAGCAACATGAAACAAAGACAAGCTCCATGAAAAAAATAGAGCCTGACAGCCTATACTTTGTTGTGTATCAACAGCGTTGGATGTTAGTCATGAAAAATAAATCACCCAAGATATATGTGCTGAATGAATTAATGGAAGAATAAATTGAAGAATAAATGAAGATTGACATAGGAAAGAATTGTGTTTGTGTTACATATGCCAAATTAATTGAATACTATCAGAAATCAGCATGTGCTTTCAATATATTTACTGAAAAAATAGCAAAATACAAGCAATGAGAAAAATTAGAAAAGTTTACCAGGTTTTTTTCTTATAATCACCATCTTTAATATTGGATTATATTAAATGTTTACAGGATAGCAGAGTGTCCATTTTGGTAGAAAACAAAACAAAATGAAAGCATATGTATTTCTTTCTTTTGTATCTAGCTATAAATCAAATGAGCCTTTCTGAATTTGACTAAATTAATAATTTATTTTGAGACATGGAGCTGTATATCTGCTCCAGTTTGTATTGTTGTACCGAAGATTAATACTTAGTATAATTATGCATTAGGTAATATGTGTCACTTTGGGGAAGAAATAATGGATCTAGAAAAAATGGTTTAAAAAATTCAGCATTGTTTTGCAGAAACATACACCTTTCATGAAACTTTTTAAAGTTGGTTATCTGAACTAGGTGTATGGCCATTCAATCATTTTATATTTTGTAAGGACACTAAATGACCTTAAAGAAGTTTAATTTGATTTTATGGTGTTTGTAATTTAATATTTAAAATGTTTTTAACACATTGGTAATATATATTTTTATTCAAAAATTAACCATAAAATTTTACATTAAGGTTTTATTCTATTTGTCAGTTCTGGCCACATTTTTGTAAAAATATCAAGTGAAGAGTCTGAAAACACTTGTTTTAATAAGTAAAAAATTGATAATGGGGGGCAGGCTATCTCAAGATACATTTTTTTATCACATATTTTTCTAAAACAAATCAACCTCAAGTGACCTTACCTGGAATCCTGTGATCTTGTCTCAAATTTAATGCTTCAAAGTAAATGCTTTAATATTTTATATCAATAAAGGTAAGTCAACTCCTTCTTGGAATTTTATTTAACGTCAGAAATATTGTCTTCATAAAGCATACACACACCTTTTATCTTGCAGTTAGAACTTAATGTCTAGGCTTTCCTTCAAGCCTAAAGGAAAATAAAAATACTTTGCAGAAAACTAAAGCTAGAAAAAACATTTTTATATATACACTTCTAAAAATCACTCATAAACAAACTCTCACCCTTGAGAGATGTATACAAACAATAGGTAGCAAATGTTCTAATAAAATACTAAAAACTTTAGTGGGCCCATTTCAATGGCTTCTTGGAAGTGAGGACCTGATTGAGTAGTACTTTCTTTGCAAATGCAGGATCAAAAGGTCAGCAAATGTAAGAGTTAAATGACTTTTGTTTTTCTGTTCCACAGAGAAGGGTCTCATTTAATTTATGTCACTATGGATCTTAAAATCCTTAAACCTTTTTCATAAGAAAGTCGTTCGTATGGTACCCGGATCAGTGAGATGCAGGATGTCAGAGGATAAAAAGTTCAAGTGTGAGTTTGCCTAGAAGAGTCTACTGCATACCAAGGAAGGTAATGGGCCTTGACTTGGTATGCTGTACAATAAGATCAGGAACAGAAAAGGTAGGTAGGCTTTCCTTTCTCTAGTTATTGGTAGTAATTGCTTGTAAAAGTAAACAAAACAAGAGTAAAATAAATTAATTCATAAAGATAAGTGTTTTTCCCCTGATTTTTCTGATTCTGTTGTATCATGTGCAAACTATATGAAGCTTTAAGGTGGTATTTATTTACCAGGTGCAAGTTCTATGGACAAAATACGCTGCAGGTCAATGAATCAGCAAGTGACTTGGGTCTGAATTTTTGGTCTGCAAGTCATTCAGTATGAATTCAGGTGTGTCATTTAACCTCCCCGAGTCCAGTATGCAAACTACCATATAGTACTAAAAAATCTAAGGCTAGCAGTCTTTGATTAGTACAGATAAAATGGTCTATGGTCTTTTTATTTAACTCTTTATATTTTTCTCTTTTCTTTTCATGGCCATCTCCTTCAGTCACCTCTTGTGACATATTCCAAAAAGTTGCTAGATTTTTTTATGCCTTTTCTGAATTCTACATTATTGGTCTGACTCTAGGACAGCCATGATTTCTGTTTTGTTCTAGGGTTCATATCATGCTGAAAGCAGGGAAGGAAGTGAGAGACATTGTTAGGGGCCGACTCCTACTGAAGGGTGTGAAAGGGAAGCTAGTGAACGTGGGGTGTGGAGGGGAGGCTTTTTATTATATTATCAATACAGAGTTCAGCACCATTTTTAAAAAAATTCAACAGTTGTTGCCTGCATAATAGCTTGTTCATTTTTATTATTGAATATTATTTCATGATACTTTTATTACTTTAAAAATATCCCTTTTATACTGGAATACCCATGAATTCATGTTTAAATGTCTGCACTAATATTTTAAGTGGTCAGAAAAAAATATTTAATGGTTTAAAATGTAGGCTTTTTCAATAATAATTATAGTAAATACATAAGGAGTATGCATTATTGCTGGGCATTGTTCTAAGCCATTGCATATATTAACTTCTTTAATCCTGATTACAATCCTAAAATAAAAACTATTGCTATCCTCACTTCATCAATGAGGGAACGATACATAAGTATTAAGAAACCTGACTTAGAGAATACTGTTTACAAAGTGATCGATATTTATACCCAGGCAGTTAACACTCCAGTGTCTGTACCTCCAATAGGAGCAGAAAATTTGAGAATATGTATTTTACACATATAATTAACCTCTTCTCTTTTTTATGTCCACTTTGGTATTTTAATTTTGTATCTTTTTATCTTTTCAATAAGGCACAAGTTTATTAAAGCCTACCATGTGCCATATATAATGTTCAGTGTTATGAAATTACAAATGAAATGTGCAATTAACATTTTAATAAGTAATTATATTGCAAAAGTTGTATAATTAGAATCAGGCAGAAAATATTATGAAAATCACTAATTTTTGGAAGATAGAGGCCACCAACTCTTGAGAATACATAACCATTGAACAAGATTTTGAAAAAGTGGTAGAAATTCAGAAGTGTTCCTGAATTTCAAGAATGAGAGAAAAAAATTATTGGAGGTCATATATGAATATGACATGACTGGATTATTTAGTAATTTTCTGTGACTAAAGCTTAGAATTCTTAAGGGAGGTTAAAACCTGAAGTCGATAAACTGAGATAAATAATCCTATATTTTATTCAAAATTGCTTGGAATATCTTGAATGCAATGAAGCAGCATTATTTTTTTTAACTAGGCAGCTCATCTGCCTGTTATTGTATCTGAAATCTTCCATGGTAGTTGTACCTATAGAAAGCTGACCACAATCTATTCGAAAAAGCTACTGCCTAAAAGAATGTATGTTACCTGAAATAACAAAGAAAAAAGATAGCAGTCTATGGAGAATCCAAGAAATCCTATAGGTATACAGAAGGATTCTTGTAATGCCTGAGTTATCCAGCAACAATTTAGGAGCTATTTGTTACATGTTATTTTTTGAAAATGAAAACGTAGCCACACAATTTTTCTTGGAACAGGTAAATTTTAAGTCATGGTGTTATTTTGGACAGGTTTTAAATAGGAGCAACAAATTTCTCTTCCTACAGGGGCTTGAGAGTTATTAACTAAATGCAAAGAAAGAATGCTCACTCATACCAATTTATACACTTTCTCTCATTTTTCTTGCTACTTTTCTTGATCTACTTTTATTTTTCACCTTTGAGAGAGACACAAGGACAGAAAAAGAAGTCACAATTCTAGTAAAGCACAACAGCACTAATGTGATAATAAATGATAACTGACATTTAACATCATTGAGGAACTAGACATACACACTCAGTCTAAATACCTCAGCCAGCCCTCAGCTCTACACTGATTGCTGCCACGCAGATATACAAATTTAGCTTTTTTCCCTAGATAATGTTTTAGAGAAAAAAGAGAAATAATAGCTATTACATTTTTTAAATCTAAGTATTTTAAAATGAATTTAAGTAAGCCCAGTGGTCTGCATTTTAGACCACTCATTCAAATTTTGAAATGTCCACAGGGCATTATTGCAGAAACTGAAATAAATATTGTACTGTCTTGAAAGTATCTAAAGGTAGTAACAGAAGAATGACGAAATAGATTAAAGGAAAATAAAATAAAAATTATATATGAGTTGATAATACCAAATTTTAGTTATTTATTCCACATTTATGCAATAAAAACTTTCATCAAAACCCATCTTATTGTCACTTGGTCATTATGTCCAATATTTCTGTGAAGCCCTCAGTGAGCTAGCTAGCAAAACAAAAACATTTAAAATGTAATATTATATTTAAATATCTATTGTTTTCTTTTTTTCACCAGTTGTTAAATGACCTTTATTGAAATATTTTCCTTTGCGCTTCATATATATTGTTTTCTTGAAGGTTTTGTCAGAAATGTAGAACAATATCTATTAATGATAAAAATCTCTTTTTTCACTTGTTAATTTGAAATAAAATAAATTTAGACATTTTATTCAAATCAGATGCAACATTTATCAGGAAAGTAACATAAATATGTAAATTATTTTTATTTTTAAATCATAAAATACAAAACTCTCGAAATATACCCTATTTTTTATCACATCATGCCACAATTTTTATTTAACATGACATCTGACTGAAGTGAATAGGTTTGTGAATATGCTCGTGTATGGAAAAGATGAAAAAAATTAAAATCCATGATGAAAATGTTAACGATACTATATTATTAATTTTATTTTAAAATATATTATTATTTAATAGAAGAGCAAAGGAACAAAAACAATCCTTTACTCTAAAATGTATTAAACAGGGATCCTAAAATAACAAAAATATTTTTTGTTATACATTTTATTTTATTCTTGAAAATAGCATCAATAAACATTTTAAGGGATTTTTACTGGCAAATGAAAAAAACACCTCTCATGAGGATTGGATTTTACATTATACAAGAATTTCAAACATTTAAAATTCTGTATAAACATATCTGTGAAAACAATTAAAATTAATGTGGGGTTAATGAAAAAAGATCTGAAATTCATTTTTAGTTTGGATAGTGTTCGACCATGAAAGGTTAGCCTGACCCTTACTTTTTTTACCTCGAGTGTCTGCCCTGCGTACCTGCAAAGCCACACTTCTGTGTTGTGTGCAATATGCTAAAACACCAAAAGCATTGGCAACAAAAGCCAAAATAGATAAATGAGACCTAATTAAACTCCAGAGCTTCTGTACAGCAAAGAAACAATCATTAGAGTGAACCGGCAACCAACAGAATGGGAAAAAATTTTTGCAATCTACCCATCTGACGAAGGGCTAATATCCAGAAATCTACAAGAACTAAAACAGTTTTACAAGAAAAAAACAACATCATTCAAAAGTGGGTGATGGATATGAACAGTCACTTTTCAAAAGAAGATATATATGAGGCCAACAAACATATGAAAAAATATTCATCATCACTGGTCATTAGAGAAATGCAAATCAAAACCACTTTGAGATACCATTTCACAACAGTTAGAATGGCAATCATTACAAAATCTGGAGACAACAGATGCTAGAGAGGATGTGGAGAAATAGAAACACTTTTACACTGTTGATGGGAATATGAATTAGTTCAACCATTGTGGAAGACAGTGTGGCATCTTCAAAGACCTAGAAATAGAAATTCCATTTGACCCAGCAATCCCATTACTGGGTATATACCCAAAGGATTATAAATTGCTCTATTATAAAGACACATGCACATGTATGTTCGTTGTGGCAGTGTTTACAATAGCAAAGTCCTGGAACCAACCTAAATGCCCATCGATGGTAAACTGGACAAGGAAAATGCGGCACATATACACCACAGAATACTACGCAGCCATAAAAAGGGATGAGTTTTTGTCCTTTGTAGGGACATGGATGAACCTGGAAACCATCATTCTCAGCAAACTGACACAAAAACAGAAAATCAAACACCACATGTTCTCACTCATAGGTGGGTGTTGAACAGTAGAACACATGGACACAGGGAGGAGAGCATCACACACTGGAGTCTGTTGCGGGGGACTAGAGGAGGGATAGTAGGGGGTGGGGAGGGTCAGCAGGGGGTAGAGAGGTTGGGGAGGGATAACATGGGGAGAAATGCCAGATATAGGTGACAGGGGGATGGAGGCAGCAAACCACATGGTCACGTATCTACCTTTATATATATATATATAAAGAAAATGCCACAAAACCAATTCTGTTCTTTGAAATTAAGACTATAGTATTTCTATGGTGCTAGATATTGAAAAATAATAGAACATTCAAAGAATTCCAAACTTCTTAAAATGTACACGCTGAAGTAGTAGATTTCACACAGTAGATGTTTTTCATTATTTTTATGAATAATTGTATTGTACAAATGGCACAATTTATGTACATTATACATGTACATAGTATAAAGAATATACAGAATATATAAATATAGTATTTACATATAGACAAACATATATTTTTCTAAAATTATTTGAAAATAAGAAATTTAGCAAATGTTTGCCTAACCTTTTAATCTCTTTCCTGAGAGTTTGTTTTGTTTTCCTAATTTAGATGGGTGAGAATTATTTCTTCTATTAGTTACTATTTTACAATCCTAGTAATCCTCAGGTCCCAATAACCTCAGTCCTATACATAGAATAAGTTGGTATTAGTAAAGAATTAAGAAATTATTTGGATGTAGAAAAAAAGGCTCTGAAAAACAAAAAATCTTAAAACTGCCAAGCACATATTCCTTGCCCACTGATAATACAGAAAGTATTAGTTAGTCTCCTACCACCATCTGGTGGTAGTCTGTGGTATAAGCCAATAAAGATAATTCTGGTGTTAAGGTACAAATAAATTCGAATTTACAAGAATGTTTTAAATGGATTATTTAATTTGATTATGATGGAAAAGGCAGATTTTTCTACCTCAAATATTATTTTTAAGTTTCAGAAAACGCGACAAAAGATGTACTTATTTTTTGAACTAATAGCGTTCACATTGTCCAAATAATAATTGTTTCTTCAATTCTTTTGAAACATATCTAAGTTAATAAATACTTTCTAATTGAGAAATCTGATTACTAAGGCAAAAACACTCTTAAAATAAAGTGTGCTTGTTTGATTTCTTTCGTTTTTATTATGTGAGTTTTGAAACATAATACAATAGGCTACCAGCTAAATATATGTAGAATAAAATATAGTAAAATTTAACCCAAAGAATACATTGCTTTTAATTTTTTACTAACCGTCTCTAGTGGGACACATTTATAACAACTGCATAGTTAATATTATGCAGTAGGCATATGATAATAACATCTTATTATCTGATTCCTTGACACTCTAATTCAAACAGGAGTTGACAGAATGGTACTTTTTAGCTTTAAAAATACCACTGAGAAGTTTGAATTTTGTATTAATCTTTTGCTCCTCACTGCTCAGTTTCCCAGTTAACAATTTTCATGAGAAAATGTGTGTAGGTCATACAGGGAGAGAGGAAAGGCATGGGTAATCACTTTTTTGTTTAGTGTTTTCAGGGTCTTTACTGGCCTCTCTGACATGGTTTGGCTGTGTCCCCACCCATATCTCATCTTAAATTGTAGCTCCCATAATCCCATGTCATGGGAGGGATCAGCGGGAGATAATCAAATCACTGGGGCAACTTCCCCCATACCGTTCTCATGGCAGTGAAGAAGTCTCATGAAATCTGACGGTTTTAAACAACCCTCAAAATTCACCAGTAAAAAAAAAAAGAGAAATATCTGATTAGAAAATGGGCAAAAGAGACAAAGAGACATTTTACTGAAATGTCAAATAAAGACAAATAAATACATGAGATACTCATCATTTCCCATTAGGGTAATGCAAATCAAACCACAATGAGATATTGCCACACACCTATGAGAATGGGTATAATTAAAATTGGATGATATTATTAAATACTAAAGAAAATGTAAAGCAAATGGATCATTTATATACTGAAGGTGGGAATGTAAATTACAGTTATTATGGACGATTGGCAGTTTCTTGTATATCTGAATATGAAACTACCATATAATTCACTCATAACATTCTTAAACATTTATGCCAAAGAAATCAAGACTTATGTTGACACAAAACATGTACGTGATTGTATATAGCAGTCTTATTTACAATAGCCAAAAACTAGAAACCACCCAGAGTTTTGTACATGAGTGAATGACTAAATGACTAAACAAACTGTAGTAGATCCATATCATGGAATACTACTCAGCAATATAAAGCAATCACCCTTGGTACATATAAAAACCTGGATGAATCCCCAGTGGATTAGACCTAGTGAAAAAAAAATACCGATACCAAAAGGTTACATACTGTATGATTTCATTAACACAACATTTATTGTTTAAATGACCAAATTATAGACATGGAGAAAAGATGAGTGGTTGTCTGGATTTAAGAAAGGAAGGGAGATGGGAAATTGGTGTGGCTATAAACAGACAAAATGAGGGATCTTTATGATGATGGAAATATTCTGTATCTTGGTTTTTTCACTGTCAATTTCCTCATTGTAATATTGTCCTATAATTTTATAATATATCATCTATGAGGGAAATTGGGAAACTGAGGGTACAGGATATTGTACTGCCAAAGAAATAAAATTCAATATTTCAATTTAATCTTTAAAATTTAAAACTTATAACTCAGTGTTCACTAGAACTCTCAAATATCACTTTAGACTTAAATCACACTGCCATAAAAATTTGTCGTGAAATTGTTTCTCTTAGATACTTGACAAAGTTTTAAACAAAATGTAGAATCTATTTAAGTAAAATGGTTACTTAAAACCAACAACAGCGACAACAACAACCCTACCCTTGTGTTGAGAAACATTGTTTACCCTGTCCCCATGGCTCCTCTGTGGAGGGTACCTTTTAGTTTTTAAAATAAGTGGTAGGCAGGTAACAGCTGCCTACTTGGTATATTCTTGAGTTATGAGTAAATGTAGAACATCTGTAATAGTAATAAGACTCATCCGTCTAAGAGCAAATAAATACATGGATGAGAATCTGCTCGGGGCCTTCAACCTGGAGAGCTGTCAACCCCACAGGTTCTCAGGCTGTTGGTCCCCAAGATAGATCCACTCTGTTGTGCTATCTGGGTGTCTGCCTCTCAAATACCTTTGGCGCAGCCTGGGTGGGGGTCTCCCGACCCAGTTGGTTCTCAGTACCCTTTTCTACTAAATTACTGTATAGGTGGTCAGTAACAAAAACTATGCTTAATTCTCCAGCACAATTTTTTTCATTGTTATTGTAATCTACTCCAGTCCATTGTTTTTGCTACTTCTGTTGGTATCCCCTCTGTTTCTGCCCTAGTACATTTTCTGGACCTGTTATTTCTATCATCATTCCTTTTCTTGTGAACCCTTTGTTATGCCAGAAATGTTATTTTTACTTATGCAATCAGTGCTTTAGAATGCTTAAGCCATGTGATAATATTCACTCTTTACCAGTTCAAGTAACTTCACATCCCCAACCACATCTGATCTCAGGGATGTGATTCTCATATCAAACATCTGGAAGAAAACTAAGCCAGACCTGATCCAATTAGTCTTTGAGAAACTCAGGCTTCTCTTCCTCTGTGAAACTTCTATTGAACACCCCAGGTAGAAGCATAATCTCTTTCACTTTAAAATCAATACACTAAGTTTTTGTAGCTTCCACTTGGTAAATCATTACCTTTCTTAAAATTCTTTTCAAATCAGGATGTTATTTATATAAATTTATATGTAAACATATAGGTTCTCTTTCCATATAATCTTTGAATTATTTTACTTAAGATTAAACCTTGTATTTCTTTGTATTTCTTATGGTACTTTGCACATAAATCAAATATTTAATTATTTACTACTATTTCTCAGAGAACTTAAACACATTCTAAATAAAATCCCACAAACAAACAGCAGCAATCAGGTGCTTGAAATCTTCCTAATTTCTTTTTTTGAGACAAAATCTTGTTCTTTTGCACAGACTGGAGTGCAAGGATGTGATCTTGGTTCACAACAGTCTAGACCTCCTGGGCTCAAGTGATCCTCCTGCCTCACCCTCCCAAGTAGCTGGGACCATACGTTCATGCCACCATGCCTAGCTAATTTTCTAAAAAGTATTATTTTTTTCTAGAGACAAAGTATCCCCATGTTGATCAGGCTGTTCTTACACTCCTGACCTCAAGAGATCCTCCCCTCTTGGCCTCACAAGGTGTTGGGATTAGAGGAATGTTCCACCATACCTGGCCCTTCCTAACATTTTTTTTTTAAACAAATTCAATCCATTCTGAACACTAATGAAGATATAAAATATAGTTTAAATATGAGATAGCCTCTCTTTAACACTAGAAATATAGCTGTTTCTTCATCTTTGATAAAACACATATTCAAAGTTAGTGCTTTTTAATTCCATGATATTTTTATATACAAAAATAGGAATAATTGCTTTAAATAATATAGGTGAAATTAAACAAAGGGCACAGTTAAAAATACTAATCATTTTTGTTAGGGTGAAATATACTTCTTTCATTAATACTACTTTAAATTGGATTAGAATAGAAAACATTCAGTAGGACAAGGAAAGTCTTTATTTACATGAAAGAATAATTTATAATTATTTGTTAACAACAGATTGCACTGGTGGTTTTTTTTTTATTCAGGCATGAACACGTTATGGAACATGTTATGAACTCAGAAAATGTTCACCCTTGCATAACTAGAAAATAGAATTATGAAGGTCTACTTAGTGAAATTTCATGTAGACTCCTAATTTGGGGCATTATTAATATTTCTTTAAATGAGTCACAGGCTTTTATATAAAATGGACTACAGTGGTATATAACTAATAATTTTATAAGCAAATTTATTGAGAATTCCTAAGAATCTTAAAGAAAAATCATCTGTACAATAGTTGGACTTGAAACAGTTTCAGTGAAAGTATAGAATTCATTTAAATCCTAGGTGAATTTTCTGTTTTCTTCCTTCCTCCCTTTCTTCTTTCCTTCCTTCCTCTCTATGCCTCCCCACCAACACCCTCTCTCTTTCTTTTATGAAAAACAGTTAAGAACTTAGACAATAACACACCATTTTGTTTATGTTTTATCATCTTTATTTCAAGTAGTCTGCTTATAATTACTAATTTTATGTAGTTAGGCAAATATAAGAATAAAATGTCACCTACTAAATAAATCAAGTTAATCTTGTAATTGATTTTTCTGGATTGCTTGTGCTTACTTTCAACAGAGGCTGGTTTTGTACTTACATTTGCTTTCCCATTTTCATATTATTGATTACAATTGCTGCAAAAATTGGAATTGTGTGTATTGTTTTATGGTATTCATTAATTTGATTTACACGCGGATTACATTTTGAGTAATTATATTATGACAAAGTAACCCTAATGTAAATAAATTACTTTATTTGAATATATTACTATTGGTATTCGTAATAACTAAACCTCTCATTCCATAAAAAATCTTAGTGATTAGAACAAAATCAATACCATAATTTTTCACTCTTTCCTACACACCACAAGACACTGTATTCCTTGTTTACAGAGCTCTTAATCAGTGTCAAACTGAAGAACAATTTAAAAAAATATCCAGCAGGGGATGATCCTAGACTTCATATTTAACACGCTAATCAGTGGCCTAAATATTTTGCTTAGTGTCAAATGACCCTCACAATTGTACATCATAGGAAGGGCATTTTCAGAAGTTTTCAAAATAAATGCATAAAATGGTAATAAGCACCAAACAAAGGAATAACAAAATCAGAACTATATATCTCCATAAGGAAACCTGACTGTGAAAACAACAGAAAGAGAGAATTTAGCAATATGCAAGTACAACAGTAAAATGCCAAGAATTCCAGTGTTTATTAATCAAAAGCATACTATTGTACTAAGAATTGAAAAGAAATGGTGATATGGGCATGAATAAATAGTGAGATACACATTAGGAACCCTTAGGTAGTTTTATAGTAATAAGCATTTATTTTATTCAAGATCAAATAAACTCTATAAATAATTACATGAATAAGTTCCAAAACAATTCTAGAAAACATACTCTGGACACCACTTAGAATGAAAGAAAGGTAAAAGTTGAAAGACCTAAATAAAGGAATATGAGGAGTTTATTTCCTTTTCAAGTATCAGAAAATTCTACGTTAGCTATGTTGCATAAAGTTTAGTGACAAATTAAACTACTAAAAGTGTAGAAAGAAATTAACATTGCACTTAATAATTTTTTCAGAAAATGTGATGTTTTCTCCATGCACTAGGTTACCAGGGAATGGCTTTGAAGGTCTTTGCGTGGAGAATACTAAAAATAATATAAATGTTCCACTTCTGATAATGACAATCTTGTAATTGAGGTTAACCACCCTGAAAAGACAATAAAGGAGCTAGTGCAAAACACACACACGTGTGCGTGCACATTTTCTTTCTTTTGCTGTAGCTATAGGGGATATTCAAGGGTCTGGAGGTTCAGTTTGTATTCTTGATTGAGAATGGTTCAGAGTAAAATGATATGTGTACTGCATATGAAGAATTTTGTCTTAAGTATCAAGGATAGAGATAATCATTGAGGCATAAGCTCACTAATACACTTAGTTTATTACATCTAGCTTATCTTTACTAACACACTTCTCAACCAAAACAAATTTAATTGTAATAATATATGTAAATAATAAAAAATAACTGTCAATCTAAATGTCTATACTCAGAGAATATATTTTTTAAAAATAAAGATAAAATGGCATTTCCAGGAAAAAAATTCAGTTGACAGAATTCAATATTGCCGATCTGTTCTGCAGGCAGATGCAGATATTAATAGGTATTCTTGGCAACTAATTATAAAATGTATACAGAAATGCAAAGGATCAAGAATAGCTAAAGAAACTTAATAAAAAGAACAAAGTAGAAGTTACTCTAATAAATGTCAAAATACATAACAAAACTATAGTAATGAAGAGAAATAGTTAAAGGGGTAAAATTGAGGGTGCAGAAACATCCATGACTTTATGAAAGATTAATATAAGACATATTACAACAAAAGTGGTCCCCCAAAATAGAAAAGAAAGTACGAAATTTTTCATAAATAATTCTAGAACAATAGCAAAGACTTAAAATTAGAAACTAAAGCTGAAACTTGATCTTACCTAAAAGCACAAACAAAAAAGCAAAAATGTAAAAGCAAGAACAATATGATTTCAGATAATAATGTGAAGTCTTTCTTTTCTCTCTCTTCTTCCATTTTTCTTTCACTTTTTCCTTTCTTCCCTTTAGCTTTCGGTTCCTTAATAGATCTGTCGAAAAGCATTAGGTAGGACAAAAGTTGGTGTCTACATGAATGTGTGTGTGTGTGCGTGTGTGTGTGCGTGTGTGTGTGTTGAGTGTTGGTGGTCTAAAGCAGAGTGTTGAAACTCAAGCCAGGTGAAAACAATGTCTGTGCGGGGAAGTGGTGGACAAGTGCAAAGTGCGTGATCGATCATATGTTGGGCAATAAATACACAGTTACAATAAAGCGAACAGGCATGGGGTGTTCAAGTTTGTTTGGTAAGGAGGCATTCACACAGGTCGGCAGCCTGACACAGATTATAAAAGCCTGAGTAGAGTTAGAGTGCCCTTTCACAGATGGTTTCCTATCATAAAAGGTAACCTACAAGCACAGCCTCCACTGATTCTCTTGGTGATGCTGGTACCCCTCTTAACAGAGTCCCTTATAAATTTTATAAATGCCATGTTCACACACTCTTACAGAATGTCCACATGGTGTGTTTTCCAACCTTACAGAATATATGCACTCTAAAATATCCAATTATCTGAGCCTTTTGATTCCTTCTTTCACCATCTACCAGAGCAGTTTTGGCATTTTACTTAATGTGTACAGCTATGTCTGTATGATTCTAATAGCCACCCTAAAAGCATGTCAGTGTCCTTGCCAGGATATTAAATTATGTATTATAAGACAGTTTTCCCATATTGATAAACTCTCTGAAGTCTTTTTTAACTGACCTTGTTATCTACTTATCTTCTCTTGATTCAATACCCTCAGAATCCAGTCCTATATTTATTTTATTGGGTTATTTGAATACTTATTTACTGGGTATTTAGATTCAGATAGTTTTATGTTTTTTCCTAAGATCATCTAGCACCATGCTGACTAAGTTATGTTTGACATGCTTATTTATTTTTCTGGATATCTAGGGTAGATCCTGTCTTGTAATGAAGAGCCCTTTGCATTGTCTTCCAAAACAGGGAGAGTACTAACCTTTAATAGCTAGATGTAGGTTCTAACTGCAGAGAAATTTGATTCTCAGGGAAATCTGGAAATTCAAAAATTTCAACCAAGATCTTCCCATCCCTTATCTTACACACTTACTGCTCAACCAGGACCCTGACGTTAGTTTGGTGTGTCTTCCAGGACTGATAATTCAATCTTCCCTAGGTTCCTGCTTACTCCTATAATTGAGTCCTAGACCTAGTCTTTAGCTCTTTCTTCCCACTGATTGTAGGAGATAAGAATCTATTTATAGCTTTTAAGGGGACCCTCTGGCCTCACACTTCACTTCTCTTTCTCTAAAGCATGTAACACCCTAGCAACAGCTATCCAATTTTGTTTCCCTTATAAGTATGATTTCTGATTTCTCCAGTATATCTCAAATTCTTGATTTGATGTTGCATCAGTAACTTCATTTTCTTCTTCCAGTATGTCACTTCAGTTGAGTGAAAGTTTTAACAGTTGTACTGCTACCACATGCCACAAACTATTAATATTCCATCTACAACCACTGACGGGATTCTCATTGCCTGCTAACAATGATCTAGCTCCAAAATCTTAGTTTTGAGTCTGTTATTTGAACCTCTCTTGGCACTAACTTTATTAGGTTGGTTAAATGTCTTTGAAAGCAAGACTCTAAGAAAGGGATTCATGCAAGAAGTAAATGGAAGTTCTTAAGATGAACACCTGCAGGATGGGGAAGAGGGAGAAGTTGAAATGTACTGAAGTAAAAGTTGTAGTCAATTCTTCAGGGAGCTCTAGAGCTGGGTTAGGCTTACAAAATTGTTCTACGTAAGGGCAAGGAATCAGGACATTCATATATCATATTGAACTTCACTGGATTCAGTTTGCCCCTTAAACTGTGGACAAAGGTTTGGGCAAGGAAGCTCTCTTTAGTCCAAGACAGCTGCAAAGAGATAACTCAGCAGAGAGCTTTCAGCCATCAATACTCCCAGCATCTAGAAAGTGAGTTCTTTCCTGAAGGAGAAAAATATGGATAGCACACTACACATCTGCAAAAGGTTATAAATGGCCGGGTTAGGTTTTTTGTTTTTTTTTTCCTCACTTACTGCATTGAACCACAAAAAGTTGAATGCTCTTCTTGATCAAATACATTCATGACATGTGTTATGATTTGAATGTGTTTTCTTCCAAAATTCAGATGTTGCTAATGTGATACCATTTAGAGGTGGAGACTTTAAGAGGGGATCAGGCTGTAAAATGTCTTCTTTGTTAATGGTATGAAAGACCTAATAAAAGATGTTTCATATGGCATTCAGCTAGCTTGCTAGCCTGCTCTTCCATTTTTCTGCCATGTGAGGACTACGGGTGCTTTGACCTTGGACCTCCTAGCCTCCAGAACTGTGAAAGTAAATTTTCCTTAAAACAATTACTCATATTTTGTTATAGTAGCACAGACTAAGCTAGCATGAGAGTGCTATACTACAGAAGGATGTGTGACATGATACCAATTTTGTTTTTTGAACTGTTGAAAATAAATCAAATTTGTTATTCCCTCCAAAGATTAGCCATTTTCGGTTGCCATTATAAGACATCTGCACACTAAGGTTTAGCGCCCGCCCCCTACTTTTTTGGTTGACATTACAAAACATTTAAACACTTTGCACATTTCTCTGAAAAGGCTTGCATGACTAGTCAAACAAATGTTTGTTCTGTTAGCTTAATATTAGCAAAAATGTATCTTTGGAAATCGTATTTGACAAAAACAATTTAAATGAATATGCTACACTGAAATTAGGTTTTGAAAGTAAAATGGATGATCCAAATTGCATTCCAATAATTTTAGAGTTTTAAATTAAAACAAAAACGGTTCCCTAATTTCTGTTGTTTATAAGGATAAAAAGAAAATATAACAATGTCGGAAAAAGAGAAAAAGTATATTTCTTATATATTTTTCACTTTCTTGAGAGAATAGACTATACTTTTACTTATAATTTCAGTAGTCACTTAAATTGTGTAATTATTTACTTAATTTTACAAAGAATTTTTTTTATTTTTTCTTCATAGACTCCTAATTTGAAGTCATGAATTAGTTAATAATCATAAGATGTATTCAAATAGTTTTTTACATTTTAATGAAAATTTAGTAAAAGCTATCATAGGAGGAATTAGTTCCTGATTTCTAGCATCCAACAATTCACTCTGTAAATTTCAAAAAGTTAGAGACTGTAAAAAAAAAATCACATAAAATCAAATGAAAAAATGGTAAAATTTAAGAAAGTTCATAGGAAAATTCCAAGGTCATTGTTAATGTGGAAAACAATACTTTTTGAAGTATTTGAAAGACTATCAATACAGAATTTTAAAAGTTGGAATAAAAAATAAATACAAAAAGACACAAAATCATAAATAAAAATGACGAATTTTTCTAATTTAGTATGATCACCTTCATTTGGCAACTCCAGACCAACAATCATATTCATCTATATCAAAGCCATAAATAGCTTATCACAATCTATTCTTACATGATTTGGGACACATTGCTCATAATTCTGGCAATTCTTCTCCCTTCTACAAAACCACACATGGGGTTTCTTGATAGGAATTCTTTAAAGAGAAGTTGTCTACATTTAAGGAAATATTCACATAAAAGTCTATATGATAGAAGCATTTTAGGAGTCAACTTTAGAAAGGAAGAAAAATACTATAGCAATGGCAACTTTATATCTAATACAAATGAGTCATTACAGTCAAGCAAGGGCAATCTACAGCCCTCCATCTCCCATCTTTTTCCAGGGTAATTCCTAACTTTCTTTCTCTGGGTATTTCACCAATAAGCTTTCCAAAGATGGGGGAGTCTAGATCACCCATATCAGTGTCATTTTGGCCAAGAAACATTAATTTCCTTCCAAAAGGACATAAAATAGACTTGAGATTCCATATCAATGTTACCTGAAGGGAGAGGCTAGGAAAGGCAATTTTGTAGTATAAGATTCTGATTCACCCCTAGGCAATCAAGTTCTCTTAGTTTTATAAACTGAGGCTAGCTGGCTGTTTTTGTTTGTTTTATAAATCTCCGACAGCTTTCCTGACAAGCACACTCTACTGCATCCTCACACTCACATTTGATTATATTGTGTTTGCTTCCCAATCAGCTGCCTTTCATGATTTTTACTTTGATTTGAAGTCACTGAGTAATATTGAAGTCTGCTCTAAAAAAGAATTCTATAAAATGTACTATAAAGATGATGATGTTTCTCATTCAAAAACACATACTTATTTGATGCCCCCTAACTAGGACACCTTAGATTAATTCCCCACTGCTGTAAGTACAAAGAGCAGCTTTAATTCTCATGAACAAGTAGGTTTTAAAATTGTTTATTTATTCATTTATCTCGTGGACAGATGAATTTTGATAATTAAAAGTTTTCTTTCCACAGTAGCTATCAGAAATCCTAGAGTCAGTTGATGACTCACATAAAATAATGCACAGGTCATGATGGCAAGCACAGGTCTTGTTTTACTCTCCTTTCATCTACATTCTATTTTTTCATTTTTATTGCTTGCAGTTATAGATATGCTACTTTATTTGTGAAATTCTGTAACCCATCATCCTAGAAAAAGGAAATCATAAGCAAGTAAAAAATATTCCTTTGTTCTCATGAGGGTTTTTCATGCTCATTGTACTGTTTACAAAAAAAAACTTAAAAAGACAAATCATGTCTTAGAATTTAAGGTAAAATTCATAGCAAATGCAAATTGTATATGTATTACATAAAAATACATTTACAGAAAATATGTTGAGAAGACAATATTCATGATAAATAAATAAAACATTTTTATTGCAAATATTTACTCATTACATATTTAGCTTATTTAATATATTCCATAATAAATAAAAATGACCAATTTTTCCAATATATTTTGGGAAGATCATTTATTTCAAACATCTGTCATTGACAATATAGCACACTATGTAATATTATAGTATCAAAAAATAAATTTGAGAGTAATGAAATATTAGCTTTCATGTTTGAAGGAAAAGTTAGACAAAAGCAAAGAATATGGATAACTAAAACAATACAATCACTAAGATATATTTAATAGCTAGAACTAACAATTGGTTTTATACGGAGATAATATGCTTTCTTTTCTGTTTTTTTTTCAACAGTGAAATTGTTTAAAAGTATGATAATCTTAAAGAAAACTTAAATAACTTTCCCCCATTAGAAATTACTCACTCTATACTTTTTGTAAATAACATAGTAAATTCAAATAATAGTAATAGAAGTAAAAAAAATTTCAGTAAACAAAGAAATTATTTAAAAGGAAAAGAAAAAGTAGAACACTGTACCAAAACAAACCAAAAAAAGACACTTGTTTTATAAACTTGATTAAAATTTTCAGAGACATTACCCAATTAATTTAAGGAGAAATAGAATATGCAAAGTGTATCCATACAATAAATATGATATTGTTAAATTAATTATTTTAAGGAACTACATCTAAAGATGGGGCATCATAAAAATTATCTCAGCCTCTCAAGATGCTGCTCATTTTCATGTCCAGTAATCTATTTCAACATAAAAAAAAGACTAAAACTTTTTTCTATTAAATTTATTATCACATATTTTAAATAGCAAAACTTTGAAATAAGCGTTCAGGCAAATAATATTATAAAAATAATATTAGAAAAAATTAGAAAAAATCAGCAAATAATGTTAGATAAAAAGCACTAGCAACTTAATCCAGTAGTAGAATAAAGTAATAGTTAACCATAAACAAATAACAAGTAAGATTTATTACAGGGTAGTAAAAAAATTAGAAAGCCAATTGGTACAGTCAATCATAACAGTCAATGAAAATATTTAATATTTAATAAAATAGTTAAACATTTATTCTAATAAGGATTGAATGAATTTGTAAAATTCAACTTCTATTCTCCTAAAATATTGTCTAAATATTAAATGAGATTCTCTTTAAGATTATTAGTATCTAATTGAATAACACTAAAAATATTCTATTAGAATTTGAACTTTTATTACATAATTAGTATCACTTAGCATGTCTTAAAATATATTTAAAGATGAATACATATTTGCATCTTCAAATTTGAAGGTTGTATAAACCTAATAAAATATTCACATGGACATTTCTTTTTTTATATAGATGTAAGCAATCCTTTTATATATATATATTATTACATTTTAGGTTCTGGGGTACATGTGCAGAACATGCAGGATTGTTGCATAGGTACATACATGGCAATGTGGTTTGCTGCCTCCATCCCCCCATCACTTAAAATTAAATTATTTTTATTATAATATACTTTATCATGTGGCAAACTTAAAAGTACTTGTAAACTATATATTTTTCTGACTCTAACAAACATAAATCCAAGTTAATTAAATGCAACATATCAACATTTAAATGTTATCATTGATTTCGAGTGATAGATGATGCTGTTTCGATGAAACAAAATAGCTTCTTTCAACATCACTATGACAGTAGCCATGATTGACAATAGTTCTATAAAGGTTAACATTTCTATACTAACATATACCATAATCATTTGAATAATTCATTATTATCTACACCTTTTCCCAGGCAAAATTAATCATCATTTATGTAGTATATCTACCTTCTTTTCTCTTTAGTGTCTATTAATTGAAGTAGTACATTACTGTGTCACATTATTGTTTTCATGTGTTGGCAAACACATATATGTTTTTTAAAAATTTATGTTACACCCAGATTATTTAAAAATAATTTTTTTTTTTTTTTGAGACTGAGTCTCGCTCTGTCACCCAGACTAGAGTGCAGTGGCGTGCACTTGATTCACTGCAACTTCCGCCCTCTGGATTCAAGTGATTCTTCTGCCTCTCAGCCTCCAGAGTAGCTGGGATTACAGTCATACGCCACCACGCCCAGCTAATTTTTGTATTTTTAGTAGAGACAGGGTTTCACCCTGTTGTTCAGGCTGGTCTCAAACTCCTGACCTCGTGATCTGCCAGCTTCGGCCTCCCAAAATGCTGGGATTACAGGCATGAGCCACTGTGCCCGGCCTGAATATAATATTTCAATTTGGAATTCGTACTTAAGGCAATACTTTGGCATGAATGCAATTTTTAAAAAAAATAAACTCCAAAATCCATTAGGACTATTGTTGTTTATTTAAAATTAAGATATGTTAATCTAACCAAAACTTTCATACATTAGAACAACATATTAAAAGTTAATCAATTCCTTTATAATGCTTCCCTGTGTCACTTTAGTCAATACCATAGATGATATTGGCAGTGCATCTATAAACAAAAAGTAAATCAAGTGAAACCTATTATGCTTGAGAAGGCTGAGGAAGCCAAAACTACATCATGATGCTTAAATTATTTTTCCTAAGTGCTTATTTTCTTTACCTACTTTCTGTGTGGTAAAACAGAAGCTCTCAGCCACTTAATGGCATGTGTTCCACAGCAAATTAAACCTATTTGTTTCAGTTCATTTCAATTCAAATCACACAATGTTGCAAAAGAACGCCACATTTCATTGACTAATCCACACCTTAAAATTGCTTGGAACAAGTTAGAGTAAGAAATTGTGTGGGGATTTACTCTCATTGCCTTGGGAAGAATCAAATCCTTATAAATTGGAGCTAATAGTGGTCACCGTGTAGTGTAGTTCAAAATCGTTGGAACTGTGTTATATGACTCTAGAGTATAGTATATTTTTAAACATTGAGCCTGCAGTCTTAATATTTTATGAATATTTTATTTTATAAGTTGTAAGTTATAAGTTTTCATAACCCATGAAAAGACCTCAGAGGTACATAATATTGAATGGTTGGTTGTTCGTGAAAAATTACATATTTGTGAATTCATCAGCAAAGGAAGTAAAAGAGGAAAATAATGAAAAAAAACAAAACTCAATTCTGACAATTGGGAAATGTGAGTAATGGTCCTATGACTCCTGTTTATTAACTAGGTTTTCCTTAGTTAAGTTGCTTTATTTCTTTGGGTTTTCTCATTTCTTAGTTTTCTCATCTATCCATCAAAGAGCTTAGATTAGGACACCTCTAAAAACTCTCGAGTTCTGCAATCCTGTGTTCTACTGTGATGTTAATTTCATCATATATGTATAGATCATTTCATTGCCCACTTAATTCTAGGCTACTAACAATTGCCTATCAAAAAAGTGCACCTCTAAAACATTCTAGCCAGCAAACCTTCCCTAATCATCTAAAGCCAATGTAAAGTATCTTATCTTTAAAATTCTGTAGCTGATCTATACCGATTTTAAAGAATGTATTATGATATATGGTCCATATTGGTGTATTTGTCTTTGTTCCATACTAGAAGTCAAGGGTTATTTATTATTCATTGAGGTGACTACTCCCCTTCCGCATCACCCCTACCTCAAAAACTTCATAGTGCTACATGCACATGAAAGATAAAATTGGGGGTCAGTAAAAGCGCATTGTGTAAAAATAGGGAACTGGGTTTTCTGCCCTATACCTGAATCTTATTGTACCTGTGAGAGTTACTGGGTCTTCCTCTGCACTCACTAGAATATTTGGCCTTTGCAGTCCTTTGGACAGTCCCTGGAAATTGCAACCTGAGTAAATCAACACCTAAATTTAAATTTGCTAGTGATATCCTCCCAGTTTCAAATTTAGTATCTACCATAACAACTCATAACGCCTTATCACTTTCATGAGCCATATTTCCCTGTTTCTGTCACTGGCCTGTATCAGAAATGTTGAGAATGACAAAACTCTTTTAGTTTTTTCCCCACTTGGAAAACATTTTTTCAATCAGTTGGTAGCAAAAAATATGCAAAATTTTGTGTCTGGGGGATTGCCTGTTTCCTTCATATCAATGTATTGTTCTTAAGTTAAAGTAACTGATCACACTTCATTTTAATTACAAGTTAATTTTTTGTCTACACACTAGCCCATGAATTTCTAAGGGAAGAATTTTTTTTCTTTGATCTCTGTTTATTCAGTACTTAACGTAAAGCCTGTCAGAGCACCCCCACAGAGCACACAATGTGTGAATAAACAATTTCATACCAGGATCTGGCTGGAGTACATATAAACTGTAACTTAAGGCTGTGCCTTAGAAAAGCTCACAACTACTTAGGACAATCTGAGCTATATAAAATGTGGCAACAGAAAGATCACAGAGTAACTCCTGGATCTTGTTATCTTTCAGGAAATTAAATTCTTCCTGATAGGTCAAACCTAAATATTCAGCAAAAAAAGTGATAAAAACTTATAAGAAAAAGTATTAGTATGTAAAAAGGAGTTAATTAATAGAGTCTATAATACTATTTTTACCCATCTCAAATTATTACAGAGTGTTTAAAAATGTTAAATTGAATGTGTAGAAAAAATAAACACAATAAATTATTATGATTCAAAGTAACAGCACAGGAACCCATAGATAGAGGCATGGTAAGAAACAAATCAAAACTAATGGTATTCCTCTGAGTGAATATTGATACCAACATAAATTAGAATTCCTATTAAATTCATGAAGTGTTAATTAAAATGCTGCCCTACACAGCATTACATATTGTATGTGTGTAAATGTTAGTGCTGGCACATTTTACTGCTTCTCATTTATCACCTTCATAATCAAATGTGTATTTTTGTATGCTGTACAACCTATGAAATGCAACAGGCAGATTGGATCTACCTAGAAAATTTCCTTGTCTTCATTAAGAGCTTTATGCATTTTCCATATGTATGTGAGAAAAAAATACAGAATAGAACAATGTATTATTCTCTATATATGCATATGCATATATATGTGTGTGTATATACATTTCTTGACTATAACTATACTAATTTATATTTCAAAAATTATTTTCTATATTATATCAAAATATTAAAGGGAACTATCAAGTCTTCCATTTGAGATCCTTTATATATTAGATATTAACATAATTAATATCAAATAATTCAACAGACTTATTCTACCATTATTCCATCATTATTTCAAATATGTCTGTATTTTACCATTATTTCAAATATTTCCATATTCTATAGAATATTTATCGTTTCTAAATTATTTTCATTAATAGACAAAGAGATAAATAGCTGATATGTAAGTTTTTGAAAAGTATTTACATATTTACAAGGAATACTACACCAGAAAAAGTTTTCAACATCAATATTACCAAGACGACTCTTTATTAGTTTGGAGTGTATTTTTCTCTTAGTGTAGACTTCTTAGTCTTTTTGCTGTAGATATTATCTAGTATTAATCGCTTTACGTAGTGATCACATAAAACTGATAAAAGCTTGGGAGAGAAAATTTTGTTCCTCAGAAGTGGAGTGTCTTAAACATTTTTGTTTCCATAGCTTTTTTACACTTTTAAAAATCATTGAGGAGCCCCAAAGCCCTTTTGTTTGTTTGGGTTTTATCTAGTAATATTTACTAAATTAAAAACTATACCCAATACTTTTAAAAATATTTATTTTTAATTCATTTACAACATTAATCAATCTACTACATTTTAACAAAAATAACTAATATTTTTATAAAAACAAACACATTTTCCCACACAACTGTTATTGAAGAATGTATTTTGGCAAATTTGACTTTTTAGAAGACAACTAGATTTTTGTATTTGCTACCACACTAAATCTATATTATATGTTTTGGCTAAAATATAAAAAGAAAATCTGGCTTCTTGTTTATATGCTTTCAGACATGGGAAGTGAATTCAAAAGCCTTTTCAGATAATTATGAGTGTTTCTTTTTGATAGTCCACTAAACAGACAAGTGGTAGTTTCCTTAATATAAATTGCGAAGTGGAATCTTAAATCGCATTAATAAACATTGTATTTTGCTACCTTAATCCAATATTCTGCCTTGCCATTTGAATGTATTTTTTAGTCATACATGATTTAAAAATCTTAAGCAATATTTTTTGAAAAATATTGTTTTTTAAAATAATGGTTCACTGACTTATACATACCTACCAATATTTACTTATATATGTATGAATGTATTTATTGAAGGTGTTTTTAAATTTGTTTTTGAGACAGGGTCCCACTTTTTTGCCCAGGCTGGAGTGCACTGGCAGGATCACAACTCATTGCAGCTTTGATCTCCCATGATCAAGCAATCCTCCCACCTCAGCCTTTCAAGTAGCTAGGACCACAGTGGTGTGCCACTATGTTCGGTTAGTTTTTTTTGGTTTTTGTTTTTTTTCCTGTCCAGGTTGGAATGCAGTGGCACGATCTTGGCTCACTGCAACCTCCGCCTCCCAGGTTTAAGTGACTCTCATGCTGCAGCTTCCTAAATAGCTGGGATAAAAAGCATGTGCCAACATACCAGGCTAATTTTTAAATTTTTTGTATACATGGGTTTTCACCATGTTGGCCAGGCTGTTCTTGAGCTTACAGCCTGAGGTGATCTGCCCACTTTGGCATCCCATTGTGCTGGAATTACAGGAGTTAGCCACCATACCGAGATGGAGTCTTTCTATGTTGCCAAGGCTAGTCTTGACCTCCTAAGTGATCCTCCTACCCTGGCCTTCCAAACTGCTGGGATTATAGGTGTAAGCCACCAGAATATTTAAACATTTCAATATACAACATATTTTAAAAATCACATCTGTTAATATCACCATAGAGCCTGAGAACAATATTTAAGGTTGGGAAGATGTCAGGCTTACCTGGAAGGGTGCTAGTTTTGCAAAGTCCTAACTTGCACTTGAAAATTTCAGTTTTATCATAGACAAAAATACTCTTATTTTTGTTGAGGTGGCAGGATCATTTCCTTAATTTTTGAGAAATATCTACTAAATACTATCATCTAAATGAGCATAGTTTATCAATGTTCTTTGAAGTAAAAAGAACTCTCATGAAAATAGTAGCAGTTCAGTTCTAAACTTTTACAGTCACATAAATGTTTTTTGCTTGAGAAAATAATTTGCAGTGGCATGTGCAGCAGAAGTACTTTATTTGTACTTCCCATTTTTCACACTTTTTAAATATCTTTTATGTATCTTTTTTAAATCTAATATTTTATTAAAGCAATCTGTATTCAAAAATCAAGATTTCTGAAAATGATTTTTTTCTGCTTCATCAGGGCATTCTTAAATAAAATTTGTCTTCTTTTTCTTTTAGCATTACTATTATTGTTAGTGTGTGCTGGTAAAGAGTAGCTAGTAGTCAGGCCAAGCTTTAATATCTTGAGTCATGCTAAGGTACTAGCAATTGTACCCATCATTGCTTTTGCAAGACCAGTGAATATATCAACTCAGCAGAGATGAGAAATACTTTTGGCACTATTATTTTAAAGTGTATGAACTACTGAAAGTATCTATGGAACTTTTGGATTTTGTGGAACATGTTTAGTGAATTGTTTTTATACAGCAAGATTTGAGCAGATTGCATACTCCCTAATGCATTTACTTTTAAAAAACAGTAAGTATTTAAGAATTCCTATAGACAACTTGTAAAATGTTGCTAGAGAACATTCAAATTACAATAAAGACACTAAGTATGTTGAATATTAAAATGTTTTCCTCAGGTCATAGAAAAAGCTAATGATATAACTTAAGATTTGTGTCTTCTAGGGAATCCCAGAGTTCCCTCTTCTGTACTCTTTCCATTTAACTCAGTTTGTAAAATAATACTTGCTAAAGCATTGCTTCCTTCTAAATTATTTTCAACTTTTGAACAAATTCCTGAGAGCAAACTTTTAAATTCAGAAATTATATAGGCTTGACATTTTTAAGAAACCACAAATACATAACAGCTTTGAGAAAGTAATGTGAAGAAAATATGTCACTAAAAGGGAAAAACTACAAAATTCTCAATAAAAATTACACCATATGTAAAATTCATTTCTAGGCTACATGTTTTTAGGATAGCAGAATAATTCATGCTCTACAGATAAACTCTTATTTTTGGACCATTTGTGGCCATTTGTGAAAACTCGATGCCTTATTCTACTGAGACAAACTAAAAATATAAAAATAATTATGTTTCTAAATAAAAAATATTTTATTTAAAAATAAACAATGGTGATAGAATGAATAATTAAAGAATGCTTATAATTTGAATCTGTACAGTGTTGTTGCAAACACACCAATTAAAAAGGCACGTTTGCCTTAATATTTCTATTTTCTACAAAAAGCCTTTCCTATGTATCTTCCAATAAATTCACCAGATGCTTAGTGTTATTAAGAGTTATGAGAAGGGAAAATACCATTAAGGAACTTATCCATGTAACCAAAACCACTTGTTCCCCAAAAACTATTCAAATAAAAATCAATCAATCCATCAATAAAAATAAAATGAGGAAAATGGTTAAAAATAAATAAAAAGTTAAGAGAAGGGAAATCTTTATTTAGCATATATACAGAGTGTATATTTTATACATATAATTTATATCTATATCTTATGTAAATATAATATATAAATATATATAATACTTGAAGGTGAAAAGACCTACATAAGTGAAGAGAGTATTGCTGTTCACATTTCATAAATTCGGGCCCCAAATTTATGAAACGAAATTTTTATCTTTTATGATTAACTAAAAATATAATATTTTACCTTATTTCTAGCTTGAGAATTTTTTGAATGCATTTGTTTGAAGGCTCTGTGGTCTTTATGTCTATAATTCTCCATGCCTAGCAAAGTTCATAGTGAATGCTTAATAAATGTCAGTCAAACTGAATTTTTAAATGCATATTTAGAACTCTTCATTTCTTGGTAGAATAATATTCATACAACCTACGAAGGATGGCGAGTAAGATGAAGAATGGATCATTTAGATTTTACTTTCCAGAGCACATAGCCTTTTCTATATGCCAGCATAATGGATACACTAGTGCAGGGAAGCTGGGGGATTTTTCCCCTGGGCCTGTTCCATATTTATCATCTATGTTGTCACTCAGTACACAAGGTCTATGCACTTTGTAAGAGGGTTTCTGCCTGGAGAGACATATTTTATTTTTTTGCTAAGATGATTAGTATAAAAATGACAAAGTGTTTGCAACTGGAGTTTAAAAGTAGTTCCTGAACCTTGATCATGTTGTTCTTGGTCTTAGTGGCATCAAAAGCGTAGTCAAATTGTTTGGTTGAGCAACGGAATAAACTGAGCAAAGTAAGCGCAGGTGGCCATCTATATAAGCCAAAGGATGCATGAATAAGCTCATGCAAAATCTACAATTATATTTATACAGCATAATAAGGCAGGGTCAATGTGTTTGCTTCCAGGGGCTTTGTCAATTAAGTTAATTGTGAAGATCACTGTGAAGTGTTTTGCCATCACAAGAAAGGACATTACAAACAGACTGCCAATCTTGTTACTGTATATGAAACACTTCCACTGAATATTTTTGGGTGCTCACCTACTCATTCCAGTATTGGGGGTTCAAGCTAGAGGTTGAGTTACAGATATTCCTGAATATCCAAATAATTGAAACACAATATTTTTAACAACCTTTTCACATCTTGGTACAGAAAATTTGATCAACTCTAAAATAAAAACACAGTAAAAGAAAAGAATTATCTACTTGATAGGACTATAGTTGATTGACTGGCATTAACCTTCATTGGCTGTATTATTAAATTCATATATAATGCAGAGAGAAAGATATCAATTAAGAGAAAATTTTATTTATTGAGTTTTGTATTATATAACGTTGCCATTTATTTTATGCTATATATTTTATGGTAAAGAGACGCCTGGGAAGAAACAAAAGTTGTAACTAGAACAGATAGGAGGTAAAATGCAAAAATCAAGGACTAAAGTTTATTTCTAATTTTTTTGATACCAGAATCACTAAATAAGGAATAAGTTTTATACATTTTATTGTATGTAATATTTAACATATATTTTCTTAAAACAAATTTTATCTTTCATAGTGAAGCTCTTGCATTCAAAAATTATGTTGAAAAAGTATGTCCTATGGTGTAATATTAAATCAGTCAATTTTGATATACAAATATTCCACTTGTGTTTATTGTAGGGAATATGAGAAGGCTTTATTTAGTGGCAAGGATTTGAAGATCAATTTTGTTTGGTGTAAGATTTTCTCTTAGTAGCAACGTCTTTGATATTGACGACATGTTTTAGTGTGGAGTCATTCTAAGCACTGTTACATAGCACAGCTCCTATTTTAAACTCTCAAAACTGTAATCTTAGAGAGAAATTTAATTCAATGGGGCTTTCAATGGGGCTTTTATTTTTAGAGAATATCTCTGAATTTTAACTTTTTTATATATTACAATAAATATTTCCATTATTAAATTATTTTTGTTATAATGATTTTCTCTAAAAGTTGCAATTGTCAGCATTTCAATAACTCATGATAATGACAAAAGCTACTGCTTATCGAGCACTTTTAATGTGTCAAACAATGCTCCAGGCACTGTATAAGGGTGATCTCTTATAATCCTCACCATAATCTCTAGTAAAAAAATATTACATTCAATTCACAGATTAAAAAAAATATGCTTCAGGGAATATAAATAACTTGTCCAAGATCAGAGACTAGTAAATTAGAAAGCCGTTATTCAAGCTCAGTTCCTGATTCCTAAATCCATGTGCATAGTGATTAAGGTACAGAGCCTCTTTTAGTGTTAATTATTCACATATACACAACTTCTCAACTTACTTGAGTTTAATTTGTGAATGAAGTTGATTTTAACAACAAAGATGAATTGGTACAATCAATACAATTAAAATGACCATACTATCCAAAGCAATTTACAAATTCAATGTTATTCCTATCAAACTACCAATTAACTTCATAGAACTAGAAAAAAAAACTATTTTCAAATTAATATGGAATCAAAAAAGAGACCAAATAACCAAGGCAATTCTAAGCAAAAAGAACAACGCTGGAGACATCACATTACCCAACTTCAAACTATACTACACAGCTACAGTAACTAAAACGGTGTGGTACTGCTACAAAAACAGACACATAGACCAATGGAACAGAATAGAGAGTCCAGAAATAAGACCATACACCTACAATTTTCTGATCTTTGATAAAACCGACAAAAACCAGCAATGGAGAAAGGACTCCCTATTCAATAAATGGTGGAGGGATATCTAGCTAACCTTATGAAGAAGATTGAAACTGGGCCCTTTCCTTACACCATATACAAAAATTAACCAGAGGTGGATTAAAGACTTAAATCTAAAACCCCAAACTATAAAAACCTGGAAAACAATGTAGGCAATATCATTTTTGATATAAGCATGGACAAAGATTTAATGAGAAAGATACCAAAAACAATTGCAACAAAAGGAAAAATTGAAAAATGCAGACTAATTAAATTTAAATATTTCTGCACAACAAAAGATACTATCAACATAGTAAACAGACAACCTACAGAATAGGATAAAATATTTGCAAACTAAGTCTAATAGTCAGCATCTGTAGAGAACTTAAACAAATTTACAAGAAAACAAACAAACAAACCATGAACAGATAATTTTCAAAAGAAGACATACAAAACCAACAAGCACATAAAAAAAAAAGCTCAACATCACTGATCATTAGAGAAATGCAAATAAAAACCATTTTGAGATATCATCTCACACCAGCCAGATAGCTATTACTAAAAAATAAAAAATAACAGAATCTGGCAAGGTTGTTGGGAAAAGGAAATGTCTCTACAGTGTTGGTGGGAGTGTAAATTAATTCAACCACTGTAGAAAGCAGTGTGGTGATTCCTCAAAGAGCTGAAAACAGAACTACCATTCAACCCAGCAATCCCATTACTGGGTATGTACTCAAAGGAATATAAATCATTCTACCATAAAGACATCAGCACATGTATGTTCATTGTAGCACTATTTATGTTAACAAAAACATGGAATCAATCTAGAGGCCCATCAATGGTGGATTAAATAAAGAAAATATGGTACATATATACCATGGAATACTATGCAGTCATAAAAAAATGAGATCATATCTTTTGCAGGAACATATATGGAGCTGGAGGCCATTATTCTAAGCAAACTAACACAGGAACAGAAAACCAAATTCCGCATGTTCTCACTTAGGAGCTAAGTGATGAGAACACATGGACATAAAGACAGACAAAAGACACTGGGGTTTACTTGAAAGTGGAGGGTGAGAAGAGGGAAAGAATCAGAAAAAAATAACTTGGTTATTAAGCTTAGTACCTGCGTGATGAAATAATCTGTTCAACAAACACCTGTGATACAAGTTTACCTATGTATCAAACATGCACATGTACCCTTTAACCTTAACATGGAGCTGTAAGATATACTTACATATACTGTGCTTTCACTATATTCTCTTTCAAATTTACAATAGATTATATTTAGATTTTCATTTATTGTTTAGATTGTCTTTTAGGTAAACAAAGACTGTTTACAAAAGTCTACTCATCCTGTGTTCTTTCACAGTTTCCCAAAACACAATCTGTTGTCACTAAGGATGTGGAATTGTCAGAAAGGAAGGAGACAGCATAATTATATTTAGTCAATGGTAAGCAAGTCTTATTGACCTCTAACTTAGTATTTGAGCATATTCAGTGCTTAAAATGGCTACATTGGAGTCTGTTACAGATACTTACATTAGTCAATTTGCTTTATGATACTTGGTCATAGCAATTAGGTCATTTTTGTCATACCCAATTAAAACAGAGTCAAAAAGCCGGGGGTGAAAACATTCACAGCACATAACATTTCTCCAGGAAGATAATTCTCTACAGGCCAAGTTGCTGAAATTGCCTGTTGTAACCTGAAACCAGTTTTACCCAATGGCCACTGAAACAACCCTCAATGTTTTTTCTAAGGGCCTCACTTGCCAATCAAAACCCGCTAGCTCCCCAAGACTACTAATGGCAATGGATTTTCTCAAAGAACAAAGCATAACATTTCCCTTTTTTATAAAACCTCTAGTCTTTCTTGAGACATACTTAAGATCACCCCATGTGCGTGCATGCTCCAGAATGCAATTCTTTCTTCTCAAATAAAATGTTTTCATTGAAGAAATGCTTCTCTATATTTTATTAGACTTCAATAGCTTCCTGAGTTAAAAGGTTAAGCAATTTTTATTCCATGAGAAAGCAAAAACACCCATCAGTTTACAGAACCTAAATATATCCTAGTAAGGTCACTCAGGCCCTTTTCTTCACTAAAGAGAAGACAATTTAAAGAACCATGAACCTGGATTGTTGGAACTTGGTTTCCATCTACAATACCTTTCATTCAGCAAAATGTACTGAATATCTACCATGAGCCAGGCACTGTTCCAGAATGGGCAATATAAACTTCTATGTGGTTCTTATACACTTATATTTGCAGGTGGAGAGTGGAGCAAGAGGCAGACATCAAATGAGAAAAACAATATAAGAACAAAGTTAAATAAGTGACATTATATACTTAGAATAAGGTAGAAAATGTAAAGGAAAGAAATAGGGCTGAAGGAGTGATGTATTAGCAAAAGACTTTAGGGGCAGGAAACATTTAAGTTAGAGACACAGGATTACAAAATGAAAAACAATATGGCTTTAAAAACAATAGCAAAGAAGAAAGAAAAAGGTGTATGTTGCTGAAATGTAAGGAATGAGCAAGTTATTTGAGGTAAGGTCAGAGGAGTAGTTTGACAAGGGACAGTTAATATTAAGAGATTTAAATTTTCCATGAGGGAAAACATGCAGTTACGTAGTGTCACAGAATGTCACAGAAATTAAAGACACAGTTTTTAGCATGAATGCTGTTCTAAGTATGAAGCTGTTCAAAGTATGAATATTCACATAAATAAACGTATGCTAATTGTATAAGAAAAGGGATGTTTTCTTTTTGCTGACGTTCTGATGATACACACATCCACATGTAAATTCATGTCATCTTCATGTATCCCGTAGAGTAAAAAAATAAGATACAGAGTCTTGAAAATATATTTTCAATGTAACTTTATTAGCCTTCAGTATTAATATTATTGCTATTCATCAAATTCCAAAAGAAATGTCTGAAAGCACAGGTAGCCTACTTCAGAAGGCAATTCAGCAAGTTCCATAAGACATAATAGAACATCTAATGTCTATCACATCTAAAGGCAGTGGTTTCTTAGCTCCTTTATTGCTTACTGGGAGGGTGCATAATATTACATTTTACTTAACTGTATGAGAATACGTCCTAGACAATTTTGGACTTATTAGCATATTTCTCCTCTTACTAAGTGCATGGTCAATATTTATTTTTCAAACATTGTTTTACTTTAAAGATTAAGGTATCTTGCTGGTTCACCATCAGAGAAAGTATTATTCGTATTTGGGATAAACTCTATGAATTACAATATGTAAACTTCAAACAAATTGCAATATATAAATTGAAAATTAAGTTTAGTCAGCAAGAAAAATATCCCTACTCTTCAAATATTATGCATATTATAAATTTAAGAATATACCTTCAAATGTTTAACAAAAACCAAGTTAAAATAAGTAACTTGTATGGAAGAATTGAGTAAAAATAGTCAATATACTTTTCTTACATTATATGATTTTAATTTAAAATTTTTATCACGCTAAACAAATGTGTGTGCTATCCCTTTTCTTCTTAGAGACCTACAATAAGCCTTTACTGCAAATTAAAATGAAATTTAGATATGTTAATCTAGCCTAAAAGGCCAAACATGGCCTGATTTAGTCTGCTTTTTCAACCTCATCTCACACTGATTGCACTCAATGTGTCAAGTTTAAGAACTGTTCACCATCTGCTATGTCTACCTACACTGCCCTTCTTCCTCTGTTAAATGTACCGATCTCATTTCTGCTCTGGTCCTTTGAGCATTCCATTTTTTCTCTCTGAAGGCATTACTTCTGGATTTACCCTGTCCAGTCTCAAATGCTTATACTAACCATTTGGTTCCCAGGTTAAATTTCACCTAATTGTAAGAACATTTTTTTAACCATTCTAGCTAATGCAGCCACCAAACATCTATCACATGGACGATTCCGGTTTCATCTTATCTCATGCCTCTTTTCAAATTTCTTTCACAGCACTGATCATTATTTGGAATTACATTATTTACTTACTTGTGTTTTAATTTTCACCTCACTCCACTAGATTTTAAACACCATAAAGATGGCAATGATACCTTTCTTAGTCACTACTGTTGCCACAAGAGACTATAAAAGTGCCAACATATGACATCTCAATAAACAATGACTGGAGAAACAGAAAATGAAATATCTCAGCATTTTACATCCTGAAACTGTTGCCTTTACTATATTAATCTGCATGCATTAGAGATGCTATATAAAGAGTCAGATAAATCCTTTACTGCATGTATTGTGAAAATGTTTTCAAAGACTTTTCACTAATTACTCTGAAGTCTTTATGAAAAATGTCTCAGCAATGAGAAAACTAATGTTTCTTTCAAATGTCTATGATTTTATTTTATGAAGTTTATATTGTGAAAATATTGTTCTCTTTTATTTGCCTACTAAAGGCATAGAACTTGTGCTGGGACCATAGGGATGAATAGAATCATGGGGTATACATATCTGTATGCCATTCTCACCTGTCTGAATTTTTTCTCATCTGAGTTCCATTTATCTCACATCTATAATGCTTTTATAAATATTATACACTTATAATATTGCAAAGGCATTAAATCTTACGTGCAATAAAAGGCGAATAATGTTATTTCCTAACAATGAATGATCATTTCAAAATTTCTAGAATTATAAAGCAATACTTTTGAAGTTAATTCAAGAAATATATATACAGATTACCTTTTATTACAAGAAGTACTCTTTTAAGTTTAAAGGTACGTTGCCATCTCCCTTTTTCTTTAACCTCCCCCCTTAAACAGACATGCTATTTGTCTTATATTTTACAGATAAGAAAGCCAAAAAAATATACAGTTAAGTAAAAGGTGCTAAGACAAAGAATTTATGACTTATAAAAATTAATCAAGTCCTTTACTTATACTCCCAAATTCAGTTATATTCAACCATTCCCTAGAGCCATCACTGAGACATCAACTTATGCATTCCACTAAAGACCCATGACAGCTACAGGAGATCTATTTACTTTTCAAGGGTGAAAATATTGATATTATCAAGAATCACAAAATCAAAAACTACTTATCTTTGTCTCTTTAAAAGCATCAGTAGTTACAGTTGCCTCTAGCATAGATTGATCATAATTCTATTTGAGAATTCTTTTCTAAGCCTAAACCCTTAATTGTGGTACTATGCATTCAGTGTAGATTTTTGTTGTTGTTGTTCAATGCTTATCACCAGACACCTGTCTCAGAGCCTGAGGGACTAATAGCTCAGGCAGGCTCTATGAGCCATCTGCCACTGACATTCTCAGATTGTACTGGGTCAACTTCCCTGGGAGTTATATAAGAAGTCTTCTCTGACCTACCCTTTCAGGCTGATCAGATCACATTGGTAACTGCACAGGAGTTTAGAGTGGGCCACTTCTTAAAAAGAAAATGTCAAATTGAATGTGAAGCTGGTGATTGGCATATAAGATACTTGAGGAAATGAAAACAATTTTTACATTTTAAATGAGCAAGTTAGCTGTGGAGTTTCTCTGTTTTAATGAAAACACATTGTTCCTTCAGATGATACTCTCATGTTACCTTGATGCACTCAATATGTCAAGTTTAAGAATTGTTCACTATAGCTCTTTAGGAAGAAGTTTTGTCACTTATCTTAAATTAATCATGTAATGACAATGATCTTAAAAACTAATAGTAATATTCAGGGTACTCTTACAGTAGACAGCTCTATTTGCCATTGAAATTCAAGAAATTTGTGGAATGATTTTTTAAAGAGGTTGTTTTAATCTTAGAAAACAACCTCTTAAAAACGTGTTTTCAGTTTATTTTAAAATTCAACTTCTCTAATTATAGATCTGTACCTCTTATTAGCATTAAATGAGTTGGTGGTCTCTAGTTTTCCTGAAAATGAGTCTTCAATGATTTCATTTGAGATAAAAAGGAAATACATATCCAGACTTTTACTATTAAATCTCAATGCCCTCAAGCAAATGGTCTGGCTGAAAGGTGGTACAAACTACTAAAGATGCCCTGGAGAAGCTTATTAGAGGATATCAATTAATATGAATCACCAGATTTTCATTGCTCAATATGTCACTACTTTCACAGTCAGTACTATTGAATTATTAACAGCACAGTGCCCTAGGACTGGCCTCAATTATTTCTATGCAGACTTAAAGAAAAGTTTAAAGACAAATAAATACATATCCTGGGTATTGTATTTCCCGTAGCTAGAATTTTGATTATATCTATTTCTAGATTCTTTTTTTAGCTAGGAATTATGAGGTGATACTGAAGTGTGTTCATTATTTGATATTATAAATGATGGGCAATGAGCTGGTATAATTTTATTACACCACCTGCAATAGCATCTTTCACAGAATGGAAGGGTCAGAATAAAAATTCCAGAGCAATTCCTTTAAAGTCAACCTAAGGATACACCCTGAAGGACTTTTTAGATTTCCAAAAGAAAAAAGTATCACTTCATTTCTCGCTATGGGAAGAGTTGAAGAGATGCAGCCTTGTATTCCAAAATAAATCAATGTACTAGAGTTACGGGATCGTCCATGTTTCTCATTAAAACATTTTGTTAGCAAGGAGAGAAGAGCATTGTGGTCAGAACACAGTAGATGTAGTTTGTTAATGTCGATTTTATTTGTGAGAATAAATTGATTTATAGTAGGGTCAGTGCAAGTGAAGAAAAACTTGTTGAATATCTAATCACATCACCTGAATCACTGTCTAAACGGAACTGGGCATATTATCTTTTTGTGATGATTTATTGCTGTCTGTTTTTTGTAATTTTAAGAATTCAGTGATAAAGTAGTACAATACTAATGTCCATTAGGAAATATTCTCAGTAACACATTTTAAATGTCTTTTTACAATATTAAGTTGCACTATGTAAATGCTGGGTCCTTGAAATGTCATTATGTTTCTGTATTTGATACGCAAAGGCATTTTTGAAAGATACTCATGTTAAACACAGCAGTCTATTGGTTAAATATTTATAAATAAATAAATTTTGACAAGGCTTAGAAGTCCATAGACTGTCTCAGTGATGGTAGTTTGAAAGTAAATGATGCAACATATTACAGATGCTAAAGGAGAAACTAATGAAGGAGCTAAAGTCATACAATTTAAAATAGTTGATGTTTGACCTTCTCTAATAATGAATATGTTTAGAATTACTAAAATATAAAAACAATTTAGAATCTGATTAATCCAAATAATTAGCTATAAAAGAGTGTTTTGAATTGTAGGTACCCCAGTGTCCTAATATGAGAGAGAAAGAATGAGATAGAGAATGAATGTGAGAGTGAGGAGAGCAAGACAGAGTGAGAGATTTACATAGAGAAATGCCTTTTGATGGTGACATAGTCTCAACCCGAAACGTCCTAATTATTTTCTTATTCTGAAATGTAATTATATTGACAATTAAGTGATCCCTTCAGAGCTTAAATAAAACTGTTTGATAACAAATAATGTTGATATTAGGCAACAATCTGCCTATTTTCAAATGGAAAATGCACAAATAAGATAAGCCTTAATTTAACACTGAACAAATCATAGATTTATAGGATTTTTAAAAAGTGAATAATTCATCTAAGTTTATTTAGAATATTTAATGGGAAACAGTTACAACTTTGCCACACCAAGAAGTCTTCGAAGTTTCAGTTCAGGTATTTTCTTTCTCAGTGGATTATTGAAAATGTGAAGGGAAAGTGCATCAGGCTGTCTCTGCCACTGCACACAGTTCCCTGCACTTAGAGGTGTTCAAAACTGTTTCATGGTGGGCAAGGAAAAGAAAACCAGAGGAATTGGAATTGATTCTACATAGAGAAACTTTCCTTGCAGATCATAATATGTCATGGCTGTATTTTGTTAATGAAATATTCAAATGAAAGTTTCAAAGTAAGGATCCAAAGGCATTGTGTGAGAATTGAAAATTCCCAACCCCGTGACATTAACTGAGCTATAGATTCTACTATCATTCTTGTTTGTGTGATTATTTTATTTATAAAAAATTTGATTAGGCAAAATTACTGAAGTATGTTGATTTAGAAGCTAACTTGAGACTAATGTACAAATTTGGTCCAGAAGGTTTTCTGAGATACAATATGCCTGTTGGGTAAAACATGACAGGTAATCTCTCTAGACTGGACTGAAGTGGGATTTGTAATTTTATAATTCTGCAGGGAAAGTAATGTAACAGCTGTGAAATAACGTGATTCTTAAATGCCATTTTCTTACAAGTAGTAAGGATTTTTAATTGATGTATTTAGCAGGTATTAAGCAACCCTCTACACTCTTGTCCAGTGGGAAGTGGTTGTCATGTGCCTCATGCTGTTATCCCATATGGTAGAACTGCCCGTGTTCAAAATTTCTTCCGTTTGGATCTGATAAAAATCCCTGACTAATTTAGACTTGCAATTGGAAGTGTTGTAAAAAATGTGAACAATATATCATACCTGAGTTAAACGCCCCCCAGCCCCATCCTCTACTTTTCTCTAGTTCACATAAGCATAGGCAGCTATATTCTGTTTCAGGATTAACACCGTGATAATTTCATTTTATGTGTTAGTTAAGATCAGACTCATTTTAAAATATATTTTAATTTTAATTTTTACTATTTTCAAATGGACAAATTAAATGATAGGTATTTATGGCATACAACATTATGTTTAAAAGTATATAACATTTCAGAATGACTAAATATAACTAATTAACATATGCATCCTTTTTTATTATTCCAAAGTCCTTTTACAGTAGTGGACATTTCACAATGAAAACTTCATGAGTGAAATAACATTCCTACTTTACATTCAGGGGTTATTCAGATAGGATTAAGGAGAATAATAGAACAGGTTTTAAATAGTAAAGTCTAATATAACAGCATATTTGGTAGCAGTATTTATATATCAATTAGGATAAATTGCCTTAAAAAATAACAGATAGTAGCAGTGAGGTGTGGTAGGAAGAACTCAGGATTTGAAGACAGGTTATCTGAGTTCAAAGCCTAGATCTAAAATTCACAAGCTTTATGTTTCACTTAAACTCCTCAAACTTTAGTACTCCTTAAGGAAAGTGGGTATAATGTGAATAATATGATCGTCGCTGCTCAGAGAAATTTCAGTGAAACACTGAATAAATATCAACTAACATCTAACATAGTTCCTAATAAATGTTGGTTACTTAATAAATATTCCGTGAATAAAGAGTTCTGAAAATCCTACATTAAGATAGACGCATTAGCTGCTACTATGATTAACTACCTGGAATTAAAATAACTTGAAGATAAAAGGACTGCATTAAAAATAAATAAATAAAACCTCCCTTTGGTCCACAGTTGTAAGAGCAGATAAAAACTGGCCTTTGAACTGATGTCTGGTGCATAAAAAGTAAGTTATATTTGGACATTGCTATTGCCTTGAACTAAAGAATTAAAATATAGTTTTGTCAGATTGAGAGAGAAGAAGCATTTTTCTTGTTTTAGAAATTTGCCTTTGTGTGTGAAGGGAGCAGATGGTAGAGCAGAGGGAGGAGATAGTACACATATATTATCAAGTGCTCAGCACATAAATCAATAGTCTTTTAAAATCCAACTTTAACTTAAGAATGACTTGATGAGATGCAGTATAAGCTATGTCATCTCAAACATAAAATATGTTGTTAATAGAATAATCGTGTTTGTGTTGTTTTGTTAAAAAAACTATAACAGATAAATTATATGCAATATGTAAATTATGAACATATTACCTAGGTAGTTAATATTATGCAGAAGTTAATGAGATTATGATTTAGAGGAATGATTATTTCTACAAATTAATCTTAATTTTTGAAGACAGAAATCTTTACTAAATGCATGAAGGGACAACTGTCTATCATGGCTGAATTTCACCCATGCTTGACATTATAACTTCCTGCCACTAGAGCTCATTGTTGCTCTTTCTATAAATTCCAAGTTCAATTTATTTTTCTTTCTTCTTTTTACTTTCTCTTTTTATCTTACTTGCTCTCCTCTCTCTGTTAGCTGCTATAATTCACTCTGAAAAACATCACATTCTAAAAGTATATTGATATTTATGAATAAGTATAATCCAATATCTAGACTCTTCTTTTAAGACCATGATAGGATGTCCAAACTATGCAAGTCTCTGATAAAATAGTATCTTACGAAATAATTTGCAGAAATATCAACCTGGTAAACAAATGTCTCCTAATTAAATATGTTATATCATGTGTATCAAACATGTTAAAAATGCTCATTTTCATGTATTCTCCAAGCTTGATCAGTTTCATGAAAAATACTAAAGGATCCTATCAGGTATATTTTGGACTACATAGTTTTTCTGTTGTAATTTCCCCATCTATACGTTTCCATAGTTATTAAGTATTATTTGAAGTCTTCTTTTTCCGAAAGCCAATACTGAGACTAAATGCCTTAAGGTATTGCTCGTTTCTCATTGTAAATAGGAAGCAAATAAAGTACCCCACCACTGCCAACATGCATACACATAACAAATTAAGACTTTATTAATTTCAAGTTGTCTTTGGAAACAATATAGAACAACATGTGAAAAAGGTTTACAGGCTGGGAGCACTGGCTCATGCCTGTAATTTCAGCACTTTGAGAGGCCAAGGTAGGTGGATCACTTGAGGTCAGGAGTTTAAGAACAGCCTGGTCAACATAGCAAAACCTTGTCTCTATTAAAAATATAAAAAATTAGCTGGACGTGGTGGTGCATGCCTGTAATCCCAGCTGCTCAGGAGGCTGAGGTGAAAGTATCACTTGATGCAGGGAGGCAGAGGTTGCAGTGAGTAGAGATCATGCCATTGCACTACAGCCTGGGCTACTGAGGGAGACTCTGTCTCAAAAAACAAACAAACAAAACCAACTGAAAGAAAACAAACACACAAACACATCACACACAAAAAACAGTTTATGTTACACCTGGAGGGCTTCTCCCAATTGGTAAAGAAGATGCCAATACCGCCTAAGGCAGCAAAAACAAGGAACTTTCTATCTTAAGTAGTAATAGGAAAAGGGAGTGGTAAAGTGTGTGGGGAAAAAAAAAAGCAGGGGATTTACAAAGAGACAATTTGAGTTCCTTCTATTTTCTGTGTTATCCTGGCTTCCTCCCATGTGTCAAATCACCGCATGCTCCTGTTGCTCTCCTAAGACTGGGTGTTGGAGTTAGGTTCCAGCAGCTTAAGACATTGTTACTTTCAAGTTGTCTTTGGAAACAATATTTAGAACAACATGTGAAAACAGTCTCAAACTGCTGGCAACCTAACTCCATCACTCACTCGAACAAATTGTAATCAAGTCAAAAAAATTAATAATTGCCCAAAATTCATATTGTATGTCTGTTGTGTGACTTCTATGAATTCTAGTAGATAATAGATGGCCCCAGGAAAATGTCCAGAATAATTTTGGTTTGTCTCTATTTTCACTAAATCAGTGATCATTATGTTACCATGGTCACACAAACCTTCACATATCTTATTAAACTATAGATGCTCTTTTCCAAGGAAAACTCCCACTTAAAATTTTCCAAAGAACCCTACAGCCCAAGTCAAGTTAAAACGATGATCTAAATTCCCTAACCAGCTGCAAGGTTAATTTTCAACAAATTCATGACCTCTTTCATTTTCTCAATAACCTTTTCAATTAATAACATAATTCCAAACTGTGCATGCATGTTTCACATATGCGCACACATCTCAAGATGTTCCCACAATGCGTTTATGGAAGGACACTTCATTATAATATAGTCTGGGACACTCTAACCTGCATCTTCCTATAGTTTGGTCCCACTTCACTATAAACACTAGTTTTATGCTCCAAGCCTACTCACCCCCATTCCTAGCTAATTGAGACTCTGCTTTTCTGATAACCAAAGCAAAATATTTCCTTCTGTTCTACTCTCTGCTTCACAGAGTTAAAAATCTGAGCATTTCTACCAAATAAGCATTTCTACAAAATAAGCATTTCTCTTATAAATTCCAAACTCCCTGGATATACAATAATGGATAGTTAAATTGCTTATGTGCCCTTATGATGTGTCAGACTATGAAAAAGAATTGGACTGGCAATTTAGGTTCATATTTCAATAACTGGTATAGGTAACTTTCCTATTTTTTGTCTAGTTAATTTTATATGCTGAGAGAGTTCCTGGAGATATATGCAGAGTACAGGCTAGGAGAAAGAAGATGGACAATGTAATTTGAATGAGAAAGATGTACAGTGATACTTTTCCTTTCAAATTACCTGACAATTCAAGAGACATGGGTTATATATTAAGGAAAGAATGTAGGCCAAGACAGCATATGCCTGCCTGGGACTGCCTTAGATAAATGGACAGTTTTCTATACTGTGGAAGTTAGATATTATATTCAAGATAAAGGGTTTGACTGACAGATCAGTATCTGAGAGAATCCTGGCATATCAATATCTTCATGCAAATAAGCACAGCCGTTCTAAAGTCATTAGCTGAACTTTTGGTTGGGGGTGGGCCAGTACAACTACAATCAGGAGTGATGAAGAGTTTAACATTTCCATAAAAATCCACAGATCATAAAAGTAACATGTTGCAAACAATATAAAACCTATTTGAAACAACTATCACTGAAAATTATTGAACTATTTATCTCCTGTGATTTGTTATATGAAATACAAAATTTTCCAAACTTCTAAAATAAGATATATACACTAACAGTGCATTTTAATGGGAATGATATTTACACAACAAATTTAAAAAACTAAATGCTTAGCAAATATAAATAATGGTCATCATTAATGGGTGATAGTACTAGAATTTAACTTTTTCTTTTTTTACTAATTTCTTTCTCATATATTTTTGCTTTGCTTAGTATATTTCAATAATCATGCATATTGCACAAAATAGTGTTCACTCTTCTGAGTAATCAGCAGATTTAAATTAGCCTCTACTATAAAGAACACGTTAGTCCGTAAAGCCTAGGTATTTTTCATTGCAGTATTTTATTTTTATCATACCACCAGGTTTTAGTTGATGTTTTGCATATTTAAAATTTACAAATTTTTTAGAACTGTATCAATTTTGTTTTCACTTTGAAATACGTTAAACACATAAACAGTCACAAACATCAATGAAGACAATATGGTACAAACATTTCTTACGATACTCTCACCTACTTTTTATCCTAGGACGAGGCTTGAAGCCTGGTAACTAGAAATTACTAGTCTCACTGGAACAATTCTTTAGAAAGGGAATTGATGTCTATATAAATACAATGTGCATACTTATGCAAGCAGCCATTAACCTTTAAACCTTATTCAGCCTCTCCTGAGCAAAATCATTTGCCCAGTGTTATCAAGTTAACAACAACTGAATCATTAGCATCTTGCAGACTTTGTGGCAGGATTCATCATGGAAGGTTTCACCTCTGAAGGTATTTATTTTTCTTTTAGTGTCTATAATCTTTTAATCTGTAGCTTATTTTCCTATGACTCAAGAACACAAAACTACATGCTCTTATATAGCAAAGTTGCAAAAAAAATGGGTGGTATTCTACTTTCTTTGTAGAGAAGACACTAATTTACGCAGTTGTTGCATAGAATTGTATCAAATGTCTAGATAATGTAGCCTCACAGTACTCTTATTTAAAATATGCAGATGTAATTAGAAAGAAGTACTCTTCATTTTCTATGTCATTTTACATGTAGTAACATGATTTATGTTTGCATGTTTGAAGAAGTGTTTTACAATTTTGTAGTAATCCATGTAACAAGCATGGGGAATTATGTATTGATTGGCAGATTAACTATCAAGCTCTATTCTTTGATTATAAAGGATGAAAGAGTTTATTGTACAGTATTTTTCAAATGTTCCTATGTGGATTATCTGCTTTTGTCTTTTATTTTTAACCATTTATTTTTCCATCTTAAATCACCTTTCCAGAAAAGCTCAACCAATCCCTAGGCTATCACAGTTTACTGAAAAATTAAAATAACTGACTCAAATGAGTAACTTGAATCACATACTAAAATGATATTTAGATTTCTTGAATAAAATAATAAAATGTTCCTCATGTATCTCTATAGCTATGTCAAACTTCTTTAAAAAATCTCGTGATTATTCTATTCTTCTTATACCTTCCCTTGTACTATCCCTTCAACTAATTGAATTGGCCACTAGTTGATCAGAAACCTGGATGTCATACATGAATTTGCTCATCTTCACATTCTTACTTTTAAAGAAACAATCTTAAAATTAAATCTTTTTTTTCTTCCTCTTAATCTTTACCTAGTATGGGCTCCAATCCTCTTCCCTTTGGTTTACTGCAATAACATAAATTGTCTATAGTCTCCCAAAATTCCAAACATGAATGAACATTTTACTGAAGAGGAAACCAGATGGTGAATAAGTATGTGAAAATATGTTTAACATTATCTATCAGGAGAGAAATGTAAAAACCCTGGCATATGACTAAACTTACCATAATGATTAAATAAAAAGCTGTGAGCAAAACAAAAATAACTTCATTAAAAAATGGATAAAGCCATCAGTGATAGACTGGATAAAGGAAATGTGGCACATATACACCATGGAATACTATGCAGCCATAAAAGAGGATGAGTTCATGTCCTTTGCAGGGACACAGAAGAAGCTAGAAACCATCATTCTCAGCAAACTAACACAATAACAGAAAACCAAATACAGCATGTTCTCACTTATAAGTGGAAGTTGAACAATGAGAACATATGGACACAAGGAGGGGAACATCACACACCGGGGCCGGTCAGGGGGGATGGGGGTTAAGGTAGGGATAGCATTAGAAGAAACATCTAATGTAGATGACAGGTTGATGGGTGAAGCAAACTACCATGTCATGTGTATACCTGTGTAACAAACTTGCACGTTCTGCACATGTATCACAGACCTTAAAGTATAATTTAAAAAATGGGCAAAGGACATGAACAGACACTTCTCAAAAGAAGACATACAGGTGGTCAGCAAACATATGAAAAATTGCTCAGCATCACTAATCATCAGAGAAATGCAAATCAAAACCCCAGTGAGATATTACCTCATACCAGCCAGAATGGCTATACTAAAAAATCCAAAAACAACAGGTGCTGGAGAAGCTGCAGAGAAAAAAGAACGCTTATACAGTGTTGATAGAAATGTAAATTAGTTCAGCCACTGTGGAAAGCAGTCTGGAGATTTCTCGAAGAACTTAACACAGAGCTACCATTTGAGCCAGCAATCCCTTTACTGGGTATGTAACCGAAGAAAAATAAATTATGCTATCAAAAAGACATTCATGTGAGCTCATATGTTCATTGCTACCCTATTACCAATAGAAAAGACATGGGATCAACCAGGTGTTCCTCAATGGTATATTGGATAAAGAAAATGTGGTACATATACACCATGGAATACTGTGTAGCCATAAAGATGATTAACTTCTGATCTTTGCAGCAACATGGACGCAGATGGAGACCACAATCCTAAATGAATTAATACCGGCACAGAAAACCAAATTCATTGTGTTCTCACTTATAAGTGGGAGCTAAACTTGAAACACACGTGGACATAATTATGGGAACAAAGACACTACAAATTTCTTGAGGAGAGAGGGAGGGAGAGGGAGTAGGTTGAAAAACTACTAATTGGGTACTATGGTTAGTACCTGGTTGTTGGGATTTGTACCCCCAAACCTCAGCATCATGCAATATTCCCATGTAACAAGCTTGCATATGTAGCCCCATATCTAATAAAAGTTGTAATGTTTAAAAATGAATAAATAAAATTAAATTAAGAAGGAAACATCCTAAAAGCCCTATGAAAATAATTTTCATGTTATATTGTTTTCAGTGGATTGTAAGGATTTTAAATATTTCCTGTAACAATGGTCACTGCAAGTTTGCACCCTAATGAAATAAAAGTGAATCTTTCATATGACTGTCCTGAAAAAATAGACAAAAAGCTATGAAAACATCACATGCTGATGAGAATGCAGAAATATTGGATCACCCATGCATTACTGGCAAATATATAAAGTGATAAAGCCACTTTGGAAACATTTTGGTAGTTTTTTTTTTTTTTTCAAGTAAAAACACCAAACATGCAGCTAACTTAGGACCCAACAATTGCACTCCTGACTTTTTATGTCAGAGGAATAAAGGTTATATGTACACAAAAATCTCTACATAAATGTTTACAGCAGCTTTATTCATAATAGCTAAACCCTGAAAATAATCCAGATGTCTTTCATTGGGTGGATGGTTAAACAAACTGTGGTACATCAATACCACAGAGTACTGATGTATGTGTAACTACCTGTATGAATCTCCAGAGAATCTTGCTGAAAGAGAAAGGCCAACCCTAATAGGTTACAGAATGTATGAATTTATTTAAATAACATCTTCAAGATGACAAAATTATAGAAACAATAAACAGATCAGTAATTGCCAAAGGTTAAGGACTTGACAGGAGAAAGGAAGAAGATGAGATGAAGTTGGTGTGACTATAAAAAGGAAATGCAAGTGATCCTGGTGGCCATGGAACTGTTTTGTATCTTGACTGTGTGATGGATGAACAGATCTACATGTGTTATAAAGTTGGATAGAATTAATTACTCACACATCCATCCACACAAATGAGTATAAGTAAAATTGGGGAATCAGAAATATTGATTGAGGGGAGGGAGTCTCTTGCAATAGTGGAAAGAGACTGAAGTCAAGTCTGCTGAAACAAAAGGCAGGAGAGTTTTTAAGTGCGGAGTGAGCTAGTGGAAAAGTACTGGAAGGAGTCAGGAGGTAAGTTGGTTAATATGATTAGGCCATCTGTGTTTGCTAACTGGCACTTATTAAAGATAGGTTCCTATACTTTCACAGAAACTGGGAAATATGGGCTCTGTCTTTCTGGATTATATTTCAAAGGATGGCTTCCACATTTTCCAGAAAGACATTCCTGGATTCTAGAAGATTTACATCTCAAGGAGTAAGAGAAACAATTTACAATTTTGAGTTTTCTAAAGTAATGCTCTGAAAAAAAAAAAAAAAAGCAGGGGATGTCAGGAACTTAAGAATCAGAAGAAACCTGTCTAAAGTTTGGTCAGGTTGAAGGGAATGCTGAGGCCATCTTAGTCCCTTTCTGTCCATTCCTGACACTGCAGCAGATTCACCTATACAGAACCTGGTTCTCCTGTAAGCCTTAGTTGAATCATCTGGTGGTTTTCCTGGATCCATCCTGTGTACTTTCTTCTCAGATGACTTTGAGTACATCTTCTAGTACAACTAATAACATTTGTATTATTAATCACTCTGTTTTGCAGTTATCTATTTGGACTTCTATTTCCTCCAATATAGTATAAACTCATTAAAAGGAAGTACTGTGCCTTCTCCATAGTACTTAGCATGGAGCCAGTACTTGTACATCGTTTATTTGATCAGTCATTCAACAAATATCGATGAGGAACCTAATATGTGCCAGGCACTATGTAAGTAAGCCCTCTTCATCACACTGCTAATATCCCCCGACCCAGGGCCTCTCTCATGATCCTTAACATATTTTACATTTCAAATTGAAATTTGTGCACATATTTAGTTGCTGGGTGATTTATCCCTGGGTGATAAAGTTAACTGCATATATATATATATTTTTTTTTCCGATTTAGGACAGTCAACATCTTTAAAAAATTAATCTTTTTTCTCCAAACCTGTTCCTTTTTCATATTATTTATTATAGTTAAAGGTATCATCATCCATCTAACTGCTCATGCCAGTAAATATGACGTTATCCTAGAAACCTTCTGCCTTGTTTAGCTCCCACATTTATTTAATAAGCAGGCCCAGATAATTGTCCCATATAAGAGTTCCACATTTCTATCTCCTCTTTTAAATATCTAAAGATAGTACATTAGGTCATCGTAACCTGGACTATTAATTTCTCTGACTCCACTCAATACATTGTCCACATTTCAGTCAAATGATTTTTCTAAAGTAGGATCTAACCATCTCATAATTTCTCTGATAAACTATTTCAAAGTACTTCCTTCCCTCTCTTCTCTCCACGCCATTGAAAAATGATAAACTCTATAGTTGTCAGCATGCCATTGCGTTCATCTCATTCTCTGGGCTCATATTTCTATACTTTTCTTCATGCATTTTATGCTCCAGAAATTGATTGATGTTAATTGATACTGTTAGTGTTAGAAGACCTTAAGCTTATCCACACCTTTATATTTTTGCATATATCTCTTTCTCATTTTTCATTTCTTGTCCTGGAATGTTCTTCTTCACTCCCTGCCTCCCTTCCTCATTGCCTTTTATCTTTAACATATTAGACTAAATAATCCTCAAAGCAGAAATAAACATTCTATGAGAAAACTTTTTTACTACATTCTACTTTTAACTTGATTTACATGTATCTCTGTATGTGAATATATCCTAAAACCAAAACAAAACAAATGTTACAAGAAATTAGACATACTCAGAAAAGCAAAAGGAAATAATGGATACAAAGTTGACGTGGAGGAACAAAATGCAGAGCATCTCCTGGTATTTTAAGAAAATTAGAAACAGAATTGAAAGAGGTGTTATCTATGCTTCCCTGGCATGCTCAGGATTATTTACAGTAACACTTAAATGAAAAAGGTCATATGCAGTATATTATAGTCCTTTTCTTAACAATGTCAATCATTTTAAGTTAGTAATGGAGTAAAAAAAAGTCAGGTTTCAATAGCAGGGCAAAACATTGAAAAGACTTGAATAAAAAATGCTTATTATAGTGTGTGCTGTAAAAATATGCAGTTCAGATTTTATTTTATGTAATTTTTAAAGAAAATAGAATATAGCTTGCATAATGCATTTCATGGTAATAACATTATTCATGATCGATGAATAAAACTAGAAAACTTGGCTTATTGCTGTGTGTCTTGTCTGAGTAACGGCTAAATGTACTAGTGCTTTCAATTAGTATCATTGGTTTATACAGAGAGCCAAGTGCGGCCAAATTGCGTAGAGAGGTGAACTGACAATTTGTCAATTCATTGGCTCAATTACATACCCAAAGAATGACTTTGAGTTTTAGATTCAGGGTGGATTATTTACACTGAACCAATTAACCAGTTCAATGATAAATGTCTACTCTGTGAACGTAACTTGGAAGTAAATATATATCTACAAATCATTTAAAACTATCTCAAACACTATGTTCCTGCCTTCGTACCTAACCTAACAAAGAGGAAGAAATTTACTATGTATTTGCTTATGGCTACTTGTTCTGAATTCCTTACATTTAGAAAGGTGTTACATTCCTCAATGATGCACCTTAGAACTGGAATGAGGAGCCCTTAACTACAAGGAACTAAAATTGTGTCTTTTATTTCCAAAAATTGTCTAATTCCTCAGACTAGTTGACTGTTTCCTAGAATACAAAGACTCTGTGCATATGTTTTATTCTAAGTAATCAATTATTCTTATTGGAATTTAAGTTGAATTCATCAATAAACAAAAATAAGATATTTTATGACAAATTATAGAAAGTTACATTCAGTTATAAAAGGGATGAACTATTTCAATAAGAAATTCCTACCTCATACAGAGACCACCACGTATTAGCAAATATTTACTTAATTTACTTATTTTTTTACTTGCTACATTATTTCCTTTTACATGTTAATTTCCTTGCTAAATTTTTCCATCAGTACTTCTTAAGTATTTCAGGAATGTAAATCAGAATACACACATAAAAATAATCAATGCTATGGGATTTTTGTTTTTTTTTTTTAAAGACAACTCCAATATGATCAAAATAAGATTATTTTAGAAATGCGGTTCTGTATGCTGAGTCAAGGCCAAAAATAAAAGCCTGCAAGATTTTGGAAGTGCAATATCTAAGCAAGGCTCAGGTTGCTCTAAATGCCTGTGTTGGAAAACATGTATGCTTCTATATCTTTCTCCTACAAGGTTCATTTGTTCATTATTCCCCAGATTCAGGCCTTTGCAAAAAATGTTTCCTCTGCCTCAGTCATATAGCTATAAAAATTTTTGAGATTTTGCTGAGAACTCTGACCTTTATGAAGCCATCCTTTAGCATTCTAGCCAGTATTGAGCATTGTTAATTCTGTATCCATAAAGGACAGGGTGAAGTACAAATACAGTGACATGCTTTTTCAATCTATTTTCTGATATTCACATCATTATATTGTACCATATTTACAGCATCGTTTGTTTTGCCTTCTTAATTATGTTATAATTACCTGAAAGGATTGACTGCACTTTTATTTCTTTCATATTTCCATAATGAGTAGCAATGCCCGACCTTTGCTGTCGTATCACTCAATTATATTTTTTGTATTGGTCTTATCACTTTCTGAAGTGATCTTGACCATCTATTTATGTACACACCTTTGTTCTATCTCTCTGGACTAAAATAAGAACTCAAAGAATTCAGAGACCTTGTCTTTCCTGATTCCAAGAACAGTTCTTGGTTCAGAGTAGACCCTCAAATATTTGCAAATGAATGAGCAGAGCTCTGATTATGTAATAATGGTAAATACTTCATGGTCCACTTTAGCAAGGACTCAGGAACGAGTGTTCTGAAAGTCCAGGCATTGTGAAGGATTAGAAAGAGATCCCAGAGAACGGATTAGTAGACTTGCTTTCAAGCAGATTCTTTCCTTGATCAGTTCAGTGACTCAAGCAAATCACTAGCACTCTCTTATCCTCAGTTTCTTGATTTCTAAAGTGAGGCTAATAAATAATTGTATTTCCTACATCTATAATCTTGAAAGATGGGCATGTGAGAATATTTTTCAGCTAGTACACTGTAGCCACAGAGCTATGATATTGGTACCGGTGCTCACTGAATTGATTTCTCTCAGATTAATTATTTTCAGAGTTTTAATGGATGTAAGTAGACTCTCTCTATATGTATTAATAAATGTATAATTATTCTCTAGAGGTTTATAAAAGGCAATGTACATATATGTAAAAATGTCAAAGTTAAACTTAATATTCATTTTTCTGTCCATAGATGGCAGCAATGTACCAAATCTTGCATAACTTAATAACATTGTGAAAAAGTTATCTGTATACTAAATACCATGTTCTCTTAATAGTACGTGAAAATTATTTAAGAAGAACCATAGCATCAATAGAATATGAACAAAAATATATTTTAAAAACTCCTCTGCTGCCAGTCTCAGGCTTTTATTCAGTGAACTAAAGGGTTGCTTCAGTTTGCTCAGCATGGGAGTCTTTGTCATTTTAACTGGATGTCACAATAGATATTGATAAAAATAAACCTCTTTTAAGATAATAGCAATTCAAAACAATACCAAGAAAATGCCCTGTCTTTCAGTGGTGGCTATTAAAAATGGATTAATACATGCAGGCAGACCTCTTTTATTTATTTTAAAAAATTAAAATGACTAGAAAGCGCTTACATAGAGAAACCTCTTGTAAAGAAAGAATGGGGAAAATAAAGAAAGGAGATTTCCAGATCTAGACCCGAAGACAAAGCAAACCAAGAGAAATGGGCCCATGGGAGACAAGAAAAGCTACAAGATGAGATTGAACTGAAGAGAAATATAATAAATCTAAACAATGCCTCAGAATGCCTATCAGAGTACAAAACGTATTTTGGTCTGCTATTGAATTTTCAGTCTATAAAATTCCATATCACATGTTGAATCAGACTGTTTTTGTTTTCCCTTTCTAAATTAAGAGTTCACTCTACGTACTTTGAAAAAGTATACCTATGTTGAGAATGCAGTTGTGAAAGAAATTTATTTCCCATTTAAATCATGAGAAATAAAGTGGTGCAAAATTTCTATGATGTAACATTTAAAATCTGAAAGTAATCTCTTGGTATGGAAAATATGTTAGCACTTAATTTAAATTACTTAGAGAGAAGCATGCATACATTTATAGAAAAAGACATTTTTGAAAAAATATAAAGAGAGATGGAGAATGGAAAGACACACCACACAACAGTCCAATATAACCGAAGATAAATGAAACCCACGGGAGGGAAAGGACCGTTGTTGCATTACAGCATTTCGGAAGGTTCAAAGCGAAATTCCAAAACAGCTTACAGATGTGGGATGGTCTCACAGGGTAGGTCTTTTAGTACTGACTTATTTAGCTCTTTAACTCTAAAAAAAATCTTAAGTCCTGTAAATCCTCCAGGGCCTACTATCTAATTATATTGGCTATCCTGCATTTCTACTCAATAAAAACTATCTTATTATTTAATGACGTGACTTCGGAGTCTTTGAAGACTAAATTCTAGCCTGCTGGAAATGAATTTTAAAATGTTTTCCTTTTGCCATAGTTGTAAATTTGGGCCTATATTTTCCATCTCATCATTCCACAATTTGCCGTATCACGTTTTTCTAAATAAATATATTTTCACCAATCCAGCAGTACAGATTAAGAAATTGTCCTTCAATATTTTTCTCTTATTGTGAAACTCATTTCTAGACCAAAAAAATATATTCACTTCCTGTTATCAGCTCAATGTGTATGTATTTATATCAACACATAGAAAATAAAATTGACAGTAAGTTCCAGGTTTTTGGATTATCCTCCCAAAAGAAATAAAATTAACAGGATCAAAAAATGTGCAGAGAAAATGTATTTGAAAACAGATTTGGCATACATTTCAAATTGTATATCGGTCATATGCTTGGGTTTTAAATTTTTATAAATTTGGGAGGGGAATCACTGTAATTCTCCTCATATATGTATTAAAACAAATTTGTATTAGAAATAGATTTATGTATTTTTTAAATCAATCTGTAGATTAAGATGTACCAAAAATATCTCAATTACTAATGCACGAAAAGGTGCTGATGGCAGTGAATATTTGTAGAAAATAAAAAATACTTTCTATTTTTGAAAACTAATCTTTTGAAAAGTAAAAGCTTTACAAATTTTATTATTTCTTTCATGAATACAACAGTTACTCAGTTGAATTAAAACATAAAGTTCATATTAAACAATTTGTGACATGTGAATTTTAAAAAATTATCTCCCAAAATGATGTCAGGGGGACAATAACCTGTGTTTGTTATATCTACATTGAAATGTTACTTGGAGGGATGTAGCTATATAGGGAATTATTTTTAGAAAAGTGATTTTATTTTGATCACTTACTGTTATTTTGAGTCCTGTTGTTATTTTGAGTGAGAAGATAAACATAATCTTTATTAAAATGACCAACACAAAAGTATTAGTGAATTTCATAATTGTCCTTTGTCACTTTAAAAATAATTGGAAAAGTTGAGACTCTAGTGTTATTAGAAAAGTACAAAATTATCTCAGGTCAATTCATACTGCTGGTTTCAAAATCTCTGGCAAAAATAAAATCACCAATTTAAATGACAAAATGTGTTTTCTGAATGAGTTGCTAATCACTAAAAACGAAATAGCACAGCTATCTAAAAGAAATTATTTCTGAGACAGATATGTCAGGTAATTTAATCCACAAATGTACGTGTGTTATTTTATCATCTTATAGATGATAATCTCTCTTGTTTTAATGAATAGCAAGGGATACTGTAAAGCAAGTGCCATAATATGTATGACCAAATGTCCTTGTACTAGAGTTAGTATAGGGATCAGACTGCAAATACAATTATTACATACATGTTTAAATGTCTTCTCTCCATTAACAGAAATGATGAAGCTCCTAGAAAGCTGAATGATTAAAAGTGGAGGGGGGAGGTTTAGGGGGATGGAGGACAGATTCTAATCTAAAGTGCACAGTGTGTATGGCTGCATATCTCAAAAAGCTGTTACAGTGACAGCAAAACAGAAACTGTGAGTTGTACAGAGTGTTTTTCAAAAGTCAGTGTGGTTGAAATTAAAGTGCCAGGAATCAGCCATATAATATGTGGTGCACCTTCTCAGGAGGAAAAATCAGAGGAGGTATTCTAGCATAAAAAAGTCATCATTACAGTATGAGGTATTAAAGATTGCTAATTAGAAGCATATAAAATTATAGTTCATATGTTTCTGTCTTTGAGAATTTAGATGTAGGCTATGGTTCTTTTGAAAATATCTAACTGTTATCAATAGAAGCCAGAAATATTCTGACTCTGAAATTAAGGTCTATTTTTGCATTCTCATTTGTTGCTACATGCATAAGTGTTACAATTTCGTTATGACAAATATGCAGACATAAAATGCCTATATAATAAAATCATGATATTATATGTGTTGAACTCTAATATCTATATATATGTAGATATATACACACACAAACTAAAGTGTATATATATATTTTTAACATTGTCGGTAGGGAATAATACTATATTACAAAGGCTTTCATTGCTCCTACCCATGAAGTAGCTTTTTATTATGTTAAATTTAGTGATAATTAATAAGTGATTATTGATAATTGAACTGCAGTATTTTGTCCTAAAAATGAAAGCCCTTTCTAGCAGTACTGTGTAGTCAACAGATGTGTAACACAGATCTTTCTTTTCTAATTCCATAACCCCTTCTATAATTATAAGACATTTAAAACTGTTACTGGGTTCATAACCAAAATACATCAACAGATCAGGAGTTTTACTGTCATAACCCCTTAAGATATAGATTGCGTGTACCCATGTTGCTAGTGACAACTACTTGATGTCTCAATACATTTTTTATGCAAACTGTTTGAATTTGGGGTTCCAGTCTTTCACTTATTTTTACCATTGTTCTTTATCTCTTATTCCATGTTAAAACATCTACCTAACATGTTATTTAGTGGTTTTTCAGTGAAAAGTTATTTACTAAATGGATTCCCTACCAATTGGAGATTATACCTAGTAATTGCTGAAGATTCCTTGTTACCACCACCATGAATTCTAATTCTGTCTAATAAGACAATTCTAGTGATAAAGGAAATCCCAGGGCCGAGTGAAGTCTGTCATTTTTGGAATAGCAGAGGGCATAAATGATCCCTCTCATCCCAAGAGTTGGAATAGAGAGGATGAGGTAGAAGAATGTTTAACCTGAGCTACAATGGAGACTTGCATAAACCAAGTGGTAAATACCTTGACAGCTTACAATTACAATGTTTCTGTCAAGATAGAGTGTGACATATGAACTCTAGTTAGTTTGCATGATGAAAATATAAAAGTAGCCTCTGTGGTATAGAAGATATACAAGAGAATTTTGTTTACTAAATCATAGGGCATGAATAAGATAAATGTTTTTTTTTCTTCTACTGACAGACATTTTGAAAAACATCCTTTATTGGGCATTTACTGTGTATTAGAGCCATTATATACAGTATTAATAATTATAACATTGTGAGGCAAAAATATGTATTTCCTTTTAAATGTTAAGAAACTAAGATTGAGAGAGATTCAATAAATTGGCCTCCTAAGCATAGCTCAAAGGCACAATGCTCCAATTGGGAATTGGGTTTCTCTGACTACAGAGTTAACTATTTTCATGATGCCACAACTTTATATCTTGTTTTATAGGGTGTTTATATTTATGGAGGTATGACCCAACTATGTGGAAACAAAGTGTCAAAAGACAAAATACAGATCTAAAGGGCATTTATTTGCAATTCATTAATTGGTTAAGCCTTACTTCTGCAAAGCTCCCACTGAGCAATTGCAGAACAGTGGGTTTTGTAATGTGGGAACAAGGCAACATAACATCAGAAAAAAGCTTCTTGGTTAACATCAGGTTACTTCAGGCTACTTTTTCCTAAGGGTTCAAGCAAAGGGGAGTTCCTTATTACACTGACTCCGGTAAACTGGAATCCCCTGTTTTCAGGAAAAAAACAAAGTGGTCTGTTTGGAGATTTATTTGCTGCCTTCCAATTTCAGTTTCATCGTGTGGCATTTAGCATGAGTGACTCCATTTTGGTTTAGTCTGATTTGTTGGGACCTAGGAAAGGAACTCCGTCCAAAACAATAGACTCCCATAATTTTTGTTTAACCATTGACAAGAAAGGCAGCCACTGGCATTTGCCTGAAGCAGTGGTGTCAGGGCTGATTAACAGAGGAGAGAGAAGTTGAGTTGTGTCAGGAAGTGGAAGAGTTTTGTCAGGCAAAAAAAGATGGTCAGAGAGTTCCATCATAGGTAATATAAAAGGCCCTGGCATGTGAGACACTCATGAAAAATTCAGCATGAATGGATCACAGGGAATAAGAGAGGGCTGTTGACAGAGAGGAAGCTATAGAGGTAGATTAGAACTAGAATTTTAAGAGATTTATGTGGCAGTGGAGAGGAGGGGGCCAAATAATTTATATTAAATAATATTACTAAAATACAAACAAAAAATAGTCACCAGAAATATAAAATATTTTGCATGCATCTGCTTTCTGGAGTCACAAATAGTTAAATATTTTAAATATATATGGAATCTTGGATTTAGGTAGTTCAACATTTCTGAGTTCGTAACTGAGAATATTGAAAAATTCCTATAGATAATGGATTCTCCCAGTGTCTTAGAGTTACTTCTTTAAGGGCTTGGACTAGCATACAGATCTTATAACTTTATAATTTTTCATCATGGTAAGAATTCTGCCTTCTTTTCTGAGATGATAGGTTAAAAATAATTACTTGGATGCAATATAAACAGGGTCTTTGAAGTATTATATCCATAGATATAAAGTCTGATCTTCCCACTGTTCCAGAATTATAAATTTTACTTTGCCCCAAAGATAGAGCTGTGTTAATTCCAGAGATATTTCTTTGTGTGCTCACCACCATTTTATTTCTCTTCCAGAAAAACTTAAAGGGTCATATTTCAGAATAACTGCCCTTCTCCTAACAGGGAAGCCAAAAGACAGTGAATGTTTGCTGTGTAATTATCTCAAATAGGCTTCTGGATCTCCGACTGTGGTTTCTGCTTATATTTTAGTATTTCTTCCCTGAACTTCAGTGGTTCAATCACAAAAATCTAGGGAATGCATAGGTTATTTCAGGTAAAGTAGTGACTCTACTTTCTATGTGATCTATAGGCCTGTATCTTCCAACAGACACTGAGATCCTTGAAATAAGAGACTGGCCTGCATCTTGTCATTGTATATCTAGTGTAGTACAGAATAGGTACTCATTAATAAAATCTGCTAACTGATGGGTACACAGTCATGAATAAAACAAATACTGCCAAAGAAAAATTACACTGGATAATGTTAGACTAGGAAGGCACTCTTCAAGACAACTGCAATAGGGTAGAGAGACTGAACTATGGTAAGCAAAAAATAGGGAAGTTTTTAAGTACTAGGTTGAGCTATTGGGAAAACACAAGAAGACAGCCTGAGGGAGGACTTTAGTCACTGTGATGAGGCCCTTTGTGCTGACTAATTGCTGACTATCAAAGTTAGGTTTCTACCTTTCCATAGAGACCACGAGATAGGAAATCTATCATTGCTGATAATTACATTTCAAAGAGATGGCTCCCAGGTTTTTTGTTTTTTGTTTTTTGTTTATAACAGCTTTTTTCTTTTTTTTTTTTTTATTGCATTTTAGGTTTTGGGGTACATGTGAAGAAGATGCAAGATTGTCGCATAGGTGCATACATGGCAGTGTGATTTGCTGCCTTCCTCCCTTTCACCTATATGTGGTGTTTTTCCCCATGCTATCTCTCCCCAACTCCCCACCCCCTGCTGTCCCTCCTCTATTTCCCCCCAACAGGCTCCCAGGTCTTAAAGAAAATATTCCAGGGTTGGAAAACTAGCAAGAATCTGGAAGAAGATTTACATCTGAAAAGAGAAGAGAAAAAAGTTACAATTGAAAGCTTTCTGAAGTAAGCTCTCCAAGGAAGTAAAAGCCATATAGGTCTCTATCAGGGAGAAACCTATTGGCTGTCAGTTAAGCCAAGAGAAATGTTAAGACTATCAGTGTGATCTGTGGCCCTTTTGGCATTGAATCTTGATTGAACATTTTTAAATTTTATGTATTGAGTATTAAATATTAAATATAAGTGAGCAAATTGCAAACAGGAAATAAAATAGCTGATTTTTATGAAACATAGTGATGAGACAAGTTACATTGTGGGTAAATCTGTAATTTCAGACTCCTATTTGAGGATTCCTAGAAATAGATAGAGAAATCTAGGAAAATCTTAACAAAATATTCAACTCCCACCATTTATTACAGTGGGACGTGAGTTTAAAGAGTGTGTAACCTTAAAAGCTCATGATATCTGGAATGCAAGTTTGCCAAACCAGTGTGTAGGGTATATAATAAGTTAAATAAGTATTTTAAGATTAAGATCAATTATACAGCGCCATGATGTTCAAAGCAAATAAAGCTTCTGTATTTTTCCATAATTAATCTTATACGTCATAGGCTTGGGAAGGAGGAGGACGACCAAATCTGATGAAGTTGGTAATCTACATTAGATTCAATACTTTAAACTTCTCCTTTGATATTTGGGTACTTGAAATACTCAGTTTTTCAAAATCTCATCTCATTTCTCTGTTTCTTTTCAACATAACATTTAGTTAATAAATTTAAAAGATAGGTGGTAAGGATAAATGTGGCTTATGAGATTTAGTGGAAGATGCTCTTTAAAACCACTGGTTGACCATACATGGACAACTAGGCCATCAGGAAACATGGTTGTACTTACTTCCTTAGAGCAAAGCACTGATCATTTCACTCTAGTGTTGAATAAAGGGACATTTTACCCCAATTCAAGACTCCGGTTAGTTTATTAACACTTTTTACCACCTCCATGTTTACTCACAAGGAAGGAGAAAACATAGGGTCCCTTGGACATCATTTGCATGGTAATCTACTTGTTTTCCACAGCCACTCAATATCCTCCCAACAATGCCGTGTTTTACTGAGATGAAGATTACAATTTGAATATTATGAGAAGAAAATGTCTAAGTTTCAAAATAATTGTAGAATGTAGTTTATTGTTAAGTCTGGGATTGTCTTTATTAGCTTCAGTTACAAATAGACATTTTACAGCTGGGCACAGCGGCTCACGCTTGTAATCCTAGTACTTTGGGAGGCCAAGGCAGGGGGATCACCTGAGGTCAAGAGTTCGAGACCAACCTGGCCAACATGGTGAAACCCTGTTTCTACTAAAAATACAAAAATTAGCTGGGCAGGCACCTGTAATCCCAGGTAATTGGGAGACTGAGGCAGGAGAATGGCTCAAACCTGGGAGGCAGAGGTTTCAGTGAGCCATGATTGCACCACTGCACTCCAGCCTGGTCGATAGAGTAAGACGCAGTCTCAAAACAAACAAACAAAACCAAATAGACATTTTACATACATAAGTGAATATATAAAACATTGGTAATCCTGCCAAAATGACTGATATTGCTGAATTATAGTGGTATTAAATTTTAAAATATGGCTGTTCTTATCCATTTTACATAAGAAAAAAATAAATAAAATCCTCCCTGGTTTGTGGTTGATTATTAATTGAATTTCTTATCTTTTAAAAACTTACTAGAAATAAAATAGCTAACATACTGAGCACATACCATATTCTTATACGTACTACAGATTCATACAGGTATTATGGGGGCATGCATACAAGCACTACAGTAAGCAGTGAAGGGAGGTTTAAATATTCCTTCTGCAGTTTCAATAATTAAGTCTGCTGAAATAAACTGACAATGGACAGATTAAGAGTAAAAAGAAAAGAAAAAAAACCTCTTTCAATTACACACATGTGCAGAGGAGCCTTACAGAATGTGCCACTCAAAGGAGGGGCCAGATTGTTGATTATATATCATAAAGGAATAGAAGCTTGAGGATTTGGAGGAGGTGGTGGTAAGTTAGAGGAGGAAAAGGGGACAAACTACATGATGAGCAAAGGTTGTTGTATTATGCAAATCAGTTTCCTCAGCTAATAAAATTGTTTTGGGGTAGCCTCCTGAAGAATAGGCAATGGTTTATCTGAGAATAATGATGACTTTTAATCTCTCCTCTGATGATTAATCTTCACTGTTTTTTTTTTTTTTTTCTTGGATGAGATTCCTAGTAATGAAGCTCAAGACAATTGCATTCTTTTTGAAAGAACTCTCCTCAGTCAGAAAAGGGAAAGTTAGAGAGAGTCCTTCTCTGAGTTTGGAAGAAAAAGAAAAGAAGTTCAGAGAAACCTTGATTCTGAAAAAGCTTCTAAGACCTTTCAATTGACTTTAATTAAAAATGCTCAGCGTGCCAATGCACCATACTTTAGGGTATCATTTTCTGAGCCCCAACAGCAATTTACAAGGATTGTAACATATAATTCTTCCAACAATCTCGAAAGTAGCTTTGATTTACTTTGTTTTACAGATGAAGAAATAGAAACTCCAGCAAAGTATGTTGCCAAGATCTCAGAGATTATAAATGGCACTAGTGAAATTCAATTCTATATATTCTGACTTTTCAACATGTCAATATAAATTTATATTTAATTTTTCATTTCATTTTTTATTTTTAGAATATGGTTAATACAAAATTATATTAAACTAATATTAAATAAATACACAGAATTACATAAATTTTAACTATAAAGAGATTGAATTTGAAAATGAATCTAAAATGTTTAGTAGCTGGCATACAAAATTTTAATTGTTTATGCTTATATAAAGAATGAACTACATAAAATTCTTACATCTTTCATGTTTTTCCCCCCCCAAAAAAAACTGGTTTTATGAAAAAAATGGCATTGCTAAATTTAAAGTAAATGAAATAAAGTGTTTACAATCCTCCAATTAGTGAAATATGGTAGTGCAACTGAAAAAGAGCTAAATAATCTAATAACCACCTCAAAACTGTAAACACATAATAATCCAAGTGGTTTCTTGAAGTAACACAAGCTGAAGATATTACTCATAATATTTTCACATTATACTAAGTTCATGTACTTTTTATAAACTAAAGTGACTTAAATTTTTTTTACTTCAAAGATAATTTATTTGAAGGCCAATGAAAGCTATAGTTGTCTGCATATTTTGGACATTTATCAGGATAATTTAAGAAAGATGCATATGTTGGTCTAAAGTAACTTCATTTGTTGCTTAGCCTATCTCAACAGTGGGTAATATCCTGTGATTTTTTTTTAACTTGGTACAAGGAAACCTGACATAAGAATTTTCCCCAAAGCATGAATTTGAAAAAATTGAGAAGTTGAAATTGTGGCCAATAAATAATAAAAGAATCCATCAAATTAAAATTCGAATGACACATACACTATTGCATGAGTTTAGTGTCCATAACTCATAAATCTAAGGACCTAATCATATGGCGTCTTAGCAGGCTGACATTTCTCCTTCATTTTGAAAATCTCTCTGAACTTGAAAACTTCACTTAATAGTTAGATTTCAGGAAAACAAAAAGATACACCCTGAGCTGAAAAGGTAATACTATGCCTTTATTAAAATTATACCGGTCCTTTGGATACCTGCTAAATTAAATGTTTTATTGTTTGAAAAAACATTTCATTTAGCTATTGAAAATTGGGGTGACTATGTCTTTGGATATTTAGAAAATACTCTTAAATATTCAACAGTATAATAACAATAACAGTTTATTGCCACCATTTAATTAAGAGTAACAGCTTTTTCAAACTCTAGAATCTAATCCAAACATAAGTGCTTGGGATTTGATAACTAGAGAATTGTCTTTGAAAGGAAGGATGACATGATAGCTAATGCATGCACATGGAAACTAATTAGATTTTTTAGCTAATGAATCCCCATTTAAATAAATGTGATTTGATAAATAATGGATCCCCATGGAAATGAATAGAATTGGATGACTAACACACCCCACCGAAATGAATGTGATTCGATAGTTATCGCATCCTCATAAATGTGTTAGATTGAATCCCATTCATTTTAATTGCAATAAATTAAAATAGCTTTTGTTCATGGCCTTTTGGCTAAGATCAAATGCTTTGTCCTCTATTTGGGGACTATATTCCACAAAGGCAGGCAGCCTAGACTTACTGATCTAATAGGTCCCTTCCTTCTGTAATGACATGATCTATAAACCTTTTTTTTTTAAATCATAGTTAGGAGCAACCCTCTCTCTGTTCACAGTTCATCTGTGAAAAAGGAATATTAATAATACAAATAGGTGTCTATTAAATGTATACATTTTTTAAAAATGTTATTGCACATGGTTAAGGGGTGCTTTTGAATCTAAATTATCAATAATTTATATTGATTAAATAAATGGACTGATTAATATTCCTGGTAGACAATATAAATTATTGATATAATAATTGGAATTATTTTGAAAGAAAGCCAGAAAATGGTACATTCTATTAGAAATATGATTTTATATTAGAACAGAAATTCCTTGATTTTACAATTTTTATGTCATCTTGTATACATATATACACAGATATATATATATACACACACACATATACATATATATACATATATGTACACAAACACATATATGTGTATGTGATTGTATACATATATATAATTGGTCTATACATATATACACATATGCGTATGTGTACACATACACAGACACACACACATACTCACATAAGCACACACACACACACATATGGTTTCATACTTTTTGGAAATTGTGAACACCGAAAAATGTGCCAATAAATGGAAACACACCAACTGGTGCTTTGGTTTTGATAATATCATTTAGTTTAATGTGGAAAACTGCTATTTCACACTAGAGGGGATTTCTGATTTTAATTTGGCCTTCCCAAAAAGGTGAGAAGCTTCATTAAAGATATTCCTCTGTTCATTAATTAATTGATAAGCAGTTGTAATAAAGTGCTTAGAGGAGTGGTTGTCATTAGGAATTTCTCTAGAGGCAATATTTCAGGAAGAACAAACTATCAACTGAGGAATATTCTTAACCAGTGTTTAATATGCACAGAGAGTAAGGCCAGAGGTAGTTTATATTTCTCCGAAGCCTTGGGAAATACATTTTTAAAACTCAGGCTAATTCACTATTTAAAACATGATTCCCTAGAATTTTATAAATGGTTTAACAGCCCACAAAAGATATTGACAACTGTTCTAACAGGCATATTTGTATTAAATATTTACTAAAAATTTTATTTAAAATTTTTAAATTATAAATGATTTCAGTTATTGGTAAAGTAGATTTTAAGATAGTAATTGGAAACATTATTTCTTCCACTTCCGTTTTTATGTTTTGTTTTTGCTTTTGATTCTTTTAGCAGCATATTGTAATTGCTTTCCATTACACAATATGTTTATGACCCACTCCTCCACTCTTTTCCCACCCTTACCACCCATAGAGTTGTGTTTGTTATGGATCTAGTTGTGAGACAGTTTTTTCTCAGGATCTCTTTGCATTTTTTAGAATCAGTTGTCTTTGAGCCATTGAACATTTTAATGAGAACACTAGGACATGAACTCCAGTCAGCTATCACAAACAGACAAGTATGTTATATGACTGAATTCCAGAATGACAGAGTGAAGAGTATGGCAGCCTCTTCCCAACAAACAAATAAGCAAACATACATATGTAAAACAAACATATATATATGACTCTCCCCAACCAACATATATGTATGTGTATGTGTATATATATATGTAAAGCAAGCATTTACAGCCTCTCAAAAATTGCTTAGAGATATACAGCAAACGGAGAAATATTCTTTGAAGAAAATCTACTTTGCTCCATATAAACTGGTTCAGTTTATGGAAACTATTCCTGACCTTCTACTTCAGATGGATGTAATCAAGAAGGGAAGAATTCTCCTTTCTCTAACTCCAGAATGGAGTTACAATCTTATCTCAGGGAGAGCAGAGTGCTGGTGTTTTCCATTTCTCCTGGCCTTGCATGACAGAAGTTCTATTCTGGGAAGACGTAGCTGAGATTATTAGGGTTACCTTCCTCTACCCAGTCCTCACTTGTTGGGCTTAAGTTCTACTCCAGATGCTGTAGGACAGAAACACAGGGCTATAAGAACAGTCACACCCCAGCTGGTGTGTGTAGTGGAGGTTCCGAGCCAGGAGGAATAAGCCAAGAAAACTGGGACCTATTCCACTAGGGCCAATTAAGAGAGCTTGGCCCCTTCTTCACAAAGGGAAAGGAGTCCCCTTCTTTCAAAAGCATTGTTTAAAACCATGAAGATAAAGAGTGCAATCGATATTATAGCTACAGATGAAGAGGCAAAGCAATATGAATTTTAACAAGAAGAACCAGGAAAAGGGATAAGAGCAATCTTGAAATCACAGTCACCCTCTGTGATCAGGAATGTCGTATACAAATACTAAGCAGAGTTCACTCAGGAATAATCAGAACAGGTCATGAGAATACTTGAAAACTTTCCCCACGATGCATGTAGGTCAATAAATAAAGAGTGGAATCCTCATTGAAACTAGAGGATTAAGTTCAATCTGTGACCCACTGGCTGAAATTAAGCTACTCTGACCCAGGAGTAATTTCTTGGAAGCCAGACTTAAAAGTAAAATCACATTAATTCTTGCATGTCTTAGAGTATATGTGTATACTCAAAGCTGTGTACTTCTGGGAATAATTAGAGAGAGAAAATCTAAACCACTAGTTCCTGGTTAAACAGGGAAAAACATAAACTTGAACTGTGATGGCAGTATGTAAGCCACAAACATGACCATGCGTGTGCACACACACACAAACATTCAATAGTAAGGGAGCAACTGAACTAGACAACAGAGCTGAAGCATAACTATTATCAAATTTGAGGCTTATGTTGACACAGAGGTGATGCCTAGGTAGCTATCATAAAAGATTTAAATAGTTACTTTGGCCAAGTCACTAAATAACTAAATTTCTAGGTAAACATTAGCATACTGGTTAAGGAATCAATATCCTGAGACGCTGCAATAAATTGTCTAAGATGTCTAGTTTTGAACAAAAATTATGAGGCATTCAAAAACAACAAGAACGAAAATGAGAAAATAAACTTTGACGAAAAGAAAAAATAAAGACAATCAACAGAATGTTTTGGAGGGGCTCAGATATTGGAGTTGGCAGAGAAAGATTTTAAAGCAGTTATTATATTACTGTAATTGCATAAATATGTTCACATAACTACAGAACATCATGCCCAAATTATTAAGAAAGTTATAGTAATAATGTTTCGTCAAAGGGAGAATATCATTAGAATATGGAAATTATGTTTTAAAGCCTAATGAAAATTCTGGTGTTAAAAAGTACAATCACCACAGTAAAAATTTTGCTAGAAAGACTCAACATTATATTTCAGAGGGGAGAAGAAGGAATCAGCAAGACTTAAACTTACATCAATCGATATTATGCAGACTGAAAAACAGAGAGGAAAAACAATGAAAAATAAAAGATCCTTGGACAAGTATGAAACACCATTAAGCATGCCTACATATATTTAACAAGAATAACTAAAAGAGAAGATAAAGAAAAAGGTCAAAATATTTGAAAAAATATCTGCTAAAAATTTGCCAAACTGATGGAAAAAAAGAAAAACTTTTATACAACCAGGAAACTCAATGAATTCCAAATAGAATAAATGCTAAGAGATCACAACCAAACCTATCCAAAATTTTAAAAAGCACAACCAAAATGTAAAAAAAACAAGGTAAAACAAAAAATGTTGAAGCAGTCAGAGAAAAACTGTAGCTAATACCTACAAGTAAACCCCAATAAGATTAACGGCTAACTTCTCATCAGATATACAATGGAGACCTAAAGTCATAAGGATGGCATAGTCAATGAGATAACAGTAAAAAAAAACAAAAAAAAAAATCACCTGTGAGTCAAGTATTCTGTATCCAGCAACTCTAACTTTCCAACACAAAGACAAAATAAAAACATTTCCAGACCCCCGAAAAAAGCTTAAATAATATGTTGCCAGCAAGACTTGCTCTACAAGGAACACTAAAGGAAATTATTTAAACTAAAAGCAAGTAACAGCAGATAGTCATTCAAGTACACACAAAAATAAAAAATACCAATAAAGAAAATTATATAATTATGAGAGTATAATTACATGTTTTATCCTTTTTATTCTTGTTTAAGAGGCAATTGCATAAGCAATGTATATATTTTTTTCTTGGAATATGATACATGTAAATGTAACACATTTATCAATACAAGCAAAAAAAGTTGGTTTGAACAAAGCTGTATTGATGTAAGGAAATAACACCAATATGTAACTTGAATATCAGAGAAAAAAAGAGAAACAGAAATTGTAATTAAAAAGGTTGATACAACAAACTCTATAAATATATACTTGCTCTTTTTTTAGCTTTTTAAAAATACAAATATTAAAGTAATAAATATAAAAATAGATTATAGGATTTTTAATATGTATGCACATAATATGTGCAATAATTAATAGCATAAGTTTGGAAAGAATGATGCTATAAAGGAGTAAAATGCCTACATTTTATTGGAATTATGTTAGTATAAATCTGTAAGTTTTTGATAAGTTGAGATTATATCATAAGCCCTAGGAATAATTCAAATAATTAATAAAATAATTTAAAACCATAACTAAAAAGCATTAAAATATTGTTCCAGAAAATACACATTTAATACAATAAGTCACTAAATGAAGAACAAAAGTACAAAAATATATAAAGATATATGTTAGGTAAAAAGGAAATGGAAGATATGAATCGAATCAGATTAATAATAACATTAAATGTGAATCGATAAAATAATCGACTCAAATGCAGAGATTTTTACATTAGATTTAAAAATAAAACATATTCCCACTATACTCTGGCAGAGAAAATATACTTTATTTATTTTTTCTTTTTATTCTATTTATTCATTTATTTGTTTATTTTTAAAGATGGGTTTTTGCTGTGTTGCCCAGGCTGGTCTTGAATTCCTGGGCTCAAGTTATATTCCCACTGTGGCCTCCCAAGTTGCTGGAATTACAGGCATGAACCACCACACCTGGCCACAAGATATATTTTAGATTAAAAAAAATTGAAAAGAAAAAGTTATAAGCATGCCAACAGCAACCACCATAGTAAAGCAGGACTGGCTATACTAAAATGAGACAAAATAGAGGTTAAAATAAACAATTGTTATTAAAGTTAAAGAGGGGCATTTCAGGTGACAAAAAGTAATTGTATTAAAAAGATATAGTAATCATAAACCTACATGCAACTGACAACATATCCCTAGAATACAAGAAACAAAAACTGACAGAACTGAGACAGGGGATTTTAAAAGTAATATTTGGAGATTTCAATAATCTACTTAAATAACTAATGTAATAGCTTTTCAGATCAAAAATAATTAAATAGCACTGTCAACCATCTACACCTAATAGAAATCCATAGAACACCAAAAATCAGAAAAATACATTCTTCTCAAAACCTTTTTGAATATTCTTAGAATAGTCCATATGCTAGTACAATAAGGTGAAAGAGATGGAAAACATACAACATATGTCCTTGGACCACAATGGAATTAAATTAAAAGAAGAACAAAAAGAAATTTGAGAATAAATATGCAACAATTAAGCAAAAATCACAAGGAAAAGTAGAAAATACTTTGTGATTAATTAAAATTAAAATATGACAAAGGAAAACTTATGAGATACACCTGAAGCAGAGCTCAGAGGAATATTTATAGCTATAAACTCTATTAAAAAAAAAAAAATTTGAAATCAAATACTTAACCTTCTACCTTGAAAAACTAGGAAAACAAAGGCAAATTTAAGTATATATGGAAAACAGAAGACAAAATAATGAAGATTAGAGCATAAATAAATTAAACAATAAATATATAAATCATAAAGAGAAACTAAGATTGCCTAAAATCTGGAATTTAAAAAGTACAACAAATTGACAGGTCTTAATCTGTATTAACCCTAAAATTTAAAAAGAGAAGATGTAAATTGCCAAAATCAGAAAAGAAACAAGGCAATACTACCAAGCTTACGGAATTATAAAACACAATTAGGAAATACTATGACACTCTATGCCAACACATCACATAACTTAGAAGAAATGAACAAACTCGTAGAAAGACACAAACTACCAAAAGTAACTTAAGAAATAGAAAATATAAAGTGACCTATGACACATAAAGAGATTAAATCTCTAATTTTAAAACTTTCCCCACTGCCCCGACACACAAACATACCTACAAACTCAGGCCATGATGGCTTCACTAGTGAATTATACCAAATATTAAAAAGAATCAAGATGAATATTAAAAATAACTGTGTGTCTATACACTAGTAATGAAGAATTCAAAGTAGAAGAAAGTTAAAAATTTATTCAATTTACAATATCATTAAAAATTATGAAATAACTAAGAGTAAATTTAAGTGCAAAACTTGGATACCGAAAACTACAAAAGATTGTTGACAGAAGTTAAAAGAAGATTTAAATAAATGGAAAGACAGGCTGGGTACAATGCTTCATGCTGGTAATGCCAACACTTTGGGGGGCCAATGTGGGAGGATCACTGAGTCCAGGGATTTGAGACCAGCCTGGGCAACATAGGAATATCCTGTCTCTCAAAAATATATATATATATACACACAGATACATTTATTTATAATTTATATACTATAAATTTTGATATAATTACATAATCAGCTGGATGTTGTGCCACACACCTGTAGTCCCACTCAGCTATTCAACTCTGGAAGCTAAAATGGGAAAATCACTTGAACCCAGAAGTTTGAGGCTGCAGTAAGCCATGATTGTGTAACTGCACTCCAGCCTGTGTGACAGAACAAGACCCTGTCTCAACAAAAACAAAAACAAAAAATAAACAAAATAAAATAAATGGAAAGACAGCCTATGGTACATGCTCTGCTACACACACTGTTACTTATTTGCACTTTATGTGGTTTCAATGATGCAAATTAATGGGTCCAGAATAAGCTTTTCTATTATTACATCTTTTCATTAATATCTAAAAATCATGCTACTACCGTTTATATGGCTAGATAAATTCGGGGAGGGCACTTTTTTAGCTTTCCTGCAAACTAATGTGGGATGCAAAATGTGAGAAACTCTCTAATCGACTTGTACATTTAGTTCAAGGTTTTTCAACATTGGCATTATTGACAGACAATTCATTTTTATGAGGAAACTATTTTGTGCATTGCAGAAAGTTTAGCAGCACCCTTGGATACTAGTCAAGCTCCCTATACTAGTCAAGCTCTCTATTCTCCACTCCTGGGTTTCTCAAATGCTCACACTTACAGCCCTGTCATGACAGTAAAATATGTCTTTAGACACTGCAAATGTCTCCTGGAGGGGGCGGGGTAAATCACTCCCAAGTGAGATAACTGATTTAGGCAATGATATAAGAAGCCTCTGAATTCATTTTATTTTTACTATAATCTGAGAAGCCCTTCCCTATATTTCTTGCCTATACATTTTCTATGGGTCTGCCAGTGCAAAGCAAAGCACTACTTGTCATTTACCTTATATTTGACTTTTCTGCAATGATCTACATCTTGTCTCAGTTCCTAAGGAAACCATTAGGCCAAAAAAAAAAGAAGACATTAATTGTTGCATCATTTTATATTATTTTCTATGAATTTATATTTGTTGTTTTTTTCCCTACTGAGCTATGTACTTGTTACTAGGAAATATGTTACATATTTTATTTTCTATGTGTGATTAACAAAATTGAAATGCTCACTTAATAAATGGTTGGATGTTCAAGCATTATACACATACACACACATGCATGCATACATATATACACATACATGTATATATTACATATGTGTATAGAACTAAACTAGTATGTTGGTAAACAAAATATAAAAAGTCACCTATCTTGAATGTGGCAATTTACCCATCACAAAGTACTGTCAATATTCTATGATTATATAGCTCCTGGTGTACAATATGGCACAAATACACATTTGGTGACTGAAACACAATAAGCAACATTATATCTATATAGGTTATCTTTAAAATTGTACCATTTTCTGACAATAGATATTTTCACTTTACTCTAAATATGCAACCTGCTAACAAATTCTCTCCTGTACTCGGCATTTCTAAACAGAAATGGCTTTTTGACTGACGATAGCAGAAAGAATGCAGTTGTAGAAGGGGTCAAATAAGGAAGTGAATTCGGTAAAATTAAGGAGATCTAGGCCCTTTTGTATATATTCTACTACATGAAAGGAAGTTAGTAATTCTGAGATTATGGCACTCTTTGGACTTTTTAAAGTTATGAAACACTTCAAAGGTTAAACAATGTTATTAAATGGTTTTAGGAGTTCATAAATTAGTCACTATAGATTTTTTAACAAAGGCACTTTAAGATAAAGCAGAATGATTTGGAATTGTATTGATTGATTCTGTTAAAGTGCCAATATATATCCTTATTACACTTTTCTTTTAGAAATATAATCAAGAAAATGTTGGTACTACTGGTTATAATTTTTAACACTAAATTCAAGTATTTAAGTGTATTCTAATTGATTTTTTTCTGCCAAGCAAAAAAGCCACTAAAAATACATTTGGAAAGAAATGTTTCTGCCCTAATGTATTTCAGATGGTAGAATGATTTGGAGAAAGTAGCTCTTCATGAAACATGTAAAAACATCAGTGGGTGCAGAAGTGAGAAATGTTTCATGAATGATTCTTGAGTTGTCAAATATTAAAATAAAATGCGTCTTCTCTTCTGATTTCTGAATTTAAAAGAGATTCTAAATAAAGCTCTAGTTAATCTATTGTGTCATGTAATTGTGAGAATTCTCTAAAATAACATATTTTATGATGGAGAAAATCTCCATATTTCAAGTTTTCTAAGCCAACTGCAAGGTTGACTCCAACCCAGATGGAGAGGTGAACATGAGACCTGATGAAAAGGGACAGAGGAGGTTTAGTTGTTGTTTATTGATTTTATTGATTTTATGAGTCAAATTATATTTGAGGAAGAGGTACAACATGTCAAAATCTGAAGGAACAGATGAAAAGAAAAACGAAAAAAAAACAGTTATTGTGTCAAAGCAGGATGAAATAAGAAAGCGATCTTCGCTCTGCATTGCTCTTTTTAGCATGTGACTGTAATGGTAAATATATGTATTAGAGTGACTCTTTCATGTAATATTCAGCATGTGTGTACTGTGAAGAAGTGGGTTAGACATCAGTGATACTGCGTAACTAAAAGCCAGTGACCAGCCATTATAGGAACATGTGAACACTTGGAAAATGCCCACTTTGTGTTCTTATATTCAGGAAAATAAACAGCAATCTCAAAGCCCACATAATGCCAATCTGTACAGACATACTTGGATACCTGCCCTATCAATGATCTCCTTTGAAAATCTAGGGCCATTACTTTGCATGTGTAAGCTAAATATGCCTGTTGGAACTCTGTTACCATTATGTTCTTAGGCAGGAGGAAGTTTTTTGAGTCTGAGGTCACTCAAAACCTGGCTTACTAGCCAATAAGTCTTGTTTTATATTCTGCCCCAATGAAAACAACCAAGTTCTTGATTTCCTATGGCAAATCTCAATTATTACCCTTTCTACTTACAATATACAGTGCTGTGTATCTGTGTAAACTACCAAGTTCAACTGTATAGTATCTTTCCCAACTGATGATGCCTGAATGGTCCTTTTCAGTTTAAACAGAATTATGCCTGTATTGAGAGTATGAATATATGGAAAGGAGGTACCATAGCAACAACAAAAAAACTATATGAAGAAGGTCCAGAAAAAATTAGAATATATGCCAGGCCAATTTGTATAGGAATAAAAAGTAGAAAATATGAGAAGCTTAGTGGAAGTGGCTAGAGTTGGAAACACTGCGTGATAAGTGTATGACGTGACCTCACCTTTTCTTAATATATATTGGCAAAGAGTTGGAAACTCATTTTCTTTATATAAAATGATAAACCCTAGATAAACACATTTCTTTGGATATTTTGTATAGCTTTCTGCTTATTGAATCTCACTATCTTTAAAGTAGTTTCAGAAGTGCTGTATATGTGACCTCTTTATGAAAGGTAGTAAACATTGTTTCCATAAAAAGTACCTTTTTTCCTTTGACTCTAACTTTTATTTGTATAGTTTAATGTGCTTTAATGCCAAAAAAAATTACTGCATTTACCCAGGGAAGTTAGATTCTGATAAAATGAAATAACAATACAAAGGCATTCTGAATTTATTAATTTGTATCACTAAAATTAAGTGAACTACCAATGAAACACATGTGCTACAATATACACCATATGGGCAGGTATGAAACATATTCTAAGAGATTATGTGACTATTCATCATGCGAAATGTGTCTACCTACAGATCATCTGTGCACAAACTCATATGCATGTACATGCACATTATTTGAACATATAAATCTCTGCTTTTTTGTCTTTCCCCCTGGAGCTCTGGCCATCTTTCCCTTTTGCTGTTCAGATTAAAATACTATCAAAACCAGGCATGATTCTCCATCATTTGTTTTATTATGGTAACATTTACTTTCATTTGAACAGTCATTGGCCACAAATCTTCATATGTTATGTTATAGTGCTGACTTTCTGATATATAACAATGTATAGAATTCTCAACAGAATGCACATAATTCAGTATTATGTAACAGAATGACCATTAGAACCGAAAAAGGTTTACTGAAAAGAAATCAAAGAAAAATAAAATCAGTATATACTATTTCTAAATTGCTAACATTAAACCTTAGAGTGTTCACAAACAAACTTAATTCCATTTTCTGATAAATAATCCAAAGCAAAATGCAATGATTTTCATCTATTTAGCAGTATTACAGCACAAAAAATGTCATTCTCTGAAACCCATAGCCATCAGACTAAAAAGACTGAATTTACATCAGCTATATGATGGAATAAAATAAATTTGTTTTAATAGGACATACCCACTGGATCAATGTTTCCTACTTTGAAAATGAACATCTTAGTTTTCCCTAGGCATTTGTGGGAACAAGAGATCATTATTCTATGATATTGTTTCATCCCATTGACGTTTCTGAACAGAGAATGCTTCTTCTTTTGTGAGTCTATGCATTTGTATGAAAACAAGATGTATATCATTGGGGCATTTTAACTAATACTAAGTCTGATTTGTCAAGTGTTTTAACTATTTCTTTTTCATAAATGAAAAAGGTATATTAACTCTTCTAAGAGGCAAGGATACTCTTATTGACTAAATGACTGAATTGATTCATTAAATAGTGCCTTAACTACCTAAAATAGTAAATGCAACTTCAAAAGTTGTCAAATTTGCAACATGGAACATCTCTGGCACTAAAATAATCAATATAACCATTCCATTTTCCATTTTGTGAAGGATTTTATGGCTATTTAGTAGAGTTCTTCGCCCTTGTTTTTAAATGTTTTTCCCCCCATTTCAAGAGTATTCTATAGGCTTAAATGATACAGCATGCAGAAAAAAATGTAACTGCTGTATATAGGGTTCAGGTTAAAGTGAAACATAGCAGACCGCTATAATGAATGTTTGAAAAATCTCAGAAACTCACTATTATGTAGAATTATGGTGTCCTGAGGAAGTTAGAATTTTGATGGTATTTGCATTTTCATTCTTTTTTTTTTTTTTTTTTGGAGACGGAGTTTCGCTCTTGTTACCCAGGCTGGAGTGCAATGGCGCCATCTCGGCTCACCGCAACCTCCGCCTCCTGGGTTCAGGCAATTCTCCTGCCTCAGCCTCCCGAGTAGCTGGGATTACAGGCACACGCCACCATGCCCAGCTAATTTTTTGTATTTTTAGTAGAGACGGGGTTTCACCATGTTGACCAGGATGGTCTCGATCTCTTGATCTCGTGATCCACCCGCCTCGGCCTCCCAAAGTGCTGGGATTACAGGCGTGAGCCACTGCGCCCGGCCGCATTTTCATTCTTGAGCAATGACTTAGTGCTGAATTTAACAAACAGGCGTTCTATATACTACTTTAGAAATGCTTTTAAGGATTTCAGAGACCGTAGGTGAAAGTACTTTAGTAGATAATATACATAGACACAAGAAAATGTGATTATCATAAATTTTTAATATACATCATTTATTCATTTAACAAATTGTTTTAGTAATGTGGACTACACCAAATGTTAGAAATACAGAATTATTATAAACCCCACTGTCCTCACATGTATATACAAACAACTCCCTACTTTGCTTATGACCTCTCTGAAACTTACTTTTAAAATAAAAATAAATGAATAATATGTGAATTACCTTATCATTCCACCAACAAAATGATCAATCTGATTTGTTGCCTACATCTTCTGTTTCTTTCCCCTGTAATGATGGCTCAAACTTTCTTATTTCTTACAGTGACAAATCCTCTCATTTGTTTGAAAGGTTTTGTCTCCTCTTGTCTAATATGTTTCCATTTTGTAATTACCAAAGTATGGTAAAAAGACCCAGGTTTAAATTTTGTACTTACGTTATTTTTCCTGTACTAAGAACACTTTACATGAGTTTTATACTCTAAGTAAAAACTTCCATGCATAATACTGTATTGTCGGCTATAGGCACAATGTTGTGCAGCAGATCTCTAGGACTTACTCATCTTGTTTAACCAAATTTATACCCATTAAACAGCAACAGCCTGATTACCCCTTCCCCAGCCCCTGGTTACTACCACTTTCTCTCTGTTTCTATGAGTGTGAGTATTTAAGACACTTCATATACGTTTAATCATGCAGTATTAGTCCTTCTGTGACTAACATATTTCACTTAGCATAATATACACCAGGTTCATCTACATTTTTGCATATGACAAGATTTTCTTTATTCAAAGATGGAATAATATTTTATCATATGCATATATCACATTTTAAAAATTCACTAATCTCTGAGGACTGTTAGATAGCTTCATATCTTGTTTATTGTGAATAATATTCTAATGTTCATGGTAGTGGAGATGTCTCTTTGAGGTCCTAATTTCAGTTATTTTTAATATATACCCAAAAGTGGGATTGCTGAATATGCTGACTGCGTTTTCAATTTCTGTTGCACATTTTCTGCTCAAGATTTTGAAAGTTTGTGGTGATTATTTCTTTAACTAAACTTTCTACTCACTCTTTTCTCTTCTAAAATTCCTATATTGAAATATTGGTTTGCTTGATGATGCCCAATAATTTCCTTAGATTTTCTTTCTACTTTTTTTGTTTTTGTTTTTTTCTACTCCTCTGATGGAATAATTTCAAATGAACTGTTTTCAAGTTTGCTGAATTTTTCTTGTGCTTGATCAAGTCTACTGTTGAACACCTCTAGTGAATTTTTAAATTTCAGTTATTATATTCTTCTGCTCCAGAATCTCTAGGGTTTATTTAATATAGAATTATCTTTGTAGATGTTCTCATTTTGATTATGCATTAGATTCCAGATTTTTGTTTAATTATCTATGTTCTATTGTAACTCACTGAGCTTCTTTAAAATAAGTATTTTGAATTCTTTGTCAAATAAATAATAGATCTCTATTTCTTTAGTATCTCAATTTCTTCTGAATCAGTTTATTTTGCTTCTTCTCATACAGAATTCCTATATTTAAGGTTCAGGTTAAAGTAAAACCCTACAGGGGTAGAAAATCTGGGACTTCCTATTTTGCCATTTTGCTGATATTGCTCTGTTTTTGATTTGTGAAATGGATAATTTTTACCAAAACTGTGATGCCAGGGTATCATTATTAAAAATATCAGTGGCAAAAATTGATTTTTTTTTATTTTTTCACAAATTTACAGTAAGATGGGAAACAAATGAAAGTTTGACGATTATTTGTGTAATTTCACAATTAAGTGTTAATTCTGATCACAATAAACATTGTTAAGCATTATGCTACTTAACACACACTCAAAGTACCATTAATCTATTACTATGACCTCAGTTTGTCTGCAATCACTTTAATTAATGACAGTTAAATCTAAAATCACATTCATATATTGGATAGTACATGTTTGTTACCTATTAAGTTGCACATTTATTAATTATCCAGAATTTAATAAAAATAAAATTTATGTTTTAAATTATTCTATTGAATGAAAATGTGCATGTTTATCAAATAGGTTACATCAGTACTTACAAAGATCTATTTATAGGAAGCCTTTTTATGAACATTTTAAAACATGCTTTGTAGGAGAAAATTAATGCTAGTAGTTTTAGTATTATGTTAATACTAAATACATTGACACTATTGCTACATTGAAATTTCTGGGAGTAAAAAGTGGTCTTGGCTGAAAATACTAAGGAATCACAATATATAAGAGTTGGAGTATGATAGTTCAAGTTAGATATCTGCAAAGATGCATATGCAAAATTTACAATGCATATATATTTTCAATGAACTTATATTAAGTATTGATATGATTTAGATCTGTGCACCCACTGAAATCTCATGTTGAATTGTAATCCACAATGTTGGAAGTAGGGCTTGGTGGGATGTAATTAGATAATGGGGGTGGATTTTCCTCTTGGTACTATAGGATCTAGTTGTTTAAAAGTGTGTGACACTTTCCCTTTTCCCTTTCTTGCTCCTCCTGCCATGTAAGATGTTCTTACTTCTCTTTTGCCATCTGCCATGATTGTAAGCTTCCCCCATCACAGGCCTGGAGGTCTAGGAGGACAAATGGTTTTGTGTGCAAGGACCAGAGCCCTGCTACTCTGTGCAGCCTCAAGACACTGCTTCCACATCCTGGCTTCTTGGTCTCCAGCCTCAGCTCAATGTTTCAGGCCACTACTGCTCTGCTTTTGTGCATATTTACATGAAGCTGGTAGCTCTTTTGCTTTGCCTGATTTCTCTCTTTTGGAACGGGAGTATTTACTCAATGTCTATATACCATTGTGTCTTTGGAGTAACCAACATGTTTTGATTTTACAGGCTTGTAAGTTGAAGGGACTAGCCTTGTCTCAAAGGAGACTTAGAACTTCAGGCTTTTCAGTAATGCTAGAATGAGTTAATACTCTGGGGAAGTGTTGGGATGGAATGATCGTATTTTGCAATGTGAAATAAACATGAGATTTTGAGGGGTCAGGAGTTGAATAATATGGTTTGTATCTGTGACCCTGCGCATGCTGAATTGTAATCTCCAATGTTGGAGGTGGGAGCTGATTGGATCATGAGGGTAGATTTTCCCTTTGATACTCTGAAAATAGTGAGTTCTCATGAGATCTCATTGTTTAAATGTGTGTGGCACTTCCCCCTTGCTCCTCTTCCTGCCATCTAAGACCTGCCTGCTTCCGTTTGCCCTCCCCTGTGATTATAAGTTTTCTGAGGCTTCCCAAGAAGCAGAAGCTGCCATGGCTTCTGTACAGCTTGCAGAACTGTGAGCCAAGTAAACCTATTTTCTTTATATACATTTGAAGTGTTGTAAATAATTTGACCACTGAGGTTTGTAGAGAACAGAAATGCTTTGGGACACGTGACAGGTTGATATAGTTTGGCTGTGTACCTACCTGAATCTCATCTTGAATTGTAGCTCCCATAATTCCCACCTGTCATGCGAGGCACCCAGTAGGAGGTAATTGATCATGGGGGGGTATTTATTGTGCTGTTTTCATGATAATGAATAAGTCTCATGAGATCTGATGGTTTTATAAAAAGGAGTTCCCCTAGACAAGCTCTTTTGCCTGCCATCATGTAAGATGTGACTTTGTTTCTCATTTGCCTTTAGCCAGGATTATGAAGCCTCCACAGCCATGTGAAACTATGAGTTAATGAAACCTCTTTCATTTATAAATTACCCACTTTGAAGTCTTTATTAGCAGTGTGAGAACAGACTGATTCACAGGGTATCTGCCAAATGTCCTTTTATCCCCAATTTCACTCTAAACATGGGTTTCTTACATTACAGAAATAGTTCTTTTCTTTCCACAGTCTTAGATATCCTTTTAAAAAGTATATGTGCTCTCACCAAAATGAAGCATGTCTTTGCTTGTGCTAAGTATACTTGCACAGATGAGTACCTTGCAATGTTATTCACTGTTAGATGCTACAGAAGAGTTATTTGTTTATTTTTATTTTTGACAGGATTATTTGTACCCCAAATCTCAGCATTACACAATATACTCATCTAAAAAACCAGCGCATATACCCTCTCAATCTAAAATAAAAGTTAAAATTAGTTTAAAAAGACAATAATAATATTTAGGTACATCTTCACTGAAACTTTTTTTTTGACTTGGAGTTACATGATAAAATAAGTCCCTCAATTTAAAATGCATATTAATTTGCCTAAATGGGGAAGCCTTTTCACTAGACTTATTTCTGAGCATGTGTAGGAGCTGCAATGTGAGGTTCTGCCCCATCTCTGCCTAGTTTGTAATCTTATCATCTTCCCCCTGAGTTGGTTAGTGGAAGATTTTCATCTTTTCTCCTGCTTATGGTCAACATCTTTATGCTCAATGCTGCCTGCAATAGCAGCCTATTAGAAAACAAGACAAGGACCTAAAAACCTCAAAAGTTGGAGTACTCAAGTGCCTTAGACTTAGCTCTGTAGGATGTATTTCATTTCTTTTCTCTGTTCTGCAGATAATTTTCTGAACTTGTCTTGTATCCTATAAAAATGTTCAGAATTTGATGCCTGTACTGACACCTGTATTGTTAAATGCCTTACTCTTGTCTCAACTAACATAATCCACCTTTTGCTTCCAGTAACGTGAATTGGTACTCACTCATCACTTTCTACAAATAAAATTAGGTTAAAGTGAAAGCAATATGAAATTTTGAAGAAAATAAATTACAGAGGATAAAAAGCACTCAGAAGGCTGTACAAAATTGGAATGCAATAGTCTCATTTGCTTTATCTCATAATACATAGGTTTGCAGATTAGATATATGCATATGTGTGAGTCCAACATTTCTTGTTTGTTTGCTAATTTTAGCTGAGTACTAATTTTCAGAATTACCTTTCTTAACAATACTGATTGCCTCACTAAATCAGTAGTCAATATTTAATCAGGACAGCAATAACATTATTCAATTATTGGGCCTGGGCCATGAGCCATATCTGAAAATAGCTTCAGGTATCACACATAGAACTCTATGTGTCACATAATCCAACATAATTCTCTAAGTTTTAGGTAAAACATACTTGAAAAAACATATATCATTAACTACCTCTAGTCGTAAAGACATACACAAAAGCATAGCACATTCCCAGATTTTGATTTGTAACTCAAAGTGGATACAAACTCCAAAAGAGTTCAATGTGGATACTATTAATTATCAAGCTTTTAATTAGGCAAGAAATTTTTCATTTTAAAGTTGTCATTAGCAATCACTTTTACTGTATATCTTTCCAAATACTACAGTATTTAGTGTCATGGTTAGTATTGCCTTAGAAGATATATGGTTGCCAGTACATATTGCTCTAAGTATCACGCGTGCTCTTTCTTTTCTTAGCTTGAGGGTAAAAATATGAGTCCACTGAGTGGAACATAAGTCTCCAAATTTGTTTGCAAAAACCCTTGCTTTAGTAGAACTTGTTTTATGCTTACATAACAATTAATGTCAGTTGCAGGTTTGGTAGCTTAAACTAGTCTAAAAAGTCTTAAAAAATATTGGGTATTTTAGGATAATCTGTAATTTTTTATTTTTAGAAAAAAATGTATTCTGCTTTTCTTCATTTTGCATTTAGCTTTAGCACATTAGCTCTACTTGCAGACAGTGTGTGTCACTTATGTATGCTAGAACCATATTCCATGATAGCCTACATTTTATGGTGTTAAAAGTGCATTTGTATTTTACAACAGTTGTCACTCAATCAAGGTTTTCAATTCCTTAGGAACATAAAGCAATTTATTAAATCTTGTGAGTCTTACATCTTTCATCTAAAGATATGAAAAATATGCATCTTCCTTTTAGTTTTTTAAAAATATACATTTAAAATGATGTACTATTTACGAAGAAGTTTATCACTCATTCATAAATGAGTGCCTGTAAAATTGTCAAGTTTTAACAAATATTACCACTATCTCCTCTTTGGGCTTTAGTCAATAATTCTTCATTGTCATTTTTATACATATTTCTAATATTTTAAGGGAAATTCCATGAATATATCCTTGGATCAAATACTTTATTATGTAAAATTAATCAAACAATGATTTTTTTTTACTGCATATTTTTTCTTCAAGAATTTTAAACTACATCCCTTGGAAATAGACTCTAGATGAGTATCAACAAGTTGGAAAACAGATAACATTGAGGAAGAAAGTCTACCCAATAAACGATAATAAAGTAAACCATAACACAAATACTACACTGTACGGTGAACAACATTTTAAAAAATGAAGCATATTTAATTATGCAAATTTATATTTACATTAATCCATGTGAATAATTTTTATTTTGTTTTGAACTTAATAATATATGTATCTTGTCCTGGAAATGTTTTCCACCATACATAGGCTAGTTACATAACTCACTTCATTTTATATTTTTAATGCTTACATGGAAATATCAATCAGTTTACAAAATTATCTGAGAGTATCATTTTTAAAAGTCCACCAGAAAAATAAAACAACCTATTATAAAGGTATATGATTTAAATAAATATTTTCTAAAACACCCACCCAATTTTTGTTAAAAATGCCTTGTGATATCCTCACTATTCTAAACATGATCAAGGCTTATGATAGAATAATATGTTTGCTTTCCTCTTTCTTAGTAGGAACAAAGCATGTTTCTTAAACTGATATTGGGCATATTTACTACTAAAATTCTCAGAGCCCATGCTCACGTCAATAGTTCTGAAGTTCAGGTAAATAATCATTATACCCAGTTTCCATGTCATACACATTCACAAACAGACACATTTTCTGGTGGAGATTTAAACAAGGGTATGGAATTCTGCAGTCTCTCCTATCTATATATTCTTTCACTCTGAATATGTACCCTGAATAATAATTCTTTTTTTTTTTTTTTTTTTTGAGACGGAGTCTTGCTCTGTTGCCAGGCTGGAGTGCAGTGGCGTGATCTCGGCTCACTGCAACCTCCGCCTCCCGGGTTCAAGCAATTCTCCTGTTTCAGCCTCCCGAGTAACTGGGATTACAGGCGCGTGCCACCACTCCCAGCTAATTTTTGTATTTTTTAGTAGAGACGGGAGTTTCACCATGTTGGCCAGGATGGTCTCGATCTCCTGACCTCATGATCCGCCAGCCGTGGCCTCTCAAAGTGCTGAGATTACAGGCATGAGCCACCGCGCCTGGCCAATAATAATTCTTATACTTTTCCTTATACCAATATTATTTTTTTCTGTGACAGTGTTTGTAAACTAATGCCTGCATATAGGAAATAAAATGATGATAAAAAATGGGAGTAGCTATAAGATTGGCACTTCAGATAGGTAGATATATGGATAATTATAACAGCAATTATAGAATTATTACATGTTACTTTCCAAAATAAGAGGAATAGCACAGTGAAGATACCGTGTTTTTCTGGAAATTTCAAAAATGCTAATAATATAAAAACATTATAAACATTTGAATAGAAAACAAAACACTCTGCGCATCTAACCATCCTAATATTTTTCTATGTTTACTTTCCATGGTAGCTGTCATGGCAGTGAGCTTTCATACCTTCCTGTACACATTTAGCATTATTTTAAATGTCTTTGTTCATATAACTGCATTTATCAAGAGGGTGCATAATATCCCATCCAGGGAGTCAAATAAACTGTTTATTATTGCACACTTGTTCTTTTATTTTCAGTTTTGTGCTAATATTTATTAAGCATTATCTGTAGTTCCAGGCATTATACTAACAGCTTCTAGGCTTTAACTTACATAAGGATTATTTCCAATGATTCCTGGAATAATGCCATGGTGACAACAGTATGCACATATTATTTTGCATCTTCTCTATTATATTTTGAGATTGATGTACCAGAAGCAGAATTACTATGTCAAAAGTTATAAATGTTTCTTTGTTAGATATTGTATAAAAGACTTGTACCAAGTTCCACATACCAAACAAGTTGTACCAAGTGAGAATGCTTCTAGCTTTATAAGAGAGCACCCCTTTCAGCCTTGCCTTTTTAATCTAAAATGTTCTGCAAGTTCAAAAATAAAGTTCTGTAAACATACAAACAATTCAGATTAAATCTCTAAAGGAAATTTTTAGCTACCAGAAGAAAGATATACATTAAAAAAAATTGTTGTATAATTGATTTCTTTCTTTTGTCTTTACTTCACATTCTCAAGGGTTCATTGATCATGGTCATGAGTAGGCAATGTGTAAGATCAGGGAAAACCAAGATACATAACAAAGCTGAGGAAGTGCTTCTCTTATGTCTTTTATATGTATTTCATTATTTCACTCTCACCACAGCCACTTTACTATGCCCATTTTTTTTCTGATGAAGAATCTGAGACTCAAAATAATAACATGCCAATTATGACTAGCTAGTAAATAATAGAGCAAGATTCCAAGACTAAGAGTGTGTAATTCTATTCCTTTGTAACACTTATATTTAATTTGGACTATATGGGGGTAGGTTGGAAACTAAAATAGTTTTTAATTATAATATATTTAAAAGCATACTCTAAAAATATGGATATAAATGGGCTTATGAATGTATAAAATGTTCATGTATTTATATTTATGTTTGTCATAAAATAAAAAAGTGAATAATAAAAACTTTGTATTTTTATTTCAATGACCTAAGTTTATGACTTAGAGTACATGAGATGGTATGGAGAATGGGGGAAAAGTAATTGAAAGGTTCAAGCTGTCTCTTTAGTATGGATTTGAGACCTCCCTGAAGGTAGGATAAAGTCTTAAGTAATCATCATTCTTTCGACACATGGCATCAACTACTAAAACTTTAAAATAAATTTTATTTTTCTTAAAATTAATACATTTCCTATACATATATAATTATAAACTTTCATTGAAATTTCCAATTTGCCTAAGACTATTTTTCAATATATTTTCTTACATTTTATCTAAATGATAAAAATCTTGGCAATGATATTTTAGGAATAACATTCATTATTCAACTTATAAGAATAATAAAATAATTTCTAAGCACTTAACTGTCCAAAACTGAAAACCAAAAAAAAAAAAAAATAAAAGCAATAAAACTATTTGTGGTTTCAAACCCTCCTTTCTTTAAATTTTTGTTACAGTATGTTGAAAATATAAACCACAAACCCTTTTTAAAAGCTATGTACTGACAAACAACTTTCTTCACCTTTGAAAATGTTGCAACTAACATTTGAAAGAAAAAAATACATTTAAGCAGAATTTTACTTTTGTAAGTGCTTGATAAGAATGTGGTTTTTAACTATCTTGTGAAATTTTAATATGGTTAGGAAGAGCGTTTTTCTACAAATCAGCCACATATCATATATTTTATTTTTTCATTACTTTATAATGCAGACCAAAATCCTGTTCTCTCTGCTATCAGTTAATAAAACATTTCCTGAATTATTTAACTTCCTTACAAATTCAAACCATTTTTATGTTTTTATCATTTTTCTGTCAACAGTCAAATTCCAAAGGGAAACACTATTTATGTTCATGTTTGCTTTTATTTAAAATTGTTTGATTTTAAAAGGTGCAGCAAGAGCAGTGCTGTGTTTGTTCGACTCTGGCTGATATATGTTATTATGGGTTGACTTTGAGTAAATTGCCATCTTGTTTGCTTAGAAAAAGAAAGATAGAGCTAATTGAATGAAAACACCATACAAAGGATTACAACCGTCCATTTTCTTTATTTGAAATATGTCAACACTGAAATATGAATTTGAAAGTACTATATGTAAAATATAGCAAAGATTAAAATGGTTCTTGAAGATATCTTTTGTTTAAAATATGGTAATTTACATGCAAGAAATCATATTAATTTTCTGTGGCAAGCACATTTTATATTTCAGAAGAAAGTTATTGACTTAATATTTACAGAGGCATTTTTGTTGTTTTAAATCATTGCATTATTACAGCTGCTTTAGTCTGTTAATGTTTGTTCATATTAATCAGAAGCTTGAATAATACATTAAGTGTCCTTATAGTTCAAAATGTTTTATATTTTCCTACAGTTTGTTAGGAAAAATGCCTTAATGCTGTTAACATTTTTAAAAGATTTTAAAACATTTTCAATCCTGTCTTTAGATATTCAAAAGCAAGATAAATTATAATGTGCAAAAAGATGACTGGGCTTTTAAATATATGTGCAATACTAGTAAAAAATAAATAATACCTATAATGATCTCTGTATTATGTATCCATTTTCAGTTTGTAGTGCAAAATGCATCAATTTAAACAATGTCTGGCACATTATTTTAAATAATGCAATTTTGGAATAATTAATCTTGTGTTTTTTTAAATAAAATAACATAGTGCTACTTTCTTTAACATGAAAACTTTGAAAAATCAATTAGTCATCTGCCCTGCAAAATATTCTAAACTTACAGCAACAGTTTTTCTCTTCTAATTAATTTATTTCAATTACCCAAACAATACAGTCAGCCAGGTAAATTATAGTTTATCAAGACTGTATATGTTCCAAATTCAACCCAATTGCTTTTTCAGTTTGTACACACAGATTGTGAATGAGGATTATCCTAGACAAAAGTTGTTCCCTGAATGATGTTTTCACCTTATGATCCTCTTCAGTGACTTTGTGTGGTATTTTAATATCAAGTTTCTTCCAAGCTAGCATTCTTTAGGATGGCATTTTTTTTTTTCTGACTGATTTTTCCTACCCTTGGTTGGATAAATAGGAAATTTTTTTGGAATCAATTTTATTTGGAATTTATTTTATTAATCTGATGAATTTACTTCTGTTTTTCTAAAAGTTAATGGTTATGATGGATTAATATATCATTCCAAATTGTAATATATTTGCATTTTAACCTTTCCTTAGTCCTTGCATAGAATCAAGGTACACTTACTGTAAGGAGAGGTGTTTGGAGGCTGATGAGTTAGTTATCACTTGTCCTTCTCCATTGTCAGGTACTTAGAGGTATTGATATAGCTGTTGATCATCTTTAGTTTTGAGAGGCAAGGCTCAAAACAGAATCACAGTGCACTGTCGGAAATCTTCAAAACAGAAACTTCACTATGATGAAGTTGTACTCACCATTCGTGTCTTATCAGTTGTTCTCTCTTCTCACATGCAGTTCTGCTTTAGACAGCATCTAAAGCACAGACAGATCCTAGGTAGAGTTAAAAAAGATCTCAGTCTTCACCATTTATGATAGTGGATAAGAAATCCCAGTGTGTTTTGGGTTTTTTTTTTTTTTTTTTTCAAATACATTCTGTTAAATAGAGACATGCTCTGGGACACCTTTGGCAACTTTCCCCATTTAAATACAGCATTTTGCATCACTCATCACTCACCATACAATTGCAAACAGATACAATTAGCCGAAGTATATCATGCAAGAATCTGTATACTCATTTCTCAGATTACAAATTTTACATATTGCAATAGAGTAATACATTTTAAAGATTTCTGCAAAGAGTTTCTCATCCCCTAAATTAGGTTTACTGAAGAAGAAAGTGAGAACTGTTGCTCTTACTCCTCAGTGCCTCATGTCATAGAATGGTGATATAAACAACAGTTCTCATGATCACCACTTCTGTCCTAGGCCATTCAATTACAAGGAAAAAAATGTCTGATGGATCATAAAAATTGTTCATATATTCAGAAAAGAAAGAAGTACCAGCGGAGAGCTAAAAATGAGAGTGGTTTTATACATTTAAATACACAAATTCAAGCATAAAGAATATTAATCACTCTATGGAATAAGTTTCATTTCCCCCATTTTATGGATGAGAAAACTGAGGCAGCAAAAGTTAAAGGAACTTTCTCAAAGTCATATAGATAGTAAATGGCACAGGTGAAAGATGAATCCAAGTAATAAGGTAATCTTTTTCCAAAATCTATGCTCAGAAACACTGCACCACATTGCCTAAATAAAGGTATGACCAATAAAAAGGATTGATGACAGCGATCTAGCATTTATTAGTTACAAATCAACTACCTGTGTTACATGTATTTTTTATGTAACTCTCAAAACAAACCACTGCAATATATATTATTTTCATTTTACTGAGAAGAAAACTGAGGAATAGAGAGGTTTCCTGACATGTTTAAAGTCAAGTAACTTATAAGGGGATGAAGCAGAATTTGAGTTCAAATCCATTTGACTCAAGCTTTAAAAGTCTTAATTATTGTCATTGGATGGATAAATAGATGGATAGGTGGATGGAAAAATAGATGACTAGATTTATGAGTATGTTTGTACCCTGAAAATATGGACATAAATGGGCTCATGAATGTATATAATGTTCATATATTTGTATTTATGTTTGTCATAAAATAAAAAAGTGAATAATAAAAACTTTGTATTTTTATTTCAATGACCTAAGTTTATGACTTAGAGTACATGAGATAGTATGGAGAATGGGGGGAAAATAATTGAAAGATTCAAGCTGTCTCTTTAGTATGGATTTGAGACCTCCCTGGATTTGAGAACTCCCTGAAGGTAGGATAATGTCTTAAGTAATCATCATATTTCTAATGCACATCACAGTACACAGTACATAACGGGAAATTAGGGGACATTTGGATTGGTGTGTCCTATTTATGTTATTTATTCAAACACTTTGGAACAAGTTCTATAGGCTGAGTTGGTAATTTTGATAAGAATATTTCAAAGGAATATCAATTAGTATTTCCCTTTTATGATCTATCTATATGGGGAAATTTGACCAAGGTTTCCCAGAGCATGTCTCTATTTAACAGAATGTATTTGAAAAAAAAACAACAAGAAGTATGAGGAGAAAATGTGTTCATGGAAACCTCCCTTTGGCCAGGACTTTGGTGAATATCGGAGTACTTTTGTTAGAGAAGTCATAATTCTAACTGAATGCCTGTCTTTTTCTGACTTCTTAACTTACAATTTGTTGAAAATGTCTCTTGTTTAATTCAAGTACTATTAGTATAAGTGGGAAAACTAAGTTTCAGGATATAAAACTATATTTAGTCATAGTTTCAGGCAGTAAACCTTCACAATCTACATGACATGTGAAGCAAAATGCTTTTCAATTCTAGGAATTGTTCTTAGATAACTTATGTGGTCAATATGTCTTTTATAACTCCCTAATAGTAATTAATTTTAAAGACGATTCAACTATAGCATTACATGACTACATGTAACAGCAGTGTTACATATTCCATAATACTATAACATTTATGATCAATTATATTAGATGATCATAAATTAATGTATTTTATAGTTATCACTTCCAAAGATTATTTCTTAATGTAGACTTTATTTTCAAGACAAGATTGTCATAGATTTGTTTTAAGAATATATTCTAGTAACTGGTAGAGGTCATGGTTACATTTTAAAAAATAAACTAAACAAATAGCTAGAATAAAGAAAAGGAGAACAACCTGCAATCATAGAGAATACAGATACGTTAGGCTACAATGTCATATTTCAGATCTAGATCAATTGAGCTGCAGGAATCATCATAAACACCTGATATGTTTTGGTTAAAACAAATGTTTGAGCATGAAAATGGCTAGAAATAACAGCTAACTTATTGGGTACAGGTAAAGCACACATTTATTACTTGGTGTTGGTGTGATTATATTCAGTTATTTTTAATACTGTTAAAGAAGAAGATAGTTAATCATAACTTAGAATTAAAAGGTTTATTATGGATACTATGTATTCAAGTACTAAAATGATCTAACAAAAAAGTCACTTACAATGAGGTACATTACTTTTTTAATATTAATTTTACAAAATCATAGTTATTTAGTTAAGCATTTTCATAATAAAATGTTTTAGATTTGGATATTATATGAACAACTAATTTCCTCCTTGAATCCCAGGTGCATAGACAAATGGAACAGATAGAAAGATTAGCAGCATCAGTAAAATTCTACAATGTCAGCACATTAAAAGATACTGATAGCTAGTTTGTATGCAAGTTCTACAAATCTATTTCTTTGCATATTGAACTTTGAGAGAAGCAGCAAAAGCTTTTGGTGTTTGTGGGAGGATTGGGTTAATTTTAAATATGTCTTTTAAGAAGAGTGAGAGATTGTTTAAGACTATAAATGTCTTTATTGGAATTATGCTCTTACCCTCATTTATTTTAACAAGATTTGTAATGCATTCTGGCCCTTGATCTCTTAGTTTGAAACACTGCCTGTTGTTCCATTATTCCACCATCCATTTGCAGATAACAATACAGCAGAACCTTTTTCTTGCTACAGAAACAATGCCCTTTATTTGAGAAAGGACATTGTTTTGACAGATAAAGTAGGCATTTGATAAATTGAAACAGGTTCTGAATTATTTTGAGGGAATGTGTGCTACATCTGTCTGCTGATATTCCACTGAAGTAGTACTTAACTTTCTTGTCTGTTTGTGATTTATTGAGCTACAGAAAAGGTTAAGAAAATTTTGTGGCTCTTCTCATATAATTTGTAAGTGAATCAAATAGCATTTGTTAATGTTTATGATATTTAAAAGGCAAAATTACTCCTAAATGTTTATTCACAATAGATATTGTAGTGACACCTAAAACAAAGGAATATCTTAAAAGGAATTGCTGTTCTTATATTAGCAAATTCGAGCTGGAGAAATAAAAAAATATAAAAAAGTACTAATCTAAAACTATTATCCCAAACCAGTAATTTTAGGTAGCACAGAAATTTTAAGTTAGATCTTATGCTAAAAATTTGCTTTTGGAATAATGCAGATGTAGCAAACCACGAGGAAACAACAAATGCTACTAAGAGAGCATAAAAAAAGAGTTTTAGAAAAAAAGTTACATTAACACCTCATACTCTTTTTTTACTAAATGAATTTCTAACTTACAGAATTCTTCCTTGAACAATAAAATTCGTCTTGAAAAGATAACTATAGCCAAAGACAAAAGCTTGCCTTTTGAAAAATCATTTAAATTTCTACACATTAATAAGCAGAAAATTTTATAGAGAATATTCAAATTAATAAACTTTTCTCCCCTAAACGCAGTAAGAACAAACTATAAAGAATACAAAATAGGTTTGTTTTGATTTATCATATATAACCATATTCTCTTAAGCTTTGATATAAGCATTCAAAAATTTAAAAATCTATTTTTGAAATTATTTTTTAATCTACTTTTTCCACTTAGTCTTTAGGTTAGTAGAGGTTGAATTATCATCCCCATTCTACAATTAAGGACACTGAGGGAGAAAGGATCAAAGGTCACAGAGTTGCGGCTTAGATGGTATGATGAAAGGTATTTAACCTCTAGTGGTTCTTTCAGTAGGCTACATTGCCAAGAGCTGCATAAAGTTTAAGAATTAGATGCTTGGCTGGCTGCAGTGGCTCATGCCTGTAATCTCAATGCTTCAAGGGTTCAAAATGCGGGGCTCTCTTAAAGCCAGGAGTATGACACCAGCCTGGGCAACATAGTGAGACCAGATCTGTTAAAAAAGAAAAAGCCTCAGATGGTCTACGTGGACACTGTACAAGCAATGTTAAATACCTGGTATGCAAAGCACATTGTTGTTTATAGCTTTATGCAAGAAGCAAATAAATAAAACATGGCACCATAAATGTCTTCACTTTTTGAACAATATTGATTTCAGGTGTACTTGGTAGCAGAAAAAAAAAAGTTTATATTTTCTATTTCTTCTTAAATCATGTCTTATTCTTCTTTGTTATCAGACTATGCTTTGTCTCTCTTATTCTCTCCTCCCCCACCCCCATTCTCATACACAGACACACATGATTTTGAATTCTGAATATTCAAAATCCATGGTTTAGCTAAGGTAATCTATTACTAAAGATTGAGGCATTGCAAAATTGTTGCTTAATTTCATTTTTGGGGGTCACTCCTAAAAAATGCATACAAATAATATTTCTGCTGCCCCAAATAGCAGCACTGTAGACAGATACAGTATTTTAAGTATGATTACCACATATGGAATCTACTTTATTTTCATTTTGTAGCCTAAAATATTATCTATATTCCACAATTATATCACTGATGACGTAATTACTGATTATGCCAGCCCTTCCTAACTCCAACGAAGCTTTTGTAGGCATACGGAACAGTAGAACGTTGGGTTACAGTAGGGTATTCAGTTAACAAATATTTATTGAGCAGTAATATGTGTCAAGCATACTTCTAGTTACTGGGAATTCAGCAGTAGCCAAAGCACTCAAAAAAAAAAAAAAAAATCCTTGTCCTAATAGAACTTAATTCTGAGCTCTTAACAGGTGTAACTACTCCCCTCATTCTGCTTTCTTCCCTTCCTCCCTCCCTCTCTCCCTCCCTCCCTTCCTTCCTCCTTTCCTTCTTTCTTTCCTTCCTTCCTTTGTCTCAATTCCTTTACTTTCTTTTCCTTTTCCTCCTTTTATTTACTTATTTATATATTCACACTAACAACCATTCAATCAGTATTTGCCAGACACTGTGCAAGGCACTACTTCAAGAAATAGCAACACTATAGACAGATGCAGTATTTTAAGTGCACATGTCACCTATGGAATCTACTTTATTTTCATTTTGTAGGCTAAAATATTATCTATATTCCACAATTATCACCTAATTATGTTGGCAATCATTAATCAGATATTAATTCATCTGATCAAACTTTTCTAAGCTTGCATATTATAAAGTGAGAGAAGATGTTATGTGATGTGAGAGCACACATATATTTCTGATAAAATAAAATTTGCATAGGAATGCACATACACACACATATACCTCTATTAATTTATGTTTTCCCAAAAATAAGTTACATTTTACTTCTTATGTAGCTTCTTTACATTTTAAGATCAAAGGAGTATTTCAGTGAACTCACTGTGTATTTGTTAATATTTGTTTTAAAGTGGAAGAACTAAAGACTCATTCTTATTTTATTTTTTCACTACTATACTGTACTTTAGAAAAACAAAGATGCATCTTTATTCATATTTATGCTGCCAAACAATACAAACTTGTCCTTTCTATGGTCCTATGGCCACTCTTGCTGCTCCTATCCCCAGTCCCTCTATGCACATGAAGAAATTTATATTTTTATAAACCTAGAGAATGCTTTCTTCTTTGTATCACTTTTGCCTATAATGCCTCTGTTTCAATGTATCTCATCCTGGCACTATTGAGAATTTGGGCCAGATAATTTATTTTTTTTTCTGGTAGGTCGGGGGGAAGGGCTCTCTTGAGCATTGTGGGGTGTTCAGCAGTATCCCTGGGCTCTACAGAACACATGCCAGTAGCATGCCTACTTACTCACATGTGACAATCGAAAATATCCCTAAACATTGCTCAATCTTTTCTGAAGTGCCAATTGAATCACTGCTTTAATCCAACAATGACTTCAATTGGCAACAATTATTCATTCTTCAAGATATACCTTAAATATACATCCTTTGAAGCCCCTGTTCACCCTCAAATTACAAATGAAGACTCTAGGCTTTGTGATTTCCATGTAAAATTTTCTGCTTTTCCTTATGTCTCTTATTTCACTTATTCACTTATTGTTATCTGTACTAGATTACAAGTCCCTCAAGAGAAATAAATAATTTCCTCATTTATTTTGTATTTCCAGAGTATAGCACCGAAGCCAGTAAATATTTATTACCCAAATGCATGAAAGAAAACGAATGGGATTTAAACATGCAGATTGATTAGGTATGAAAAAACCCTGTAAATATATTGATATCCAAGTTCATGACTGTACTATTTTTAGAAAGAAAATAATATAAAACTAAAGTTCTCTACATATGAAAGCAACTATAATTTACCTACTAATAACTCACTCTTGGACCATTTGTTGTGGAAACAACAAATTCAATCAGTTTCCATTTGTACTATTTCTGAAAGAAAGACTTCAAGTTTTCAGGCTATAGGAGGCACTATAATCATCTGTGGAAGCACTTAAATTGCCTTATGATCTTTCTCTCTGTGGGTATGTGTGTGTAACAGAAATGGCCATTGTAGTTATTATGGAGGCCTGTTGCTATTATTGTAAGAAATGCTAACAAGGTTATAAGAATCCGTCTGAACAGCAAATATGTTCTAGTATAACTACTAGTTACATTGGCTATTAAAAAAAATTGTTTCTGTAATATACCTGTTACAAGAATAATAATTATTTTGCACTGCATTTCCATCAAGCATACAAGACAAATATGAACCATCGACTGATAAAATCTAATTTCAAATGTCTTTCTCCTCAGACGAATGTGGAAACTAGAGTTGTAATTATAAATTGCTTGTACCCATTAAAACTCTTAGTTCTAATCTTATATATTTCCTATAAACCATATAATCATTTGAAGATTTTGGATGTTTCGAACATATATCCCTATAGCACTTTCTATCTTTTACCAATGTTTTTCATTTTCATAAAGCAACATTTTAGTAATAACTTATAAAGGTTTTCTTTCTTAAACAGCAAGTCAAATGACTCAATTCTATTTCTAAACAGTATTATTTTATGAGAAAATTACTATTATTCTCTCAAATTTTTAAAATTATAATCATTTTTTTGGTTCAGCCTTTTAAGGAAAGCTTCTATAATTGGCTTATTTTCAAAGAATATAAAATATGTATTCATTAAGATGTCAATTAAATTTCAGAAATAATTTTGAAAGTGAAAAACAGAACAAGCAAGAATTTTGAAAAATGTAATTAGAAACAAAGGCTCTAGTTGTTGCTGAATGAAATGTCAAGCTAAATTCCCAAAGATGGCAAGTGGTTTAAATATTAAATTATGTATAAAACTTGCTAAAGAATAAATATGTACATAACTCATGATGAATAACGCTATTTAGAATTTAAACTTTATTCAAAGAAACTTCTATAATTAGTTTGAACTTTCCCTACCGATGACTTCATGGAAACTATTAAAGTGAGTTTGCTGGCCATTGTTTCTAACAATATCACTTAGTCAAAGGGAAACAAAAATATATTTTGAGAAAATGTGAAAGCTCAATTTTCTTAATAAAAGAGCTGTATTAATATACTTTTCAGAAGCGGGTATGTTAGTAAGGTATTTTTTGGTTTGAAGCTTTGGAGTGAGATCCAGCAGGTGGCGTTTAGGCTTATTGGTCAATTGGTAGACTCTGGCTTGGTTGTGTGGCTCCTCTATGAATCCCCACAATTGCATCTGCGTTCCCTCTCAATGCTCTGAAAGTGTGCATTCCTTGCCACCTTGAGTGCTGGCTGTAGATTGTGGCTTGGCACTACCAGGCTGCCCAGTGCAGCTCTGGGCGATCTCAGAGGTTGTGTTCCTTCTCCAAATTGGAAGCAGCAGAGGAAGGGACCTTAGTAGTGGCTGTGGCCAAAGGTCTTTGGCTTGTCTCCTGGGGGCTCCACCCCAGAGAGATGCAGGTAAGCAATCGCTCAGTGTAATCCGCACAGGATGGAGGGTCTGCTGTGAGCACAAGCCAGGGTTTCCCCGTCTGGTTACTAGTAGGTGATTTGGGTGGGACTGGCCTCCTCTCCTAGGGTCCACTGCAACTTGTTGGAAGTATGGATAAGACCCTTGGGGTCTTTGCTCCTCCATTAGTCTGAAGGTGGCAAGGGCAGTTTCACTGAAGAGGCAGTGACAATGAGGCTTTCAGTTGCCCCTGAAGGCTCTGTCCAGGGAGTTGCCAAGTTACTGCTGGCTTGGTAGCCCTGGAGGGAGTAGCTGGGCCCCAAGCCCTCAAGGAACTGCCCTGGGAGAAGATATGGGAATGGGCACCCTAGTCCCCTGTCCCTAGTCACCTTGGATTTTGCAGAACCTGGAGGTGTCACAAGTAGAGACTGTGAAACAGCAAAATGGTAGCCCTTCCCTCCCTCTGGGAGCTTTGTTCCAGGGATGTATGGTCCTGTTGCTGTCAAAAAGGCACCTGTAGGAGGTAGCTGAGGATACCTCAGTTGAGAGGTCCCACCCAGTGAGGAGGAGCAGGGTGAGGGACCTGCTTAGGAAAGCAGTCTGGCCAGGGTTTGGTACAGCAACTGTTCTGTACTGGGAGTCCACTTCAGTCTCTGGTCACCTTAGACTCTCTAAGGGCCAAAGGGTGGAATGCCTTAGTTGCTCAAATAGCAGAGATGGTGGCCCACCCATCCCTCTGAGAGTTCTGTCCCAGGGAGGTTGGCTGGAGAACACCAATGGCAGTGGCTGAAGGCTCCAGTTGGAAGGTCCTGCCCAGTGCAGAGGAATGGGACCTGCTTAAAGAGTCAGTATGGCTACCTTTTGGCAGAACGGCTGTGCTGAGGGATCCTTTCCACCCAACCAACTCCTCACCCCATCAACCCTGTGGGCTCAGACTCTCCAATGGCCAAAGAATAAAATGGCTAAGTCTTCTAAACAACAAAGATGATGGCCTGCCCTTCCTTCTGGAGGTGCCGTCCCAGGGTAAATTCAACTCTCTGTCAACTGGAGATCTAGCATCTGTAAGGAACTTAAACAAATTTCCAAGATAAAAACAAACAACCTCTGTAAGGAACTAAACAAATTTCCAAGATAAAAACAAACAACCCCATTAAAAAGTGGGCAAAGAACTTTTCAATAGTTCATACACTTTTCAAAAGAAGACATACATGGCTAAGAAGCACATGAAAGAAAGATCAATATCCCTGATCATTAGAGAATGCAAATAAAACCCACAATGAGATACCGTCTCACACCAGACTGAATGGCAATTACTAAAAAGTCAAAAAATAACAGAATCTGGCAAGGTTGCATAGAAAAGGGAATGCTTATACATGGTCATTAGGAGTGTAAATTAGTTCGAACATTGTGGAAAGCAGTGTGGTGATTCCTCAAAGAGCTGAAAAACAGAACTACAATTCAACCCAGCAGTTCCATTACTAGGTGTATATCCAAAGAAATATGAATTTTTCTACCATAAAGACACATGAATGCATATGTTAATTGCAGCACTATTCACAAAAACAAAGATATGAAATCAATCTAGGTGCCCATCAATGGTGGATTAAATAAAGAAAATGTGGTACATGTATACCATGGAACACTATGCAGCCATAAAAAAGAAGGAGATCATATCCTTTGCAGGAAACAGAGCTGGAGGCCATCATTCTTAGTGAACTAACACAGGAACAGAAAACCAAATTCCACATGTTCTCAATTGTAGATGGGAGCTAAATCTCGAGAATTTATGAACAAAAAGAAGGAAACAACAGACACTGCAGTCTGCTTGAAGATGGAGAAGGGGAGGAGGGAGAAGGGGAGGAGGAGGGAGAGGAGTAGAAAAGATAACTATTAGGTACTGGGCTTAATACCTGGGTGATGAAATAGTGTGTACAACAAACCCCTGTGACATGTGTTTGCCTGTATCAGAAACCTTCACGTGTACTTCCAAACCTAATATATATTATATATATATATATACACTTTTATTGAATGCAGTCTCTACTTCTAAATAATATTATGCATATATGTGTGTATATATATACACTCACACATATATGATATATATGTGTATTTATGATATATATGTATATATACTTCTAAATAATATGATAAAACTTTTATTTTTAAAGTTTCATTCATTAGATGACCCTGAGCTCTTTTAGCCAACTAAGATATTTAGTTCCAGTTAAAAATCTCTCTCCTTTTTTTTTTTTTTTTTTGGCAATTGCCATTTGCTGGAACTCGAGTATAGCAAAGATGAGTGGTTTCATGCCCACATAATCTTAAGTTGTTAAGATCTTTGAGAAATTTAATGCATTATCTATTTTCTGTACAAATTCCATTTCCAAATGTCTCAACTCCAGAGGTGGGAAATAAATTTTTTACATTGTTGGACAATTCTAAATGTTAGAGATTACATCTTATGTTTAAAATATGCTTTTGTATATCATCTACTGACTGTTACTGGATCTTTCATGTAGAACATTGTAAAATTGCTATTTTCATTCATTCTAACATCAAATAACAATTGAAACTGATTTTTGATTGAATTAATCTGTCTCTTTGCATGAATAGTTTTATTTTTCAGGTATTGTAGGCAAAGACATATTGGTATACATTAGGGCAAAGTGAGAGGCGTACTAATTGTGCAGTGTAATATGGTTCTTATTGCCTATGTTTGGCTTTCTACACATATAATTCATAGGAATTAGGACCTTTTAGATTTAGGTGCAGAAGATTGCTCTAGACCAGTTTTCACAATAAAATGACACTGATGATTTCATATTAACTCCATTTTACTTCATATTAGCTTTGGGTTTATGATAATTTCTATGCATAAAATGTGGCATTTTCTTACTTTTCCATTCATAAGTCTTGCTATTTTAGGGTAATGGCACCTAGACCTTGATTAACTCTAACTCTCACTACACTTATATTATGCAAAAAAAAAATATATATATAAAATAAATTATAGAATGAGATCATTAAGTCTTCAACTTGCTGAAGAATGTTTTCCTCCTGTTTTTCTAAGGACAGATTAACAGTTGATCCCTGGTTTGATAACTTTGCAAAGTGAGTATTTTTGAGTGTATATTCTCTTGTGCTTGTCTTATCCTTATTAGCTGTGTGAAATTTACTGAAATTCAGAGTTTTTCAAGTTTCAGTTTTCTTAGCTATTAAATATGGAACACAGACACAGATATAAATTCTACCAGACATGAATTAAAATAAAGACATGTAGATATTAATATGTCCCTTGTAAAACATAACATGCAAAATTTTAAAAAATTCTTCATATTTAAAAAATAAGTATGTGTTAAAAGATATGTAAGAGTGACATCAACACTCCTCAGCATGTTGCTATTTAAGGAACTATAAGAAAATAGACTGGGCAATGTGGCTCATGCCTGTATTTGCAGCACTTAGGGAGGTCGAGGTGAATGATCACAAGGTCAGGAGTTCAAAACCATCCTGGCCAACATGGTGAAACCCCGTCTCTACAAAAAATACAAAAATTAGCTGGGCATGGTGGCGGACACCTGTAATCCCAACTACTCAGGAGGCTGAGGCAGGAGAATCACTTGAGCCTGGTAGGCAGAGGTTGTAGTGAGCCAAGATTGCGTCATTGCACTGGGTGACAGAGCAAGACTCCGACTCAAAAAACAAAAAAATTAATTAATATAAATAAATAAATATAAAAAATAAAATAAGAAAATATCTCTAGCCAGTTTCTCAAAGCCCTCCCATAAAATGGGTTGGCAAGCTTTGAACTCTTCTGATCATCCACATTCACATTATCTACTCATGTCTTAACCAATGACATGGCCATATTTCTTTGCTGCTGTGCTTCCCTTGCTCCTCCTCCCTTCCAAAGATATACTCAGATCCCATGAAAAAGTGCCATGAAAACATCACTATCAAATTAGGACAAAAGTCCACACAGAGTAGTTCCAGTACCCATGTGTTCTAAGCAGGTTATAGCCATACCTCTTGATCTGTGAATACTTGAAGAGCACAGCTTCCCTAAGCATTCTCAAACGTCACAATATATGTTACACCTATTACTTTTGCTTTCTGGTAAATGCCCAAAGAGCTGACCTGGAAACTTCTCTGATTCTTAATAGACACAAACACAGTCATAGAAGCAATTAAACACATCAAGTACACAAATCATCTTAAAGAAAAGGTCTCTTGGGCTTTCTATATACAGTACATTCTCCATAGAGAAATCTCAGTCTCTAGTAATTGCCAATGTGTTTACTCCAGTTTTCACATTACTTATTTCTATAGTGCTAGAGCACATATTTCTCAAAAATATCATAAACTTTTACTAGAATTCTCTTTCAGTTATTGATCTGCAGAATAAATTCTCAAGGGCATATTATAATTTTGAGTCCACTTTATGGAATGAGATAGTGGGAAGCAACTTCTAATTCTGTATGAGAATACCTGACTAAACTCATTGTAACTCCAGGAGACTTTGATGTCTCCCTTCAGGAATGAGGATATTTTTTCTTAAAAAGATTTTATAAACAAAGTTGATTTTTTAACTCAACTTCTGAGAAGGAAAATTTACAAAAATATCAACTCTAATTTGATAGCAGCAACTAAGCTGGGCACGGTGATTCACACATGTAATCCCAGCCCTTTGGGAGGCCATGGTGGGCAGATCACCTGAGGTCTGGAGTTCAAGACCAGCCTGGCCAGTGGTGAAACTCCGTCTCTACCAAAAATACAAAAAATAGCCAAGTGTGGTGGTGCACACAGGTCGTCCCAGCTACTAGGGAGGCTGAAGTGCCAGAATCACTTGAACCTGAGAGGCAGAGTTTACAGTGAGTCGAGATTGCACCTGCACTCCAGCCTGGGCACAGAGTGAGACTCCATCTCAAAAATAAATAAATTAATTAAATAAATAAAAATAGCAACAACTAAAATTAACTAAAGTGAATTTATTGATATATTAATGCAACTGGTATGTTCAAAAGAAGAATCTGGCCTGAAAAAAATACTCAAAGTATGTCTTCAAAGATCTGTAATATTGTCCTTTTTCTCTCTCCATTTCTTAGCTCTGTTTTCCTTTCTGGTAGATTCACTGCTTCCTTTCTGGGCAAGCTCTCTGTGAAGTGGCTAATATGACCACCTGCAGACTTACACTTAACATTTTTCTTCCAGCTAGTAACCCCAAATAAAAGAAAACACATCCTTTCTGATAGCTTGAAGAAAAGTTATTGAGATTGCTTTGTTCAGTCCACTTTCAATTATGTACCCTTCACAAAGTTTCTTCATTTCTAACTGTGCTTAGATGATATAGATGATGATGGTCTGTGGAGACAGATAATAATAATGATTTGATCCACCTTTTCATTTTCAGAGACTTTCAATATGCACACATTATTTGAATACTAAAACACTATATGCAAAATCAAACACCATAGGCATATAAAAGCAACACTAATAACATAAAGGCTAAATAATATATCTACTTCAAGACTAAGGAAATAGTCAATGAAAGAAGTTATGTGATGTGACCCTGGTCACATAACTGATCAACAGTATAGTCAGAATTGAAATGTTGGTCTCTTAATACTAATCTTAGCTGAGAAGAAGACACTATTTAGTGTGAAGGCCAGGATTTGGGTGGCTGTTAGAATTTGCATTTAATGGAATTATTTCTGACTCATATGCAAACTGGTTTGTGTTAAGTAAAAAACTTGAGAAAATTAAGAATGTGTGGATTAGAGAAGCTTGAACAAATGGATCGATATAACCTGCTCCAAAGTGAGTAAACTCTGCTCTCATTGTGGCTTTTTAGTATCAGATTTAAGGAGTTATTAGCTAGCTATGAGATAAAAGCAAACTTCATTTTTTCAAGTAAGGAGTATGTGATTTTTGTTTGTTTATTTATTTGTTGTTTATTCATTTGTTTTTCCAGTTGAATAGAATTGCTTGGGCATTTCCAAATTACTGGCTGTCTTTCAAAGACTTATGGGGGTGAGAGTGGGAAGTAACTGTGAAAGTAAAAATTTGTAAATACTTATGTGTAATGATGATTTGATTTTTGAGAACTTAAGCTGGTGAAATGACTTTCTAAAAAGATGAATACTTGTGAGAAAAAAGATTGTAATTATTACTTAAAGTATATTGGCCCAAATATTTCAACCTCTGTACTAGATATATTCCACCAACTTAATAGAATTAAAAATATCTTGGAGCCACAGGAAGTGTTAGAGATGGTCCATCAAGTCCACACCACTTTGACAGCAAGGTACGTGTCCAACAGTGGTTAAAATGGAGCTTTGGTGGTAGGATAGGGCCAATGTTAACATATTAGCTTTGCTGTTTCCACAAAAGAATTTAAATTAACCATTGATGCCAGTTTGGAAACATGGATGGGGAATAATGTGATATCAGGAGGACTTTAGAAAAAAGACCCTGTGGTAGTTGCTAGTCAAAACTTTTGAAGGAACTCCATTCTCCCTCGAAATACTGACCCATAATTCTCAAAGACATTGAAGAGAGTATGAAATCCAGAAATTTAGGAAAATATGTAACATATGCCTATACCCAATGTCTTTATATTACTTAAACCTATCAATTTATAATTAATTCAAAACTGCCAATCTCTGGATTCGTGTCTGTTGACTGGCTCTAAAATAAGTACCCAAGCAATATTGTGATGGAGATAGATGCTTTAATCACTATGAACAGTGATAGTCTCTCTGTGATCAAAAAGTCTAAATCAGATGGTTTGTAAAAGTTTAGCATTTGAAGGGTACTCAGATATTTTGATGCAAGAGAGGAGTTACTTTGCTAGTTGGTTTCCAGAATAAGTAATATAAATTACTTATCCTTTATTATTTAATAGAAATGAAACTTCTAACATTTAACATTGATAAATGTTCGGAAAGCTCTATTCCCAGAAAAGAACCACTGAATTTAATACAAATAGACACTAGGTAATGTAGTTGAAAACCATACTAAGTTCCCTCCTTATCATTGATTTTCAAGATGGTGTCCAGAATTAAATGAAATTTGGCTGGTGGTTAGTCATAATGGCTTGTCCCAGCACTACCAATCTTTAGTCTTCTTCATATTTTCCATAGCACTTAACTCCTTCCTATATATTACAAAATTTCCTTTTTTTGTTGTTGTTGTCTCTTTCTTTCTATTAGAATTCAAGTTCCATGGTGAAAGGACTCTTTGTCTCTTTTGTACTATAATATTTCTAAGCACCAAAACCTGTAACAGTCTGTAATTTTATGCCTCTTACAAGATAACAAATAAACTCATGGCAGAAGACACAAGACTCTTGGATCTGAGACTAACTTATTACTCATAGCACTGCATACATCTAGAACATGAGCATATTTTTTTATATCTGATTCCTCTTACCCCCAAGTTCTATGGAGTGATGTCATATGGACCCAGGTATATCCTCTAAACAGTGATTTTGTACTGACACTAAAAAACGTTGAGCTTATAAAATTTGTCTTTTCTATAGTGAGTGATAAACAAGCCTGCATTTTGTCTAGAGGGAGACACTATCTCATCCTTTAAAGTTACGTGTTGCAAAGACAACCCTGAGGAAAGAGCAATCCAGAACTTGTGTTTTTTGTCTATATATTAAAGACACACAACAGTGCTCAGTTGCCATGGAGGATTGCCTTATCCAATAGATGTGTGTATGGAACATAGTAGAAATTGAACAATCATTAAAAAATATAAATCAATAAATAGATTGATAAATTTGCATATATTAAACTTTAAAAAATCTGTAAAATAAATAACATTGCAAAGTAAAAGATAAGTACAGACTGTGCAAATATATTTGCAAAATATTAGTAACCAGAGTAAATGATTTTTAAAAACCAACAAATATACTGTAAATTAGTAGCAAAACACAGACAAAGAGTTAAAGAGTAAGAAAAGGAAATCTAATGGCCAAGAAATACAAGACAAATCTCTTAATATCAATGGTAATTAAGAAGTTAAAGTTGAAGCCTTATGAAATACTATTTTATATTCTTCAGTTTGGCAAAATTTAAGAAGTGTAAAAATATACAATGTTGTGAGAATGTGAAGCAATGCCAATCAGAAGGAACATTTAAAAAATAGTATAAAGTATTCATCAAGCTAAATACTATATTACTGTTAAAATAAATGAATAAAAACCACATATATCAATATGGACCAATATCAAACGCATAATAATGAGTGAAAACAGAAACATATAGAATAAATATAGGGTTTTATACATACACAACAATAGCAAATATGTAAATATTATTTATAAAATTATGCATGCATTAAAAAGTTATAAAATATGCACACAAGAAATGAATACTGCTTTGGTCTGAATGTTGATGTGCCTCCAAAATTAGTATCCAATGTAACAGTATTAAGAGGTGGAGTCTTGGAGAAGTTATTAAGTGATGAGAGCTCTACCCTCATGAGTGGGATTAGTACTCTTACAAAAGGCGCCATAAGCAACTCCTTTGCCCCTTTTGCCATGTGAGGGCACATAGAAGCCACCATCTGTAGGAAACCAGTCCTCACCAGACACCAAATATGCTGAAGTCTGGATTTGGGACTTCCCAGCCTCTAGAATGATAAGAAATAATTTTCTGTTGTTTATAAAATTATCCAATTTAAGGTATTTTCTAATAGCAGTTGGAAAGAAAATCCAACTCAGGGAAATGATTTTATTTGGGGAAAGATAGATATAAATGAAATTTGGTTTGGGATAATTCAGGGTTCTTATTAAATTCATAATATATTTTTTTCAAACAAAGATTAGAAGCCAAAAAATCTAAAAATTTGGCAATGCTGGGTATCTCACATTTTGTTTTTCTGAAATATTCTTTATAAAGAAAAAGCTAGGTGTCAATTTGTAGGCAAGGGTTTGAAATGACTGCACCTGAAAACATAGGGCATAAAACTGATTGAATCCTTTTAGTGTGGCATGATGTGGTAGTCAGAGCAGACTCTTGCACCCTCTGCACATGGAGGTGATTCTCTTTCTGTCTTCGGAAGTTAAAATTGCTTGGTTCTTGTTGTTATAGACTTGGTATACAGAGGCACCTGAGGACAAGATTTTGACCCAATTGACTATTATCTAAAACTGCAGTGTTGTTATTCCAGAGTAAAGGTTCTGAGACTATTTACCTGAATTTTATACCCCAGTTTTCCTTTTCATAGTGCTCTATTTCTTGGCAAGTTAGTTGTTTTATGTCCTAACTCACTTAATTATAAAATTGTCATAGTGATAAAAGCCTCTTTCTTTGTTGGACAACCTCCTGGTCAACTTTAATCCACAACTTTACCCACCTTCTTGTTCTCAATTTTGTTCAGGAATTTAATCACTTCAAAAATCACTCAGAGAAAGGTATCCCTCATCCCCATCTCCTGGTATGAATCCTGGTTATTCTAAGTCAATTAATGTCATTAGTGTATGCCCCGTCATTTAGTCATGATTGAGTACCTAACATAAACAGACCAAATAGCACCAAAGAAAAGTCTTCCATTATGTGCTTGGTTTTCTCCTTTTCCTTTTAAATGGAATTTTAAGAGATGTCATTTTTGCCTTCAGTTTCCACTGGTGACCACCTTGTACCCTGAACTGAGCTAGATTGAAGTAAGATGAAGGGTTAACTAGGCAGAAAAAAGGGATCAGGAAATATCATGAGTTTTTGATGACAAGAGGGAGCCACAGACAGAATTGTACCTAAAGCCTGCCTTATCTCTAAAATTCCAATTATTGCGAGATATTAAATTTCTTTAATATTTAAACCAATTTAACTTAGTGTTTTTTGCTACTTGTAAAAGAACACAATAACTGATATACTATCTCATATATTGAACTCTAAAAATAAATGAGAAAAAATTTGTAATGCACCTAAGACAGGGCTCAGCACACAGCTATTTTTAGCTACAACACATTGAGCCTTATGCCTCCTCTGTCACAACACATTCCTTCAGCATTTTAGGTAAGTAGTTGCTGCCAATTAGCTTAACCTTCACATAATTCTTGACTTCTTCCTCAGTTCTAACTTTCATTATGTGTTTTGTTTTATAAGCATTATTTTTATAATCTATGAGTTTATATTTTATAAGGCAGTGGTAAAGTAGTACTAGGTATTATTTATGTTATATATAAAAAACATAATATACATTTTTAAAAGAATGAATTTACTTGTCTGAAATCTGCAATACCTGACAATGATTCTTATTTGTACACCTGGCTTATTAAGCCTCTGACAAGGAAATGTTTCTTTTATACACATTATCCTACATAAGAAATAAAAGATACAGAAAGTGAATCATATATTTAAAGATACAAAAGCTTTTGTATGCTATCATCTAATCTATCATACATACTTGGAAATTTTGTAAGATTTGTTAGATTCTTGTATAGTCACACACTAAAACTTACCCTCCAAAGCCACAGCTTAATGGGAGGATTTTTTTCCTCCCATTTTAAATATTTTTTCCCTGACATAAAAATTATAAGGTAAACAAGATAATCAAAGCCACAGAAATGTGAAATGTTTATTCTCCAAGGAGGACAATCTACTGAGGAAGAAGGATGTTCTGAAACAAACAAACAAAACCAAAAACCGACTTCACTTTAAATATGCATGAAGTAACATTTGGGAGAGTGAACGACATTCATTCTACCAGATCTTAATGCCAACTCCTAGAAAGAGTTACAAGACATCATTTCAGAAAGAAGAAGAAATACATTATATGCATCCAAAATAAACCATTGAAAATACTATTTTAATGATAGCAAGCACAAAATCACTTAGCTTGTTCACTCAAACACGAATGTTTAATCCCCCTGAATTCTTAAAATCTCTGATCTCCTTTGGGAATGAAATAACTTCAGGGCTCAATTTGTACTGGTAGCTTAATGATTAAAGATGAAAAAGTCTTTGCCTATGCATCTGATTTTTATATGCCTTGTTTTACTGAAAATCCTATTAAAATAAACTCTGCTTTTAGTTTCTGTGAGTAATTGGATCCAGTACTTCACAGTTGAAAAATGTTGGCTTCAAATTTTAATCTTTGTTACTGAGAGGATATCACTAGAAAACAAGAGAGTTGTTAAGTACTCTATAAGATACAATTGTCAAGATAAAACGTAAAAAATAGTCTACTAAGTTTATATTGTATGTGTCTGTGTGTTAGGGACAATTAAAACCAGTTACAATAGTAATTTTTGTTATTAATAGAACAGAAATAAGGAATATAATGCTGTATGTTTTATAACCAAACAAGCAGGCTGATTTAAGCATAAGTTTGCAAGGTTTGCATGTGAATGATTGTGTGGGAGTGGGGAAGAGAAGGAATACAGACATACCCTAAGGGGAAATAAACCTTTTTTATGAATTTGCTCACTGCAGAATTTGACATTTATAATGATTTTGTTCCCAGAATCTTTGTGAAGATGACAAAAGCATTTTTATTATTATTGTATTTAAGTTCTAGGGTACATGTGCAGAACGTGCAGGTTTGTTACACAGGTATATACACGTGCCATGGTGGTTTGCTGCAGCCATCGCCCCATCATCTTCATTAGGTGTTTCTCCAAATGCTATCCCTCTCCTATTCCCTCACCCCCTGCTATCCCTCCTCTAGCCCCCCAACCCCCAACAGGCCCTGGTGTGAGATGTTCCCCTTCCTGTGTTCATGTGTTCTCATTGTTCAACACCCACTTATAAGTGAGAACATGTGGTGTTTGGTTTTTTCTTCTTGTGTCAGTTTGCTGAGAATAATGATTTCCAGCTTTATCCATGTCCCTGCAAAGGACATGAACTCATCCTTTTTTATGGCTGCATAGTATTCCATGGTGCATATGTGCCACATTTTCTATATCCAGTCTATCCCTGATGGGCATTTGGGTTGGTTCCAAGTCTTTGCTATTGTGAACAGTGCCACAACAAACATAGATGTGCATGTGTCGTAATAATAGAACAGTTTATAATCCTTTGGGTTTATACACAGTAATGAGATTGCTGGGTGAAATGATATTGCTATGTCTAAATCCTTGAGGAATCGCCACACTGTCTTCTACAATGGTTGAACTAATTTACACTCCCACCGATAGTGTAAAAGTATTCCTATTTTTCCAAATCTCCTTTCCAGCCTCTGTTGTCTCTTGATTTTTTAATGATCACCATTCTAACTAGCGTGAGGTAGTATTGTAACCAGGTTTTTTTGGGGGGGTGCTGGTGAGGCACACCCTTGAGAGAATGCTATGGGTTCTTGGTCTCCAATTTCTTAAAGAGTAAGCGATGGGACCACTGCAGGTGCGCCATACGCTCGTAAAATTAAATATCAGACCAAAGAATTGTTGCAGAAAGGTGATTTTTTTTAGGTAGAGAAAAGAGAAGAAAAGGAGAAGAGAAGGACTTCCACGAAGAGTGTGGAAGGGGATTCCAGAGGGGAAAATCCAGCCAGGTGTGTGGATATGGACTTTTATCCTGGGAGGAACCTCCACCTTCTCCAAGACGTTGGGCCAATGAAAGGAGTTCCTTAGAACTTCCACTGAAGTGATTGAATTTTAGTTTCTTCCTACGCCCGTGAAATTCAAACGTAAACCCTTAAATCTCCTGGATGGAGAGAGATGGGAGAGGGGAATGGTGCTGGGAAATTCTTGCCCTTAAAATTACCCACCCTTGTGGACCCAGAAAGAAAACATATTCCCCTCAGTATCTCAGTGTGGTTTTGATTTGTATTTCTCTAAGGACTAGTGATGGTGAACTTTTATCATATGTTTGTTGGCTGCATAAATGTCTTATTTTGAAAAGTGTCTGTTCATATCCTTCACCCACTTTTTGACAGGCTAGTTTGATTTTTTTTTCCTTGTAAATTTAATTTCTTTGTAGATTCTGGATATTAGCCCTTGTCAGATGAGTAAATTGCAAAAGTTTTTTTCTCTTCTATCGGTTGCCAGTTCACTCTAATGATAGTTTCCTTTGCTGTGCAGAAGCTCTTTAGTTTAACTAGATTCCATTTATCTATTTTGGCTTTTGTTGCCATTGCTTTTGGTGTTTTAGTCATAAAGTCCTTGGCCATGCCTATGTCCTGAATGGTATTGCCTAAGTTTTCTTCTAGGGTTTTTATGGTGTTAGGTCTTATGTTTAAATCTTTAATCCATCTGGAGTTAATTTTTGTGTAAAGTGTAAGGAAGGGATCCATTTTCAGCTTTCTGCATATGGCTAGCCAGTTTTTCCAACACCATTTATTAAATAGGGAATCCTTTCCCCATTGCTTATTTTTGTCAGGTTTGTTAAAGATCAGATGGTTGTAGATGTGTGGTGTTAATTCTGAGGACTCTGTTCTGTTCCATTGGTCTGTATCGCTGTTTTGGTACCAGTACCATGCTGTTTTGATTACTGTAGCCCTGTAGTATAGTTTGAAGTCAGGTAACGTGATGTCTCTAGCTTTTTTGTGTGTGTGTGCTTAGGATTTTCTTGGCTCTATGGGCTCTCTTTTGGTTCCATATGAAATTTAAGGTGGTTTTTTCCAATTCTCTGAAGAAAGTCAATAGTAGCTTGACGAGGCTAGCAGTAAATCTATAAATTGCTTTAGACAGTATGGTCATTTTTGTCATATTGATTCTTCCTCACCATGAACATGGAGTGTTTTTCCATCTGTTTGTGTCCTCTCTTATTTCCGTGAGCAGTGATTTGTACATCTCCTTAAAGAAGTCCTTCACATCCCTTGCTAGTTGTATTTCTAGATATTTTATTCTCTTTTACCAATTGTGAATGGAAGTTCACTCATGATTTGGCCCTGTTTGTCTGTTATTGGTGTATAAGGATGCTTGTGCGTTTTGCACATTGATTTTGTATCTGAGACTTTGCTGAAGTTGCTTGTCAGCTTAAGGAGATGTGAGGCTGAGACAATGGGGTCTTCCAAATATACCATCATGTAATATAAAGATTTATATAAATCTGTGAACTCAATATTTGCCAAAATGACCAGTAAATGTGTGGTAATACAAAATTATGCATGGCTAAACAGCTATTCAAAGTGCAAACTAGACCAGTATATTTTAATGTAAGAGTATGAAAAGTTCTTTAATATAATTCCACATTGCAATTAGACTTTAAGAAACTCCCTCTCATTGAGTTTTAGTTTAGTATGAGACATATTTATTTTCCTCTCTTTTCCAACTGCAGTTCTGTAGGAGACTGGATTTTTCTTCTGCTATTTCAGATGCAGATACAGATTTCAATAGATAGAGTGCAGAAGCTGTTGTTATTAATTCAGATATTCCAGAGAATCACAAAAATGTAAATCAGTGCCACTCTTCTAACTTAAATATTTGTTATGTTGGAAAATACAGTTTTTAAAATAAAATATGATGTGTTGATCAATATTATGTTTTAATTTTACATAGATTAAATAGATTCAATATAATTCTAAAACTCTGGTTAAGTTTATAATATGACACAAATCTACAGAACCATGTACACACAAGCTCTGGAGCACTTGATAATTTTTAAAAGTGGAAAGAGGTCCTGAAACCAATATATTTGAGAACTATTGGAATAGATAAATAGGCATGCAAAGATGTTTAAAAAAATAAAAATAGGGAGGAGTTCCTCCTTTTTAATTGTTTGTAATAGTTTCAGAAGGAATGGTACCTGTTCCTCTTTGTACCTCTGGTAGAATTCATGTGTAAATCCATCTGGTCCTTGGCTTTTTTTGTTGGTAGGATATTAATTGTTGCCTCAATTTCAGAACTTGTTATTGGTCTATTGGGAGATTTGACTTCTTCCTGCTTTAGTCTTGGGAGGGTATATGTGTCCAGGAATTTATCCATTTCTTCTAGATTTTCTAGTTTATTTGTGTAGAAGTGTTTATAGTATTCTCTAATGGTAGTTTGTATTTCTGTGGGGTCAGTGGTGATATCCTCTTTATCATTTTTTATTGTGTCTATTTGATTCATCTCTCTTTTCTTCTTTATTAGTCTAGCTAGTGGTCTATTTATTTTGTTATTTAAGAAAAACATTATACTGGATTCATTGATTTTTTTTTTAGAGGGTTTTTCGTGTCTCTATTTCCTTCAGTTCTGCTCTAATCTTAGTTATTTCTTGTCTTCTGCTAGCTTTTGGATTAGTTTGCTCTTGGTTCTTTAGCTCTTTTAATTGTAATGCTAGGTGTTGATCTGAGCTCTTTCTAGCTTTCCGATTTGGGCATTTAATGCTATCATTTCCCACTTAACACAGCTTAGCTGTGTGAAGATATTCTGATATGTTGTCTCTTTGTTCTCATTGGTTTCAGAGAACTTCTTGATTCTGCCTTAATTTCATTATTTACCCAGGAGTCATTCAGGAGAAGGTTGTTCAACTTCCAAATAATTGTTTGGTTTTGAGTGAGTTTCTTAATCCTGCGTTCTAATTTGATTGCACTATGATCTGAAAGACTGTTATGATTTCAGTTCTTTTGCATTTGCTAAGGAGTGTTTTATTTCCAATTATGTGGTTGATTTTAGAATAAGTGCCATGTGACACAGAAGAATGTATGTTCTGTTGATTTGGAGTGGAGAGTTCTAAAGATTTCTGTTAGATCCACTTGGTCTAGAGCATTCGTGAGGCATCCAGAGGCAACCTCAAAGTCATGGAATTGTTGGGTCTCAGAGTACCCTAGACTTCTGAAAAGGCTTTCATTGTTACCTTGTTTTCCTTTCTATACAGTAGATTTTTTTTTGTCTCTATACCCCCACCCCATGGTGCATCTCCCCTGAAACTTGTAAATATATGATCAAAACTTTGAGATTTCCCCTGCCCCGACACTCTCATTCCCTAGTGGTGAGACCTTCAAATTCTGTTTTAATTTTGCATCCCCTGAAGTAAGTCAGTAGTTCAGCTCAGAAATCTAGCTTGCTGGGTCCCCAGAAACTGCCATTGTGCTGCATTGACAAGATGAGATAAACATGGTAAAGGAAGAATTACTGCACTTTCCCTATAGCTCCTAAAACAGAGCTAGTAGTATCTACCTTAGTAGGTTATAATAAGAATGAAATGAGATCCTGCAGGTAACTTAGGATAGTGCTCACTAAAGACTTCATTCTTTATTCAGACTAAATAATATTCCTAATTATATGTATGTACCATATTTTCTTCATTCATCCATGTGTAGATAATATAGGTTGTTTTCACATCTTGGCTATTGTGATAGTGCTGCAATGAACACGGAAGTGCTAACATATCTTTAAGATCCTGATTTCAATAATTCTGGATATATACCCGAAAACAAGATTGCTGGATGATATGGAAGATTTTTAGGAGAAACCTCTATACTCTCTTCCATAGTAGCTGCACTATTTTGCATTCCCAACAGTGTACAAGGGTTCCAGTTTCTCCACAGCCTTGGTAAGACTTAACTGTTTGTTTTTGTTTTGTTTTGGTTTTGATGATAACCATTCTTACAGGAATGCAAATCATTGTATTATTGATTTGCATGTCCTTGACGATTAATGACATAGAACATCTTATCATATATGTCTTGCCATTGACAAAGGTTGTTTGCTTGACCAAATTTTAGTCAAGGTCCTTAACATTATCCTATGCCTATCTGTGTACTACCTTTTAATATCCAGTTTTAGCAAAGAACCTTGCTAAGCCAGATTAGCAAGAATCTCCCAGGCTTATTATCTGATCACCTTCTATATCTAGTCAAATTCCTCATCCTCCACTCTCCCCTAGGTGATGTTTGATCACAATAGCCAGTCTTCAGCAAGAATTCTGTTAGGTTTATTTAGCCAGTATCCCCCCACCCTTGATGTTTCCTCTTAGTAATATCCCGCTCCACAGTGCCATACTGCTTGGTCATAAATTGCCACTTGCCCATCCTATATTCTGAGTGGAGTCCAATCTCTTGTCCTCGCTGCAAAATTCCATTGTTGTGGTACCTATATCTATTGTGATGGTCTTGAATGAAGTTTTCCTTACTGTGTTTTTTCAAGTTGTCATTGATTTTTTCCCCTTGATGCAGCTATTTTCATATCTTTTTTGAAGAAATGTCTATTCAAGCCTTTAGCCATTTTTAAGTTGGGTTATTAGTTTTATTGTGTTACTTATTTCAAGAATTCCTTAGCAATTTTGAATACTAGTTCCTCAACACATATGTGGTTTGTAAATATTCTCTTCCATTCTATAACTTGCCTTTTCACTTTGTTGATTATTTATTTGCTGTGAAGAAACATTTTGTTTGCCATAGTCCCACTTAACTATTTTTGTATTTGTTGCCTGTGCTTTTGGTGTCATATCTATGAAATCATTGTCAAAACCATATTTTCCCCTGTTTTCTTCTAGAAATTTCACCTTTTCAGGCTTTAGATTTAAGGACTGAATATATTTTGAGTTAATTTTTGCATAGGGTATAAGATGAGGATCGAATTTCATTAATTTGCCTGGATATACAAGTTTTCCAGCATAGTTTATTTAAAGGACTTTTTTCCATTATATATTCAGTACGCTAACAAAGATCAATTAATTGAATATGTGTGGAGTTATTTCTGGGCTCTCTATTCTGTCTTCATTGGTTTATACTAATGTCAGTACTATAAGGTTGTGTCAGTACCTTAATTTTAATTATTGTAGCTTTGAAATATATTTTAATACTGGAAAGTATGATTCTTCATGCCTTCTTTTTTTCCTCAGGATGGTTTCAGAAATTCAAGTTCTTTTGTGGTTGTATACGATATTTTGGTATAAAAATGCTACAGCTATTTTGATAACAATTGCACTGAATTTGTAGATTGCTTTGAATTGTGTGGGCATTTTGACAGTATTGTCTTCCAATACATGGAAACAAACTGTCTTTCCATTTATTTGTGTGTTTTAAAATTTCTGTCATCAATAGTTTATAGGTTTCCCTGTACAAGTCTTTCTTTTTTTTACTTTACTCCTAAACATGTAAAAACATGCAGTATTTAGTTTTCTGCTGTATTAATTTGCTTAGGATAATGTCCTTCAGCTGCATCCATGTTGTTGCAAAGGACATGATTAGCTGCATAGTATTTCATGGTCCATATGTCCTATATTTTGTTTATAGGACAGACACCCAGGTTGATTCACTGACTCTGCTATGGTGAATAGCATTATACTGAACATGTGGGTTCATGTGTCTTTTTGGTAGATTTATTTTCTTTTGAGAATATACCTAGTAATGGGATTTGCTGGGTCAAACTGAAGCTCTGCTTTAAGTTCTTTGAGAAATCCCCAGACTGATTTCCACAGTGGATGAACTGATTTACATTCCTTTCAACAATGTATAGATATTCCCTTTACTCTGCAACCTCACCAGCATCTGGTATTTTTTCAACTTTTCAACAGTCATTATTCTGACTGGTGTTACTGGTATCTCATTGTGGTTTTGATATGAATTTTTCTAATGATTAGTGATGTTGAGCATTTTTTAATGTTTTTTGGCCATTTGTAAATCTTCTTTTGGGAAGTGTTTGTTATTATTTGCCATTTCTTAATGGGGTTGTTTTTTACTTGTTGATTTGTTTTAGTTCCTTATAGATTCTATAATTTCTAGATAACTGAAACAAGATGAGGATGCCCACTCTCATGATTCCTATTCAACATAGTACTTGATGTTCTAGACAGAGCAGTGAGGCAAAAGAAAGAAATAAAAGGCATCTAAATTAAAAAAAGAAGAAATCAAACTATCTCTCTTCACTGACGATATGATTCTAGAGGTGAACAACCCTAAATACTCCCCAAAAAGGCTTCTAGAACTGAAAAATAACTTCAGTTAAGTCTCAAGATACAAAATCCATGTAGAAAATTTAGTAGCATTTTAATATACCAACAATGTTCAAGGTGAGAGTGAAATCAAGAACACAGTTCTATTCAGAATAGTCATGAAACAAATAAAATTCCTAGAAATGCAGCTAACCAAGGAGGTAAAAGATCTGTATGAGGAATACTGCAGAACACTACTGAAAAAAATTAGATATGGTACAAATAAATGGAAAACATTTCATGTTCATGGATAGGAGGAATCAATATTTTTTAAATGGTCATACTATTTAAAGCAATTAATAGATTCAATGACATTTATACAAAACTACCAATGTCATTTTTTCACGAATGAGAAAAAATGATTTTAAAATTATTATGGAACCAAAAAACAGCCCAAATAGCCAAAGCAATTCTCAGCAAAAAGAAGAAAGCCAAAGGCATCACATTACCCAATTTGAAACTATATTATAAGGCTACAGTAACCAAAACAGCATGGTCGTGGTACAAAAACAGACACAGAGACCAATGAAACAGAATAGAAATCCTAGAAATAAAGTCACACACTTCTGACCATCTGATATTCAATGTGGTCAACAAAAATAAGCAATGGGGAAAGGAGTTCCTATTCAATAAATGATGCTAGAATTACTGGCTAGCCATATGTAGAAGAATAAAACTGAACCTCTGCCTTTCACCATATATAAACATTAACTCAAGGTGAATTAAATATTTAAATGTAAGACATCAAACTATAAAAATCCTAGAAGAAAACCTATAAAATAATTTTCTTTTCTTTTCTTTTTTTTTTTTTTGAGACAGAGTTTCGGTCTTGTTGCCCAGGCTGGAGTGCAATGGCGCATTCTTGGCTCACTGCAACCTCTGCCTCCTGGGTTCAAGCAATTCTCCTGTCTCAGCCTCCCAAGTATCTGGGATTACAGGCATGTGCCACCACGCTCAGCTAATTTTTTGTATTTTTAGTAGAGACAGGGTTTCACCATGTTGGCCAGGACGGTCTCAATTTCTTGACCTCATGATCCACCCAACTCGGAAAATAATTTTCTTGATATCAACCTTGGCAAATAATTTTTGGCTCAATCTGCAAAAGTAATTGCAGGAAAAAAAAAAATTAACAAGTAGGACCTAATTAAACTAAAGAACTTCGGCACAGCAAAATAAACCATCAACAGAGTAAATGAACAACCTTAAAAATGGGAGAAAATACTAACAAACAAAATCTATTTTTAGTGCTATTGAAAGTGGAATTATTTTCCTAATTCCCTTTGCAGATAGTTTGTTGTTAGTCTATAGAAATGCGATTGATTTTTATATGTTGATTTTGCATCTTGCAACTTTACTAAAGTTGTTTACTATTTATAATAGTTTTTTTTATGGTGTATTTAGGGATTTCTATGCATAAGGTCATGCTACCTACAAATAGGGGCAATTTCACTTCTTCCTTTCAAATTTGGATGCCTTTTATTTCTTTTTCTTGCCTAATTGCTTTGGCTAAGACTTTCAGTACTATACTGAATAGATGTGGTGAGAGTGGACAACCCTGCCTTGTTCATGGTCTTAGAGAAAAAGCTTGTTTTTGCCATTGAGTGTAATATTAACCATGGGATTTTTAATACATGACCTTTACAATATTGAGATATTTTCTTTCTTTACCTACTTTGTTGAGTGTTTTTAGCATAAAATAGTGATGAATTTTGTCAAATGCTATTTTGGGCATCTATCGAGTGATTGTGTGATTTCTATCCTTTATTCTGTTAATGAGATATATTAATTGATATTTGTATATTAAATAATCTTTGCACCCAAGGGGTTAATCCTGGTTGATTATGGTATATAACACTTTTAATATGCTATTGAATTTGATTTGCTAGTGTTTTGTTGAAGATTTTTGTATCTGTATTCTGAGGAATATTAGAATGCAGCCTTTTGTTCTTGCGCCTTGTTTGGCTTTAGTATCAATATAAGCTGGGCCTCCTGAAACGAGTTTGAAAATGCCCCCTCCTATTTAAGTTGGAAGAGTTTAAGAATGGTTGCCATTAATTCTTCTTTAAATATATGATAGAATTTAACAGTGAAGTCATCTGGTCCAGGGCTTTACTTTTTGAGGGAGATTTTGATTATTGATTCAATTCAATTCCATCTCCATAGTAGTTGTGGGTCCATTCACACTTTCTCAGTCTTTATGATTCAGCTTGGTTAGGTTGTATGTTTCTAAAAATGTGTCAATTTCTTTTAGCTTATCCAGTTGGTTTGCATATAATTATTCATACTAGTATCTTAGAATTCATTTATTTCTATGGTACAAATTGTCATGTCTCCTCTTTCATTTCTGATTTTATTTGTGTCTTTTTCCTCTTTTTTTCACTAGGTCTAGATAAAGGTTTGTCAATTTTGTTTCTCTTTTTTTAAAAAAAAAAAAAAAAACCTTTTAGTTTTGTTGATTTTTTACTATTGTTTTTCTGTATTCTACTTGTTTATGTTCTAACCTTTATTTTCTTTTTCCTGCTAAGTTTGGGCTTAATTTGTTCTTTTTTCTAGTTTCTTGAGATTTAACCTTAGGTGGTTTATTTTAGGTCTTTGTTTCCTTTTTTTTTTTTTTGAACATAGTCATTTATCACTATACACCACCCTGTTAATACTGCTTTTGCTGTACCCCATAAATGTTGGTGTGGTGAATTTTCTTTCTATATGTCTTAAGACATTTTCTAATTTGCCTTTGCTTTCTTTTTTGCGTTGATTGTTCAAGACTTTGTTGTTTAATTTTTACATATTTGTGAATTTTCACCTCTTCCTTCTGCTATTGAGTTTTTGTTTTATTTTATTTTGGTCAGAAAACACACTTGATATAATTTCAATATTTTAGAATTTTGCTTTGCCTTATTTTGTAACTTAAGATGTGACTTATCCTGGAGAATATTACGTGTGTACTTGAAAAAATAAAGTGGATTGTTATGCTTTAGGGTGGAATGTTCTGTGTATATCTATCAGTTTCATTTTGTTTACACTATTTTTCAACTACTCTGTTTACTTATTGATCTTCTGTCTGAATTCCCTATTCTTTATCAAAAGTAGTGTATTATATTTCCCTATTATTATTGTATTGTCTATTTCTCAATTAAGATCTGTCAACATTTGCTTTATATAATTTGGTGCATATTGTTGGGTACACATATAATTTAAATTATTATATCTTCCTAACGGATTGGCCCTTTTATCATGATATTATGTCTTTGTCCCTTGTGATAGATTTCAATTTAAAGTCTATTATGTCTGATACAAGAATAGACATTCTTGCTCACTTTCCATTTCCATGAAGTATCTTTTTCTCTCTCTTCACTTTCATCCTATGTGTGTACTTAAAACTAAACTGAGTTCTTGAGGAAAGTATATAGGTGCATCTTTTATTTTGACCCATTCATCCATTTTACATCTTTAGATTGGGGAGTTTAATACACTTATATTTAAAGTAATTATTGATACAGGAGAATTTAGCATTGTTATTTTGCTCACCAGTTTCTGTTAGTCTGTCCATCATTTTTTTCTTGTTATCTTCCATGATATTTTATTGACTTTTTTATTGATATGATTTGATTTATTTCTCTTTTTTTCTGTGTAACTTCTACAGGTATTCTCTTCATGAGTACCATGAGGTTTACAAAAAATATAACAGTCAATTTTAAGCTTACAAGGTAAATTTAATCAAATCAAAAAACTCCACACTTATATTTCCACCTTCCATACTTTATGTTATTAATTACTCTCACAATTTACATTTCCTTATGTTGTGTATCTATTTAACATAATTTTAAGTTATAATTTAAAAAATATTTTCATGTTTTAACTTTTATACTAGAACTAAAAGTGATTTAGTTAGCAACATTACAGCATTCTGTATTTGGCTATATATTTACCTTTACCATCTTCTGTTATCATTTTGCATGCTATCCTGTTCCTGTTTAGTGTTCTTTCATTTCATGTTGAAGACTTCCTGTAACAAACCTTGTAACTGAGTTCTAGTGATGATGACCTTTTTCAGTTTTTGTTTGTCCTGAAAACACAATGTCTCTTTTGTTTTTGAAAGATAATTTTGTTGGGTTTAGTATTTGTATTTGACCCTTTTTTCTTTTTTTTAAGACGGAATTTCGCTGTTGTTACCCAGACTGGAGTACAATGGCAAGATCTCAGCTCACCGCAACCTCCGCCTCCTGGGTTCAAGCAATTCTCCTGCTTCAGCCTCCCGAGTAGCTGGGACTTCAGGCGCACGCCACCATGCCCAGGTAATTTTTGTATTTTTAGTAGAGACGGGGACTTTGTTGACCAGGATGGTCTCAATCTCTTGACCTCGTGATCCACCCACCTCGACCTCCCAAAGTCCTGGGATTATAGGCGTGAGCCATCGTGCCTGGCCTACACTTTTTTTTAAATAAGGAGTTTGATGGGATAATAGTAGTTCTCTCTCTCTCTTTTTTGATAAGATCTTTGCTCCTGTCTCTCTTTCTTAGACTCTCACAGTGCATATATTGGTCAACTTTACGGTGTCACGTAGACTAATGTTTTTCTCTTCTGACTGAATTATTTTCAATGACTTGTCTCCAATCTTGCTAATTAATTCTTTTGCTTGACCTAGTCTGTTGAATCTGTTTCACAAAATTTTTAATTCACTTATTGTATTCTTAAACTCCATGATCCATCTTGGTTTTTTATAGTTATCTTCCATCTCTGTTGAAATTTTCACATTGTCCACGCATTATTCTCTTGACTTCAGTGAGTATCTTTATGAAGATTGTTTCTTACACTTTCTCGGGTAAATAATTTATCTCTATTTCATTAAGGTCAGTTTCTGGAATTTTATTTTGTTCCTTGGTTTGGAGCATAGTCTCTTGTTTCTTTATAGTTCTTAAATTTCTATACTTGTATCTGTGCATTAGACAAACAGCCTCCTCTCCCAGTCTTTTAAGACTGGCCTCATAAAGAAGAAGACTATAATCAATTAGCTTATCCAGAGATTCTGGGATCTTTTCAAACATTCCTACTGCTCCAAGCTTCTTTCTTGTTCCTTGTAATTTCCAAATGTCTAGAGTTTTCCAGGTCATATCAGTGCACTGGAACAAGTAAGACTGAAGCAAGTTCCTCAAGTGTCCTTCCCCAAAATATTGGATTATTTGATGTTTCATTTAATTATTTCTTTCCCCCAGGAGAAGCTAGAAATTGGGTTTATTTTTAATCATGCCTTCTGTGTGAATCTGGAGAGAGGCTATTGCGACTACCAGCCCAAACCTTAATCTACGTTTCACTAGCCCCCAGATGGGTAGATTGCATCTGTTTTTGTCAGTGCCTCAAGACAAGATAAAAACTAGTTTTGGGGCAGCCCTCCAAACTGTGACATTGGATTCATTGATCAACTATTCCCCTCTCAAGGAGAAGCTGGGAGCTGGGAAAATTTTCTCTACTTGCTTTGTGCTGAGATAGGGAGAAGAGCTATGGTTACTTCCAGGCCAACCTTCTGTCTTTGTTTATCCCCCAAGTGGTTAGATTGTGCTAACCCTATCAGGGCTAGAAGCTTGGCAGGACAGAAGTCAGTTCTCTGGAAAATCCACAAAGAAAAGTTGGATGTTGAACATGTAGACAAACTTTTTCCTAGCCCTGAGAAAAGCTTTGACCTGGGGTCTCTTCTTGATTCTGCAGCGTGTGCTGAGGGGGAAAGGATTCCAGTATGAATGTGTGACAAATTGTCTACTGATTTCGAAGAATCTGATTTCACATTCATAATTCTAAGTATTCTCTTATGGAAATAAGATACAAGCCAAACCATTAGAATAAATCATATCATTTATTTAACAAAATATCAGAAAAGAAGAAGAATGGCAGGCTTCTAAGAAAGGCTGTTTTCTGGCTGCAAAAAGTGACTAAAGTACAAATTGAGCCTTTAGATTTGTACAATTTGTTTCTGAATTTTTCACAAAGGGAATTTGTCTGCAAATCATTCTTGAATCAGTGCAGCTGTAGTAAAATGAAGGGTTCCAATGCTTCCTATTCTGTCATCTTGACAATGTCACTCTTCTTGCTATATTTTATTTCCATTCTTTTCTTCTTTCTCCCTTTTCCTCCTCTTTATCTTCCTCTTTGAATCTTCATCTCATTTTGCCACTTTTGCTTTATCTTTTTCTTGGCATTTTTCATATAGTTGCATTCTTACATCTTAAATTGAGAAGATACATTTATCAGAATCTACTTTGTTCCCCTTACATCTTTCTGAGACCAATTTCTCTACCTAAGTTACTTTTTTAACAGACTCATGAAAGCCTGTTGTGTAGGCCTGGGATTATTCTTCTTTTGATATTAGGTTAAACATCTGGTATGATTCATTACACTGGTATGGCTAGTATCTTATTTCCAGAAGCACATAAGCAGATATTAAGAATTATGAATTTTTTATCACTTTATTGTGAGCTTCTGAATCTTATGCATTCAATATTGAATGTAAAGTTAGGTTGGCCACATCACCTGTTTCATCAGTCCCTTCTCCTATCTGATCCTTCCCTCCTTGCTCAAGATTACAGAAGAAAAAAGATTAAAAAAAACTCTAATTATGCACTTCTTTCTAAATTAGGTGCATTAATAAACTTCTCAGGATTTTGTTGACTCTCTACTCCTTGTTCTAGAGAACGGAGAATAGGCTGAAAATGGAATCTTTCCTTTAAAAACAAGAATCTTCTATTTCTTTTGCTGTTTCCTTTGATGCTTCATCATGTGGAATTGCAGCATTCCTCATTTGAAGGATGCTGGTGTTTTTTTTCTCTCTTTTTACTAATATTTTTAATTTATTATCTTAGATATTGGAGCAAGAAATATTTATGACTGTTTATTCTTCCAGCTTTTCCAGAACGTTTCCTCTCAAACTACAAATTAGTAATTAATCTTTTGAATGCTTGGCTTCAATTTGATTAGACATATGAATTCTGGTCAATTAAAAAATAACTAACTCTAGATGAGCATTTGGGTTGGTTCCAGGTCTTTGCTATTAATAGTAAACAGTGCTGTGATGAACATGCATGTGCATGTGTCTTTATAATAGAATGATTTATAGTCCTTTGGGTATATATCCAGTAATGGTATTTCTGGGTCAAATGGAATTTCTATTCCAACCCAAATGCCCATCGATGATAGACTGGACAAAGAAAATGTGGCACATATACACCATGGAATATTATGCAGCTATAAAAAGCAATGAGTTTGTGTCCTTTTCAGGGACACATATGAATCTGGAAATCATCATTCTTAGCAAACAGACACAAGAACAGAAAATCAAACACCGCATGTTCTCACTCATAGGTGGGTGTTGAATAATGAGAACACTTGGACACAAAGCGGGAGCATCACACACTGGGGTCTGTTGGAGGGGGGCTATGGGAGGGATAGTGAGAGGGAGGGTTAGGGAGGGATAACGTGGGAAGAAATGTCAGGTATAGGTGATGAGGGGGATGGTAGCAGCAAACCACCTTGCCATGAATGTACCTATGCAACAATCTTGCATGATCTGCACATGTACCCCAGAATCTAAAGTACAATAAAAAAATAAAATAACTCTAGAAATTACTTTGCATTCTCTAACTCTAGGGTATTATAGCATCATAGGGTTGGTGTTTTATATATAGTTTAGTATTATGAGAAACTGGAAGAAGCTTGTTTTCCAAACTTCTTTGGAAAAACACTATTCCTCTCTCCAGCTCAGAATATGAACAAAAGGAAGATTTTTTAAATTGTCCAACACCATGAGACATACTTTATAATATTAAGCTTTTTACATACATTAATAACACAAGATGTAAGCAATTTATACAAAATTATTGTGTGAGAGTTTCACATATGCATATATGTCTACACACAATGACATGATCAATTAGATAATTCTCTCTATAGATAATGCTTGCCGTGGGACCATAATGCTTAAGTTTAGTTGCCAATAATAATAAAGTTCGTGGCTGATTGTATATATTTACAATTGATTTTTTGGGATGTTGGCACAGTTTCACGGTCTAAGAAAACGGTTGGATGGAAAAGCATCTGTGTTACTCTCCTAAAGTTGAATGTTAGAATCCTGTTCAATATTTAAAATATAAACTGGCTTTTGAAATAAAGAAATTACTCTGAACAGATTTAATATGGTTCTTTTCAATGAAATAAGTGTATTATATATTTTGTGAAATAAATGTCGAATAAGTTTAGAAGTAAATATATTCAGCCCATTTACAATACTCTAGTGAAATACATGAGTATTTCACTACATGTTTCACTGACAAAAAATAATCACATAAATCTTCCACACACAGCTGCAATTTAGTGAAATATGCAGTTTTCTGTTTTCTATTACTGTATACAGTATAAATTCTTCTGCTGGGAGACAGATTGTGACAAATTTGCAAACAGCATCTGTATTCATACATTTGAAACATTAATTTATCCAGCAATAAAATCTTTGATTTCCCAAAAGGAGAGTCATGTCTGAGAACTAATGCCTATTTTTGAGACTTAACTGAGTTTTCAATGTTACTCATTTTCTCATGAGTTACGTGCTCCCATGGAAAAATATACAACTTAACAGCAAGTACAGAGAGTTAAAAGGGTCACACAAAACATAAATCTGTATGCCTACTTTATGTATGTGTATAATTCATATAAATAAATTTTTGACTACCTATACTTTCCATTGTGGAAAATGCTTTTGTTAGCAACAATATCAAAGGAACAACAAGGAAAGTTCTATAATATATACACTGAATTCAATGCTTAGGTACTACATTTTTTGAAATGATAAATTTTGCTCTGGACATAAGAGTAAAACTTCTTGAAATAGAAAAATAAAGCTTATGTTTATCAACCAGTATATGGTTTATTTCCAGAAACAATATAGAAGTCTAAAATAAATTATGTAAAATTAAAACAAAGTAGAATTATATAAGTGAAATCTAAGTACTTATGAAGTTTCTTTTAAAAAAAAAAAAAACTCTAGAAGTTTATCTATCACTGAACAAGAGCCAACTTTCTAACTCGCCTTTTTTAAAATGAATAACACGGTAGTATATAATCTCTGCAAAAAAGAAAGCACTTCAATTAGCCAATTTTGCATACCTTTTGCTTTTAGCTTTTGTTTGCTTTTCCTAATATCAGTTATATATTTAGCTAATTCTTAACATCTACTTGAAACTATTTGATTTCTTATAATTTATTTTTTTACTCAACAATTGCTATACAAAAAGAACAAGACATTTGAACAGGTTATTTTAAAGCAATTCTGAAATTGTCTTATTATCCTTAAAATCTTCTCAGGGAATGATTAGTTTCACCAAAACCTAAGGAGGTAAAACCTCTAAAACTCCTCATAGTATCATGGAAAGATTAACCTTAACCTGGGTTTCCATTGCTTTACTGTGATCTTACAAACTTTGATAAAAACCATATTTAAATACTTGCAAAAATATTTTTTAAATGATATACTATGAGTTTTTAAAATTCAAACAGCTTTCTAAGCTATTTGAATAGTGACAATCTGAAATCTGCATCCATGCTGCTTTTTTAATTAAAAATTTACCCAAAGGAAAACAGTATTTAACAGTTTGTGAGCTTACTCTCTTTAGAAATTGTGTAGTGAATTGTTTGCTCATAACATAAGGTGCTCTAGTGTCTTGGGCTTTTGCCTGTAACTGTCTGATCTTTTTTTTCCACTGCTGTTACACTTTTGACCTAATTTAATTGACATAGGCAATGGCGTTCACATTGTTTGCTGACTGATTACCTGAACAGGTAGTGAAAAAATTCAAGCCACAAACCTGTCTGGGACATTCATTTCAGTCACACTTAGTTGGCAGAGAGGGAGTATCACTCAGAAAGAGAACCCACAGAAACTTTATTTTGCAAGAAGGCAGTGACCCTGGAGAATTCTTCACCTCCACGTTTATGAATTTCTCATTTTTAATTAATTTCTTCTTTCAAGTCAATACATTTTCATATATCATTGTCTCAGAACTGCTGTAGGGATAGAAAAATCTGAATTGCTTCACTGTTGACATATGTGTTAGGTGTGCCTGGCTCTCACCTTCTATACCTGAGGAGAATGCAATATTAGCATCTTGTTTTAAGAACTTATCACTCATCTGTCTTCCATTGATTTCAGCTTACTCTAAAACTCAAGGAATCATGAAAGTTTGTTTGTATTGGTTTGGTTTTAGGTTTTTATATACATATTTTTTAGCCATAAAGAGAATTAGAAAATAAACCAAGTTTTACTGCGTCTTCTTAAAATTCTAATATCACTGATAGCCACCCCAATTAGGTGCATAATTTAGCTTTCTCAAACTTCCTTCAGTATGGTGAAAACTTTTCCATAACTTCTGTTTCATTGTTCTTTCAAGAAATATAAAATAAAATACATCAATTACAGAATAAATGTTTTTTGCTATTTATTGAAGGTGAAAATCCTTATGAATGCATTGCTTGGATTAGAACAGGCTTATGCATGGATTGAATTAAGGGATTTTAGGGGCCCTTGGAACGGTGGAATTATTTCTAAAAACATGTCCCAAAATTGGGTGATTTCCTATACAGCCCTAGGATCCGAGTGCTGGAGTCCATTCATTCAAGGACCCTGCTCTGCCGTTCCTCAAGCTATGCCACTACCTGTAGGAGGAGGAGTTTACAAGAGCCAAAGGGTTGTATCCATTCTGTTATAACACAGTCCTGTCTGTATCACTACAAGCACCCAAGCATGGAGAACTCCAAAACTTCATGTCAAATGTCTCCAAGCCTATAGTCAGGGAAGATACAGGTTGTTCTCACATGTCTTTGCAGCCAAGGGCTAACTATGCTAACACCCTTAAACCACAAGAAGTGCCAAAGGGTCATTGCTTGCAAGAAGAGAATGATGGAGATCAAACTGAAGTCAGGGAGTCCCTGTGCATCTAGAGGTGGCTACTCATGGTGGGGGATTACCACAAGAAGGAAAAGATGGAGAAGATATGGAAGATGAATATAGGATTGTCAAACGCATTCTTGATTTATGAATTTATAACTTTACTTACAATCTTAAGAACTTTTAGTCACTTAGTCTACTGCCTCCATTTATATTCTAGTTTGAGGAAATAATAAGGAGGGCTGCCTGAATGTTTATCTTCTTATTTGTGTGAATCAATTGCTTTGATTGAATCAGGATAATATAAGAAGAAAGAAATAAGTTGTCTCACATAAAATGGATTCACATACAAATGTTCCCCTCCTATCTTATGAGATCTGTATTATTTTTCAAGAAAACCAGCTTCTCTGGTCTTTTTGTATTTGTCAGCTGGGGTTTTGTGAAGAATAATGTATGTATGTTTTTTGGCACACACCTGGGATGTTTTCAGTGCTGAAAACAATAGCTATTCTTATTAGTAATATTGGTAATAAATTAAAACAGGAGGAAAGTTATTTTTTAAAATATGCTTCAACACAAATGAAAAGTCTGACAGCAGGAGTGTACAGAGGTAAATGAAGAAATGGCATTGTCTCTGCATATAAATTAAAGAAGAGGAGCATGACCAATCAGAAAAAGAAAAAAGAATGGCATGTAATAATCCTGCCCATTGACCAAAAAGAGTACCAGCTTACAATGTGGGCAAATACTGAATCTTGGTGCAGGCCCCTTAAGTCATTTAAACACAATGTACTTCCAACAATGCTAATGAAAAAGAGTATCTAAATCATGGCCAACAAAATTTACAGATGTAGAACTATGTATTTTCATGTGAACATTCTTAACATAATGACTTAGCTTACTGTAAGGGAGATAAGAATGTGATATGATATTTTTTAAATGAAATTGGTGCTCTTGATTTGATCACACTGTCTAAAATTCACCCAATATTTAATATAACTCTAGTTATTAAATTTTTCTGATATTTTTCGGGAAATACTTTCCAGTTTAATCAAGCAAAGTTATTCCAAAAGCAAGACGACAAACTCTATCTAAAAAAAAATACTTATAATTGAAAAACAATTTAATTTTAAAGAGCTTTAATAAGTAAAAACAAGCCCTATGGTCACCAAATATTCATCATCAAGTAACTAGAAGTTCATAACCATTCTCTTTTATAGAGATTAAAAGACTGTGTTTTCTCAAATGACAATTTAGAATGTTACAATGCTATGAATGAGAAGAAGAAAAATCCTTTCCATATTTGGCACATATATGTAGTATTGACACTTCAATGCCAAGTGTGCTATTTCAGAATTGCTGACTGAAACCTATGAAAGGCTTTTTCTTTATTGTGACTGCTGCTTCAGTTAACTTCAGTATGTTTGACCTTTTCTGCCTGCTCTTTGGCATCCTAATTATTTTACCTCATCTTATTAAAGTCCCTTCTTTTTTACCTTTTTCCCTGCAGTTTTGTATCTTAGAATGTTGTCTTTGTTACAGATAGCTCTTTCTATTGAGTTTTATAAGATTCAATGATCTGGCAATCAAAGCACAATATGGTCAGCTTGCAAAAAAGGCCAGGCGATATCAACTGTTTGGAACAGGGTGTGGAATGACTTGACCACTGTATTCAAAATCCCGGGTAACCTGCTTTTCATGTGTCAGCCATGTTGCGCATCTGTTCCATTTGCCAGGAAAGTATAAAAATGCATCATTGGTTAGACCTCACTGCAAAGTATTGTGAAAGAACTGTTACAATTACTTACAGAGAGAAAACAAAACAAAAAACACAAAAACCTCAATTGTTTTAAAGGCAGATTGGATTCAGCTTCCACTTTGTTTCAAGTTTATCTTTACAAAATGGTACATTTACATCAGTATAATTTTCTGGTAACTTTTTAATGTCATATGTTCACTTGAAAATCAATTTTCAAAGTATTCACTAATTTTCTGTGATAAAATAATCACCAGTATCATATCTTGCTGACACATTTTCACTAATTTTCCATTTTTTGCCCTGCATATACAATATAAACTATTACTAGTTACATTATGTGGTTATGTGCCTTAAAAATTACAATATTGTGTGTAAGTCATCTTTATATTATAAGGAAATTTCACAAAATATTATTCAAATATAGATTGAGGCCTCCTTTATTGCAGGAGGAATAAAAAATGGTGTGGTCAATTTGGAAAACAGTTCTGTAGTTCCTTAAAATGCTAAACACAGAATTTCCATATGACCTAGCAATTCCACTTATGGGTATATATCAAAGACAAATAAAAGCATATGTCCACCCAAAACTCTTAAACAAATGTTCTTAGCAGCATTGTCAATACTAACTAAAAAGTAAAAACAACCTAGATAGCCAGCAAGTGAGGTAAGAACAAATAAAATGTGGTATGCTTCTATAATGGAATATTACTCAGCCATGAACAGCAATAAAATATGGATTTATACCCAGCAATCCCACTACTGGGTATATATCCAAAGGATTATAAATCATTCTACCATAAAGACACCTGCACACGAATGTTCATAGCAGCACAGTTTACAATAGCAAAGACCTGGAACCAACCCAAAATGCCCATCAATGATAGACTGGACAGGGAAAATATGGCACATATACACCATGGAATATTATGCAGCCATCAAGAACGATGAGTTTGTGTCCTTTGTAGGGACATGGATGAACCTGGAAGCCATCATTCTCAGCAAACTGACACAGGAACACAAAATCAAACACCGCATGTTCTCACTCATAGGCGGGTGTTGAACAATGGGAACACATGGACACAGGGAGGGGAGCACTACACACTGGGGTCTGTTGGGGGGAAATAGGGGAGGGACAGCTGGGGGTGGGAGGTTGGGGAGGGATAGCATGGGGAGAAATGCCGCATATAGGTGAAGGGGAGGAAGGCAGCAAATCACACTGCCACGTGTGCACCTATGCAACAATCTTGCATGTTCTTCACATGTACCTCAAAACCTAAAATGCAATAAAAAAAATAAATAAATAAAATAAACAAAAAAAAATAAAAATAAAATCCTTCGAGATCTAAAGATTTACCTTCATATGCAGCTTTTTCCAAAAGAGTGCATAAAAAAATCCAGTTATTTTAATAAATATGTTAATCATTCCTTCCTTTATGACTTAACAAGCTGATTTTTTACAGCTTATTGAACCATCATGACATGTTGACCATTAATGTAAGAAAGTCATATAAAGGGTTTTCTCTTTTATTGTACCTGTGAAGATGCTTTGTCTTATGATATTTTCTGTCTTCAATATTGATATATCCTTTATATTTTTTAACCAGTAAAATTTTTGTCACCTCTTAAAAAAAATAATAAAATAAAATAAAATATGGATTTATAATACAATGTGGCTGGATCTCAAAATGAGTGAAAAGAATTCAGTTAAAAAATCATGTATTGTGTGATTCAATTAACATGAAAAATTCAGATTAGGCAAATGAATATACAGAAAGTATATCAGTGATTGCCAGAAGCTGGGGTAGGGAGAAAAAATGAGGAGTGATTTCTAATAGTTATGGGATTTTGTTGGGGGCTGATGAGGTAGTCTAAAATTAGACAGTGGTGATTATTGCACAACTCTGTGAACAAAAGTCACTGAACTCAATGGTTAAAGTAGTAAATTGCATGTGAATTAAGCTGCTAAAAAAATAAAGTGACTCTCAGATATCAGCCTGCTTTGGAGACCATCTTAGATGAACAAATATTTCTTGTCTCAAGTCATATCTTCTTTCATAGTTCAATGACATCAAATGATTGAGCATAACAGATGTATAAAATGTTACCCTCTTTTCCCCAACTTGGGACAGATCTGACTGTTCAGGTACTATAGATGTTTGGCTGGATTAATCATTTGGAATGCATAAGCTCAAATTCCTTCCCGGCCAATTCCTACTTCCTTCCTTGCCCTTCTGCAAGTGTTGATTCCAAGGGCATTCCCTAACAAATGTCCTGTGCTCTAGTCTCATTCTTGGAGTCTGCTCCCAGTGGAAATCAACCTATAACAGAGATGTTAAGCAATATGTACAAAATTATAACTCCATGACTTTGAGTATGCTTTTCTTTCTAGAGATATTTCTTCACTTTTATTCTTCTCATACTTAATTCTACTCATCCCTCATAAACTCAGTTCAAGTTCTATCTCTTTCTTAGTTTCTTCAACTACTCTAGTTCACAATGAGCTTTACCTTTTTAGACAATTAATGTGCATAGTGTCAAGACCTCCAGCTCAGTGAACAATGACAATATAAGCTTAAAATTGCTTCAAAAACAGCCAATGTATTAATATCAGGTATAACAGCATTGATACAGTCTCCTTGGAATGTCAGGAACCATGCTTTTAAACTTCCTTTCCCTTGCACTCCTGCTCTTGCCCACCAAAATACTCTGGTGCAATGCAAATACAAACTGTTAGATTTTCTCCCACTGCCTCATTTGACTAGTCTTAAAAATAAATAAATAAATAATAAGTAAATAAAAAGATTTTCTTAAAATTATAGAATATTTTACTAACTACAGGAAATTTTCTATTCATGACATCAGTGGTGAACATCCTAAAACAAAGTTTAGAAAATGATTATTTGGGGAAATTACATGGATGATATCTTCACATTCATATCTATCTATCTATATAGATATATACACACACATATAACATGAAGTTATCTAGCATTTGGGCAATTATTGAGCCATATAACAGAAACAGTGATGGATTGTATAAAATAATTTCCTCTGTAGTCGGCATGACATGTTCTGTAATTCTGGAGAGTAAATATAGCTGCAGCAGTTTATTTTTCTAGTGATAATGAACAAATGTACTACTTTCATTGCTTTTTCTGTGCCACACATTATTACAATGAAAAGAAAGAAAAAAGAAAAAGAAAGAAAGAAGGAAAGAAAATAAAGGTGGTTCTTAACTAACCACTCAATGATATTGTCTGATCTGTGATGACATCATATACCTAGCTCCTGAATGAGCCATTGTTGGACTTTGAAGATGGACACTTTCTCAAATCCAAGCTCAATCTAGGAAAATCTGTACTCAGGCCTCTTTTCAACGAATATTCTAGTGGGTGCCTATTGCTCCACAGAGTTCAGCCTAGGCACCAAGTTCTGGGAGAATTTTCAGTAGTGGATAGATCCTTTACGTGTCCAGATCCATATCCATGGACACTTAGTTCTTTTACTGTAAGAAAAATTAATTTTATGGGAATCAGGGTTTCTTTTTTTTTGTCCTTGCAGTTAATCATTGGTAAGAAACACTGTGGTCCAAAACAGTCATGGAATGATAAAGTCATAAGGCACTGATGTCTCTGATTCATGTACCCTCCAGGTAGCTGTTTTGCAAACCAGGGATTTCAAAGATTAGCAGTTGTAAACACAGAAGGCTTGATCACCCCCCTTCATTTCCCTGTTGATTAATCCTATATTTATTTAATAAATTTATGTAATTGTTCCAGATACTTAACATTCCTTTTCCTTAGATTACAAACAAATCTTTGCCTTGATGAATCTATTTCTTTCCATGCCACTGATTGTCATGGGTACCCTGATTTTACAGAGGAGAAAACTAAGAATTGAAAAGATTAAGTAATTTACTCAACATCATCCAGTTAAGATTGAACATAGGACTACCTCACTCCAATATATTAAATCTTTATACTACTAGGTACATAAAATACCTTGAAAGTAGAGAGATATTAACATGCATTTCAAATACTTTGATATAGGGAGTAGGCTGTCAGTATTAGTGTAACTGAAGTTTGAATGCTTATTTTATAATTCTCCTATAAGAAGAGTTTACTGTTTTAAATAAGTTTAAAAATTCTATTGAAGAACATAATTCATGTTTATTGAAAAGAGATGGAAATGTCTTGGCTTCCCTGCTGACAAATTGCCTTCTGAAAAATAGCTCTCTCCTCTTTGCTTGCAAGACAAACTAGATGTGAAGAATTTTTCATAAAGTATCTTTTTGATACTTTGTAGCTAGCATTTTACTTCCTCTTGGAAGCTCTTGGAATTCTGTCATGAGGCTGTCATCATATGGCATTTATTTTATCTTGATATCAAGATACATATTTAGATAAAGAAAACTGGAAAGATATTTAGCTGAATAAGAGGTTCTTTGAACTTAAAGATAAAATGAAGTTTTACTTTTTAACTACTAAATACATAGTAAAAATATAATAAAATTTCATCGAATAAATAGATGAACAAGAGAATTAAAGATTGGAGTATGGTTCTAAGCATCTTAAGTGCTGCCAATAAGAAATACAATTCCCACCTTAATTATTTTTTATAATTATGGTTAAGGAGAAAAAGGAAGGAAGAAAGGAGGATGAAGGCTTGCTCTTCCAGTTTTTATTCTAGCTGCATACCCATTCTGAGCGTTGGCACACATGGTCAGGGAGGAAATATGGGTTGGCGTAATGGATTGTGTGACAGAAATTTGGCATCATAGTGGCCACCATGTAGTGCTGCTCAGACTCCTTCTTCAGGACTAAGTTATTCATTCTCCATCTGCCAGGAGTGTTGGCTGCTGAGACCTGACGGCTGATACACTTTCCAGGAAATTCCCTCAGATAAAGGAACTGATTCACCCCAAACTATACTCCCTTCCCTGGGGACAGCCTAACTTCTTCCACTGTTGTTACAATATTCCACAGTCATTTCCCTGATCTATATATACCTTTCTCTTTCACTCCAGATGATAGTCATAATAAACTATTGACAAATCCAAATTTCTTAAAAAATAAATTTTATTGTGCATATTTGAGGTTTATAACATGACATTATGGGATACATATAGACAGCAAAATGGTTACCATAGTGAAGCAGATTAACATATCATCTCACATAGTTACTTTTTCTGTGACAAAAGCAGCTAAAATCTAATTTAACAAAAATCTCTAATCCAATGCAATTTCACTAACTTTAGTCCTCTTGTAAATTAGATCTCTAAACTTGTTCATTTTATGTGTTTGCTATTTTGTATCCTGTGACTTACATCTCCTTATTTCCTTTTCTCCCACCTCCAGCCATGGTAACCACTGTTTCATTCTGTACATCTGCATATTTGAATTCATATATATATATATATTCCACATATAATTGAGATCATGCAATAGTTTTCTTTATGTGTGGGACTTATTTTAGTTAATGTAATGTACTACAGGTACACTCATGTTGTGGCAAATCGCAGGATCTCCTTGTTTTAAGGAGAAATAATATTTCATTGTGGAGATAGACCGCATGTTCTTTATCCATTCATCTATCAGCTGGTATTTAGTTTTCTTCCATATCTTGGGGGTTATGAATACTGATGCAATAAACATGGAAGTGTAGATATTTTTACAAGGTGGTGATTTCATCTCCTTTGGGCATATACCCAGAAAAAGGATTGCTGGTCATATGGCATTTTTATTTTAAAATTTATTTACAAAACTCCACGTATTTTTTCACAATGACTATACCAATCACATCCCCACCAAAAGCACCCAAGGGTCGCCTTCTTTACATAGCCTTACCAATATTTGTTTTTTGTTTTTTGTTTTTGTTTTACTTTTTATAGCCATCCTTACTGGTCTTAGGTGATTTAGTGGTTTTAATTTTCATTTCCCTGATAATTAGTGATGTTAAGCACCTTTTCATATACCTGTCGCCCATTTTTATGTCTTCTTTGGAGAAACGTCTGTTCAGATTCTTTGCCCATTTTTAACTGGGTTGTTTTTCTGCTATTGAATTATAAGAGTTCTTCATATATTTTAGATATCAACTCCTTATCAGGTATCCAGTTTGTAAATACTTTTATATTATTTCCTAGTATATAGGTTACCTTTTCATTTTGTTGATTGTATCTGTTGCCTTGTAGAAAGCTTGTAGTTTGCTGTAGCTATCATTTGTTTATTTTAACAAACTGAAAATTTAGGTGAAGAGACATTTTTGTTTTTTTTTGTTTTGTTTTTTGTTTTTTTATTGCATTTTAGGTTTTGGGGTACATGTGAAAAACATGCAAAGTTGTTGCATAGGTGCATTCATGGCAGTGTGATTTGCTGCCTCCCTCCCCCAGGTGAAGAGATATTTAAATATATTCTAATTTAAGAATATATTTTAAATGAACATTGTTTTCTATTTACTAAATGTACCTGATGTACCTATCTTTTCAATTTTTCTTTATTTTTCTTTTTCTCTCAGCTTTAGAAGATTGAGTTAATTATAGCACTCAGTCATCAAAGGCAAATGACATCAAAAATTACATCAGCTAGCATATAGTCAGGCAAAGAGAAGCCATTCTAGATATTTCATACAAGAGATATAACACGGAGATTTTATTCCAAAGGTATTGGAAGGACTCCAAAGACTTAAAGAAGAAGGGAACTCATAGAAGCAAGAGAAGCTGCAAATAACCCTGTAGGTAAACCCAGAAGCCTGTTCTACTCCTGTTCTGTTGGAAATGCTGTTACACCTGGTTTTGATCCTTGTGCCCATTCTTCTTTCCCAGAAAAACAACCACTACAATGTGGCTGATCTACATTCTTGAGTGTGTGCATGCTCTTATAAAATATGTAGAGCTGAGTTGTTAATTTGCATGTACTAAATTGCATTTTAGTTATGTTCTTTCTTCATATTTTTCAGCATTCATTTTTATAACTTCACTATTTTTTATATACATCTAATTCATGATTTCTAACTAAATCATAGGTTTCCATGTTGTATATTTGTATATTTTATTTATCCACCTTTTTAGTTATGCATAACTAAGTCACTTCCAATTTCCTGCTGGCTCAAAAAATACTATGATAAATATTTTCATATATACTTCCTCTGGGATGAATATCAAGCCAAGAGATCACTAAGCCATGGGTGGCGAACACAACTTAGTGAACAACTGCCAGATTATATTCCAAAATGCCTATACCAGTTTATATACCTTAATAGTACATGAAGAGGTTTACTACTATCAGAATATCATCAAACTATGGGATTATCCAACTTTTAAATTTTTCTAATCTCTTACAGATAATTTTTCATAATTACCTTAATTTGTATTGTTCTAGTAAATTTGTATATCTCTTCTTATATTTGTTTACCATTCAAATTTACTCTTAAACATTTGTTCACATCCATGCACATGTTTCTACAGCGTTTTATGTCTTTCTGTTTCGTTGGTTTTCAAAAATACCTTATAGTTTTATTTTTTAGTTCATCCATTGATTCATTCTTTAATTAGATTTTTATTGAGCACTTACCATGTTGTAGGCATTGTTTAAGTACTTAGAATATACTGGGAAACAAGAGACTAATTATGTTAATATGAAACTAACATTCTATTTGGTGGGTCAGGAGGTTGGGTGGATAAATAGTGGGGCTAGGAAACAATAAACACGTGAATGATAAATGTGATAATGAAATAGTGTGTTAAAAGGTGATAAGTAGATAGGTACTAAGAAAAAAAAGTAAAGTAGAACAAGATAAGGAAAATAGGAGAAGATGGGTTACATGAATAAATGGGGTGATTAGAATGAAACTCTGTGAGAAGATGAGTTTTAAATAAGACTTGGAGAAGCCAGGGATATTTATTACTCATGAAGATATTTGAAGGAATATCTTCCAGAAAGATATTCCAGGAAGAAGCAAGCCAAACTTACAGTGGGAACACAATGCGGGTGTTTAAGGAAGAGGAAGACTAGAGGAAAAGCAATGGTAATAGGAGATCTAGTCAAAGAAGAAATATGGCTTTTACTCTGAGTGATATTGGACACAAGTGACAATTGTCAAGTAGAGGAATGACATGCTCTGGCTTATAATTTTAAAAACATATTCTGGCTACTGTGTTGAAAAAAGACAGTCGATGGACACATGTAGATGTAGGGAGGCTGGTCAACCACGGCAGCAGCATCAGGTGAGATGATAATGGCTTGAACTTGGTGTTGGCAGTGGAGGTGGTGGAAAGTGCGGGGGTACTGGGCCTATTTTGAAAGTAGAGCCAAAGAATGTTAATTCTTTGTGGGTTGTACACAACATCTAGCAATATGTATATGCTCTTTATAACATCTATCAATCTGTTTCATGAATCCTATGCTTATTCACAATGTCCTTTTTTCAACAAAATTATTTAATTTCAATGTAATCAAATCCATCTCATTGTCACATTATAGATGCTGCTGTTCATGTCAAGTTTAACAAGTTCCTTCTGGCACCATTAGTCTGTTCTCATGCTGCTAATAAGGACATACCCAAGACTGGGTAATTTATAAAGGTAATTAATATAGGTTTAATTGACTCACAGTTCCACATGGCTGGGGAGGCCTCACAATCACTGCAGAAGGCAAAGGATGAGCAAAGTCACATCTTACACGGTGGCAGGCAAGAGAATGTGCAAAGGGGAACTCTCCTTTATAAAACCATCAGAGCTCATGAGATGTATTCACTATCATGAGAACATCATGGAAAAGACCTGCTCCCATGAGTCAATTACTTCCCACCAGGTTCCTCCCATGACACGTGGGAATTATTGGAGCTACATTTCAAAATGAGATTTAGGTGAGGACACAGCCAAACCATATCAACTGGTTTCTTATGTTTCTTGGTATTAGTTTTAGAGTTTGACATTTCATATTTTAGTCTTTAGTCTTTTTAATCATTTATCTATGTAAAAAGTAAAGTAGAGGATGCAAAGGCATAAGAATGACATAATGGACTTTGGAGACTTGGGGGAAAGATTGGGAGTCAGGTGAGGGATAAAAGACCACATATTGTGTACAAGGTACACTGCTTGGGTGACAGGTGCACTAAAATTTCAGAAAACACCACTAAAGAACTTACTCATATAACCAGAGATCACCTGTACCCCCACAACTATGGAAATAAAAGTAAAGATTAAAAAACAATTTAATGTAGAATTCAGTGTTTCATTTTTTTTTTCTTTTTAGATAGTAAATGTGTTTTCCCAACAACTTCTACATAGCAGCTCTCATTTTTTCCATTGTTTGTGGTATCACATATTTCATATATTGTGCCTGTGCCCCCATACTGAATCTTAGTAAGCTATGACTAGCCTTTGTTTTGCATAATACCTTGTAATTATAATTAGTTGTTATATGCTAAGTACAAATGTCTAACTTTTACACAAAAACATTTAAACAATATATAATTGATTCAAATTTCTATCACTATTAGGACAAAAATATCCCTGTATATGTTTTCCATAGAGCTCAAAATGATTGGGTTATCCACGCCTTTTAAATGCTCTGGTAAATAAAGTGAGCCAGGAGTCTATACCTTGGAACACATCGCTAAAAGAATTTACTCCATTCAATCCTTACAAGTTAGGTTAATAATTATTTTTCTTAAGAAAGATAAGTTATGAGATACAGGATTTATAAAAATAATAGTTTCACTAATTTAAAATTGTTAGCCACCAGATAAACCCAAGTTTAATTTTGGCCTCACCTCTTAATACCTGGGTAAATTTCTGAAATCTTATGACCCTCAGCTTCCTTCACTGTAAAAAAGAAACAAAATAGCTATTGCTTCATGTTGCAATGAAAACCAATACAATAATGAGTGGAAATAGTAACTGATTAATTAGCCAACATAGGAAACAGTGATTCAGTGGTAACTCAGCCCTAGGAACAAGTGGTCTTTCTTCTGTTTCCTCTATTAGTTATTATTCACTTCAGAGCTCCACTGTGAAATAATTCTCAGTAGTAAGCTGGTCTATAAATGACAAAGGCAGATGTCTTGATAGCAGCACATTCTCCTTAAGAACAGCACAAATTTCCTGCCAGGGTTTGGGAAGGAGATATTATTTGACTGAGTTCCTTAGTGTTTTTGGCAGTGTAACAGAATTAAATTTTCCTATGGAAGACATTGCATAAGTGTTTTGTCTGAGGTGCTCAGTAAAATATGGTGTTCAACATCACAAATTTATAAAAATGAGTTCACACATATTCCCATTACAGTGTTTTATTTTTGTTTTTTTGTTTAAAGGAAACTCCTTAGGTGCTGCAGAAAGGTGGGTAAAATCATTCATTGTCTTTGGTTCTTGTTTCTAAAATCCTGTATTTTTTTTGTTCAGTAGATGATCAATAAGTGTTTGTTTATGAAATTTCTATGCACCTATCTATGTGATGATTAGAACAATCCTCTGAATACAATTTTTAGATAGTTTTATCTTCAATATTGTTCAATATAATAGTACATTCTAATTTTTTCATACATAGCTTTATGGTATTTCTACCATATATTTCCGGGGGTCTGTTTAATGCTAACCTTGAACAGATGTTTGGAGTGTAGTTCGATGACTTAACAGCTCCTGACATAGCGTGACCTTCATAAAATTAAAGCATGGGTTGTCTAATATGGTATAAGTGGCCTTTTATTTAAATCTGGCTTGGAGGTACAGAGTCAATAATCACTGAGTATGAACCAAGCGTAATAACCCAAAGATGATGAGACAGTGTTTGCCCTTTATCAGAATAAGGTTAAAACGGCTGTCAAGGTGACAGCCGCTAATCAGTGAAACCGGAACAATTATGCCCAATAATCATTAAATGAAGGCAGGGAACTAGACTCCTGGGAAAGCACAAGCATTTGGCAAAACATGATATGCTTTTATTAAAAGAATCACAGAGCCTGAAGTTGAAGGTGGTATCAAACTCAAAATGAAGTCAAATTTCTTAGTACTGCCCCCTAGAATAATAAAAGGGCTCAGGTAAATATGATACAGCCACAAAACCTGCTATTGTAAAAAAAAGTTGTACATGAGGAAAGTTAATAATTTCATAGTCCTCTGAAGATGCATAAATGCTTCTAATCTTCTAAAATCCTTCATACAAGACATAATTTTGTGGTATATACTTTTTCCTATGTTGATCTTTATAACATAGCATCTATCTAGAGAAAATTTAAAATTATTCTTTATCTATCTGGGGTAGAGTATAGAATGAAAAGTAAAGTACCATATCAGGATAAAGTATGCTATTTAAAATTTTCCTCTCAGTGACTCTTACAACTGTCCAATAAGATTTCAAAAATCCTCCTACACAGTCTCTTTAACAAAGATGTAGTCCAGAAATCATATCATCTGACTACAGTATTTTTAAATAACTGAATTATATGCAACGTTTTTAATATGGAATACATCTTCATATAAGGTTAGGTTGAAAATAAAATTATTTTTCAAGTAATTAGGCTAGATTATGTTCTGAAATCTATGCTATTGAAGTAGAAGGTGATTTTCCCTCAACTTTCACTGGCAAATTTTACTTTTTTAATATGTCTTATGTTATACTATTTTATATCACTGATAAGCTGAACTTTGAAATTTTGGAAGAAAATGTTAAGGAAATAAGAGTAACAACTCTGCTATTGTACACTACATCCTTTCCTCATCCTCACATGAAAAACATTAATATTTCAATGTTTTTAATAATAGAAAAACATTAATATTTTAATTTGTGTCCATTGTTGTAATCATGCTAGAAACTAAAATAGAAGAAAAGAATGAGTATATAAATATAACTATAATAAACTGAATGTTTAGACAGAAATCAAAGCCTTCAACATAAGTTTGTATAATCATTTTTCTAGAGAAGTATATTAGTGAAATCTGTAGCAAAGTAGAATTAATCTTTATTAACTTTTCTGCCTCATGCATTATTTCCCATTATATGAAGAAATTTCTTATATATATCAACTCAGCATTAAGTACTTCTGCTTGATTAAACAAAAAAATTATATTTTGTAGATGTTTCTGTCTTTGAAAAATCGAGATATTTTATAATTTTATAGTTGTAGTGATACACCTGATTACATTCTATACTATATAATATTATCTGTCATTCTCTTCCATCATCATAGCCACCTGAGATGAAATCACTGTCATCTCTCTGTTTCCTAACTGGTCTCCTAAAATTAGTCTTTTCTCCATAAGAGTAATTCCTCTAAAATATCAACTATGATTCTTTAAAATTCTTCTTTAAATTTCTTAAACATCTTATCTCTGCCTTTAGTAAACAATTTCAACACTTGTTGATACATAAGAGTATCAACATGTAAAATTCTTTCCATTTTTTTTTCTTTGAGATGAAATCTGACTCTGTTTTCCAGGCTGGAGGGCAGTGGCGTGATCTCGACTCACTGCAGCCTCCATCTCTCAAGTTCAAATGATTCTCCTGCTTCAGTCTTCCGAGTAGCTGAAATTACAAGTGCCCGCCACCATGCCTGGCTATTTTTTGTATTTTTAGTAGAGACAGGGTTTCACCATGTTTGCCAGGCCAGTGTCCCACTCCTGGCCTCAGGTGATCCACCTGCCTCGGCCTCTCAAGGTGCTGGGATTACAGGCGTGAGCCACCACTCCCTGCCACAACTTTTTTTTTTTTTTTTTTTTATGAGACAGAGTTTCGTTCTTATTGCCCAGGCTGGACTGCAATGGTGCATTCTCGTCTCACCGCAACCTCTGCCTCCTGGGTTCAAGCGATGCTCCTGCCTCAGCCTCTCAAGTAACTGGGATTACAGGCACGTACCACCACGCCCAGCTAATTTTTTGTATTTTTAGTAGAGACAGGGTTTCACCATGTTGACCAAGATGGTCTCAATCTCTTGACCTCGTGATCCACCCGCCTCCACCTCCCAAAGTGCTGGGATTACAGGCGTGAGGCACCACACCTGGCCCCTGCCACAAAAAGTCTTTGTCTCACTAGTTTTAAGCCCCAAGGTATTTCCATATGCTTTTTCAGTCTAATAGGAGATTTTTCTATTTTTCCTCCCATATACCATTCTCACCTTTTACCTAGGTTTTTCGTATGATTAAATATTTCTTGAGCGAAGTCATTACCCCCAAGCTTAGACTGGGTACCTTTATTTTACATGCTTACTGCACATTACACAGTTCCTTCATTGAACTTAGCACAACTTAAATTAAATAATGATTGGTATAATTATTGTTGGATATTTTATTAGCCCACCATAAGGTTAACAAGCACAGCTCTTTGTCTGTTCTGTGCACTACTGTGTACCTGCTGTCTAGCATATAGAAATTTCCCAAATATTATTACTTGAATTTGCAATGCCTTTACTCTGAGACAGGCTAAAAGTAATCTGTTGCTGGCTAACAAATTGCCCAGAAAATATAGTGGCTTAAGTCAACAAATATTGGTTGGGCGCGGTGGCTCAAGCCTGTAATGCCAGCACTTCGGGAGGTCGAGGTGGGCGGATCACGAGGTCAGGAGTTGGAGACAAGCCTGACCAACATGGTGAAACCCCGTCTCTACTAAAAATACAAAAATTAGCTGGGCATGGTGGCCGCGCCTGTAATCCCAGCTACTCGGGAGGCTGAGGCAGGAGAATGGCTTGAACCTGGGAGGCAGAGGTTGCAGTGAACCAAGATCATGCCACTGCACTCCAGCCTGGGCAACAGAGCAAGACTCCGTCTCAAAAAAAGAAAAAAGACAACAAATATTTATTATCTCATGATTTCTGTAAGTCAGGAATTCAGACACAACACTGACCTCTGGTGGGGGGTTCTTCACAAGGCTGTGATCACAGCATCGATCAGGATTGCAGTCCTCTTCCATCTTTACTGTGAGAAAGCCCATTTCCTAAGTTCATTCACATGATCATTAGTATTCAGTTTGTCAGGGGCTGAAGTCCTTAGCGCCCTGCTGGCTATTGGCTAGAAACTGACCTTCCTTCTTTGCCACGTGGGCTTCTTCCTCTGTAAGACACCTCGCACTGCTGCCATTCGCTTTAGTAGTAAAAGCAAGAGAGAAAAGCCTAACAGCACCTACATCAGTCAAGTCAGTCTTTTATGACCCTATCTAGACCTTACATCCCACAACTTTTACTTTATTTTTTTGGATAGAAGCAAGTACCTAGGCCCAATTCACACTCAAGAGGAGAAACTTACGCAATGATGTGAATTCTAGAAGGGAAACATGCTTTTACCCAGGGTCACTTCAGCTTATGAGAATTATCTCCTGAGCACACTTTATACTCTCCAGTCATCATTTCTTTTAAAGTTCTTTCTTCTTTTCTTTTCTTTCTTTCTCTTTTTTTTTTTTTTTTTTGGAGGTGAAATGTATCTGTCACCTAGGCTGCATTGTAGTGGAGCTATCTGGGCTTACTGCAATCTGTAATCTCTGCCTCCCAGGTTTGAAAGTTTGAGCGATTCTCCTGCCTCAACCTCCGGAGTAGCTGGCATTACAGGTGCCCACCACCACACAGCCCCAGCTATTTTGTATTTTTAGTAGAGCCAAGGTTTCATTGTGTTGGCCAGGCTGGTCTCTACCTCCTGACCTCAGGTGATTCACCCACTTCAGACTCCCAAAGTGCTGGGATTACAGGCATGAACCACTACGCCCGGCCTCTTTTAAAGATCTTATTGCTCACTTCATACTAAAATTACTACATACATATAATCTCTCATAGTAATATCTAAACTTCCCGAAAGTAGTCCTTGATCATTACAGAAACTAGCCCAGTTCCTTAAACGCAGAAGGAACCTAGCAATTATTTCTTCAATGAGTAAATGAGATTATGAATATAATTTTTTCATCTTTTTAAAAAAAATGAACATAGAAATGATTTTCTCCTCTATTTTAAAGTTAAGAAGGCATTTATTTCTCAACATAAAGATTATGATGTTATGGACTTTTGCATCCAATTATATATATTCACTGTATATATGCCAGTCACTTTTTTACATGCTCCAAAGATTTTACAGGGAGGGAAATATGTTTCATCCTAGGATGATTCACGTTTCAGTGCTTTTGTAAAAACATACATAGTATGTTTTTCAAACTACTTATCCAAATCCCCTGTGGAATAATATTTCTTGGATTGAAGATTTGTTTACGATGCTGAAGATCATGTCAGTAAACTATACTCTCAGGTTGAGAAACAGGGAGCAATATCTTTGAGGCCATGTAGTTTACTTGGTAACTATTTTTTTTAATTTAATCAGTCCTACAAATTCTCTGATCTATTCTTTGGAGGTGAAAAATGCTCAAATTTTGCAAAACAGTTGCCAATTTTTAAAAGACTAGATGAGCCTTAATGAAGAAAACAGTGGGGAAGGAAGTGCAACTGCCACCTGGAGGAGACAGATGTGGAGACATCCTCAGTCGTTTCTGCTCCTGTCTACTGAGAACAAATACATTAGCTGGTGATGAAGATGTGCCTTAGCCTACGGAACACAAATACTGGCAGATCATTTTTTTAAACACAGTGGAAGATGTACTTACGAAAGAAAGTATAATAGTTGGCATGCTATTCGCTGACTTAAAGTAAAATACACACATATTAAATTGTATTGCATTTAGTGATAGTTTCTTTATTAGAAAATAAATAATGCCCTAGGAACAAGATCCTAGAAAAAGTTTATACCTTGCATAGCTGCTACTTGCTTGTTTGGTGGACAAGTGAAGGATAATTATGAACACAATATCTCATAATTATATGTATAAAATATATTGTTTAAAAGATGTTTTATAAATTCTAATGGTGCTCAAATATCAGAAATATAATACCTTTAATAAGTTATATTCAAAAATCATTTATTTAAATACTTTTTAAATGAGTAGCTACTATGTCAGGTTATGGTACACATAAGTCTATGTACCAGCAACTAGTCTCACTTCTGGTTGTCATCTTTCCCTTTAATATACCCTCTAATATAGCAACATGTATTTTAATACTTTGTGCCTCAAATGCAGCAGAATATATTAATCATGATTCTCAGCTTATCACCTCATGGGTAACAGGCAGAGATTGAAGCAGTTTGGAGAGCTCAGAAGACATAAAAATGTGGAAAAGTTTGGAAACTCATAGAGACTTGTGGAATGGCTTTGACAGAAATGCTGATAGTGATATAGATAATAAGTTCTGGGCTGAGGTGGTCTCAGATGGAGATGAAAAACTTGTTGGGAACTGTAACAAAGTTGACTCTTGTTATGTTTTAGCAAAGAGATTGATGGCAAGTTGCCCCTGCCATAGAAATCTGTGGAACTTTGAACTTGAGAAAGAAGATTTAGGGTATGTGGTGGAAGAAATTTCAAAGCAGCAAAGCATTCAAAAGGTGACTTGAGTGCTGTTAAAAGCATTTCATTTTAAAAGGGAAATAGAGCATAAAAGTTGAGAAAATCTGCAGCCTGACAATGCTGCAAAAGAAAAACCAATTTTTTTGAGGAGAAATTCAAGCTGGCTGCAAAATTTTGCATAAGTAACAAGGAGTTTCATGATAATCCCCAAGACCATGGGGAAAATGTCTCCAGGCCATGTCAGAGAACTTCCCAGCAGCCCCTCCCATTACAGACTCAAAAGCCTAGGAGGAAAAAATGGTTTATTGAGCAAGGCCCAGGTCCCCATGCTTTGTGCAGCCCAGGGACTTTGTGCCCTACATCCCAGCTGCCCCAGCCATTGCTAAAAGGGGCCAAGGTACAGCTCGGCCCATGGTTTCAGAGGGTGCAAGGGCCAAACCTTGGCAGCTTTCACGTGGTATTAAGCCTGCAAGTGCACAGAAGTCAAAAATTGAAGTTTGAGAACCTCCACCTAGATTTCAGAAGACGTATGGAAATGCCTGGGTGTCCAGTTTGCTGCAGGGGTGGGGCCCTCATGGAGAACCTCTGCTAGGGCAGTGTGGAAGGAAAATGTGGGATCAGAGCCCCCACACAGAGTCCCTACTGGGGCAACGCCTAGTGGAGTTGTGAGAAGAGAGCCACTGTCCTCCAGAACCCAGAATGGTAGATCCACCGACAACTGGAAAAGCCACAGATGCTCAACACCAGCCTGTGAAGGCAGTCAGGAAGGGGCTATACCCTGCAGAACCATAGGAGTGGAGCTGCCCCAGACTATGGGAACCCACCTCTTGCATCAGCATGACCTGGATGTGAGACTTGGAGTCAAAGGAGATCACTTTAGAGCTTTAGAATTTGACTGTCCCACTGGATTTCTGACTTGCATGGGCTCTGTAACCCCTTTGTTTTGGCCAAGTTCTCCTTTTCAGAAAGGCTATATTTTCCCAATACTTGTACCCTAATTGAGTCTAGGTAATAACTAGCTTGTTTTTTATTTTACAGGCTTATAGGCGGAAGGGACTTGCCTTGTCTCTGATAAGACTTTAAACTGTGGAGTTTTGGGTAAATGCTGAAATGAGTTAAGACTTTCAGGGGCTATTGGGAAGGCATGACTTGTTTTGAAATGTGAGGACTGAAGTCTGGAGGGGCCAGGATGAAATGATATGGGTTGGTTCTGCATCCTCGCCAAAATCTCATCCCGAATTGTACTCCCACAAATCCCACCTCTTGTGGGAGGGATCCAATGAGAGATAATTTGAATCTTGGGAGTGGTTTCTCCCATAATGTTCTTGTGATAGTAAATAAGCCTCATGAGATCTGATGTTTTTTTTCAGGGGTTTCTGCTTTTGCATTTGCTCATTTATTCTCTTGCTGCTGCCATGTAAAACGTGTCTTTCACCTCCCACCATGATTCTGACACCTCCCTGACAAATGGAACTATAAGTCCAATTAAACCTCTTTTTCTTTCAAGTCTTGGGTATGTCTTTATCAGCAGTGTGAAAAGGAACTAATGCAACATCCTATTCAAATGTCTTTGCATATAAGATTAGTTCTGTGTGCAAGATTCCTAGGTGTGATTTTTTTGGAGGTGCAGGGTAACCGTTCTTTTATTTTTAATAGATTTCATCAGATTGTTTTTCAGGACGGCTACACAATATACATTTCTACTGGCAAAGTAAGAAAGCACAATACTTTTCTATATATTTTCAAGGTATGTGTGTTATTGCTAGTTTTTGCTATTGTTGCTGGTCTGAAGCTAAAAATATGTACCTTATTTATATTTTAATGTTAATTTATCTGATAAATAGTGAGTTTTAACATTTTCTGTACAATAATTATTATACTTTGTTTTGCTCTTCTGTAGATTTATACAATTCCTTTCACCATTTTTGTTTTTACCTTTTATTTATTTTTCATTTATAGTATTTTACTATGTATTGTAAGTAATAATACTTTGCCAATTTCATTGCAATGAATTTACTTTCCAATTTATGATGCATCTATTCATTTAGTTTATAATTTCCTTTGTCATGTTTTAATTACATAAGAATAAATATATCTAATTTTTTATACTTTTATGCCATCTTGGTTATGTTCTTGTCCACTGTGCTTATCAGTATATTTGACTATAGTTTCTCCTATAATTTTAAATTTTCGACCTTCAAACGTTTATATATATAGTATAATTGCATTTTATTTTGGTTTAAAATGTAAGATAGAGTGCAAGGTTTATTTGCTTCTAGAATTACAAATAATTATGGCAGCATCAACTTTAGTAAATCACATTTTTACTAAATTGAAATACATTTATATGTTAAATTCTCATATTAATTTGATTCTATTACTGCCTTCTCTACATTTTATGTCATATACACATCTATTTATTTTTTTCTATGCATCTATTTCTTTTTCATAAAATCTTAGTTATTAATTCATTTAAGTTTGTAATATTTAATTTTTACCATCACCATCCCAAAATGCCAATCCTGTCAGAATATTAGTTGAAATAAACTTAAATGTGTAGTTAGAGAATTTCTGTTTTATGGCATTAAGATTTTATTCATAAATGTGTTCTATATCAGCATTTGGTCTTACCTGATGTATGGCTTTCAGTTACTACAATTTTATGTGTATACAACCTATGTTGTTCTTGTTAACTATTTACAAAGTAGTTTATATTTTTTGTTGCTATTGTTTTTAGAATAATTTTTACATTTCAATCTTAAGTGTTTAGTGCTTATAAGAACAGCTTAATGTTTTAGTATTATTTCATATTCAGTCACAGTAGTGAATTCTAGAAGATTCCTTAGTCCCCCAGAGTATTTTAGGCTACTTCAAACTACAGTATGTTCTCACCAGAATGAGAATGTCGTTTTTTCCTCAAACATTTTATTTACTCTATGTATTTACAACTATTTTATATTTAAGTCTTATATGTTTATATTTTTTTACTTTATCATGAAAATATTTTATTTTATTTTTATTGTATTCACTACAAAAATAACGATGACAATACCAAAAAATTTCTGATCTAGCTCTCAGTTTTCATTAAAGTAAATTTAGTATTTTATAGTTTTAAATGATGTTTGCAGGCATATTAATTTATTTGCTATCATTATTTTATTTTGGAATAACATGCATGTATATTAAACAAATAAGGTAACTTCACAGCAATTTCCCTATTTGTATTACTATATTCTTTAAATTTAAGATAGAGCTCAGTGGTAAAATAATGTTTTCTAGTATATTTCTCACAATTAGAATTCAAATGAAATTTTCCATTTTTTCTATTGTGTTTTTCTATTATTTATGTATAAATGTTGGTATTTTTAGTTCATTAGTAAATTATTCAGTTACTATAAATTTAAAATTGTTAATATAGTGTTGCATTTTTATTCTAACTTTTATCTGTGGTTGTATCTGTTTTAATTTCCCTTAACAACCTATTTTCATTCTCTTTCTTGCTTCTTTAGTCTCAGAAAGCCTTTAAATGACATTTTCATACTTAGAAAAGACTGGTTATATTTATCTTTGCTCTTTTCCTATTTATTCAATTTTAGCTCTTATCTTTGTGAATTTCCACTTTCTACTTGTAAACTAACAGGAATTTTTTTTTGTTACTTCGCTATTTTGTTTAACTTGATAAAAAAGATAAGGAATTTATTATTTGTTTTTAATTTTATTAGATTATGATCACAATTTGACTTTTAAAATACTTATGGTTCAAAAAATTTAGCATGTCTCATAGATAATTATATATAGAAATACATGTAAAAGTGGAGGTATATATATGCATATATAGGTGTATTCTGGAATTTTTAAATTATGTTGTTAATTTTTTGTTCATAATATTCCCCCAAATTCATTGGTTATAATAAATTTTCCATTATAATAATCTCTTCTATTCTTTAAAAAGGGCAAATTTTAATAACAAATATTACATGCCCTGTTTCAGGTATTCTGGAACATCAATAAATGTATAAAATATTGAAATAGATCTCTCCTCACCTTTCTAATAGTTTTTGCTTCATTGACTGTGTTATTTGTTCTAGACAGAATTAGGACTATCATATATTCTTAAATTGTGCCTTGTATTATTACATAATGTATCCCTTTGATGACTTAGGTTCTTTAAATATTAAATGCTATGTGGTCTTAAGTTTTACTTACAGTTAGTTTGCATTTTCTTTATATATATATGTCTTTATTTGAACCTTTCTTTATCATGTTGTTTCATATGTTTCTTTTAGTAAATATATATCTGTATTTTGTCTGACTTTTACATGTTTTCAATGAAGCATGTTATATATAAAGTAGTATATGCAATGTATAAATAGAGTTTTAACAATACAATAGGCACTCAACCTGAGAGGTAGAATATCACTTACAAAATCTGTGTTCCCCATTGACCTGCCCCCCATGGTCTTTATCTCCCTCCCTTCCCCCAAAGGGAATCTCTTTCACTAATGTCATCAAACTTCAGTTTCATTAACTTTTGAAAGCAGTTCATATGTGTGTCACCAATAATAAATTGTTTATATATTCTTGATTTATTTATAAAAATATCCTTACAATTTTTTTATGCCTTTAAACTACTGTGATACTTCGTGTTTTTAAGGTTTATCTATGTAAAACAAGTCATTCATGTTTTCTGATGTTGTTGGAATCTTTTTTGCAGTATGATACTATTAGAAACATTTTAGGGCAAGTGTTCTGGGAAATAAATTAAAGAGATTCTACTTGGAATGAAATTGTTGAGTATTAAGTTACAAATATTCAATCTAAATTAATTACATTAATCATTTTCTATGCTCTATGACAAGATAACGTTCAGAATTATTAAACAAATTTAAACTTCTACCAGGAGTGTATATTTTATTGCCATATGTTTTCAAGCATTAATTTTTGTAAATGTAAAGCATCATTTTTTATGGTTCTCAATCCTTTGGAATTTGTTATGATTTGATTTATTGCCTAATAGTTTTAAAAATTCTTGTCCATATTCTATGTATGCCAGGAAACAGTGTGTATTCTTTTCTTCCTCTTTAGTGTGTAGTCTCCCTTTCTTCTTTAATAGCAACACCATATATTAGTTGAACTCATTGCAAGCCTGAATAATAGGTACATTTTCTTGTGTTCCTTGAACTCATACATAACCATAGATTTAAAGAAAATAAAAACAGATAAAAATAACTGAGTACTACTGGTGGCACAATGGAGTCACTATGGCATTTTTGGACTATGCACCTCTTAATATTTTTTTCCACATGAAAGAGAAATAAACTTTTATTTTGTTTAAACTGCTGTCATCAAATTTTCCTCTCATACACAGCTACTAATGAATTAAGGATATTAAATATGAAATTAAAATATTTAAATCAAATTCATTTTGCTTATAATTTGAATGAAAGGATAAAACAGACAGCTCATAGTTAATATAAGCAAACACAAATGTACTCCAGTAGGTATAGAAAGCCAAAGGCAAATTGCATAATTACAGAAAAGGGATATATCTGTTAAGCAATTTAGGGTTATAGACAACAGTTCAGTAGTATGCGGTTTATATCAATGTCTGTTTGGGTTGCATTAATGGAAGTTTCATGTCAAGAGTGTTGCCAAATAAAGTAATAATTTGCCTTTACTCTGGTCATCAGTCACCACTTAGTGCATAATGTGTAGCTTCAAGCTCCACGTTTCAGTAGGAATATGAACATATTATAGAATGTTCAGAGGAAATCTGCCAGAAACGTACAGGGATTCGAATGATATCTCTCTTGGGATATTTGAAGATTATTAATGGTAAGAGAGCATTAATGAGTTATTTAGGCCCAGTGTATTAGACACTAATGGTTTAGAATTAAAACCAATTGTTAATAGTTTCAAATACATTAGTTTGAATTTAACATAAAGAGGGACTATGTAGTGGTTAGGACTAAACAGAGATAAAATTAATTTCCACAGGATGTGTTGTGTTTCCTGTTCACTGGTGGTGACTTAGGCCAGATAACCACATGGTGGAGATGTTGTAGAGGGAATTCAAACATTAGATGCCTTTTGGAATAGAGGACATTTAAGGTTACTTCCAAATTCTAGAATCTATGAATTTACGGGACAAATATATAAGGGAAAAAAAGTCTAAAATTTATAATCAATGTAGTGTTTATACTACTGAATCTAAAAATCTTATCCCTCTGCTTAATTGCATTAGTCATTTTCTATACTAACTATACTTGATGGAGAAACTTTTTATTATGCTGAACATGATTAATTTTTTAAATGATATGTGCCTCTACATTATATGTACCTGGCACATAAAAGCTCTAGAATCAGCATAAGGAGAGAGTGCTTTCATTTTACAAATGTATAAAAATACATAAGGCTAAAATGGTATTGAAGATAAATATTACAGAGAGAACACAATAACCCAAAAATGGGTCAGCACAAACTATCCAATTGATTAGATGCTTGCAGAAAACCACAGAAAATGGCAAATCAATTCACCAATCAGTTTTGCAGTGCTTTCTTCTAAACTCAGCCAGCTGGGCAATTAGGCTTATATTTGGTGTTTTTATGTCTTTCATTGAAGAAAGCATCATTTTCCTTTGGAAGCAGATGGTTTGGAACTATAGATTGGTCAAAGTTCAGTAGGTTGCTCTACTACAAACAGAGTAAATTGATGTGGCAGAATATGCTAGTTTCAATCTTGAGAAGGACTCAAAACTGAAAGAGAACACTTTGTGGTTGATATTTGGTTATAGGTTTTTGTAAGCTAAGAAATTACTAATTATATTTTAATGCAGTGATTCTCCATTGTTATTTACACAATGTTCCACTCAATTTACTTTTTTGTAGGTTAATATCTTATGGCTTATCTCAAGGAGTAGAATTTCAAATGATTATTGTTTTAGGTTTTTTTGAAGTAAAAGAAATAAATGAGAGTTCATACAATGTTTTGGAAAATCAGCCTTCAAAACAAATTAGTTCTGAGGTCAAATGCAGTTGTTTGAACTAAATTATCCAGTAATCAGTGTTTCCAGATGAATGTTTAAAAAAGATAAGGATCACACCATTTTAGAACAGAGAATGAAATCAGATATCATTTATTCCAATTCCTGTCTACAAATGAAGGATCTCCTGCCTGAGATTTCAAAACTTACTTGCAGCAGCATCACGTCTAGAACCCAAAATCTCACCAGGTTCTCAGGTGATGCTGTAATCTTGTAATCTTGTAGAATTTCATATCCCACATAAAGCAGTCATAGTATTAAGGTATTAATTTCATGATGATAAAGAGAAGAAATAGTTCATCAGAACCATAGTTGATTGAAAAAAAAGGTACACCAACTAATTGAACTTCCATTATGCCATGAAAAAGGATTTCTCATGATCTTGCCATCAATTGTTCTTGGTTACTAGTCTGAGTAAATATCATTTTAATGCTTGATAACTTTCTAGTAAATTGATCCTCAAAGATTTATGAAAGCCTTCTCTTTATTAGATATTTTTAGATATTAGATATTATTGGTGAATTTATCTGTCATGCTGCTGTCAACATTTAATTTTGAGAGTCATTACAAGGTATACTTTATAGGAATGTAGAAACCAAAGAGTAGAAACTACTGGTTTGCTTGCTTTTAACATACTTGAGTTCTGAGTCTCATCTATATTTGTATGATGATAGCCCACATATATAACAAGAATTCAACTCATGGTGGTGGATAAATGAAGGATTCAATGAATGAAAAGATATTCAGTAAGTAGTACAAAAAAATTATTATTCAAAACAGCAATTTTTTAGTAACAAGTATAATTCAATCACAGCTATTATTGTTTTGCAAAAGTTTGTGCTTCACTGTATAAAAAGCTCACAAAAAGAATGCTAACTACTGAGTCAGTAAAGGTATAGCACATAAAATAACTTCTTCTGATCCGTAGTCAGACGCGTTATCCATTGCGCCTCTGGCCCCGAGCTAAAATAACTTCTTAAGATGTTATTGAAATTAAGAAGAATTCCGAAGACTCAACCAAAAAAGTAGGTCCTAATATTCACTTAATAAAATAGACTGCCTGACCCTCGTTGAAAATAGCACATTTAAAATTAAAATACAGTAACTCCTAAAAGGCATAAATGATAAATTCCAAATGGACTAAATGTTTTAGAATGAAATGAAACCATAAGTGTTTTAGATTCATCTATGGGGAAATTATTGTATTAACTCAGATTGAGATGGGTTTTCAAAACATAACACAAAATTTAGAGTCATAAACTGAGAGATTGATATAGTTGACTATATTTAAACGCACAAAGAAAGAAAAAACAAAAACCTTTTGAATAATAGAAAAATAATCACAAGATAAATGAAAATTGGGATTGGGGAGAATTGAAAACATATCACATAGGACTAATTTCCTTCATGTATAAATAGTTCTTTGAAAAAATATGACCAGTTCAGTAGAAAAATGGGCAAAGGATTTGAAGAGACAATGAGAAGGAAAAGAAATACAATGACTCTTGAAGATGTATGTAAAAACATACTTAACCACATTCAATATTGAGAAAATTTCTAAATATAACCACATTGAGATTCTATTTGTCATCTCTAAGACAGAAAACATACAAGCTGTATTTGATAAAACACTTTTCTGGGCAGCTGTGGGAAAACATGTAGTCCCACATATTAATTATGGTAAGTGATCTGATGATATTAGTCAATACTATATTTAAAAATTCTCTTTGACCTAGCAAAAACTTTATGGCAAAGACTCTCTCTTAAATGTAAAGAACATTATAAAGATTTATTACAATATTATTTATACCAGAAAAAGACTGAAAAAATATAAATGTTCATCAATGAGAGATGAGTTATTTAAATTATGCTATAACCATACAAATATCACAAAAGGGTGATAACCAGTGAGGAAACATATCTTTAAGTATGAACACTTTATCAAATTTATAGAAACCTATGGAACTTGGAGCTTTATTTCAAAAAAAAAACTTCCAACAGCAAGAAATAGTCAATAATTCAGTAAAAATGTGATACTATAGTTTTAAAATATAGAGATTTATATATATATATAGATAGATATGATCTATACTTCTTTAGTTTATGTCCTGCTTCCACCACTTAGCTCTCTGAGTGATCTCTTGTGCAAGATACAAAAACTGTCTGTGTCATAGTTGTCTCGTTAACAAAAAGCAGATAATAGTAACAGCTGTATAAATGAGGATTGAACTCCAAACACTGTTCTTGGTACAGGAGCTAAATGTGTTAGTTGCGGGATAATAATAATTACAATTTCTTATAGTTTTATATTTGATCATATATTATAGAATATATAATATTTTATTATGTATTATACAATAAATATACAAACATTATAGTTATAGTTATCATTATCATGAATGTATATAAAACTGTAGAAGAATAAATCAAGAAACAACTAATGAATTTTGCTGAATTTTATAGTATGGGGACTGAGATTGATGGCATTTAAAAAATAATGCATAATATTTAATCCATGGACTTATTTTGTTTGTATATTTGCAGTGTGTTACTGATAAATTTATTAATATTCAGAATTGTACATTTTGATTGAAAATATAGTTAAAGCAAAATTATAGTTACTCATGTGCAGTATTTTCTATGAGCTTCAAGCATCTTTACATGCTGTAGAATTAGATGGGAATTTCATACAGTTTTGTAAATTTGCTTGGATTGTTAACAGATTGGGAAATAGAGCAATTTAAGAGCTGAAGTTGTGGAAACATAACTATTTACTCACCATAGAAGAATATTAAGATAGAGTTTATTTCATAGTAAAGACTTATTAAGGAATCTCAGACTATAAGTAAATAAGCCCTAAATAGGGCATTCTAGAAAATATTTATTACTGTTAATAAGGACATTTTCCCCTCCTTATCTTGATATTTGCCTAATTTTCCAAATCAAGGACCCACAATAAAATCATATCTTGATACCAAAATTCTTTCCACTTTTAAGTTGTATCTATAAAATGTATATATACATATAATTTCATGTAACTAATTATAAGATAAGAAAAATGTTTTCCTACATAATGTTAACAACTGATTGTGAAATTATTTTTAATCAATAGACATCTGATTATGTATACTGAAAAACTAATAGTAAAATAGAGTTCACTCCATGGTAGTCTTTAAAAAAAATTTAGGGAAATAGTGATCAATGAAGTCTTTGGTTAACAACTTATTTCACCGGTGATATAGATTGCTGTATTTTTCTCAAATCTTATTTTTCTTTTTACATTTTTTCATTATAGATAGAGTATAATTTTTTTGCTCAATTGATGTTGCCCTGAGGTACATGGCAGGTTTGTCTAGAGGAATGTTATCAGGCATATGTAAACAGAAGCTTGGAACTGGCTTGCACAGTTGAACTGGCCCTCTTGCTTTTCTCTCACTGACATGATGAGAACATCCTTCATTTAGCAGAGTAGGCTAAGAAGTATGAGAGACAAACATAGAAGACATGGATTACAACTTCAGCTTGGAGTCAAGCCCAGCCAACACCAGCTAAATTAGCTGAGTCCAAGCTGACCCACAGATGCATGGATAAATTTACTCAATTCATGCAAGAATGAATCACTCTTGCTTTAAGCCACTGAGTTTTGAGGTGGTTTGTTATGCAACTGTATTGTAGCACCAGCCACTGGTACATTCCATTTTATTTGGCAATACCTAATTAATACATTGAATTTTAGAAGTTTGTATGGATTTGTATAAAAAGTAACTCATTAAATATCATGCAATTTGGCAATTATCCTCCATGCATTTAATGCTTTATCAAGGGTTTCTCAGTGATAGCTCCTAGATTCAGAATAAAAGTTTGTAGGAACAAACTAAGAATTGTTATCAATTTCTGTGCCCTGGACATAAAACCACAACATTTGTTTAAATCTGTATGTCTATTACATAGATAATATTTAAAATGTTGTAAATAATCAGTATATGTGTATTGACTAAGTAAATAAAATAATAAATAAATGAAGGAGTAGCACATCAAATGGACGAAATTTGCTGGTAGCTGCAAATTCTTTTCTTCTCCCTGAATCAAGATATGCAGTTAATTTTCCTTCCCTTTCTGTATGTGATAAATCTGTGATTCATTTGACCAATAGAATATTGCAGAAATGATAATGGGTACATTCTGAGGCTGAGACATAGTAAATTACAACTTTAATTTTTGCATACATAGATTGCTCTCTCTTGGAAACCACCACATTACAAGAAGCTGAAGACATAAAAAGAGGCCATATGAAGGAACTGAAGTATCTGCTGAATAGCCCAAGCTGCAGTACCAACTAACTCAATCAACTAACTGCAGCACCAGCTACCTAACAGCTGTGTGGGTGAGTCATCTGGGATATTTCAGTCCAAAGGAGCTTCTGTATGACTGCAGCTCCTGTTGACACCACATGGAACAGAACTGCCCACATGAGCCCAACTGATACACAGATTTTTAAGAGACACCGCATAGTTATCATTTTAAACCACTTGATTTTGGGGTTATTATAAAGCAAGACATAACTGAAGTCCTGATGAACAAACTAATTCTAGGCTTTGCATTATTACTTATATATTTCAGTATATTCCTGTATGCCCCTGTGGAAATATTGAAAGCTGAGACTTAGCTCTTTCCTGAGGCTATAACCTCAGGAGTATACTTTCATATTTTCACTGGAGTCTATAAAGAATTTTGAAGAGCACTTTCTTTAAAGTTATCAGATTTGTATTTACCGAGCCAATATGATCTGCAACCACCTCAAGATTCACACCATGACTTTAAGTCTCCACAGTATTCCTAAATATGTTAGCTAAGAAGCAGCATTTAGAAATCTGGAAAATTCACATTAAAATTTGTATTTTTAGCTTGTCTTAATAAATATAAATTTTTACAACACTAGATTTGTATTTTTGTGCAACACTTCTAATATGCACTAGATTTATATTTATGCATGAAGCTGATTAGAAGCAACTTTATTTATATGAGGTATCATTTTGCAATTCAGCAAAGTCTTCACCAGTTCTGCTTCCCATATGCATCAGAACTCTTGGTTAAAAAAGTGAGAAATTCCAGTATAAATTTTAATTAAAAGGGGATTTTTTTGTTTGTTTGTCTTGGGCAATTGAAAAATTCTATGGTCATATCTAACTCAATTCTGAGACCAGCGGCATCCATTTCTCTCAATTCCTTGGCTCCTCTTTTCTCTAGTCTGTTTAATTCTCAGGCCCTAGTGTGGCCCCTAGAACCTCCAGGTTCACCTCTTCTAAATCAAAAGAGCAATCCTCTTACTACAGTCCCAGTAAAAGACTCACCATTTCACTCCTATTGTGATTGGGTCATGGGCTCATAGCTGAACTATAGCCAGAAATTTCATGTTTGTATTGACCAGGCCTCAGGAAAAAGAGTGGAAGTCTTAACCAGAACAAGGGAAATAGATGCCAGGAAATATCAACAGAAATCTACTCCACAAAGCTTGTAAACTTCCGTTCAGTGAAATCTATTTCTGGTCTACTTAACTCTATCAAGCAGGTGAGGGAGTGTATTTATCTACTATCTTAAAACTATCATTCCTGTGGATACATCCAATCATTCCATTCAAAGACATTTAATTTTAACAAAACACTCTTATGGTGTTTTTATTTTTTTTAAAACAAAGTTTCTTAATAGATAGCCAAGTAGCTTTTTTAACCAGAGGATTTCAGTCTTCACCACTATACCTTTTTAATGGATTTGTTCTCCTTTCCCACCGTCTCTGAAAAAGTAGTTCACTAATCTTAAGTTTCACTAAGCCTTTAATTTTGGTTCAAGATGAACCATTCTAGTTCAATGGAAGCAGTAGTTTTTGTTAAGTTTCTAGTTCCCACTGTCTGTTCAAAGTAAAACCATGGATAACCTCATTTAATTCTCCAAACTGTGGTTTAATTCTTGATCTTCATATTTCTCTCTACTCTTGGTTCTTTTTTTTCCACGGTTACCTGAAAGGATTTTTCTTTGTCCTTTCTTATAATTTCTTCCCATGTTTTGCAATTATGTTCTGATTTAGTAAGATAACTTGGTACCATTATTGACTCATTGTTTAAGCTAGGACAATCCAGCCTGTGGAAACATAGATTTTCAGTGCAGATGGCATAAAAGACTAATTTATCATCCCAGACATACCACATGGTAATCACACACCATGATGTATGTGATGGTCCTGCCATCTGAATTAGAATTCTGGTTTTGTACTAGGTACATCATTCTCTACGATGCAGAAGATGCAAGAATAGTATTTCTTTTTTCTTTTTTTACTTTTTAAATGTTTAGGTTATTTCATAATAGTTTTATTAAATCAGAGGGGAGAAAACTATCTGAAAATTTTAAGTTTACAGTTCCCAGAGGTCCTTAAATGTAGGTTGGTTTAAATGGTTCATGAAGAAATTTAGTGAAATCTTGCCCACATATTGCAATTGCGAAAGAGCAGGTAGCTAAGTTCACAGTCAACTGAACAAAAATGAGGATTTCAAAGGATATGAGGACTTTCCAGATGGGAGTGCTGTCATGGGATAAGTGAATCGATATTGGAGATGAATCTCATTTTAGCTACTGCAAACCTGCTGAACCATTTCCTGAGATATTGTATAAAGCAATTGAAGATGGCGTGGCGTAATGTTGAACAGTAATACTAAACCACTCTCTATTACAAAGAATTTTCAAAAAAGTAGCAGATCAAAATTTTGTCCTGAGTATATATGGCATGATTTTTCTGATTGCTCTTCTACAAGTAACTCAACTGGCGCTTACTTAAGTGGAATATGTTTTCTGACTAAAAAGAAAATGCTTATTAAAAGTGAAAGCTTTTAAAGGTTTCTTCATTTCTAAATGAATTCTGACATACTAAATTTATCCTATAATGTGGGTTTGAATTAAGAGCTATAATATGAAAACACTTATCTGTATATTTTAAAATACTAAAATATTTTTAAGAGGATCTGCTTTTTAAAATAATTCAAAGTTTAATTTCTTTCTTAAACTATTACGTTTCTTGGAATAAAAGTTTTAGCACTATATGACTCTAGCCACAAAATGTTACCCTTTTCTGATGCACTGACTTTAAATGGAGTGGACTACATTGAAGATTTACTTTTTCATGTATTCCGATACCTTTTTGTATTTTGGTAGAGTAGATCAAACAGTCCCTTCTATTGCTCAATTTGCCATGGACAAGTGCAGTATTAAAATTGTGGAATGGGTCTTTTTGGGTCACTGATTCAACTAAAAGGGGTATTAATTCTGGCAGATTTAAATTCTTCACATGTAAATATGAAGAGTAGGGTGGCTGCGTAGGGGAGAGGGGCACTCATTCGTTTTGTCTTAGTGAGATTTAAGCAGCCAACTTATAGAACAGGTATTATTATCAATAAAGCTTTTGAAAAACAAACCAAAAAAACAAACAAACAAACTTGGGACAAAGGAAGGGCAAGCTGTTTACATAATTGAAGTCAAACTATTCTGGAGCAGTTGTTCAAGAGTTCAAAGAAAAAGGAACCTCAGGCAGGGGCTACTGACCGCAGTTCAACAGGGATCAGAGTTGAGCTGGAGGAGAGCTATGGCTTTTGTTTTGTCCCCGTTATTGTTTTGGGTATGACTGGGAGTTTAATGATGTTGGCACAAGGCCTGAAATGCAATTTGCTATTTTTATTACTCTGTCAATATGGCACATTAAGGTCCTCAATACTCTTCAACAAATGTAAAAGGAAAAAACCTTTTTTTTATCAACCACTGTGGAAATTAAAACAGAAAATGTCTAAAGCATGTTTCTCAATACCGCAGTGTAAATTAAAGCTTTTGAGTTAGTCTAACTTATTAAAACTGTGATTAAAAACCTAAATTATATAGAGATATATGGTTTTTAGGATTGCCTGTAGAGAATTTTTTAAGAAGTGGCCTTTTGTTCTTTGCTTCTATATTCTAAAGGCAAAATGCTAAAAGGGAAGACAAGGACTTGTTCTTGTAAAACATTTGCCACTTTGTTTCAGGCTGGGGATAAACAAAGTCTAGTTAACTAATAATCAGAGGTCAACTAAAAGTGAAACAATTAGATAAGAATGGAAAGGGTGAAATATAATTTACAGTTTTGATACTACCACTGCCTTTTACTTCTTACCCTTAATGATGGCATGTTAAAAATACTGGTATGCATTAAATAAAAAAATTTAACTCAGCCATTACACGACAAAAGCCCTCAAGTTTAAAGAATAAAATTTTTCCCAGAAATGTTTTCTTTTTGAATCTCAGATGTTATCAGATTATATCAGGCAAACTAATTTTGAAAATTGCTTGTAATTGAGGCAAATGTGTGGTTTTTGCCCAAATTTTCCACATAATTACTCTAATTCTTTACTTTGCTTTTCTTTAAAATCTAGCATAACAGCATTTTAGGACATGTTTCTTTGAAAAAATGCCTTAAGCCTTTGAAACTTAATTTAAGTAGTGTTCTGGGTTTTGTTAAACTGGTAGAGTTTACCAGTAATTTAAATGCCTGGTGGTTATGAATTAGTTACTGAAGTGATTAGCGATATTATTAGGTTACATTGTTTGCTGTTGCAAAGAATCTGAATTCTCCTTGTCAACCCCCAACTAGAGTTAATACCTTCATATGTGCTAACCTTATCAATTTACTCTGGTTCATAGAAATCTCAGATGATTGCATTGTGTTTTGTTTGTTGTGTGTTTGTTGGTTAATTTCCATACTGCCAGTCGCCATAGTCTTTAGAGCAGTAGGAAAATTTTTCTGTGAAGGGTCAGGCAGTAAATGTTTCATGCTTTGCAGGCAATATGGTTTTTTTGCTACTATTCAACTTAGCTGTTTGGCAAAAGCAACCACATGTGATACATTTTTTAAAAAAATGAGTGTGAATGTGGTCTAATAAAACTTTATTTACAAAAGCATCAGGCCAGATGGATTTGGCCTACAAGTCCTAGTTTGCTGAAAACTGCTTTAGCCTTCATAAACTTCTTCAGAGCAGGGATAATAATTAATAATTTATATAATTTAGTTTTTAAAAATAAGTAGTATGTATAAGGTTCCTGAGCCCTTATACATTATTGGCAGAATAAAGATATCACTCACCTGTGGCAACTTCTGGCCAATGAAGTGTGTATATGGTCAGTGAGAAAAATAATTCCTGATGTTTATTGATTATCATGTATCAAGTGTGATTTTAAGTGCCATTATAAGTACTATCTCTTTAGCTATTCACCCCAGCACAGACACACAAAAACAAAAATTGTATATGAAATTCTTGGCTAATGTCTAACATAATACCTGAAAATTCCACTTATCAATGCTTTGGATTATGTTTAAATTATAATTTCAATAGTAATAATAACATGGAGATCTGCAGTGGTTACTGAATACCCTAAACTCTTTTCTGAGTCTTTTACGTATACTAATTATACACTCACAAAAACCTTATAAGATACAATTGATTATTAAATAGATTTTACAGAAAAAGAAATAGCTGAGGAACAAAGTCCCTTAAGTTCACGTGACTGACAAGTTGCAGGATCAGGTTTGAACAGAGCAGTCCAATATCATTAAAACATATTTGCTATGTTGATTCAAGCTTTCTGTGTGGTAACCATTGGAATTTATAACAGAAACTGTTACTGTGTTTTTGCTATATAACTTTAAATTTTAAAAATTAACCTGTATAGACAATCAAAAAAATTAAATGTTTAATGTTCCTTACCCTGGAATATTTTCATGCAATATTTGGAAATACTCAGCATTAGAAAATTAGCTAAATATAGTATACTTTATCACTAAGATGGAATAATATGAAACCACTAAACATAATTTAGTAGTAGAATATTTATTGACATGGGAAAACTATTTACCATGTGTTTAAAATTGGAATAAATAGCTTACAAATAATATATTATTTCACCTACATAAAATATATACACAGGTGGTATGTTCGTAAATGTTTAACCAATGGCTTACCTGAAGAGGAAAAAAATTGCATGTGTAAATATTCTTAACACGGCCAATTTCAAACTAATGTAAAGTCTGGGAAGCTACCAGATGTGGAAAGAGGTACACACAATTGGCTCTTGCAAGCCACTGTGAGCTGGCCCCAGCACCCACAGATACACACTAAATGGAAGTGCGGGTAGTCTCTGAATGTTGGCATAATAGCGGCCTGAGTTTGAATTATCTAAAAAATAATTGTTAAGATTAGTTTAAATGTGCAAGAAGCTCATGGAGGAGAAGTCTGTGAAGGATGAAAGGGGAGATAGCTGGAGAAGTCAAGAAGAGTCTTCAAGACCATGAGGCAGTCTACACCAGTGCAAGAAAAGAAGGAAGAAATAATCAGGTAGGAGGAGCCTCAGACCCCAGACTTACACAGGTCTGAGAAAATCTTTCCTAGGCCAATGGAAACTCCAACGTGAAAGCTGTTTTTTAGAGGATACCTATGTCATGCACGAACGCCCGTATTAATATTCAGGTTGTGCCCAGGCATTGCCTGGAGCAGCTGGATAAAGCTGCTTGTTTGAATGAACGTGGAGGTGGAGTCAAAGAGGACACACTTCTATAAAAATCATCCACAAAAAGGGATGATTTTTTTCCTTTCTTATCTTTCCATTATTTCTGTTTATGTTGTATAACCTATTGATTTTTCAGTAAAATAAATATTTTAATTGTTAAAAATTCAAGTTTCAAATAATATTTACTATTCATGTAATATTGACTGTGTATCATACACTGTATGATTTTTCTCCTTATAATAACTAACCATTACCTACGCCTTCACATTTTATTTTTCATTTTCACTTTTATTTTTTTGAGACAAGGTCTTGCTCTGTCACCCAGGCTGGAGCACAGTGGCATGATCATGGCTCACTGCAGCCTCGACCTCCCTCCGGGACTCAAGTGATCCTCCCACCTCAGCTTTCCAAGTAGTTGGGACTACAGGTGCACACTACCACACCAGCTAATTTTTGTATTTTTTTAAGAGACAGGGTCTCCCTTTGTTGCCCAGACTGGTCTCCAACTTCTGGGCTCAAAGGATCCTCTTGCCTCAGCCTCCAAAAGTGCTGGGATTATAGGCATGAGCCATGGTGCCCAGCCCTCACAGTTTATAAGAACTTCCATATATATTTTAATATTTTGCTGAATAATTTTATGAAATGAGTAATATAGCTGCTCCCCATATTAATAATTTGAAAAACAAACAAAACACTGTGACTCTTCTAGTGCACTGAGCAAATAAATATTCAAACACAAGAAGCTGGGTTCTGGATTTCTTGATGCTTTTCATGATTTAAAAATAATGGAAATGCCCATTCTGTCCTCAATTTGTTTGATTTACATTATTGTGATTTTGGTATGAGTAATAAGAGGCAGCCCAGGGTAATAATTAGGAACATGGCCTCTGGAGCCAGGCTGCCTGGGTTTGAAACTTAGCCCTATTATTTACTAACTCTGTGACCTTACGCTAAGTCACAAAATCTATCTAGGCTTCAGTAATCACATCCTTTAATGATGATGATGATAGTACCAACTTCATAGGATTAGTGTAAGCATTAGATACTTGTAAATGCCTGCAAAACACTTAGACTTGTAAATACCTGTAGTACTTTGAAAAATGCCCAGCACAGAGTAACTCTTATACAGTTGTAATATTATTGCATAATAGATAAAAACACTACATTTAAGAAATATTAAGAAATTCTTCCAAGGTAAAGGAAATAAACATATTTATTATGACTTTTAAAAATGAAAGAATCAGCAGAGGCAACTTAGTGAAGTACAATGTGCCAATGAGCCATGTAACTTTGGCCAGCGTGTTCCCCCTCTGGACCTTAATTTCCTCATCTGTGCAATGGTGTGTTTGTACTAGACAGTCTCCAAAGTGTTTCCTGGATCTATGGTTTAATGGCTTTTAAGGATTTAATTTGCTATCATTAAACCCTGAAGAATAAAAAAAGATTTTATTTTGACCTTTTGTTTCAGAGAGAAATAATTTACAAAATACTTAATATAAAAGTTTGAAAGATCGTAAGTACCAAGCATGTATGATTATTACATTTCTCAAAACCACAAATAGCATAAAAGAAAGTCATTTCAAGTTAGTGTTAAAGATTCAAGGTTATGTAAGATAATTAGATTGTTTTAAATTAAAATAAATTACATTTGCAGTTTTTACTTGCAAGTGAGTTCAGGAATTTCTTCAGAAATTTGCAGTTCAACATTTTTGAGAAGTGTTGAAAATGGCCACTTTAGATAGGAAAACTCTTGGAAAAGCTGTGTGAACCTTTGCTTTTGTTATCTATTTTTTGAGTCAGGTACAAAAGCAGTGGGTAACATAGCAATATTGACAAGAGTCATAATGGTAAAAATACTATCATTTGATCTTTCAAACTTTGTTATTCATGTGACATTGAATTATTTCTTGCCCAATTAACTTAATTATTAGGACAGACTGTAGGTAGGACCAAAGTTTTGAATTCATAGCATGATAATAATAAAGTGATGTTATTGATGAAATATAAATAGCATAGATTAATTCCACTAATAGGCTTAATTAGCTGTAAGCTAGACAGTGTACGTGTGTCATCATTGAAATCTCGCAGAGGCTCCTATACAATGTCTTCTTGTTATCTCCATTTCCCAGAGGATACCGAGTCACCTCAGAAACCATATTATTTAATAACAGCTAGTAGCTCTTATTTATTTATTATTTCTATATATTCTGTTAAGCATTGCATGTTATAATGAATAGCAGGGTATTTTTCTGAATAGAGTATCATTGAAAACATACAGACTGGACTTCCATCTATGTCTTTGCCTCAGGACTTTCTCTGGAACCAGAGCCCACTCAGCTGGGATAGAATTACCTGAATATTAGTGGGCATGCATGAGTACACACACGTGTATACACACACACACACACACACACACAAACACACATACACACACACACACAGTCCAACATCCTTCCACTTGTTCAATACAGCAGATTTAAGCTCTAGCAGCCTTCAGTGATGTTTGTTTGATATTGCAAACTTTATTAGCCATCTTCCTCTCTCAGTCTCACTTCACTTGTCTCCACCAGACTTTCCTGGAATTGCCACCATGATAAATTTCTTGTGTTAGGATCCTTATCACTGATTGTGCTTCTGGTGGAATCCAAAACAACACACCATGCTATTTAATCCTTATAAGAACTGAGGAGTAGATGTTATTTCCTCAGTTTTTCAGAAGGTGAAATGAGGCTTAAGGAGATTAAGTTATTGTACCCAAACCACACAGATGTTAGGAAGGCCTATGGTCACAATCCTTTTATATAGTTCTAGAATCTAAGATCTTGAACTCTATCTTACTCCACATTTTGAGTAAATGGATTGAAATTCTATATCTGAAAAAGGACAACTAAATCACAATTATTGTATAAGAGATACTTCAAAACATGACCTACCTACATTGCTCTAACTCCAAAAATAAAAAGAAGCATATTTAATAGTCTATAAAGCCAATATATTTTGTTGAATCTGATTGCAGCTATTATTTCAGTAAGGATCAGTATTCTTCATAGCATAATGCAAACCTTTTATTCTCATTTGCTGACAAAAATCTAAGGCAGAAATCTATTTTTTCTTAAATATTATGGAAGTCTGGTGAGGTTTTTCTTATCAAACATTGTAATACTACTGATTGAAAAATATTGAAAAATTCTCCTTAAAATTTATTTGAAGCCAAAGAAGTATGAGTACCAAAAGATAAAACAAATTAAACCAGAAGGAAAGTATAAATACTGAGATCACTTTTCAACATTTCACTAAGAACATGCAACAAATTCTAGAGAATAACTCCTCCTTTCTTTCCTTGTTAATTTCAATAAATGGTGTCTCAAAATTAATAAAATACATTTACTGGTGAATTTATGATTGCATTGTTCATGTTCTACCAAAGTTAACTTCAGCAAACATTGAAAACAAAGTGTATAAATGGTTGAGCAGACTCAAATTTAAAGTTTCAGTCTCTAAATTCACAAACCACTCCCTTGAACTACACTGTGTTGTTTAGAATAGAAATATTGATCTCTTAATGGTTAATATTTCAAAGTATGTAGGATGACTTATGCTGTTTCTACATTTTTTTCTTTGCCAATTTCAACAAATGAATAATATTAAAAATTCAAACAGCATAGCTGGAAAGACATTAAAGAAGAGTTGAGAACAAATTGATTCTATATGTTTAGATTGACTTGGATGACTGCTGATGGTAGTGATTCTCTGTAAGTTTCTTTTAAGGGTGCATGCTAGAACTCTACTTTGTTTCGTTTGATATACTTTTTCTTTCTTCAACTATTTAAGTTCTTTTCATATATATGTATATATATGTGTGTGTATATATGTATATATATATGTATATGTGTATATATGTAAATATATGTGTATATATATATACACACACACACACATATATATACGTATAGAGAGAGAGAGAGAGAAAGAGAGTAATTCTGGCACCAAATATAATTTTAAAATGCTTTAGAGGTTTTGTTTATTTTTATATATTCAGAATAATCCCAAGTAATATTAAAAGTTATATTTTTGGCCGGGCGCGGTGGCTCAAGCCTGTAATCCCAGCACTTTGGGAGGCCGAGGCGGGTGGATCACGAGGTCAAGAGATCGAGACCATCCTGGTCAACATGGTGAAACCCCGTCTCTACTAATACAAAAAATTAGCTGGGCACGGTGGCGCGTGCCTGTAATCCCAGCTACTCAGGAGGCTGAGGCAGGAGAATTGCCTGAACCCGGGAGGCGGAGATTGCGGTGAGCCGAGATCGCGCCATTGCGCTCCAGCCTGGGTATCAAGAGCGAAACTCCGTCCCAAAAAAAAAAAAAAAAAAAAAAAAAAAAAAAAAAAAAAAAAAAAAAAAAAAAAAAGTTATATTTTTTAAAAGTTATATTAATATTTATATAAAATAATATTTATAGTATATTTTATTATATAATATGTTTTATTTTGTCAAAAATTAGATGTATAAATAATAAATCTGCACTTTTAAAATGAATATTTCTATTATTTTGCAGGTGATAATGGTAATACAATAAAATATACATATTTGTAGTGAGTAATTTGATACATTTTTATATATGTATATAACCACAAAACATATATGTGTCCAAGCATTTGTATACACCCTCACACATACATACACACACACATATATATATATATATATATATACATCCATAAAACCAACACTACAGTCACTGCTATGAAAATATCAATCATACCAAAAAGTTTATTATAGTCCTTTGGAATCTCTCACTTCTATCAATCCCCAAATCTTCTTTAATATCCAGACAACCATTGAACTGCATTTTATTTTCTAGAATTGTATACAAATGAAATTACATAATCTTTTTAAATTTGGCTTCTTTTACTCAGTGTAATTATTTAGAAATTAATCCATGTGTAGTATGTATCGTTAGTGCAGTTATTTTCATTGCTGAGTACCAGTCCATTGTATGTGTATGCTACAATTTGTTTATTCTTGTACCTGTTGATGCACATGAGTGTTGATGGACTTGTTAATGGACATATGAGTCTTGATGGACGTATGAGTGTTAATGGATGTATGAATGCTGATGGACCTGTTGATGCACATATGCATGCTGATGGACGTATCTGTGTTGATGGACATATGAGTGTTGATGAACCTGTTGATGGGCATATGATTTGTTTTGGCTAATAAAATGTGTGTTGCTATGATTAGTTGTGTACAACTATTTATTTTAGTTTACTATTTTCTCCTTTTCTGCCTTTTGTGGCCTTCATTCAGTAATTTTAAAAACTACTATTTTATCTTTTTGTTGGCTTTTTAACTGTAATTCTTTTTTGTTTATTTGTAGTCATTGTGTTAAGATTTATAGCATATACTTTTAACTTATCACAATATAATTATACCACTTACATGTAATAAAACAGCTTTGCAATACATTTTCCTTCACATATGTTATTTATCCCAGCCTACATTGTTATTATTATGACTTTAAACAGTAATTCTGAAACTCTGAAATGTTTAGTAAAATTTTTGTAAAATTTCAGTAATTAAAAAACAGTAGGCCGAGTGCCGTGACTCACACCCTGAATTTTAGGAGGCTTAACTGGGTGGATTAGTTCAGTCCAGGAGTTCCAAACCAGCTGGGGCAACATAGTAAAACTCTGTTTCTATAAAAAATTAAAAAAATAGCCAACCATAGTAGCGTGTGCCTGTAGTCATACTTATTTAGGAGGATGAGGCAGGAGGCTTGCTTGGCCCCAGGAGGTTGAGTCTGCAGTGAGTGCTACTTGTATGGCACTACACCCTAGCTGAAGTGACAGGCAAGACCCTGCCTCAAAAAACAAAACAAAACAGTAATCAAAAAATAAAGAAAAAGAATATTTCATTTGATCATCTGATATGATTTCCCTCTGCAAGAAATACATTATTTAATATTTACTATAATTCAGATACGCTAAGGATAAATTGTTTCACTTTTTACATGTCTGAAAAATCTTTAGTTCACATTTTTAAAAATTAATTTTCCTTGAATATAGAATTTTAGAGTTTATGGCATTTTTAATTATTAGTTTTGTGGTTGTTTTATCTTTCAGCACTTTATTGTTCCACTCTCTTCTAGCTTGCATTTTTTAGTGTAAGAAGTCAGCCGTCATTGTTCTCTTCTTTCACATGTATGTAATTTCTTCTCTGATCCTTGTGCTTGCAGTTTATTGAGATTCTTTCATTTATGGGTTTATTGTTTTCATGAAATACAGAAAAATTTTGGTCATCACCAAAAATATTTTTGCTGCCCCCTTATCCTCCTTAGGTGCCAGTTACTTGTATATTCCATTCCTTGAAATTGTCCCACAATTTACTGATGCTCTCTTCACTTTTTATTTTCATTATTTTCCCTCTGCATTTAATTTTGACATGTTCAGTAATCTTTACTTTTACAATGTATAACCTGTGAGTGTCACTTGTGTATTTTTTATCTAATATACTGTACAAATTAAATTTAGATTTATTATAAAAGATCATTTCTGTCTCTCCTTAATATGGTCAATCTTTCCCCTGCCTTCTTGAATATATGAAATATATGTATACTTACATATATAACAACTTATTAGTCTGATGTATTACTGCTATAATCTGTTTTATTTTTGTGACTGTTTCAAATGATTGATTTTTATTCTCATTTTGAGTTGTATTTTCCTGTCCCTTTGCATGCCTGATGATGTTTAAATGGATCCCAGACATATCGAAGTTTACTTTGATATTAAATTTATTTGATGCTGAGTATTTTTGCATTGCTATAAATATTTCTGGATGTTGTTTTTGGATGCAATTAAGTTTTTTGAAAAGAGTCTGATGTTTGAGCAGTGGTTCCCAACTGGAGATGTTTCTGATGCCCCCTCAGGGACATTTGTCATTTTCTGTAGACATATTTGGTTGTCATAAATAGTGAGGTTGCTTGCCAGTGACATTTAGTGAATAGAGAGCAGAGATGCTGCTAAATACAATACATAAGACAGCTCCACTCAAAGAATTATCCCATCCAAAATGTTGATAGGGTCACTATTGGGAAACCATGCTTGAGAGGCATTCTTTTTTGTTTTTAATTTTATTTTTATTATTATACTTTAAGTTCTGGGGTACGTGTACAGATAGTGCAGGATTGTTAATAGGGTCACTATTGGGAAACCATGCTTGAGAGGCATTCTTTTTTGTTTTTAATTTTATTTTTATTATTATACTTTAAGTTCTGGGGTACGTGTACAGATAGTGCAGGATTGTTAATAGGGTCACTATTGGGAAACCATGCTTGAGAGGCTTTCTTTTAAAAAAATTATTATTATACTTTAAGGTCTGGGGTACATGTGCAGATAGTGCAGGATTGTTACATAGGTATACACATGCCATGGTGAATTGCTGCATCAATCCCCCTGTCATCTACATTGGGTGTTTCTCTTAATGTTATCCTCCCTCAATTCCCCCACTCCCTGCTATCCCTCTCCTAGAACCTCCTCCCCACAACAGGCCCTAGTGTGATGTTCCCCTCCCTGTGTCCATGTGTTCTCATTGTTCAACACACACTTATGAGTGAGAACAGGTGGTGTTTGGTTTTCTGTTCTTGTGTGAGTTTGCTGAGAATGATGGTTTCCAGCTTCATGCATGTCCCTGCAAAGGACATCAACTCATCCTTTTTTATGGCTGCATGGTATTCCATGATGTATATGTGCCACATTTTCTTTATCCAATCTATCATTGAGGAGCATTTGGATTGGTTCCAAGTCTTTGCTATTGTAAACAGTGCTGCAATGAACATATGTGTGCATATGTGTCTTTAGAATAGAACGATTTATAATCCTTTGGGTATATACCCACTAATGGGATTGCTGGGTCAAATGGTATTTATATTTCTAGATCCTGGAGGAAAATGATCAACTCAATGAAATAAAATGAGAAGGAAAGATTGAAGAAAAAAGAGTGAAAAGAAATGAAGACAGCCTCCAAGAAATATGGGATTATGTGAAAAGACCAAATCTATGTTTGATTGGTGTACCTAAATGTGACAGGGAAAATGAAACAAAGTTGGAAAGCACTCTTCAGGATATTATCCAAGAGAACTTTCCCAACCTAGCAAGGCAGGCCAACATTCAACTTCAGGAAATACAGAGACCACCATAAATGTATTCCTCAAGAAGAGCAACCCCAAGGCACATAAGCAACAGATTCATCAGGGTTGAAATGAAGGAAAAAATGCTAAGGACAGCCAGAGAGAAAGGTCGGGTTACCCAGAAAGGGAAGCCCATCAGACTCACAGTGGATTTCTCAGCAGAAACCCTACAAGACAGAATAGAGTGGGGGCCAATATTTAATATCCTTTAAGAAAAGAATTTTCAACTCAGAATTTCATATCCAGCCAAACTAAGCTTCATAAGTGAAGGAGAAATAAAATCCTTTATGGACAAGCAATTGCTAAGAAATTTCGTCACCACCAGGTCTGCCTTAAAAGAGCTCCTGAAGAAAACATATATGAGGCTGACAAACATATGAAAAAATGCTCATCATGACTGGTCATTAGAGAAATGCAAATCAAAACCACGTTGAGATACCATCTCACGCCAGTTAGAATGGTGATCATTAAAAAATCTGGAGACAACAGATGCTGGAGAGGATGTGGAGAAATAGGAACACTCCTACACAGTTGGTGGGAGTGTAAATTAGTTCAACCACTGTAGAAGACAGTGTGGTGATTTCTCAAGGATCTAGAAATAGAAATTCCATTTGACCCAGCAATCCGATTACTGGGTATATACCCAAAGAACTATAAATCGTTCTAGTATAAAGACACATGCACATGGATGTTCACTGCAGCCCTGCGTACAATAGCAAAGACCTGGAACCAACCCAAATGCCCATCAATGATAGACTGGACAAAAAAAACGTGGTACATATACACCATGGAATACTATGCAGCCATAAAAAATGATGAGTTTGTGTCCTTTGTAGGGACTTGGATGAATCTGGAATCCATCATTCTCAGCAAACTGACACAAGAACAGAAAACCAAACACTGCAAGTTCTCACTCATAGCTGGGTGTTGAACGATGAGAACACGTGGACTCAGGGAGAGAAACATCACATACTGGGGGCAGTTGGGAGGGTAGGGGAGGGACAGCGGGGGTTGGGGAGGGTGAGGAGGGATAACATGGGGAGAAATACTAGATACAGTATACACCTAAAGTAAAAAATAAAAAATAAAAAATAAAATAAAATAAAAGCTCCTGAAGGAAGCACTAAACCTGAAAAGGAACAACCAGTACCAGCCACTGCAAAAGTGTACCAAATGATAAAGACCATCAACACTATGAAGTTACATCAACCAGCAGGCAAAACAACCAGAGAGGCTTTCTTTTAAGTTTTCCTTCATGACACCAGACCAAGCATTTTTTTTTCTACTAATGAGACAATGAGTATTGTCTCATAGACATATAATACCCTAATGAGTATTCTACCTGACATTTCAAAATGATCAGATTTTTCTAATATGGCCTTTGGGGAACAGACAATTCCTAGCTCTCTATGAGCTCCAGTGAGTTTCCTCACTTCCTTTCATGTTATTCTTCTTCCCATGCTCACATTGTTTTCTCATACTAATCCTTGGAAACTGTTTAGTCGGACTCAAGAGGGTTACTCTTTGGATTTCCAGAGCTCTATGTCTACAAGGCTCTCCTCTTGGTCATTCTGTCCTGTTAATTGCAGCCTCCTTGGACTCCAGGGTTTTCCGGCTTCAACCTCTCTGCTCAGGAAGATCACCATTCTCCACCTGCATTCCCTATTTCCAATCCCTCTATTGTGGTTTGGAAATTCTACCAGGCAGTACGATGGGGCAGGTTATGCTCACATTGTTTCCCTTTTTTCACGGAGCTCTGTTTTCCACTGCCAGTTTTCCTATGTCTGAAAAACAGTTGCATATCTTTTGTTTGATATTTTTAATTGTGTATTCGGAGGGTAAATTTGGTCAGTATTATTCAAATTTGATCAGGCGTTTCTTTTTATCTGTTTCTTAGGTGAGTGATATTCAAAACTGAAATATAAATATACACATTCTTAGGGAACTGGATTTGATTCATAAATTAAACAATTTTTTTCTGAAGAGCTCATGATATATTTTAGAAGTAATGTTTCTTATATATAAATAAATATGTTACATTGTTGAGATTAAGTGTTACATGCTTTCCCTATAATTACATAGTTAATAATATGTGTCTGGAGGAAGAATTTGAACAAATGATTTTTCCCTCACTGATATTTGAGTTTTATATACATAGTAAATGATCAGCCTACAAGTTGATATACAGAATACAGAAAAGTGGCTGCTTTATCAAATACATATAATTTCTTCCTCTAGGTCACATCTCTTATGTATTTACCAATTATTATAAGATAAAATGTTAACAAAACATGTCTTCCTTTTAAGCTGCAATATTATAGAGCTGTAAAATATATCACTACTTATGAAGTGGTAAAAACCAACAAAGACAGAGGCAGCAGTTTAAATAAAATCTCCATTCAGTCCTCATGAATTTGAAAACCTAGGGCAACTGATCTATGAGCTATGGTTAGAGGATGTTTGGGCACTGGGGAGAGTGATATTGTCCTCTAGAAGAGTTGCAATGATTAGATAAAATGACTAATATGACAAAGGAGTATAAAACTGCAAAATAAATATATAAATATAAAACAGTCCCCAAAGACTCTAGGTCTCATTTCTCTTATCTGAAAATGCAGATAATGATACATTAATAGATAATATTCAGTGAGCACTTTGAGAACGTAACTTTATACCTTGAGAACAGCCCATTGCATGTGTTATTTGATTCTTTCAGGAATTCTGCTTAGTTATTATTGTTAGTTCTGTTTCACAGATGTGGAAACAGAGGCACAAAGAAATAACCTTCATTTCAGGAAGAACAACTAATGGACTGTTTTTAGTGCCAGCGACAAGAGGACACCTTCTGATTCCACCTGATACTTATTCCATATACAAGTAGCAAGAACAATGTATTAATACTTTTGACTGTCTTAACCAGCAAAGTTTCTTTAGTAGATGTGCGCAAGAACATATCTATTTCAATAAACAAACAAGTAAACAAATAAAATCTACCATGTTACAAAACAATAAAAGAGTTTGGTAGATAGAGAATGGGGAAAAAAGAATTAGTTTTGAGTGAAAATATCTGGATGTGAGTCTTTGTTACGCTGTTAAATCATTCACTATCATTGAGAGCTCAATCCTGTCAAGCTCTCTGACACAAAAAAAATAGACAAGTACGAATATTTGGGGTTTTAATTGTCATTGCTGTTGTTTTATATAAGTCATTTCCTTTGATGCCAGGTTAGTTCAGAGTACTTATCAATCTCCTTTCTTAATTCATTTTAACTGAGAAAAAAATCCTGACCATTATGAATTAGCATATTCTATTGTTTTCTTCAGATAACTAATAGTTATTCAACATAATAAAAAGAACTGCTTTTGTTTCATAATATAAATTATGTGAAACTTAGTAAAAAATATTCTCTTTATAATTTTCATGAAAGATAGCTCCACTAATTGTTTCTAGATCTTTAATTGGTTTGGAAGAGATAAGTAAAATGAACCTTTCAATACTTTGTAGAAACTAGGACTCTAGAAGTTTAGACTTCTACTAATTATAAAACAACTGTAACTCTGCCACTCCACAAACACATCAACAAGTTTCTAATACCAATGCTACATTTACTATATCTCTGTTTTGGGAAATTATCTTTAAAAATAAAGAAAATCTATTTAAAGTGATATTATTTCAGTAATTTTTCTCACAGGTGCAATTCGATACACATTATAATGTCCTGGTTTTTTTCTAAAGCCACTTTGTATTGGGACATATGAATACTGTCACATACTGGGTCACTGCAAGCTGAATATATTTCCTAAATCTGTTAGCTATCATGTCAGCAATTCTTGGAAAACAGATCCAAAACAGCAGATGGCTGAGTATTTAGGTTCCCTGTACTTAAACTGGTAGTAAAGATGTCATTACTAATCCACAGACCTAACTGAATCTTTGAATTCCTCAACAGAATGTTTCTATATGTTGCTTAATCATTTTCCAGACTTGCAGGCTCAAGGTAATCTGCCTCTTAACTACTGCATATTAATCTGTCATTACATATAGCTTATGGGATTTTTTCATGAATTGACTTACAAAGAAACATTTTTATTGATACAGAATTAAATTGTTTTTTATGTGCCTGGTTCTTTGGAAAAGAGAAAAACACATATAACCTTACTGAAATTAGTAAAGAACTATCATTTTAGATAAAATTTATCTGTACAATATACCATATTTGGCATATGAATCAGAAAATGAATCACAGAATCAGATTTGACCTCTAATTGAGAAGTGCAAGGGTACATTATAAATCTATATCTATCAATTCTCACCTCAATAGCTTATGATTTTTAAATCAATATTAAATATAATTATAAGTTAATTGTACTTAATTTTGTTTTAAAAGGAGTTATCGATAAATTTTGAAATTAGATTCCAGAGAAAAGAACTTTAATTGTATTTGTAATGTGCATTTATGGTATACTTATCAATATAATCTGTTGCATTTGATTTTGGAGGTTGAAAGAAAAACTGCATTCATAAATGTTTCCATTAGAATGATGTTAACAAGAATTGATTAATACACATTACATATACATTGTTTATTCTAGGAAAAATAAAGAAGCAGCAGTTAGATTGCTAATATTTTGTTTATCAAAGAAGAAAAATGTTAATTAGGAGGACATTGGAAAAGTGTTATGTATTTCTGAATATATACAAGGCCAAAGATTCAAGTTCTTGAAAATAAGTTCATCTGAGAAATATCTTCTGGTCATTACTATCAACAAACATTTATAGAAGTCTTTCATAAGACAGGACACTACAGGTGTTATGGGATTTGAAAAATACTTTAAATTAGTTTCTTCCACTTGAGATAAATGAGAAAAAAACACATATTCTCCATACCTGGTCTCAATTATACTTAACGTTCTTACTCATTATTGATGCAAGTTCCATCAAAGTGATCAAAATACAGCAATTAGGAATTCCTGAAAATTTTACAAAATTGAAGATTATAGTCTGACAAATTGTGAAATCTCATGATTTTCATGGTATTTGGCAAACTGATGTAGGAATAATAAACAGAATCTCCAAATTTTATATATATATATGTGTATATATATGTATATACATATGCATACATATGTGTATATATATATGTGTGTATATATATGTATATATACCAACAAACATATAACAAAAAGCTCATCAGCACTGGTCATTAGAGAAATACAAATCAAAACCACATTGAGATACCATCTCATGCCAATTATAATAGTGATCATTAAAAAGTCAGGAAATAACAGATGCTGGGGAGGGTGTGGAGAAATAAGAATGCTTTTACACCATTGGTGGGAGTGTAAATTAGTTTAACCACTGTGAAAGATAGCGTGGCAATTCCTCAAAGATCTAAAAGTAGAAATACCATTTGACCCAGCAATCTTATTACTGAGTATATACCCAAAGGATTATAAATTATTCTGCTAAAAAGACATGTGCACACGTTTATTGTGGCACTGTTCATAATAGCAAAGACTTGTAACCAACCCAAATGCCCATCAATGATAGACTGGATAAAGAAAATGTGGCACATATACCCCATGGAATACTATGCAACCATAAAAAGGATGAGTTCATGTCCTTTGCAGGGACATGAATGAAGCTCGAAACCATCATTCTCAGCAAAGTAACACAGGAACAGAAAACCAAACACTTCATGTTCTCACTTATAAGTGGAAGCTGAACAATGAGAACACATGGGCACAGGAGGCAAACATCACACACCAGGGCCTGTTGTGGGGTGGGGGGCTAGGGGAGGGAAAGCATTAAGAGAAATACCTAATGTAGATAATGTGTTGATGGGCGCAGCAAACCACCATGGCACGTGTATACCTATGTAACAAATCTAAACATTTTGCACATGTACTCCAGTACTTAAAGTATAAAAACAATAAAAAAATAGGTTGTCACTTATCTAGTCCTCTACATGTTATAAGACATTTGTATAAGAACTACTCAGTCTAATAGTTTAGTAATAATTTAAAAATCGTTAAAAATTGTTTATATTGGCCGGGCGCGGTGGCTCAAGCCTGTAATCCCAGCACTTTGGGAGGCCGAGGCGGGTGGATCACGAGGTCAAGAGATCGAGACCATCCTGGTCAACATTGTGAAACCCCGTCTCTACTAATACAAAAAAATTAGCTGGGCATGGTGGCGCGTGCCTGTAATCCCAGCTACTCAGGAAGCTGAGGCAGGAGAATCGCCTGAACCCAGGAGGCGGAGGTTGCGGTGAGCCGAGATCGCGCCATTGCACTCCAGCCTGGGTAACGAGAGTGAAACTCCGTCCCAAAAAAAAAAAAAAAAAAAATTGTTTATATTATGACAAGTATATTTTATTTTTTAAAAGTCAGTAAATACATAAAGAAAAATACATTAATTTTAGATATTAAAATATTACCATATAATTAGATTCATAACTAAAATTTAATTTACAGGTAACTAATTTGTAGCAGTTTATATATTGATCAACTTAAGGAATAAAGAAATTATACTTTCATTAGCAGGAAAAAGATTTTGCACAGAAATCACTATGATACATTGTTGTAGATATTCATATACAGAGTGCATATTGTATTTTACCTATACTGAAGGAAATACTGTATCAGCTCAAGAAGTACACTAATAAAATTATTAGGAGTCATATACTACTACTACACACACACAATTCACATTTTTTCATTAATATAAATCAAACATGTCTTTTGACTAAGTTTACTTTAAGACTGGGTTGAGAACAAAAGATACGTTATCCTTCAAGCTACAGAAGATCAGGGAGGCTTCCTCTCTCTCAGGAGTAGAAATCTCTCAGATCCTCAAGAACCAGTGAATCTTGGTTCTGGAAATATTTGTCCTTTTTGAATATGAGCCAAAGTCTGATAGAAAAGCAGGAGGCAAATAAAGATATTTCTTAACTTTGCAAGCTCTTTCTTCTCTGGAGTTTTTCCAAAGAATAGGTTTTATGTGAAACAAACTAATAGCTTCGAGTTACAGCCCATTGAAAGTGGTCTGATTACTATTATCTGCACCCATGCAGTAATGTGGCACCTTATCTAGATAGTGAGGCCAGTGGGCCAACCATGGTGATAAATTTGACATTTCAAGAAAATGTGTTTTTGATGCTAAATCAGCTCACTTATTTCTTTCAATGCCCTCTTACTTTGATATTTGCATATATAAAAAGTATATGATTGAAAAGAAAACTGAGCAGGAGATTTATTCACAATTTTCCCCTAACTAACCTACAGATTTTATTTGGATTTCATCAGTTTTTTGACTAATGTCCATTTTCTATTCCAGAATCCAATAGAGAAAACCACATTGTATTTAGTCATTATCATCACAGTCTAGTCTGAGACAATGTCTCTGTGTCTTCCTTATTTTCATAATCTTGGCACTTTTTAAAAGCACTGGTTAAGTGTGTTGTAGGCTGCCCTTCGATGTGGGTTGATCTAATGCTTTCTCATGATTCGACTAGCTTTATGAAATTTCTGGGAATAATGCCATAGAGATGGAAGTCCCTTTTTGTTATGGCATTATATCAGGTGGTACCTGACATCAGCATGACTTATCCTGATGATCTAAACGGTGACAGTTTATTTAAGGTGGTGGCTGCCAAGTTTTTCCACTGAAAAGGTAGTGCTTTTCCTTTTTTGGAAGTAAGTCATTAAGTCTAGTCCACAGTCAAGAGGAGAGGAATTAAGATCCAACTCCTGAATGGGAAAGTATGTTTATATGTTATTTGAACTACTTCTACACAGATTTGCTCTTCCTCCCATATTTTATATTCAATCATTTTTATAGCAGTATAAACTCAAGAATATGCATTTTATACTTTGGGTTATAACCTTGCACTAACCTATTTATTTTGGTGTTCATATTGTTCCAGCTTTGTCCTTTGAAGCTCTTTCATTCCTGTATCCCACTCACATTATTTTATGCTTCTTCTGTTCTCTCTTTTCCTTTTTATCTCTAGTGAATTGACATTTTAGTGCTGAAAGATGCTCCAGGTTAATATTACATTTTCCCTGTTCTAATTCTAGAATGAAACATTTCTTTAAGAAACTCTAGTTTCTTTTATTGGAGAATGATATTTAGAAACAAGATCTGATTGCTCGGTTTTCCCAGTTTAGTTTAAAAATATACCACATAGGATCGTCATATGATCACAAAATCTGTTTGTTTTATAACAAAAGATACTTTTAGTAGAATGTAATCTCAGCATTATAAGTTATGATATTGGAGGGGAGTTGAGACAGCATCACAAACAAATATGTAAACAATTACACAATTACCATATTTGAATTTGAAAGGTGTTTTGTTAACTGTTACATAAATGTTTCATTTATTTATTTATTCCATCCCCTTGTCTTGTGTCAGGAGGTGAAATACTTGCAATCTATATGAAATATTACAGCTGCTTAAGTTTGTCACAATCTAGTGGGGGAGTTGCCTAAATAAATTAATTATAGAAGAATAAAGAAAGTGCAAAAACAGTGGTATGAACTAAGTGCATACAAGCAAAGGGAATAACAAAAATGAACAGTAAACTCAGTGTTGAGAATTCCCTTCACTAGAATGGTGTTCAAATAGGGTCTCAAAGAAGACTAGTGACTTGGAAGATGAAAGTTCAGAGATCCTGATGTGGACAGAAAGTTAGAAATTCCATGCTTAAGGCTGGATGTGATGACTTACACCTGTAATTCCAGCAGGTCCGGAGGCCGAGGTAGGTAGATCACCGGGTCAAGAGATCCAGACCATCCTGGCCAACATGGTGAAACCCCATCTCTACTAAAAATACAAAAATTAACTGGGTGTGGTGATGGGCACCTGTAGTTCCAGTTGTTGGGAGACTGAGGCAGGAGAATCTCTTGAACCTGGGAGGCAGAGGTTTCAGTGAGCTGCAATCGCACCACTGCACTCTAGTCTGGTGATAGAGCAAGACTCCATCAAAAAAAAAAAAAAAAGAAAGAAAGAAAAGAGAAAGAAAAAATGCAATGCATAGAAAATTTCCATTGTTCTACATGAAATCATGAATAAAGTCATCAAAGTCATGTGAATATTCATGAAAGCAGGAGTAATTCAGTATTACTGGAATTGTTCTAGATGCACATGGGAGTGCATTAGAAGATGAGACTGGAGAGGTAGATTGGGACAAGCGACTGTAAAAAGAATTTTTCAAACTAGCCCATATAAATACATGGAGTCTCTATTGCAATTCCTATTATTTGAAAGTTTGAAATGAATTTGTGATAAGACAGCTTTGCTTACCTTTTAATTCTCAGCTGAAGATTGGGAATGTGCCATATTGATTCTCAGTTTAGTACAATTTATTAATGTAGTTAGAGAAGACTTCTGTTGCCAGAGATTTGGGATTAAGACCTAGGCTCTATCAATTATGAACTATGTAATCTTGAACAGATTAGATTATTTTATCTCTTGGATGCTTATCTCACCTAAAAACAGTATGGAATTAAACACTTCATAAGGACTTTGTAAAGATTAATTGCAATACTACAGGACACATCTAGGCAGAGTGTAAACTCAGTAAGTGTCAACAAATATTATTTAAATTTTGTCACAGTGATTATATTGGGCATGATATGTAATAGAGCTACAAAAACTAGCTGGCTGGTCATGCCCATAGGACCTCACTATATCTATAGTGAACAAATCCTTTGATAAAGGGACAATTGTCACAAATAATTGGGGGACTAAGAATCACAAAAGTGAAAAAGACCTTACATATTAGCTATCTCTTTCTATTGTCACAGAAACATCTTTAAAAAGTTAAGCTGACTTAAATAAGTCACTAAGGAAGTTGGTACAGAGCACGTAGAGACCAAGCCTCCCTGTCTTTATTTGGTATCTCCTTGTCAGATACACAAAATCAGTCCTTCTGATATAATTATTGTATTGATTAGTTAATGCTTGGATTCTCTTCTAAATAATTACACAATTTGTTAAAAAACGTAAGTATAAATTAACTTACTAAGAATATAGTCGCATAAACTCTTGTAAGAATTTTAATAGGAACAAACCATAGTATAATTTATATATGATTTATTTTATTCTCCCTCTTCTGACCCCTTTACTAACATAGTGATTTTGTTTGTTTTTGTTCATTTTTGATACAGAGTTTTGCTCTGTTGCCCAGGCTGGAGTGCAGTGGCATGATCTTGGCTCACTACAACCTCTGCCTCTCAGGTTCAAGTAATTCTCCTGCTTCAGCCTCCCAAGTAGTTGGAACTATAGGCATGCACTACCACATCCAGCTAATTTTTTTTTGTATTTTTAGTAGAGATGGAGTTTCGCCATGTTTGCCAGGCTGGTCTTGAACTCCTGACCTGAAGTAATCTGCCCACCTCGGCCTTCCAAAGTGCTGGGATTACAGCTGTGAGCCACTCCACCAGGCTTCATATTGGTTTCATTCAATTTAATAGTGGGGTATCCAGGTACTTTAAGCATTTCTTCAACTTTTTCTAATATTGTGCATAAAATTATACCAATTTCAAAAAAATTTTAAAAACACAATTTGAATTATACTTGATAATTAAAAAAAATACACTCCAAGGGGCTCAATTGTAATCACTATATTCAAATACGAAAGTATTAATAACTAATGACTAAGGTAGCATAGTTTATATGAATCAAGATTATCATTAAGTTTAAGAAAATATATGGTTCTTCTTTTCATGTATCTTTGGTAAAACAGTCTCATCATATCTTAACTCTCTCTTCACCCAATCCTTAATAATAATGTGGTCAAAATCTAAACAACCACAAAAGATTAACCACTAGTGTATGTTGTTTTATTTAATTGCTAATATTATTCAGTCTACCCTTTGAAAAGGAAACAAAAGTTAAGGAAAACTTTGCTGTTATGGGTCGATTTAAATTTCCTGGTGTTTTGTAGTCTTGAGATAAAATTAGCAAATTACTAATGTTTTCTATAGTGGTGATACTTGACAATACATTGTTTTTCAAAATATGTACTCAAGAGAACTTCCAAAATATTCTGTGACTCTTGTTAAAGTGCAGTGTCATGGACTTAATAACATAACACCTGAGTTAGAATCTCCAAGGATACATATGTAACAAGTTGCCGGTGTGTTTCCTAAACTGATATGGTCTGGCTGTGTGTCCCCCCACCCCCAATCTCATCTGGAATTATTATCCCCACATGTCAATGAAGGGACCTGGTGGAGTCAATTTGATCATGGAGGTGGTTTCCCCCATGATGTGCTCGTGATAGTGAGTGAGTTTGCACAAGATCTGATATTTTATAAGTGTTTGACAGTTCCTCCTTCACACACTCCCTTTCTCTCTTCTGCAGCCTCATGAAGAAGGTGGCTGCCACCCTTTCTGCCATGATTGTTAGTTTCCTGAAGCCTCCCAACCATGTGGAACTGTGAGTCAATTAAGTCGCTTTCCTTTATAGATTACCCGATCTAAGGGAAGTTCTTTATAGCAGTGTGAAAACAAGCTAAGACATAATAAGCTTTTTTATGGTAAAGAACAACCTCTGGTATTCTGACCCTTTAAGAGCTTGAGTATTCAAAAAATAATGTTCTGTTCAGCAAAGCCTTAATATTTGGCACAGTACATAATATTCTCACTTAAGAATTTTCAAATTAACTGAATATACATTCTCAAAAATTCTAATTAATGGAATTAACATAACTTTTCTGTGACTATATGGAAATTATCTTACATACTGAAAATTCAGAGGTATACATAATTAGACTTTGTTTGGCTATATATGTAAACACTGTATTATTTGAATAATTTTGATTAAATAACTATTTTCTAATTTGGATTTATATCCACCAGCAAAGGTCATTATATTGTAACATTTATTTATTTTATTATTACTCTGACTTATATTTTCTAAAATTTATATCTTCATTTAAAAATTTTATAAACTGTATATAGTATTATTATACATGAGGTATTGCTTTATGAACTATTCAAATATTAAATTATGTAATTTTATAACAATTCTAAGAGTCAGGTGCTGTTATTTTCTCCATTTCACAGGTGAAGAGACTGAGATATAGAGAGGTTATATAATTTACCCAAGACCTTGCAATTACCCTAAGATGATGAAACCAGAATGCAAACCCAGACTTTCTGGCCAAGCATCTATAATTTTAACTCATACTCTGCTGCCTGTGACATGAGATTGATAAATTTCTTTGAGGTCAAAAGTTGGAAGCTTTAACTTTATTGGGCTTTCTGCTTAATTCTTTCTATAGTAAGTAAGAAAGAGACCAATTTTTTAAAAAAAAATCTGTTTGAACAAGTCTTAATAGAAATAAATCCTTTTGGAAGGCTTCTCTAAAATAATGTCTTATTTTATCTTGCAGGATTTGCAATTAAAAATTATTTCTTCAAAAATTAACATTCCAATTTAGCGTGATAAATCCTGACTTTTATTTTCCTCTTGTAAAATTGGTCACCAATCAAAAAAAAAGGAATTGCAGAGGGTTTTGTTTTGTGTTTGACTTCACTATTTCTATTACAGTAGCTCTTCATCACCATGGACTTGAATGTTAAGGAAAAAAATTAATATGGCTTATAGCAGTAATCCTCTTAAATGCTTGAGACTTTGCCAGCTTTCAACTAACAAGCCAGGTTATTAACGGCTGCAGTCCTACAACACTCTGGGATTATTGTCTAGGTCTGCTGACGAGGCATTGCTGGTGACCAGTTTGTAAAATGCAATCTGTTATTTTATTTCATAACCTGATCAATGATTAAAACTGCTTGAAGTACAAAAATCTGCCTTCCCAACCAGCTGACGATTTTTGCAACATAGAATTCAATGGCTTCTTTTATGTGTGATTAAAGGTTCTGATTATTACCTGTGTAAGTTATCTGGCAGCTTTTTTGGGGGGCTTTTGGTTTGATCAAGTAAACTTGAAAAGAACATCAAGATTAAAAAAAAAAATTAACATTACCTTTAACTAAAAAAAATGACAGCTCTGTCAGAAGACTGTCTCCCCTCACCTGATTCTTAATATGGAGTTTCTGACAAGTGTAGAGATTTGCCTTAATTATTTATTCATTTCATTGAAATCATCTTCATCTGCTTTAAATTTCTAATAAGTCTATTTAAATAAAGAGAATCCTATTTGAATGTTGATTTTATACTTTAAAAATCATGAAGGCGTCTGTGTTTATAACAAAGTGCAGATGAGGCAATGGTAATGGTTATAAGTAGCCAGAATAAAATTGCAAATCCCATTAGCTAATGACAATAATGGCATATGAAACCAAGTTAGAATAAAATAGTTACAGATATAGGTAGATTAGAAAACAATCATAACTCATTATTGCTGCTGGAAAATATGGAAGATGTAATCTGAAAACAAAGGAAAAATAATCCATACTTTCTCACCTTTATGATCTGATCAAGTTACAACATGTAGAACACTTGCCTGTGGTACCATCAATAGGGCGTTTGCCTTGTTCCTTGTGCCTAGGTTCAGGCTTTAAAACCTGGCTTCAGGTTTTGAAATAATGAGCTGTTAATTGGTTTGGTTTGATTGTCTTATTAAAAACCCAACAGCTCTGATATGAAGAGTTTCTGAAGCTCTATTTGTTTGTTTCCCCTGTGGGAGTCTAGATTATGTCCTGCAAATTTGCTTTTCATAGGTATCCAAATTCATCATAAATTCACCTACTGGCCCCCACCCTTTGCAAAAGTCCCTTTTCCAGTAAAGTATGTGTACTGAAAGTGTTAACTGTTGGGATTTAAATATAGCACAACAGATCTGAAGGTAGGTGAGAGAGACGTCTGCTATGGTGGACGTTTTATTTTCAGTTTAGTTCTAAGGATGGGTTTTCCTGTCTTTTAAATAAGAATAGATGAGAGACAGGTTGGAAACATGTTTTTAAAAATTCCTCCTATATAGATACAGAGACAAACACACAGATACATGTAAGTTTAAAGAATGGCATTACTGGTGGGAGAATAAAAAGCAAGACAAATGAGTGTAGAAAGGAAAAGTAGGCAGTTATTCCTGCCTGAATTTTTCATTCATAACTCTTATAAGAATACTATATCCTGCAAGAATCCTATATGTGACAAGTATCAAAATTGTATTTTGGTAAGAAAGGTTATAAGGAAAATATGTTTTTTCAGTCTTATATTTTGAAAATTTCTAACTTCTTATTTGCTTCTTAGTTGCTTAGATTTCTGAAAAGGAAATTGGAAATCTGAAAAAAATCCTTCAGAATTTTAAAGTATTGGAAATCTGAAAAAAATCCTTCAGAATTTTAAAGTACCTTGTGTTACAATTTTTTTTTGGATGCTATTGACCATTCCAATGCCATTCTACCTAATGAAAAAAATAACAATAAAATAAAAATATTTGCCCTTGTCTGGAAGCCTTTATGAAAACTAAACATGGCATTCTGAAATTTCAGGTTGATATATCTTGTGTTTTGTCCCCCGATCCTTTTGACAAGAATTCATGGAGTCCTTGCATTTTGCAAATCTTTGCAGTACTATCTGGTAAGAATTAAACGCAAGGGTGGTAAGTAATAGCTGTCAATATTACTTTTGCCCCATTCCAATTTATTCCACCCTATGTAGTATCAAATTGTAATCATAGAGTAGAAATTCACCAATTATGCAGAGCAAGAAGTTTAAGTTTTTGATCCATCTTAACATTCAAATCTCCCTAACAATGATTTTTTAGCAATGATTTATACCTCAATGTAAGAAAGTTGCATATGTGTCTTTTTAAGTCATTTTTTTGTAGGAGATAATCAGGATACAGAACTAAATTAATGAATGAGAAGTTTCTTCAAATACAAGTTAAAACCAAAAACAGGCTATAATGAGGACATAATTATGGGACAAAGGCAGATATCTCTTACCATATAGTTTGTGGTAAGAATTGGCTACTTAAAACCTTTATTATATGTGGGAAGTATTTCCTTTCTTGTTTAAGAAAAATAGTTCGTTTTAAACACTTTCTTCCAAAGTCTTTTTGCCTTTTTGTTAAAAGCGCAATCCTATGTAGCTGTTAGACATGCTTACAGGCAGGTAGTACATTCTGTCCTTGTTCTTTAACCAAGATATCTGTGCCGGAAATGCTCACAGGCATGTCCCAGCTCACAGCCTATGTTCCTTCCTTATTCGAATTACCTTTTTTGCTCTCCATTGCTTTTACCTATTTAGAAAAGTTTCAACTTATTAGCCAATCGGGTTATAGTTTAGATTGTGAGGTCTGGCTCCAGCCAACAGAGATCAGACACAGCAGTAAGGACAATCCCAACTGCGTAAGAAATAAATATGTCTGCTTTCCTTTGTTTGTTGTACTCTCATGGCAGGATTGCTAGTGGGAGTGCCCTTTATGCACTTTATGCAGAAAGTAGAAAGAGTTGCTTTGCTGAGAGATCCTTTGTCCCAGTACTAATTTTTCTCTGTGACACCAAAAGAAAACTTTTATACATAACATTCTATTTTTAAATTGGTAAATGCAGTGTAATTTTCTATAGATATAACCATGGGTCAAAACTGAGGTTTTATAAAATTACTTTAATAAATTATAACCCATTTATATCTTTTATTCAAGAAGTCTAATTCTACATGTAAAGTTTTAAGTGATTAGACCAAGAGTATACACTTAAATGTATCTACATATTATGTACCAAAGAAGAAAATATGTATGTTTGTGGTGATGCATTAGAAGTTAAAAAGCTGGATCTGCATCTCCAATTCATTCTTGTCAAAGATTCTGCTATTTCCCAAGTCTATGCAAATATACATGGATTTTCCTCCATTAGGTAAAAAGAACATGTGTGAAGATGAAATAGCACAAGAATGTATCCATACAACATTCATATGGATACTCTGAGAAGTATAAGATGGCATACATTTTCTAAAATATGGAAAAGGTGTTTGATATATATATATATATATATTTCCTATGAATCTGACAAATTGTAATATATAATAATACATGGGGCTCTTGTAGCACCTTGTTCCTTGAAATTCTTAAGGGATTTTCACATTGATTATCTCATTTGTTTACCCAACATTACTGTGAAATGGAAGAAGTTACCATACTGTGATATCCTTTTTACAAGGAGTACTTTGGAAGATACATTTTCAGCTACAGAATGTCTCAATCAATGACAGAAGACAATTTTAGGAAAAATTGTAGATATCCACTTAAAAATATTCTCCACAATATATTTATCAGCATTGTCTGGTATATAAAGTGGTAACAGAGTACTTTTTAAAGTTTTTTACACTGAATTATATAACAACTCCTAATCTCCCCAAAACTGGATTAAATTGGATTAAACATGTGGTAGTAACAGTAATAATAAAATTAGTAATGGGAAGGATGGAGGTGGGTAAAGGCTAAACCAAATTCTGTATAGTTCCCAATATTCAGAAGTGTGTCTAAAAAATACCTGGATTTCAATATTACATGAAGATTGAGGCCTTTGTTCATTGTTTTTTCGATGGAAAAGAAATCTGAAGGCTTTGCCAGATTTTTCAGTGGGATGCTTCTGACAAGTGATCAAATCATTGAACACTCTTCTTGAAAAATAATGTTCAGACATAGTCTAAGTATACGCCCTGTGACAGAATGAACAACCTTTCCTATGTGTTGACATTCATTCTAATAATAGAAAATGTAGACAGAATCTGACACCCTCACCACACCAAAAAAGACCGTGACTTCATGTCTGTGATATAAAATTCTTATTAATGGGAATACTCTCATTGTTTAAAAATGGTTTTGAAACTGCCTTTTTACTTCTGATTACATGTTACCAAAACAATAAGAAGCGTGGTAGATAGAAGCACAATGAAACTTAAGAAATAATAGTATTATTCAAACAATTGTAAATGTTACCTAGTAAAATGATGGCACCATCATTAGATCTGTTTGATATAATTCAGATTTGAGTTTTTGACAAGAATGCCTATTTTCTCCTAGTTGTAAGACTCAAAATCTTTGTAACTACATATTAATGAAAGGCTATGTACTTTGTGCGTAATTAAATCTCATTAAGTTTTAGTTCTACCCTTTACTAGCTTTAGTGTCTGACCCTAAGCAAATTGTATACTCTATTTGTCACTCAGCTTCCACACAGTATACTTCTTGTTTCTTCTCTCACTTCAATGCACTGTGACCTTTAAAAAATAATTTTAGTTTGTCATTATTGAAACACATGCCTTCTCCTCTGTAACTTTTTTTTGTAAGTATGGGAGGAATAATTCAGCTGTGAGACTACTGGCAGGTTATCTTTTACAAAATGTTTTGGTGTCTGATTATTGACCTACAGAAGTAAAGGAGTATTGTCAAAACATGATTTTTTTTTTTTTTTTTTTTTTTTTTTTTTTTTAGTAGCTAAACATACACTAATAGGATAGGGGCTACAAGGTATTTTATTTATTTTCTGTTAATATTTTATGAAAAGAATGTGTTGAAACAGGCTATCTTGCAACCCTCTGATAAGACATGAGAGTGGCCAGGCGCGGTGGCTCACACCTATAATCCCAGCACTTTGGGAGGCTGAGGCGGGTGGATCACGAGGTCAAGAGATTGAGACCATCCTGGTCAACAAGGTGAAATCCCGTCTCTAGTAAAAATACAAAAATTAGCTGGGCATGGTGGCGCGTGTCTGTAGTCCCAGCTACTGGGGAAGCTGAGGCAGGAGAATTGCTTGAACCCAGGAGGCGGAGGTTGTGGTGAGCCAAGATCGTGTCATTGCACTCCAGCCTGGGTAACAACAGCGAAACTCCGTCTCAAAAAAAAAAAAAAAAAAAAAAAAAAAAAAATGACATGAGGGTGAAATACATGCAGCTATCTTAGCAGATGCAAGGATGGTTTTCACAGAGTCTGACGCTAGAAGAGTTACAACTTTGGAGATCAAAGCACTTTGGGGCTGAACAACAACAAAAGGCTAAGATGAATCTGTTTGGAATTACATAATTTATTTTGAGGAGAAACTGCAACTGCTTTTTTTAATGTTTGTGTGTTATTATTATACATTAGTCACATCTAATGACTTTTTTTTTCCTTTTTTTTTTTTTTGAAATGGAGCTCTCACCAAACTAAAGTGCAGTGGCGCGAACTCGAACTCGGCTCACTGCAACCTCCGCCTCCCAGATTCAAACATTCATCTGTCTCAGCCTCCTGCGTAACTGGGACAGCAAACGCGGACCACCATGCTCATCTAATTTTTTGTATTTTAGTAGAGACGGGGTTTCACCATATTTGCCATGATGGTCTCAATCTCCTGACCTCGTGATCCCCTCACCTCGGCCTCCCAAAGTGCTGGGATTACAGGCGTGAGCCACCGCACCTGGCCATTATGATTTGTTTTAAGCAGAGTCTGAATCCTAAATTGTAGTATTTTTAAAGTGAAAGAGTTTTTAAATATTTTTCTATGTGCATCTATCTTATGTTCTGGCTGTGTAACCCATAATTGTATACTTCAGAGTGGTAAGTGATATCTAAAGCATTTCTAAAAAAGCACTGGTTAACCCTATTTCAGAGGCTCAAATGTCATAAAACACATATACCACATGATAAATGTTTACTGAGCACTGAAAAAGCCAAATAGTATAAAGTCCTAAAAATCACATAATTTCAAAACACTGAAGGAATTGGGGACTTTAAACCAAAGATAAAGGATTGGCTTGGACCAAATTGTTCATTCACAAAATAATCTGTCTTCATTGTTTTAAAAAGGAGGATTGTGAATTATCAAGTGCAATTACATCTATATTAGATAAAAGTGAGAGATTCTTAAAAATAGAAAGAGTTAAAGAATAGACTTATTTTACTTAACATGTGAAATATTTCTATCATTTGAGTTGATTCAAAACAAAATCAATTCTTTCTAGGTGTCACTTAACTATAGCTAATTTTCACACATATGGTACCATTGCACAGCTGAGTGATGGATCAAATAATAAAACTGTTGATTGTTTTTTCATTGTATTTTTGTGTCCCCTCAACATTCATATAGTGAAGCCCTATCTCCCACTGTGACAATATTAGTAGGTAGGTCTTTGACAGATAATTAGACAAAGCTATTGGGGCCCTCGTGAATGGGATAACAGCTCATAAAGAAAAAGAAAAAAGAAAAAAAAGAAAGAAGATGCACTAGAGCTTGCTTACTTTTTCTCTTCTCTCTGCCATGTGCAGATGCAACTAGAAGACAGTCATCTGCAAACCAGGAATAGTGTCCTCACCAGACACTGGATCTTCAGGTATGTTAAAATGGGACTTCTCAGCCTCCACAACAGTGAGAAGAAAACGTGTGTTGTTTAGGATGCCCTGCCAGTCTATGGTGATTTGTTATAGCAGCCTTAACTAAGACATTGTCCTATCAATTTTTCTATTACTCTGAGGTTCTACTTCTGAGTGTCACTGATAATAGCATGCTTGGAAAGGTATGCCTACAAGATTTTAGACAAAAAAAAATAGTCCAACTGAAAAGAATACTTATTTGTATAATTTAATATTGGAATGGAATCAGAGTGGATAATTCAGTGAAATACATATAAATATATGGTTGAAATTAACTATATTTTTACTTTTTTTTTACTTTCTATTTCTATTTTGATTGGAAAAGTCACAATCATTACCCATTCTAGCTGTATCCTATGGTGAAATCTACTGGCATATTATTAAAGCTGTCAGAGGGAAAGAAATGTTGGCAAGCCATCAGTTGGCAAATGTGAACAGAGGTCTTGGCTCTGATCTTAAGGACAGACATTATCAATTTGGAGAAATGATTTTGTACACCATGGGGTGTGTTTTATTTATTTATTTATTTGTGGTACAGATGTAAGTCAAATGCTTTATTTGCTAAAACATCTAAAACTAACTGTTTTTGTTCAAGTACAGATTAGAATGATCCAGAATTTTCCATAATGTATACTTAAAAACTCAATATGTAAGGCACATAATCAATTACAGCTTTAAAATCAAACAACAAGCTAACAAAGCACAAAAAACACAACACTTCATATTTATCAAAATATGTATGTCCTTTCTGAGAATTACTGAACTCAATCTGTAGAGAAGTAAGAAGCAGGTGGGATTCCTTCATACTGTCTTCCCCCAAATTCAAGGACATAATTTTGCCAATGTAACATTTTGCAGATTGGAGAACAGGAATTATAGACTTATTATTTAAAGGAAAGTTTAAGAATCAGAAAAGAAAAATATCTATAGAAAAATAAAATTTTTTCTTCTTTGAAAGTATACCTTCATTGAAAACAGGCAAAAGCTATTATTAAATAAAGTTTAGACATGATTATTAGGTTCCAACTCTAGGTAGTAGCAATATAGGAATAAACAAATATCATCAGAGCAGTAAATTAATTAGACAAATAAGGAAATATAAATTGGTGCAAGCTTTTAGGAGATAACATTTATTTAATGCTTTAAAATTGTCATATAACTTAGGGATACAAATTTCTGCTTCAATAATTCACTGTAAGGATAAAATCATATATATTTAGAACTGTTTATGTAGAGGATGGTGTGTGTGCATGTCTGTGTATATATAATTTGTATATGATTAATATACTATATAAAATAATGCATTTATGCAAAAAATATTATACAGACTCTCAAAAGCCTATAGGAAGCTCATACTTTATAGTATGAGTACTTTTAAATAAGGGCAATTTTCAGTTGAAAAATACATGTAGCATGATCTAAATATAGTATGTATGTTTAGATGTGTATTGTTGTATTTAATTCAGTGATCATGTGCTAATTTTTTAATGAGAAAAATATTCCAGTTTATATCATAGTGACAGAATATCACGTATTACCTTTGAAGAGGGCGTAGGGACAACTGGAAAGTGCATCACTAATGAAATTCAAAAATATTGTAATTCCCTCAAGTTTTTTTTTAAGGCCAAAATAATCTATTCATATCATAGCTGTAACATTTAGAACTTATATTTAGAGGATAGAATTGCTATATCAGGTAAACAACTACTCTATGTGACTTGGAATCCAATATCATAAATGAATTTTAATTTTCTTAGTGTGACTCTTTCATATCGTTGCATGTCACTGGAGAAAAATCATATTTAAGATATTTATAAAATATATTGATGTAAAACAATGTCAGGAAGAAACAAAAATAATACTGGTTTGAATTTAAAATCTACCCCTCACTATTTGCATAATTTTAGGCAAATCACTATAGCCTATTTTGTTTTCTGCAATGAAAGAATTCACATTTTATGTCTAAAATCTTTTCACATCTCAAAATTCTACATTTATTGTGAGGAAACAAATTAGATATCAGAGCATAGGACTCAGGCATAGCTCATAGGCATAGCTCAGAAAATTCCCATGGAGTGTAAAGAAATTTAAGGAATTGAATGTGAAGATGAGGGAAAACATGGGTGTAAATACAGAAGAATAGTGAGTTTCAATATTATAAATTAAAATTTTACTTTGCAGAATTAAAGAATACATTATCATTTTGTGCTAATAAGGGAAAGGGTGAAGCAGTTAATATTACTTGAAATGCTGATCACACAAAATATACCATGTGTTATAACTTACGTACTTCTCACAAACTTGTGTGCAAAATGTATAAATAATCCCATTTTACCATTGGGAAAATAGGTGCAGGTCTGATAAGCAACATACTGCCAAAGTACCTATAGTAGCAAATGTGACGGCTAGATTTTTCAAATCTCTCCTGTATATATTTCTACTGGACTGGAGTATAGAAAAGGAGGTAAGAAGGAGTATGCATTTCCATCCCGCTGTTTTATGTTATAAAGACCTAAGTCAATCATTTATGAAAATCATTCCTGGCAAGAATCAAACATACGTTTATGATTATAATAATAACACAATCCTCTATCAGAGTAAGAAATATATTTCATACAATTTTATCTGCATGTGTAGTAATATGTTAATACCAGGAAAATATGAATTTGAAGACATTGAAAACTAGCTCTCTCTCTCTCTCTCTCCCCTCCTCTGTCTCTCTCTCACTATGTCTATATGTGTGTGTATATATAAAGAGAGTCAGAGATCTTTAACCATTATGCCTTAGCTTAGTCCACTACAGAAATAACTTGCTTTTTCAAATGGTCAATTAAACACTTATAATTACCAAGCCAGAGGAAAAAAAACATCCTTAGTGTGGGCCCTTATGCAATAGGCTATCATATAAACTAAGAAACATATTTTAGAATGAGAATATGAGTAGACATATGTAATAAACTTACTCAAATATCATAAAAGCAATTAAAAATAGTAATTATAGACTATGTCTCATGAAACCAAAACACTATTTTTCTCTAGGAAATGACTTTATTGTAAATAATAGAGTTAAATGCCATACATTCCTCATATTCTGTCCTAATTTTTTCCTCTTTTGAGAATCTATGAAGTAGTTTTAAGTAGCAAAGTCAACAACAGTTAACATGATTAAAATGGCATTTTAGTAAGAATTTTATTCCAACTTGTATTAACATTTATTTAAAAATATTCTTGCATTGTGAATCCATCTGTTTCTTGCCTATTATGCTACCTAAATTTTGTAATCATAGGACTCAAGGGAGATTTTCACATAATTTTTTTCATGGTATAGGAAGCATTCGACATTTCATTCCAAAGAAATAATTTGATTCAAACTGCAAAGTAGCTGGGAAGAAACTGTTGATAAAATTAAAAACGGAGACTTCTTAAGTTTAAAGTTTTTTCTTACTGTAAGTGACTATATTATAAATTTCCTTCTCTTGACAGGAAAAAAACAAAAAAGATCTCCAGTCAGTCAATGAGTCACAGTTTTGAACTTTTAAAATTTCACTAACACAGCAGCAATATTCTTTTGAATATATGACTTTCAAATCACCTTTTACGCATACTGAAATCAATTAAACAATAAGTATATTCTCATTTACAAAAGAAATCAATCAGCTGTCATTTTTGATTGATTATTCTTAGTTGGAGTGGTATTTAATTTATGAATTTATTACACATTTTTCAACTACTATAAAATGGCATATGAATTAGCAGTGATGTCTCATAGTAAATGGACAAAAAAATTTAGTCATCTCTCAATACATTTTGTGAAGTCTTTCTTGAACCATAGGATCAGCTGTTATTGAAGAAGGTAGGTTATTTTTGTTAAGCATTAAATGATATTGCCTTTCTATACTGTCAAGGACACGCACAATAGCAAAAATTGAACCTAAAATATATGCCCAGGGCAAATTAAGCTAACTATATTTTTTGTATGCATATGCATATGATATTCAGAAAGACCATATGTGATACTTTTCACTGCAAAAATATGCTTTATATGACCTAAGTAATCTTTGTAAATAAGGTCACCTAACATATACCCCAACAACCCTCCACAGGTCACTGACCACTGACATTGTTCTAAATATAAATCAGAAGAATGCTTTCCATATTCACATTTTGAGAACCATCGATAACTTAAGTAGTATGATAGGTATAGTCTTCACAGAGTGAATAAGAATTTTATCACTGGCATTGTTGATAATTACTACAGTTGTCACTGAACCAAACTAGGCCTGGCTGCCTGCACACAATGGAAATCCATCAACACTGAAGCACTGGGTTTTGCAGTGCGGAAGGTTTATTGCAAGTGGACTGGCAAAGGGACGGGAGAAAACACTCAAATGTATCTTCTAGAGCTAGGAGCTGGGTAGGGTTTTATAAGCATAGGGCAATGAGGCATGGTCTGATTGTTTCTTGGATTGATCTAAGCCAGGGCTCGATCTGATTGGATCATGGATCCTGCCATGGGGTGTCTGCTTCTTAATTCAGCCCCTACTCTTCCTTCAGAGCACTTAGGTTCCACCTGTGGTTGCACGCTTGGTCCATCTGGGCATGCTCAGGTTATGTGACCTTCAACATGGTGATTGAAAAACACTTCACAACTTTGTTACAAAGAAATTGATCCAGGTTGATCTGACATTTAGTCAGTATTACTATTATTTTTAAATTATCTGCCAACAATCCACTTTCTTATCATCTTCACCATATCAGACTGCTTCCTCTTTCCTCCACCCTTAATACACCACTGCTTGCTATCAGTATTTTTTTTTATTAGTTTCCAAAAAGTAAAATTCTGTCTTCTTAGAAGTGTGGAAACCACATATTTTATTTAACAGTGAAGATAAGTAGGAAATTCATTTTGATCTTTGGCAACTTCCTCCAAACACTTTTTTTTTTGCCTCTTGCATAAACCATTTTTTTAAAAGACATTACTTCTTCTATGACGCATTTAGCATTGCAGCTTTGTCTCTAGGAAGAATCTAGAAAAGCAAAGGTAAAATCTGCATGGTTGCTAGAGATTGGGAATGGAAAAAAAGAAAATGAACTTTAAATGTATCTATGAATGTTTTCTTCATAATGTGGAAGCAAATTTTTATTAAATAGATATTATTTCATTTACAGAGAGCATGGGCTGTTGCAACTGGTATGGAAGTGGCACATGGTCACGGTATCCATTTTTGCGATCATGAATAGAGCAGGAATTGTTTGAGTTGCATTAACCTACAATTAACCAAAAAAAAAAAAAAAGTCTAAAAATGAGAGGGGAGAGCATTTATTTAAACTTTGTTATGTGCCAAAGTTTATGGCAGGCACATAACGTGTTATTTCACATAACATTTTCAACAATCTTGTAAAGTGTTTATCTTCATCTTGATTTTATAGATAGGTAAACTGGAGATCAAAAATTTTTAAGCACTTGCCAAAACTCCTAGAGCTAGTAAGTTGCATATAGAATTTGTAGCAAGGTCAGCCTAACAGTTTGTTCTCATCTCATTGTACCCAAAATGCAAAGATTTAGAAGAAAATGTATATGAGGGTTGAGTATCAGCTCCTAAAAAAATCCTTAAGGGAAAACTAAGGCAATAATGAAAAATAATAATTCTTATTGCATGTTCATTATATTTTAGTTTGCAGTGGAAGAATTCCTATCTCTGATTAAGGAAGGTAGGAAAAATTGGTAACTGAGGAATTATTTCACAGTCTCACCTCAATTAACTGTTATCACTAAAGAACCAAACGATTCATCCAACCAAAGTCCTCAATCTGTGTGTGTGTGTGTGTGTGAGAGAGAGAGAGAGAGATTGTGAATGTGTGAAACTTATATTGAATAATTGAATAGAAAAATCTTTCAAAAATGTGTATAAATCCTATAATCTTTAATATGTATTTTGTGGAATATATTTTTAAGGTATCTTAAAAATGCAGGCTGGGTGCAGTAGCTCACACCTGTAATCCCAGCACTTTAGGAGGCCGAGGCGGGCGGATCACTTGAGATCAAGAGTTTGAGACCAGCCTGGCCAACGTGGTGAAACCCTGTCTCTACTAAAATTACAAAAAATTAGCTGCAATCCCAGCTACTAGGGAGGCTGAGGCAGGAGAATCACTTGAACCCAGGAGATGAAAGTTACAGTGAGCTGAGGTTGTGCCACTGCACTCTAGTCTGGGTGACAGAGTGAGACTGTCTGAAGTAAACAAACAAACAAAAAATACAAAGTCAGAATTAAGACCACTTACTGTTTGTTAAAAAGGAACAAAACCACAGGAATCTGCATAATTTAATGTTTCACGCTTTTGTAATTACACAATTAATATGCCTGTTACTATTATACATTATGCTTTTTGAAGAGAACATTCAGGGTTCAATGAAAAAGAGTGTCTGCTATTCACAATAGCAAATACATGGAATTAACTCAAATGCCCATCAATGATAGACTGGATAAGTGAAATGTGGTACATATACACCATGGAATACTATGTAGCTATAAAAAGGAACAAGATCATATCCCTTGCAGGGACCTGGATGCAGCTGGAAGCCATTATCCTTGTAACACTAACACAGGAACAGAAAACCAAACACCACATGTTCTCACTTCTAAGAGGGAGCTGAACAATGGGAACTCATGGACACAGAGGTGAGAACAACACACACTTGGGCTTATCAGGGGCCAGGGGGAGGTAGATCATCAGGATAAATAGCTAATGCATGTGGGCTTAATACTTTGGTGATGGCTTGATAGGTGCAGTAAACCACCATGGCACAAGTTTACCTATGTAACAAACCTGCACCTCCTACACATGTATCCTGAAACTTAAAATAAATAAAATTAAATTTTAAAAAGTAATAAAATGAACAAAAGAGTGGTATGAACATAAGCTTAAACCATGTTTAGAGAGTAAATGAAACAGCATCAAAAGATAACAATATAAAACCATGTTTAGAATACTAATCCAAAGATCTCAGTCTTTAATAATATTTCCACCAGAAAAATTCAGTATTCAAATATATTTGGTAACAGCAATTCAGAAAAATTTCATTATCCAATGTTTTCTTTGTTGTTTATTATAACAAAAATATACCTCTCTGAGATACTACGTTGTAACAGAATGAAGGAAACCACTAGATGATGTTATATCAAAATACCCTAAATTGCATTAATAAAATTGTATACTTACGGTATACTGAGTAAGAGGATAATCACCTCTCAATTTCAATGAGGAAAAAGCAATATATTTACCTAGTCTACTCTGGAAAAACTTGTTTTGTAATGCCTTCCAAGAAATGCTTCTCCCAAGAAACAGACATATTTTGAAAAACATAAAAAAGAAGCAATATGCATAAAACCCAACATAAATTTAAGAACATATTGCTCTAAACTCATTGCCAAAACGTATTTTATTTAGTGCCAATCCATTCCTTTTGGAGGGGCCGTCAATTTTGACTCAAACCTTCAAAAGGTTATTGAAAAGTTGCTGACCACTTCAATCTTCAAGGTATTCTACAAATTCTACCCTGTTTATCCTGTGAAAAATGTATTCAGCTAAAGTCTAAATTACAAAATGATGATTAGCCCTCTGTTAAATTATGATGTTAATAATCAGAGCTTAGAAAAATAACACAAAAATACTTAAACATATTTTGATTCAATTGTATCTGCTTGCATGAAAAAACATTTGATAACAATGAAATAGACAACTTAGTATTCTGTAAAGTTTTGAAACTGTAATAAAATGCTGTACTGTAAATCCAAAATGACCTGCAAAACTCAGGGGGAAAGTGAATATGATCTCTTTCCAGTTATTCTAGCAGAGACAATATAATTTTTGAACTTCCTGACAGCTCTATTGCTTTCTCTACCACGAGCTGGCAATGTGTTACTGGTGCCTTCATCGAGAAATGTTCTTTCACCTAACACTGCAAAGTCAAAATTTCACCTATCATGTGTGTATGACACTGTAGCTTGAAAAAGACAGAACAAATTGAATTACACTGAAAATAGACAGGAATTACAGATTAATAGTAGCAAATTAGTATTCTCTTCACGTCTTTCCATGTTTTAAACAGTGCTATTTTAAAAATTCTCTCAGATGAAAATATTTTCATTTTCAGAGAAATGTATTTGTGCTGAATATATAAAGATATTTTAAAATTTTCTTGTAGATGTCATAGAAGTAGACTGAGCTTGCTGATCGTGTTTAATACTTTAAAAATTAGCAAATACTGATTACTTGAATAAGAGGTCCTGTATGGGCAGAACACTGCTTTTTATTCATCTTTAGTGTTTTGACAATTTAAAACATATGGTTGAAAATAACAGGAAATTATTTTTTCCCATCACAAATTAAAAAAAATGACATTACTACAGCTTTAAAATAACAGAAGATTCTAGCAAAAATAGTTTTGCTATAAATACAAACATTATGCTATTATTAGATGTTATATTGATAGCCTTCCCAAGCTTGAATGTAATATTGTGCTTCAGGACAATATATACAAAAATAAATGGAAAAAGTTTGATCCACATTTATGTCAAGTGTTTTGTTTGGAGAGTGTACTATACAGAACAATTAACTTAAAAGGATCAAATCCATGTGGAAAGGAAGACTATCAGAGGAGAATGCAAGGAAGAAAATGTTTTGCAGATGTACTGCATTTAAATTAATAAAATCTCATTAGGTTTTATGTTTGCCAATAACGGCTGGAAAAGTTACCATACATTGTAGGAACAATTACCCAAATCTTCACTGTCTCATTAGGTTTGTCATACTGTTTTCATTATAATACATTAGAACTTGCAAGTGAGCCTTCAGTAATGACATATTGTTCCAATTCTCCTTTCAGCAGGCTCTAAGATATTTTAGTATTTGTGCTATAAGCCAGCAGGTGTCTTCACTTTGCTTTTTCTGAATCAGTTTTATACACAGACCTCCAGACACAGAATGGAATGTAAAAGGGCTTTCAACAACCACATAAAACTGAGTCTGATCAGAGTAAAGCAATACACACTATTTTTATGATTTTATGGTAATTCAAGACACTAAAAATGTGCACCTTTAGAGTGTATGTCTGCGCTAGTAAGACCTGTTAGTGAAAGCTGTATTAATGTAGATAAACCATGCAGTATATAAAGTTTAAAGATTTGCATAACAAATGGAAGACATAGAGCTGATTTGAATATCTAAAGCATTATAAACTTCAATAAGAACAACCAACACTGTTTGAGCTTTCAAGGCACTTGCATTCAAATGAGAAAGATTTAAAAAGGATACGATTTTTAAAATGCTTTGAAGCTTCCTATTAAAGGTCTTAAGCAGCTCAAGGTTAAAATAAATATTGGATTTAAGGTGGGTGAGAAAAGACTTAGGAGCAATTTAAACTAGAAATCACTTAGCAGTGGAATAGAATGGATGTTTATAGTTAGTGTAATTGTCACCTGACCTTCAAAACACAAAGAGCCACTCTATGCCATCTGCAAAAATGAAAAAAAAGTTAGCCAAAAAAGACATCCAAATTTCTACCCTAATCATTTCTTAAAATTGGAGTAAATTATGACTCAAGATTATTTTTCCTAGAAAAATAAATGGCCTCCACCCAGAAGTGTAGCTCAATCTAAATGCTTGAAACAATAAAGATCAAAGTACCTGCTAATGCACTAAGCTATCACTATAGTGAAATAGCTTTCTGTGATGTGTCCTTTTCTAAAGCAAGTGAAAACTCACAGATATCTTCTCCTATCATTGTGCCAAATAAGGGAACAAAAGCTGTTGCTAAATAGGTTACAATATTCTTAATAGTTCTGAGACACTGATTGGTGAGTGTTGGGCAAGTTTTTAATTGTATGATTGAAAGATAGAAAATAAAGGCTAAAAGAACAATCTCTTATATCAGAAGGACTTTTAAAATGATCAAATGCTTTTTGACATTAGAATATACAAATGTGATTTTATGGGACATAAATGTACCAATTTATTTATAAGCACTTATATAATGCATCATGCATATTTTACAGAATTACTATCATAAAATACATAAAAATACATATCATACAGAATGATACAAAGCACAGGCCTTCCCTCAAGCAAAGAATAATGGTTTACCCAAACCCTCTGATTACAAATTACTTTACTTACAGTTCTTTTTTTTTTTTTTTTATTGCATTTTAGGTTTTGGGGTACATGTGAAAAACTTACAGTTCTTTAGAAAGAAAGGAAATAGCCATTCACCCACAGGCTCCTCTCCCACAGCACGTCACTGGTGACATTTCCTGTATGCCATGTGTGGACTGCCAGGAGAAGGTGGATTAATTTACTTTGCTTGAATTCTGCTGTGCCAGGGCATCATTATAACAGTTATCTAAGAGGCATCTGAATTCTACAGAAAAGCATCTGCAACACACTTTTATTGCTAAGTTGGATATAGTAATGAAACACTTTTATAACCACTATCTAATACAAAAGGAAAATGTTTTCTTCCAAGTATTTGTACCTAATGTATATGAAAGCACCAATGTGTACATTCCTGTACACATTGAATGAATGTTTATAGTTAGTGTAATTGTCACCTGACCTTCAAAAAACAGAGCCACCATCTATACCATCTGGAAAAATAATAAAAAAAAAAAGTTAGCCAAATATGTATATCCCTGTACACATTGGTTATTATACATAATATTTGCAAATTCTTTTTCCCAATACACGTGGTTGCTTTCAAAAGAACCCATCCAGGGGTCCTTTTTGATAAATTTAAAATCAAGCAAGATTTGAATGTAGCTTGGAAAATTATATATATATTCACACACACTTTTATATATATGTATGTTTATATATACATATATGTATATATATGGCTGAAAATAGCAGAACTGATTAGAAGACATCTGTAAAGCCCTTTGCTTTAGAGAATCATATTGTATTAGGTTACAGAGAATAAAAAGATCTGGTCCTCAAACAGAGGCTTACTTGCCTTTTAGCCTGTCACTTCTTGTACATGTCCTATCCATATTTCACAAATATCTTGAGGGAATTGAACACCTATTTATTAATTGCTTAATCCGCAAGCATGGATACAAAACATGGGTGACCTAAATGCCATATGCTTTGTCAGGTCCTTTACCTATATTAAGCATTTTATTACGGCATAGTTAGGAAGAAGAAACTATCATTCTCATCATTCCTACATACAGATGAGACAACAAAGATACAATGAGGCTAACCAAGGTCAGATAGTGAATGGCTTAAATGGGATTTGAAACCTAAATCTGTAGACTTAGAGATCTGAAGACTACATTCTTGACCATTAGTTGTACAATCTTCAGAAGAATGCATTTATTTGTGGTCAATATGGACTTTTTCACAGGAGGTGTTTTGAACTCTATTTCCAAACACTCTCTGTCTTTGTCTCCTACTATTTCTCCCTCCCTCTCTCTCTCTCTTTCACTCTCTCTCACTCTCATGCTCTTTCATATATGTGGACATATATATCATTTACTTCTAGGTATATCATTTATGTGTGTATGTCTGTGAAAGTTATTAAGGCACATTTAGCAACAGGTTTTTGCCCTATTTGTCACACAGAAAGAACAATATGTCTATAAGCCATTATCTGTTTTTAAAGACATCACTTTATTTCTCCATTCATATATATGAGAAGAGTTTATGAAGAGATTAATTTTTGAAGATTTCCATTCTTTATCATATGATAGGAATGTCATAAATGCCTCAGCATTCTTCTGGACTCCTCTCTTCACTTATCCTCTCTAAATATCTAGGTTATTTCCGATAGTCCATGAGGACACCAGTAGTCGAGTTAGATCACTGCTTTTCAGTTCAGTTGTGGAGACATAGTCACAAAGGTTTGTATATAGTGATGAATTTTTTCCTACTGCTTTTTTTTCTTGGCTAGTATCAAAGTTTCTAAATAAGAGTATTATAGAAACAAAATATATATGCATGTGTGTTCATTGCAGCATTTTTTGCAATAGCAAATATATGGAATCAACCTACATGCCCATCGATGATAGAATGGATAAAGAAAATGTGGAATATATATACTCTGGAATACTATGCAGCCATGAAAAGAACAAGATTATGTCCTTTGCGGGAACGTGAATGGAGCGGGAGGCCACTATCCTTAGCAAACTGACACAGGAACAGAAAACCAAATAATGCATATCCTCATTTATAAATGAGAGCTAAATGATGAGAACACATGGACACACAGAGGAGAACAACACACACTGGAGACTATCTGAGGATAGAGGGTGGGAGGATGGAGAGGATCAGGAAAAATAACTAATGAATACTATGCTTAATACCTCAATGGTGAGATAATCTGTACTACAAACCCCCATGACATAAGTTTACCTATGTTTTACCTAAGTTTACAAAGCAGCACATGTACCCCGAACTTAAATAAAAGTTAAAATAAGTCAGGTTTGTTGGCTCATGCCTGTAATCCCACCACTTTGGAAGGCCGAGGTGGAGTATCATTTAAGGCCAGGAATTCAAGACCAGCCTGGCCAGTATGGTGAAACCCCATCTGTACTAAAAATACAAAAGTTAGCCTGGTGTGGTGGTGCATGCCTTTAATTCCAGCTACTTGGGAGGCTGAGGTGGGAGAAGCACTTGAACCCAGGATGCGGAGGCTGCAGTGAGCCAAGATTGTGCCACTGCACTCCAGCCTGAGGAGGGAGTGAGACCTTGTCTCAAAAAGATAAATAAATAATTAAAAGAAAAAGTTAAAATAAAATAAATGTAAGGTAATTGAAAGGAATGCTGTGATATGTTCATCAAGAGAAAGTAGCTAGTAGGTACCCCTGATCCTATAGCAGCTTCAAAAAATTTTCCCAAGAAACATCTTGGCTTTAGGTACCTGTAAAAATAATGACATACAATTAGGATTATACTGGTACCATGACCAGTCTTATTACGTCTTCCTTTAAGGCTGGAGAAATGACACAAATATGGATATAGTATTCCATATTTTCCTTAATGCTTTTTAGTTTTAGGCACACATACACACACACACACACACACACACACACACTTTATATCTTAAATTTATACTTAGTGATTTGTAAGCTATACATATGAAACATGCATTTTGGTTGAACAACATTTTAAGAAATAAGTCCTTATCTTTCACTACATTATAAGACAAAAATTGCTAAGAATATACCAAGATATCTAATCTCATTATTGTTCTTAATAAACTTTATATCCTTGATCAAGTTAAATTAACTTCTCTAGGCCTAATTTTCAGTTTTAATTTGGGGCTTGACATTTTTTAATTCTAAAATTCCAATAATTTTGCACTCTAATCATTTTTAAATTATTTTTTATAAATCTTTTTCATTCACAGGTTGTTCAATGTACTTTTTGTGTAAGTTCAATCAGCCAATATTGCAGATTAGTAAGATACGTTTTACAAACGAGTCTCAATTAACCACATAATCTAAGAATTGCAAGATATTTTAAAATTAATATTTTTATTAACACTGCATTGTTTTGCTTCTAAAATATTAAATATGCCTACTATTAGTTTATCCAGGTCTAAATACTAGATCTAGTATTTACATGGGCTTTGAAAATGATTTATATAACTGAGATGGTAGATATACTTCCAGGTAAAAACATAAAAGCATACTCCAGTTTGGCTCATTTCAAAAACAAACAAAAAAGACTTTGTCTTGGTTTTATTTTTATTTTAAAATCAGCAGGCAAACTAAAATGTTGGTTCAAGCCCGTACTCAGCAGGTCTATATAGATTTTAATTAGTTAACTAATTAATTATTTTTAAGTGTCAAGAAGACAATGGAGGTAAGAAAATAGAATCAAACAGCTCCACTTTATTTTGAAAACAACTTATTTTTCTTGTACTTTGGCTCTTAGTATTTACTAGAGTATGTCTTTGTTCATTTGCCTTTATAATGTTTTCCTGTTGACTTGTCAGCATCTCATTACATTTAGTTTTATATTGCATTTCTAGTATAATAAATTACTCCCTAATGTAAAATGACCAACACTTAGAAACAAACATAAAATTGAAAGTAACAAAATTGTTAATAGAGGGAAATCACCCATAATAAGGAAAATAGTAGACTAAATTGTTTTCAGTTTATTTATAAATATATACTTACTATGAAAATTATTTAACTTAAAAAAAAATTTTACATCTGTCAAGTTCTATGACATGGGTGTTTATCTGCTTTTCTGGATTACAGCTGACTTCTTAAGGGAAAAACTAGTTATCTCCAGGGATTTTAACTACTTTATTATAAGCAGGTCTTTTTTAAATGGACTTTTGCTTTGGAATTAGCAAATATGAATACTTTTCAAATGTAAGATACAAATTCTGTCATTTCTCAAATGCTCATAGGAATAGAGGAAAGAAGCTGTATAGATATTCCAGTATAAAAGAAGATTAAAAAATAATTATTGGGATAGACTGTGTTATATTGTTCCCAGGCAGAAAGTCCTTCTTAATTATGCTTTTTTTCAGTCTCCTGTAAAATTGGTTTGAATTTATTGAATATATACTAAGGGGAGTAGGAACTTATTCTATGTATGGCAAAATATATAAGCAGTGTATATTATGGCTAGAATTGCACGTATATGTTCCTCCAAACAGGTAACCATTAATGAAAGGAATTAAAAAAAATGTAGACATATTTAATCTTGAAGTCATTGTTTTTAGGTCTTAAAATCTTATTTCTTTTATAAGGCTATAAATAAGAAAATGCTAAATTCTTTCAAGAACACTTTTATTCATTAAGTTAAATAATTTTTGTTTCTCATAAAAATAATTGTAAACTGCTTTTAAAAAGTGATTTATCTTAGCACTTAATGAATTTCTTCATTATTTGTTGTCCTTTGCATTTTATGGCAAAACTTACTAAAAACTGTGATACAGTGAAAAAGCAAATCTGACCCAAAGCAATCTTGTTTTACTACGTTCAAAAGAACACTTTTAATACAACTTTTTTTAGGAATCAGTTACAACAAATGCAATTTTCTTCAGGGCTATTGTTCAGAATGATGAACCACATATATACACATCTAGCCACCTGAAAAAAAATTCCAGGAAAATTTGAAGATACTCCCACAGAAACAACGTTTGATGAATAGAGCCTTTTATCATCTTCTCTATACTCCTACCAAAATGAAAGGGCAAAACATTTCTGAAAATTTGTAGAGCAGTCACATATTCATTGCAAACTACCACCAGAGATGCTTAACAGAACACTATATCCTACCAACTTGTGATTGCAAACAAGTCAAAGGCTTATATTATGAACAATATCACCAGAAAACAGTAAACTTCATAATATAAATGTCAGCTTGACATGATGTATTAGTGTGCCACCCCCAAATATTATTCTTTAGCTGTTGTGGCAAAGAATGTTCACTTCAGCCAAATATATAGGGACTTATGACCTTTTGAATTTAACATACCACAGGGGACACTACCAGTAACTATGAAAAAAATTAACAAATTCTAGATTAGAAGCTCCAATACTAAAAAGGCATTAAATAAATGAAATTGCCCAGGGTTTTGGTGAGTTACAAGCTTTGGAGGCTCTGTATGAAAACTGTAGCATAACTCATTATAGCTTCAGGCGCTAATAAGTTATGAGGCACTCACATGTATGAGATAAACCCCATAACTTACTGAAGTCTATATCATCCCTTCATTATATCTAGGGACATGTGAAATAGCTGAAATTCAGCTCTAAACCCCAAAGTTCAGTAATAAAAGCGAATAGATCAGCACATCTATTGATTTTGCTGTCTTTTTTGTGCTTTTAGTTATCCTACTCCCTTTAACATCTGGAAGATTCCAGCATTTTTCTTCTGAGCTTCTTCCACGTTGGCATTTTAGGTATGCTGGCAAACATCAAAATAAACTAGGTTTCTGCTTTTCTCTCCTCTCAAGAATAATTATATTAGTCAATCAAAAGTCTTAGGCACTTTCTTCTTCTAATAAATAAAATGTATTACCTTATTTCAAAGGCAGAGCTGTGGAGACAAATTTAAAATCCATACTCACATCATAATGTATGATGAAAAACAAAGAGAAATATGAGAAAATAAAGCGGTTTATTTTAATATTGGTATAAAATGTTGTATTTCTTTGATTAATGGGGAACTTATGAAATGGAATAATAGAAACCAGTCCTTTAAGAATTCATTCTATATTGCTCACTTCTGAAGTAGGTACATCTTCATGTATCTAAGTCTTAAAAATAATCAAAATGATCACAGAATGACTTTACATTTTGTAGTTTTGAAACTTAACGTGAATTTTCACGAATTGGGAAAAGTAACATAGGTAATATTATTGTTACATTAATCTAAAAAAATAGTCTAAGAAAAATAAAGATAGCATAGGTGATATTCAAATTTTTAGATAATTAAAAGATCACAAATATGTGAGTCAAGAAGAGATAATGCAAATTATAGGAGCTTATAGATGTCATCATTTAGTGTTATCTCCAAAGAAAAGCTGAATGGAAATATTTGCCATTCTCAACACATTTTTGCACAGTACTCGGCAATATCAGATAGGCAGCAAAAGGATATTTTAGTGGAATACCAAAATTAAGAGGAATCTAGGCACAGATGTTTTCACTAGCTAACTGGTATGAAAGGGTGGTTTAAACAGTGGCTGCTTGGAGTCAAAAATATAGGAGGGCTTAAAGATTGTGAACCCAAGTAATTAACCAGGCAGTACAATATACTGTGGTTAAAAATAAGCCAAGGATTTTGGGACCAAAATATTGAAGCAGATTTCAACTGACATCTGTGTGAAATACACAATTATAGAAACACAGTCATGAGGAGAGGCTAAAGTTGATGATATATATCTATCTTCTGTCTCTGTCTCTCTCTGTCTTTCTGTCTCTCTCTCTGTGTATATACATGTATTTGTGTATATATTTATATATATAAACATACCATATGTGTATATATTTACATATTTATATATTATGCATACACTGTATTATATATTTACATATGTATATATATTTATTTATCTATATTATATTTGTATAAGAAATACATTTATTTGTATACACAAATATAATATATACATATTACTTGTAATATGTATATATTTATAACATATATGTATTGTATGTATATATAATATGTATATATTATAATTACAAGTATATACATATACATACTACAAGTAATGTATATATTATTTATAATACATATGTATTATATACAGTGATTTATTGCATATTTAACATATAATCTGTGATTTTTCATAAACATTGGTATATTTGATACAATCTTGTAGGGTATAATATTTCCAAGATAAGACCCCAAATCTGACTAAGCTTATGCTCTTAGCCCCTGCTGTACTTACTCAAAATTTTAGTCTACAAACTCTTATGTGCTTAAATGCTTTATATAGGTCACCTTGTTTATCCCTCACAATAGTATCTTGAGATATATATTTCCACCATTTCACATATGAAAATAACTTGCTACAGGTCACATATTTCAAATGACCAAATTTGGAGGTCCCATCTTCACATGCTTTTTTTTTTTCTGTTTTTATTTGTAACATTTTAAATTTATTTTACAGTGGCATTTTTCTTACTTATAATTTCCATTTGGGGAGATTTAAAAATTGTGTTATTTGGCAACTGTCAACATTCTCTGTCAATATATGAATCACTTTCTCAAGGGATAATTTAAAAAATAATAATATATTGATTGGGAATAAAATAAAATTAAACTCATGATAAAACAGAAGCAGAGAAGTTAATATGTTGCTTCTTGTTTATTGTATTGTCCATAGAGTTTTGGAAACCACAAGTTGTCAGTATCAAACCTGAATCTTAGAAGAAAATAATTAGAGAATGTTAGATATAATATGAAAGAGAAAACTCACATATATCAATTTACCCATTGTTCTGTACTTTTTAAGGAAAATTTTAGTAATTTTGTTAAAGTACTGGTGATGATCCTTCTTTATACTCATCAACTAGAGGGGACAAATCTTGCCAGCATTCAGAGCAATGTCTGAAATAAAATATCTGAAAACATGACTCTTCACAAAACATTCAGTATGTCAGTTACACAGTGTAGTTCGGAGATTGTCTCACATTTGTTTTCTGCTGCAAATATATTATGTTTAATCTTTGTTTTCTCTTTTGTTTTACCTCAGATATTGTGACCACCCAGTTATTTTCTTTTCACTTAAATTAGAAGCATAGATGCAGGGGCTTCCATGACAGTTAAATGGATGAGTTACAATATCAGTGAGAAAAATATCTGGACATTATGATAAATGATTGTATAATTCCTCAGTTAAAGGAAATAATTTACTCTCTGAACAATATCTTTATTACTGTAGGGTGTTTAAATTTAGGTGAGAACTAAGGTAAATTTTCCTACTTTCCAGGGAAAAGTAAGCCCACTGATTGGTAGTTGTAAATTTCTATATAAATGCTAAAGAATAAGAGTCTGCTAAATGGCTAGCAATTGTTGGAACTTTATAACACAATGAATTTGGCATATGAAAAAATTTCTACACTCCTTGGAAATGTGTTTTATGCCTGTTATAGCTGCATAAAATACAGATTGAAAATAAACTGAACACTTTCACTTTGGCAACAGGGTAGAACATATCCATTTCTATTTTTTCAAGGAAAATAATATTATGCATTATTGACTCATGCATGGAATAAAATGTTGAAGCATGGCTTTTACAAAGATGCTATCCTTTGTTCCATACAGGGACTTGAGGAATAAATGTAAAGAAAATAGTCTTTAACCAGCTCATTCTTTATCTCCTAGGTACTTTTATGTATCAGGAGATCCTTGCAATATATTTGATATTGTTTCAACAGTTCATCACCTTCAGAATGACAATGACTACCACATCTTTAGGCATGCCTGTGCTCATAGGGTATCTTGGGTCGTATGCTCATAGAGAGGCAAACAAATTTGAAAGCCTTCCACTTACAGGGAACTTTCCTCTGATCAGAGCATCGGATGGAATTCTGTTTTGAAAATCCTGAATTCTTTAACTTCCTAATGTGTGAGTTAAAACTTACAAGAATCAAAATCAGTAGTGTTCTTCCATACTCATATGCTGAAATTAATATAATCTCTTAACACCTAAAGAAGAGGGAGAGGGATATTCATCTCTATAGTTCATTAAAAATTATTAATCAGTCTCGTTTCAAAATAAAATAACTCCTGTAAAAATGCATTATACTTCTGTATGAAATAAGTTAGAAAAATATATGATTGATAGTACTGTTTTTTCAAAGAGTTGTTCACAAATATTAGAGGAATTCATAATAATTTTGTCTTCTTGAAAGATACAGTTCCTTCTGAATAACTCAAGAGACTTCCAATCCAAGAAATACTGATTTTCTTTAAATGGGTAATGGTGCTGCTGAGATAATTAAAGTCTTGAGTCCCCAGACGGACTCTTACCTCAAAGACCTTATCCACCTACCTAAATTTTTTATAAAAATGGTTTCTTTCTTGTGAGCCATGACATAAAATGGGTGGGGGAAAAACTGAAAGTTATCACAATCATGAAACCATATGGAAAACATAGGAGCATTTTTATGTGCACTGTTTTATGTATATAGGTTATTGTACATAATTATATCTGTACAATGTGTTAATATTTTCAAAATATTAACTTTGCCATGCTACAATAAGTTGAATGGCATGATCCTTTCTTGATAGTAAAGTGTTCAATTTCTGCAACTAATTTTGTATTTTTGGTAGACATGGGGTTTCACCACGTTGGCCAGGCTGGTGTTGAACTCCTGACCTCAAATGATCCACCCGCCTTGGCTTCCTAAAGTGCTGGGATTCCAGGCACAAGCCACCATGCCCAGCTGATAATTTTTTAAAAAAGAAAGTTGCCTTAAATTTTTACTTAGGTAGAAGATTTTTAGAAAATATTAATTTATATTTGTATTACTTCTATTATCCAATATGATAGAAATGTCACTACCACATATAATTCTGTACCTAATTCTTCTTCTTATGACCATTTTATAAATTTTGGCATATTTTAAATTGTGCATATTTTAATCTGAGGGGAACTGATTGTTATAAAGCATTTGGCATAATTATCATCTTGTTATTTTTATGGAGAAATGACTGCTACCTAAAATTTTTGTTTATGTTGACTTGTATTTTTGGCAAACCCTTTCTCTCGTTTGTTTTAATTTTCTCAACTCGTATAAAAGGATGCCATTTGTTCAGACCTATAAAATTAAATTCTCAAGACTATTTGATGTAGAATACACATTGTGTGGGAGTCAGGGTTATCTAGTTGGATGACTTTGGATAATTGACCTTAGCCATATGGCCTCAATTTTTTCCGGCATAAAATTAGCCATTTGGAGGTTTCCTTCAGTTTTGAAGATTTGAAATTCTACTAAATATGAAAAATAAGATCTGAAACGTGTGTTTGGTATGTACGCCACTATGAAACATCTGTAAATTATTCATCATAGGTCCAAGTAGCCATTCGCCATTTAATCAACAAATGTTATTGAATATCTGCTTTATACTTGACTATGTACAATACATTACAATTTAAAAATTATAATCAATTTTTGCCTTTAGGGGATTCAGTTCAATTAATATAAATTAGTTAATTAATTATTTATGAATAATTTTAATTATCAATTATATAATCATCATTATGTGTTAGGCACTGGGAAAAACATTAAAAATTAAAGAATAAGACAATTCCTCGAACTGGAACACATAAAAACTGTATTCTAATAGGATAAATAGTATGAATTTACAGTGCACTGTGGGGGCACAATACAGAGTGTAACTAACTCTGAAAATGTCCTGGAATCTTTGGGAAAAAGTGACATTTGAGATGAGCATTACATGCACATTACATGTACATTACATGTAACTTTCAGTGTTAGCATACTTGCAGGGCAATGAGAGCTATTAAAAGCTTTTCAGCTGTGGGGTGTTGTAATCACATGTGCCTTCCAAGAACCTAAGTCCTAGAACACACTATCTCTCTTCCTTACACTTCAAGGGATATTAGGAATCAATTTTGATTTCTCTTTTTAAAGCTATGATTTCGCTTGGTATTCTTCTTTGATTCCCAGAGCTAATAGTGTCCTCTGAGAGTAAATAAAAGTAAAATAAAAATGAGGCATTGTCTTGTGTGAATAATTTGAATTTCAGCAGGTCGAATTTCAACCATAACCAGAGATTCGCAAAGCTATAGATCTCAGCTCCAAAAAGTTTCTCTGTGGTTTGTAATCATTTCTTCATATCAGAAGCTTTGTCTGAGTGATTGGAACTTAAAACATTGTGGTTAGATGAGATTCATTCAAGATAATTTTCTAGCTAATTGAACTTGTGTGAATTTACATTTGGGGCTAACTTTGAGTTTCTTCATTGATACTATATTTCACATCTTGATTTACTCAGCTTTCCTCTCTTGTCTGTTAATCATTTACTAGAAAGAATGTGACAGTTGGTTTCTTTCAGATCATACTTGCACCGCATATTTGAGCTGTTTTCTTAATTTACAAGGCATCTGTCTTTATCTTATTTCCTGGGTGATTATTCTAGTATTCTTGCTGTTCTGCTCTGTCTTCAAACATCTGTGTTTCTTTATTTTAATTAATGTGATTTTTTTTCCTGGTTATGGACTTAAATTTTTGTATTGTCTTTTATTTCTGATGTCAAGAGTTTCTACATATATATAGTATTATAAGGAAAACATTAAAATATGTCCCCTTTTTATGTGTTTATTCTGTGAGAGTTCAAAGCTTTCTTGCTCTTACTTAAGAGACTACAAATTTGTTTATACATTTATTGAGACATTACCATGCTAAAGGCTACTAAGGACTATAAAAAGAAACCAGGTAAAGTCATTGCGTTTGTTTTTTAAGGGCTAGCATACCCAGAAAACAAAACTGTATTTGAATATAAAATGAGAATATGTATAATTCTAAGCATATCAAGAGCTACTGAACATTATATAACAATAAAAGGTAACTTTTGGAGATATACATTGTTATGTAAGACATAAACATTTTTGTTTTAATTGACATTGAATAATAATGGTTAAAATGATTTTGTAAAATTAGGATAGCAAGGTATTTTTTAAACAAGGGTTATCTCTTATCTACTCTTCTGAGTAGACTTTTAAAATACTAGATTTTAAAAATCTAGTATTAAGTGGTGTTTAGAGATAGCCTCATAGATTTTTGATCCAATTGATTATATACTGACATGTTCAAATCCTTTTTCAGTCATGAGAACTTTCCACTAAGACTAATGTTATTGGAAGGACAATAAAAATGAAAATACATATTGTAATAAAGTTCTCAACAATAATGCCATATAGAAAACACATGAATTGCATGATTAAGTACAAAAATGGCCTGATCAATAACTTCATTTCAGTTTTTATTTCTCTGGGATGTCTAGACATTGGAAGATGATTCTCACTGTGGACATTTGTTAATAAGTCTTTGTGGAGAATCCAGGGGTTAAATTCTTTGTAATGAAGATTTTTATTCTTCTAATACAGACTTAGGCAGCACTGTGTAAATTATTGTAATGCATGCAGGTGTAGGCACTCTGGTCTGATTTCCTGAAGTAGAACTTTTGTGTATGTGTGGGATTTTAAAAAATCTGTTGGCATGCAGTCTCCCAAGTCTCCATGTTTATCTGTTTGTGATGTCATATGCAAAAGCAACAAATCAGTGGGTGCATCAACTAAAGCAGATTTTTTAAGAAATCACCCAAACTTTTCCTGAACTATAATTCTTTCCCAGTAAACCATGAAATATATGAAAAATGTATAAAAATCAAATAAAAAATTAAGGCAGTAATAAACACTTTAGACAGATTTTACATACCTAAGTCAAATGGTAGTTCTAACACAGGCATTTATATGGGCCAATTATATAAACCCATTTTGAAAGGCTGTTTTTCACCATGTTTCTTCAATTCTTCAGAGTCTGCGGTGATGACCAACATCAGATACTATTAAGGAGTCTTCAAGCGTGTAAAATAATATGATTTCACAATGATTACATATTCACTCTACAGCTGGCTGAGTTTTTACATCTCCATTTGTCATTGACGATTGTGTCCAATTAAATGATTAGCTTTTAAAAACTGCTGCACATTATGAGTGTGAACTTGTGTTCCATTGCACTGAGTGATGCAGAAACAAACTCATTACAGCATGTAATTCACCCATATTAAATAACAAACAGATGGCTGCTGTAAATGAGAGCTCCTTTTTCTCTTCAAAAGTGCCAGGAAAAAGGTGTTTTTATTTATCTTTGTTTCCAGCTTCTTTCTGTTTTCTTGACAAGTGGGCAGCTGGTTGCTGAGGTTTTCAATTGGTGCAGAAGAATGAAAAGCCTGTTTCCATTAATTTCCCCATAAAATAAGTCTTTGAATCATTTCTGTTATAAATGCAAGTGCAGTAGCAAGCTGCTGCTTGATTAATTCACTTATTATGAAGATTTCATCTTTTATAAGAGGGCCTGCAGGTAATTTATCTTGTTTAGTAAGATTAGAAAAATGTAATTATCTTGATACCTTTGGACCCCTCTCATTTTAATTGTGTTCCCATAAATTTCAAACATAAAGATGGGAATTTTTTGTGCACAAATGTTCCAACATGTGGTCGAAAAATGTGCTGTAAGCCCTGCATAAAAATTTATCAAGTAAAATACATTAGGACTGTACTAATACAGGAATGCATACAAATAAAGCTAGCACAGAATTATAGTCGTGTGTACAAACAAATATCTGCATTTCTGGTTCCCTAGTTGCCTAACAGCTGGGGTGAGGTAAAGGGATTTGGGATTTGTTAAAGACTTTTTTTTTTTTTTATCAAGCATATATGTCACTAGGGAAATGAAACCTGTCTTATGTATACTAATAAAATTAAAACTGTGTTTGTCTTCAAATGTTCCAAATTCAAGTGAATTACTACTGAGTATATATTTCATGGACTGTCTTCCCATCACTTCCATTACATCTCTTAGCATTCGTGGATAATTGGATACATCTCTAATTTTACAATGATAATATAATTTATTTAAAATAACACTAAGTATATGAAGAAAGTGAAGTATCCCAATCTTCTTTCATATGGAACTTCAGGTATTCTGCCTTGGAGGGATTATGCCATCAGGCTTGGTGGAAGTACCTCCTTTTCTCCAATCATTCCTTCAGTTCTGCTGGAATTGGTGTTTTAATACCTTTAATTTTATTTGATTTATAGTATTTAATATGCCTTTGCTAGATTGGTAAAATATGTTATGATTTTCTACTTAATTACTTCTTATTAATCAAAGTATGTATTTCTTTCAGCCTAAACTCATTGTCCAGGAAGAAGGAAATCACTAATACTGTATTATACGACTATATTATTTCAGAGTCGTCTAGCCTTTTTCTATGGTTCCATATAAGAAAGCAGTTCATTCTTTGTGGTCCCTTGAATGGTGTTAAATTGTTCAGGTAATTGTTTTGATAAATTCTATAGATCTGTGCTTAGGCACATAACAGAATACAATCAGGCTACATTGAGATTTGCTACATAAGGAAGAGCCTGTGTAGTTAAAACAATGTATAGTTCGATCTCTAAATATAATGTTTCCTACTTATAAAAATTTTTCTACATATTTCAGTAAAATTATATAGCTTATAAAATTGAATTAATATAATGTGATAGAAACACCAATGTTATTAAAATAAAATGGTTGTATGTTTGTATATTCTTCTTTTACATGCGTGATTTACTCACTTTTTTGGATAGTTAGTTGCTGCCTTTAAATGAGTCTGCCCTCGGGGTTCTGTGTACAAAAACATGAATTGAGAATATTTGTATATTATCATTGGATCAATTTTAGAAATATATACTAAATCTGGTTTAAGTGTAAAACAAAGTGTCAGGAGTGAGGAAGTTCCTCAATTTATTAAGCTGTGCAGCAACCCCACCTTATTCTCTGGGGAGGGTCTCTGTTGCCTTAGCTGTGAGTGCTGCATACTATATACTGAATCAAGTCCCCTAAAATTCATAGGTTAAAGCCCTAACCACCAGTGTGATAGTATTTGGAAGTGGGATGTTTAGGAGGCGACTAGGTTGAGATGAGGTTAGGAAGTTGGGGTCCCCTTAATGGAATGAGTGGTCTTACTTGAAGAGGAAGAAAGGCTGAGAGACTAAATACTCTCTCCACCATGTCAAGACATGGTGGGAGGGCAGTCATCTCCAAACTAGGAAGTGGCTCCTCATTAGGCACCGAATTAGCCAGCACCTTGATCTGGAACTTCTAGCCTTAAAGGCTCTAAGAAAATTAAATTCTGTGATTTAAACCACCTAGTGTATGATATTTTGTTATCCCAGCCTGAGCTTGAGCAAGACACTATTGCTGCCCTGCCTCCACAGCAGACTTTTTGTGAGGATTAAATAAATCACTTTGAAGAATGAGTTGGCTTCATTAGTTATCGTTTTTTTACGTCTAAGTCTCTCAAAACTCTCTATCAAATATTTAGTGTTAAATGAAATTGTAAAATGTTTATCATGGTTATTCCATTCATTATTATTCACAAAACTGATGACAAGACAAAGGAATTAGGCATTTTCTAAAGGTTACATATGTCAGGGTAAATATACATCTGCTATAATTCATTAGCCTGTTGCAATATTAATGGAAAAAATTACAATTTTAATAAGTATTTTATCTCACTTTTTGATCATTGGCAAAGATGAAGTGGTAGCTTAGCATTTTTCTCTAATTTCTTCCTCTGGTATTGGAGCCTAGCAATGTCTTACTTCATCTGTCTGTCTTCTTATATTATTACTTAATGCTGGTTAATATCTTCTTTATGGCTTAATTTAGAAATTTCTATGGGGGCCGATGAAATATTTGTTCTCAAAACATTCAGAGCTTCTTTTTGATTAAGATAGAAATAAGTAAAAGAACAATTCTAAGATTAAATCTTAACTTAGAGCAGGCAAATCTGAGGGAAAAATAATGCCAAAGTGATTCGTTATCTAAAATGCAAATTTGACCATGACCCTCCTCTATCCTTAGGCTGTTGCATAAAATCAAATATAATTTTAAGGAGAGTGGAGGAGAAAGTTACAGCATTGAGGAAAGGAACTGAACAAGGCTGTCCACTGGCTCAGGGACTGCTTCAGGGATATTTCTGATATCTTGTTGAAACAAAATATATTTGTCACTGTAAAAATTGTTTCTGAATTTGAGCCAATGGGTGTGAGATAAGTTTCTGCCAGATTAAAAGAAAAAGTGAATACAGGAGAAAAGCAAAACAAACAGCAACAAAACAAGTCTGCTAAAATGAATCCAAAATGCTTAATATTCCTTATTCCTAAGAAGGCTGTCTGTTGACAGATGTTCATTTCCAGTTGGAACAGCGTATCATAAAGGCAGTGTTTCATCATGCTCATGAAAAACATCTAAAAGCCACAAAGAAAACAGTATATAAAAACACAACTTCATTTCTTTAGAATCCCAGGCTATGAAGTAGGTGTAAGGACTGCTAAAATCAATAGAAGATACAATAGGGATAGAAAGATGTCATGTAGAGAGAAATGATAAGAAAATGCCACCCAAAGAGAAATAAACAATGAAAGGAGCTAGCAGTTGCAGCTATCAGATGTAAAAATTATACTTCCCAAGGGTGAATTTCAACACCGAGGTCCAAATCTATACTTATTGCTTCTAGCAGCAGGAATAGAAGTGTCAGTAGTGCCCCTCCAGTCAACTGGTCATTTCAATTTCCTATTACAATGCAACAAGCCACCCTAAAACTTAGTGGCTTGAATCAACAGCACTTTATTGTTGCTTATGATTATGTGATGAGGTCAAATCAGCATCACCTCTTTTTAGGTGGCATCAGCTGAACTGCTGATGTGATTGAGAGGTACACAATGGCCTCATCACATGGCTGTCAATAGTTGCTGCCAGGGCCTTGATTCCATTGGTCCTCTTCCCATGGGCACTTGAGATTCCTCATAGAATGATGGCCTCAGCATAGAGAAGCCTGGGACATGGGAGCTAGATGATACTGAATGGTGGAAGCTGCCAAGCTTTCTTGAGGCTTAAGCCTGGAATTTTCACACTGTCACGAGTATGAATAATGGGACCTATGATACATTGGGGCCCCCAAGTAAAATTTATCACATAAAGCTGAATGAAGAATATCACTGACAAGCCATACTTGCAGGAAGCAGTCTGACTCTTTTGCAATAGACAGAAAGAGATTCTCTGGAAAAAAAAAAAAAAAAAAAAAAAAAAAATTAAACAGGGAAATGCAAATCAAAACCATGAGACAGTACCTACATCTGTTAAAGTAGCTAGTATCACAGAGACAAGAGGAAACAAGTGTTGGTGAGTTTTTGGAGAAAAGGAAACCTTTGTACACTATCAGTGGGAATGTACAATAGGACAGCAGTTATGGAAAACAACATAATTTTTTTAAATAAAAAAATTAAAAGTATAATCACCATATGATGCAGAGATCTATCTTCTGGGTATATAACCAAGGAAATGAAACCTCCACCTCATAAAGATATCTGTGCCCCTGTGTTTATCACAGGAATATTAACAATAACCAAGATATGGAAATAATGTAAGGGTCCACTAACAGATGAATAAATAAGATGTGATATATATACATATGTGTGTGTGTCTATAACACACACAGGAGTATTATTCAGCCTTAGAAAGGAATTCTGCCATTTGCAACAACATGGCTAAATCTAAAGGACATTATTCTCGGTGAAATAAGCCAAAAACAGAAAGAAAATTATTGCACAATCTCATTTATATGTGAAACCTAAAGAAAAAAAAACCTGAGAAAAACTTTATAGAAACAGAGAGTATACTGTTGGTTATCATAGGTAGAGGGTGCCAATCGATGGGAAAATGAAAATCAGAGTACAAAGGTTGAGTTGTGGAGAGTAAATAAGTCTGGAGAGTTAATGAACAGCATGAGAACTATAGTTAATAACATTTTATTGTATATACTGGAAATTTGTTAAGAGTAGATTTTAGTTACTTTTACCACCACAACAAAAAGGGAACTATATTAGATTATGGATGTTCATTTACTTGACAATAGTAATCATCACCAAAACATCATGTTGTATGCCTTAGACATGAACTATTAAGAAAAAACAAAAAAGTAGCCAGGTACAGTGGCTTATGCCTGTAATCACAGAAGTTTGGGAGGCCAAGGCAGGCAGATCACCTGAGGTGGGGAGTTCCAGACCAGCCTGACCAACATGGAGAAACCCCGTCTGTACTAAAAATACAAAATTAGCCATGCATGGTGGTGCATGCTTGTAATCCCAGCTACTTGGGAGACTGAGGCAGAAGAATTGCTTGAATCCTGGAGGCAGAGGTTACAATGAGCCTACATTGGCCATTGCACTTCAGCCTGAGCAACAAGAGAGAAACTCTGACTCAAAAAAGAAAAAAAAAAGAAAAAAAAAGAAAAAAGAAACATATTCTCTGTATCCTAAGCAAAGTTTCAAGAATTTTGGAATTTTGGAGTAAAGCCCTATTCAACTCTACCACTATCAGTTAACCACACTGAATATGAACTACAGAAAATGGCTAGAGAAATCTACCTCTTTCAATGGTAAATAATTTTTAAAGCCAATATAGTATCTATACAAAGATATTACATGTAAAAGAGGGAAGGGGTTAAGATAAAAAAAACAATAATAATTACAAAAAAACCCTTAGCAGAAAGAAAAGCAGCATAGAGTGAGTAAAATCTGTGAGCAAATTTAAACCATGGATCATTACAACAAAAGAAAACACGTAAAGCTTCCCAATAATGCAATCATTTCTATAAAGCAAGTTCACAAAAATAGAACTGAGAGAACAGATAGTATTAATAAGAGGAATGAAACATGAAATGCACATGAAAGTATTCAAAACAGTTTGAGAAATAAAGGAAGAAAGAAAAAGAAACAGAATAGATACTGTAACAAACTTAATAAAGAATATACAAGGTAGAGATGACAGAAATGTGCAAATAAAAAATAAAATAATAAAAGTAGATCAGGTAGAAAATGACATCCTAGGGAAACAAAGCATGACTACTTAGAGGATGCAAAAAAGAAAATTGAAAGAAGGAGAAAAGCTTAATAATATAATTCAATTTATTTGTCAAAATGTTACAAAACAAAAATATGGAGGGTCACATTGTATACTAGGATAAATCAGATGAGAATGATACATACTCATTCATATTCTAGGAGTTTCTGGAATTCAACTGTGAAGAAATTGTTTTGGCATTAAGACAAAAATATTGTCATTTCTATGTTCAAAACTTTTATTCTGTGCTCAGACATATATTCAGAATTCTCAAAAAAATAAAATATAACCAATATTGTGTTCCTGACAAACTGTCACTCAAATTCAATGGCAACAGTTTCAAAAACGCAAGAACTTAGGGAATATTATTGCTACAAACTACTGTTGAGAAAGTTGCTAGACAACAAACTTCAAACAATAGACATGTAATTGTGAAAACTACATCAAAAGGACCGAGAGTAAGAATGAATGCATTAACAAAGCAACTAGACTGAAACTAATGTGCGTTTAAATTTACAGAAAATAATGTAAACTTTATAAGCCCTGACAGTACAGTATAATAAACATGTTTTCCCTAATCCTGCACTTTTATACACAGTCCTTTCATTAAATTTTTAAAAGTAATTTAAACATTTGGGAATCACAGAATTGCAATTTGGGGCATAAAAACAGATCAGAGTGGTCTTTAAGTTGTCCAAAGAACAAAGAAAAGGGTGGGATTTTATTAGAAAGAGAAATTTTATGTACTATTTTGAAAGAAAACTCACTGTCAGAGAAGCTTTGGGGAGCGGTCAAGCTCTGATTGGTGAGTGATGGTAACAAGTAAAACCAGTCTTAGAACCCAGGCAGGTTTTTTCAGCAGTTACTAGGTAAAAAGGGTCTTATGGTTACAGCAGGCTATTTCAGCACCTGAGTTTGCAAAAAGTTCAATTTTTGGAACTGGTATTATATGTCAAGAATGCTCTTTCCTCCTGGTCCATTCACTTGGATGCAATTGGTTATAATAAGACTGACCACATTTGTATAATCAACGTTCACAATGCCAAACATATCATGTTGTATTCCTGACTGTATCCTTATCACAACTCAGATAAATATACAAGTTTTTATGGTTATACTAATATGAAATGTAAATTAAAAACAAACAGAATGACAAGTCAAAAAAAGTTAGAAAAATATAACTCTAAGGAAATAAGAAAGTGATACAAATACAAAGGGTAAAATTAGCACATAAGAGAATATACTAAAACTTATGTATTATTTCTGAAGGTTCTTTTTGCAGGTTCTAATAAAACAATTAAGCACACATATATATATTAAACTTCCATGAAAACTTTGCAGGTTCTAATAAAACAGTTAAGCATGCATATATATATATATATATATATATATATGCTTAACTGTTATATATATATATTTCAAACTTGCATGAAAAGTGTGGAAAAATTAAGAAAATTGCAGGAAAATATAATTTACCAAAAGTGACTCCAGAAGAGTTAGCAAACTTAAACAAATTTCCCAAGAAAAATCAAAAATATACATGAGGACTATGAGGATCTGTTTTTTTTCCTTTACCTCCTCACCTCCTCCCAAAAGCACCAAACTCAGATATTTTCATATGCTACCAAAAATTTAAAGTTGAGTTAAATTCAACAATTTATTGAAGTTATATAAAGCTTCACAAACTGTATGTCATATAAAAATTAAAATAAAAACCTTCCAAGTTCTTATTAAGCAAAAATAATCAACCTTACAGGTTTCAATAAAAAATAGCTACAACCCAACTTCTAATTCCTATTATAATATTTACATATAAATTCTTAGTAAAATTTTCACAAAGAGAATGAATGTATGACAAATGTAGTAAACCATGACCAAATAGGGTTTATTTCATTAATGCAATAATGTTTCCATATTTGGATATATAGTGTATTAACCATCATTATTGTCTCAGAAGAAGAAATATTATCCCCAGACACCTTGATCAGGTATTTGGGAAAGTTGAAAATCCATTCTTAATAAATAAAACCATGTTAGATAAATATCTTCTTTGAAAAAGAAGAATGTAAACACATCTCAATACAAGAATGAACCTCATACATAAAATATGGCAACTCTCCATTACATGCCATCCCATCTAGAAGTCAGCACAGAGAAATAAACCTCCTTCTGTGATCCTGCAATCCATCTGAAACTCAAAGTATAACATGGACTGTAATAATTGATAGGTCAAGCTTCTCAAAATCAGTTATGATACCTTAGTCATCCTTTCATTACATTATCTACCTGGGTTTCTGGCCCATATGCCTCAAGAACTGTGAAGGGATTCATATACTCCCTGACTTACAAGCTAACAAGTTAGCCTTCCACAGTTTCTAGGATACTGACGGAAGGCACCAGGATCCTGGGAGGAGACTCCTGGCAGAGAAGGCAGAATGAGATGAGCTCCTTGGTATTAGTTACCCTTGCTGGCATGTTGCCCAGCAGCAACATCAATGGGTCAAGCTGGATATCTGCACACATAATGGGTTGCATTTCAGGAGAGGAAATTTGATTTTGGGAAATTCAAATCTTTATCATAGTATTCATCATGCTGCTGTTTGTCCCAAAAGGAGACACTACACTGGACCATAAACATGACTGGCTTTTTTTCTACCTATATCATCCAAAGCTATTTACTATAAAAGAAAAAGTCTTTAAAAGTATATTCTGTAACAAAGAGCAGTCAATATGTTGCTTTATGAGATGAGCAGAAATACATGGGACTGGTGAAGATGTGTCAGATATTGTATTTAAAATTGTCTAAGAGGGCAGAAATTCAATGAAAATGCTTTCATTTCACTTAATTAAATGAGTATTTTGATTTAGCTTCTATCATTTATTCTTACAATACAAATTGACTTTGTCTCTACTGTCCCACTAGTGGGAATGTTACAAAAGGACTGAAGTCTGTTAGTAAACCCTTTGAATTGAATGTATTAGAAAATAGTTTTGCTGTTTTATGGAAGTTTCATAAACAGAGATGCTGCCTGATACAACATGATTCTAAACAAAGATATACTGGGTGAGTCTTGCTATATAGGCCATGTTTTATAGACATATCTTCAATACAAAAATAGTATGTGGGTTGCATTTTTTATATTTCTTTTTTCCACATTTTATTTCATTGTACAAGGGAAAATATAACTAAAGAAAATAAGACTTAATTTCAATGACTTGTAAATAAATATTTACTAATTTGTGTTTTAAAACTATTATTCCCAAAGAGGCTAACCATAAATGGAAACTTGCTTCCAGAATGCTTATTTGTCTAGGCTTATAAACGTGGGTGAAATCTCTGTTACATGTTGTTAGACATGTTAGGTTTTCTAAAATGTAAGTCTTTAATCAAAAGAATCAGGAACAAAAATGCCAACATATTTAGAAAATACCTCTTAGACATGGCAAGGAAAAAGTTTTCTCTGATAACTTAAGCAAAATAGAGTAAACCTGGGAGGAAAAAATAAAAATAGTTTCATGCAGCCTCCCACAAATCAAAAAGGGTAATTTTTTTACTAGGGTGAGAAATAGCAGATGTTTTCTAATTGAAAACAAATGAACAATGTAAAATAACTGACAGTGTTTATCAAAATAATTAGGTCATTTGAAAATATTTGTGTAGCACACAGTAGGTTTTTAAAACTGACTGTGAATAATATATGAATGTATGACTTGGTGATATATAAATCTGCATGATACCCTTGGGTATCTTAGCTGGTAAAATAAATACGGACTAGAAGCTCAATTAATCTTCCCCCTTATATCAAAACTAAACATTGTATAGATTGAAAACAAAAATGTAAAAAAGTTGATGGTTTCAGAAGTCCTTGGAGATTAATGTGTAAATGGGAACTTGGCCCAACTACTCCTCCCTCATTTAATAAAAATTTTACTGTTCAAGCTGTGAATCAGCATAGCCTGTAAACTGTAAGCTTCTCTTCCATGCCTTTGATTTTTGACAGCCATAATTGACATATATAAACTCTTTCAAAGTTACTTCTGGCAATTTTCTCTGGGGTAAAGATTTTAGATAATGAGGCAGATGGCTAAGTGTACACATTGGGATATTTTGCTTTTTGCCTGCTTATTCTGGGTTTGTTACATTTTGTATTGTTTGGGGGTTGCCAGTACAACTAATACAACAATTAATAGGACATCACATTCTTCATTAGTTTACGCAGGATATGGTGTCATCCAAGTCTAACATATATAATACATATAATGTCAGAAATAAGTCATTTTTTCATTGTACTGGATTTATTCTCTACACAGGAAAAAATCTACATATTTCATAGATATTAATTGAAATCTTTCAAAATATTTAATAAAAGTAAATCATTTGTCTCAAACCTGAATAGAAATGTTAACTTTTGAGATCTTACATAGTGAACTTTTTATACAATTTTTATTTAATGGTGGGAATAAATTATCACATTATTTTCCAACAATATCAGAGATGGATCTTAATATATATGAAGCTTCTAAAGGATATAATTTACCTTCCTATCATCAGTGTATGAGAGTACTCATTTCTCAAAGATGTTAGCAATGATTTTAAAATGAGAATATGAACATCTTTTTTCCTCTAGTCTTCTGATTTTTCTGTTTTCCATTTTGTCTAACGTTTTTGTGTGTTTAATAGTAGAAATTTTATATATTTAAAGCATGTAGTAATAATATTATTTTAAAAGTATATTCCAAATGTTATTTAAACTTTTATGGGATTTTAATGTTTTGTGTTATTTATTTATATTTCTAGCTTCAAATTTACATTAATCGTGGTTGAGCAATTTGAAGTGACCTCTGAACAGCACCAAAAACATTATTGACTCAGCTGAGACCACATACCCATAGAAATTTCTCAGTAATCATTTTACCACCTATGCTAGTTTTTTAAGGCACATCTTTAAAATTTGAGAGGTGTATTTTATCATAAATTCCAGGTTAATGTAATGATGGGCTGCTCCTTTACAATCCTTTTTCAGATGAAAATATGTGCCTTCTAGAAAATTCAGTTTATTTAAAATGTAATTGAATAATGTCAATTTTATTATTTTCTGAAAAATACATAATTATTATAGTTTGAATATCTTGTATGTCAGACCTTTCTGTGCCCTTGAGACTAAACATATGAAAGAAAACTTGAAGCAGCATTTTTCTCCTAAAAATCAAAATTTATTATTTAATTTTTCCATTTGTTATAATTAAGTGTAACAGGCAGTAAAGGTCCTTAATTCATTTAGTACTGAATAGATATATATGACTGAATATTACCGTCTATCATTGACTGAGAATTTTATCATACCTTCCCGCCCTGTTTTTAAAAGTTGTATTCTAAGATGAAGGGGATTAGTGAATACAAAGTTATTATTATGGTAATATATTATGGTAGTATATCGTATATGTAACTCATCAATACTTTCAGTACCTGTTTTTAATTAGTTGAGGTATTTCACAATTATTTTTTCATTTTACAATGATAATTTTACAGAAAATAAGTGCATGTATCTATCATCTGTGTATGGAAGGAAAATATATATGTGTAAACCTCTCTCTCTTTCTTTTATTCTTTATTGGCATAAATTCTTGCATGTTTCTATTTCATTCCAAAAAGATAAGTATTTTTGCATTTGTACTCAGGATGCCTACATTAGCTAACCTAGATGACCTTTTATGTATCTCATCACCAGAGGGACTTGGACTTTAAATAGTGATAGTATTTTGCCACATACAAATTACTATATTCACTTTGTAATACAGCTGTACCAGCAGGCTTTAGCAGTTATGCTGTTTTTTATCCTTCTACCAAAAAAAAATTGTTTTAATACTTATTCTTAATGCTCTTATTGCTATTTATGCCTCATCTGGCCACCAGATGCACACAGAACTTCACTTCCTATGAAAGAGGTTGTTTAGGCATTTGGTATGTTGGCTATTACGTTTGTTCATATAACTACTCAGCATGGTTCACCCTTTATAATACGGTGCTTTGTGACGTTTGAATTTGAAATTTACAAGCATGCATTAATTATCTCTTTTGATCATCCACAACTCTGTGAGTTGGCAAAACTGATACCAGGATCCACATATTTTTTCAGATGCTAAAACTGAGATCCAGAATGAGGAAGTAATTATGAAAGAGACAACACTTATGCAGTTGAGCTGAGATTAAGAACTCACGTTTTATGTCTTAGTCTAATGTTCTTTTGACTAAAATCATTCTTGAGAAAGCTTTGCAGCTACCTTCTCTCATTTCATAGTCACTTGACATCAAGGCCCTAATAAAATTATAAAAGTTATTCTTTTTACTTAAGCTTGATTATACCTCTGGATACACTAACTCAATGCAGGTGTATAACTAAATGCAATAAAAGTAAATGAATGAATGAATGAATGAATGAATGAAAATAAATAAATATCAACATCAGGTCATAGTGCATATGATCCTAATATCTACAGGTTATCAACTATCTATTTATTATGCACTTGGCACTGTACCAAGTATTTAAAACATTGCAGTATTTATCCTCTGTAAAAATTGGTTAGATGTCATTATTCTTAATTTATAGATGATACCAGTATGTTCAAAGAGTTCAAGCAACTTGTCCAAGGGCATGTAATGAAGTGGTAAAGTCATTTTTTTAATTCACTTTTACCAGCTTCCCAGGTTATGCCTTTTACTACATTTATTTTTGTTAGTGTGATAAATAATTATATGTATAAGGCACTGTTCTAAAAAAATTATCAGTATGACTAATTTAATACTTAAAATACTCCTTTGACTGCAGTATTCCAAGTGCTAGGACTTTTTATTGTATGTAGGAAGTTTGGACTCCATTCCAGTTCGTTACTTTTTTTGGGGGGGACAGAGTCTTGCTCTGTTACTCAGGCTGGAGTGCAATGGTGCCATCTCGGCTCGCTGCAACCTCCACCTCCTGGGTTCCAGTTCCTGCCTCAGCCTAAGTAGCCCAGATCACAGGTGCCTGCCACCACGCCTGGCTAATTTTTGTATTTTTTTTTTTTTTTAAGTAGAGACAGGGTTTCACCATGTTGGTCAGGCTGGTGAACTCCTGACCTCAGGATCCACCCACTTTGGCCTCCCAAATTGCTAGATTAAAGGCATGAATCACCACTCCCGGCCCATTCAAAACTTTTAGTAAATCCCATGTTTGTTTTGCTCTCAGGCACATACAAAATGCAATTTAAAAAACACAATACCAGCCCGGCCATCATGGCAAAGCCCTATCTCTACTAAAAGTACAAAAAAATTAGCTAGGCGTGGTAGCCTATGCCTGTAATCCCACCTATTCTGGAAGCTGAAGCAGGAGAATCACTTGAATCTGGCAGACGGAGGTTGCAGTGAGCCGAGATCTTGTCACTGCACTCCAGCCTGGGGAACACGGCGAGACTGTCTCAAAAATAAAAATAAAAATAAAAATTTTATTTTAAAAATTACAATAGCCTTTTCCTATGGACTTTTAAACATTGTATTTCTATTTATAATATGTTATTGCTAATTTTTAAAGTTTTAACACAATGTGAATAAATAACTGTCTTTACTTGTCTACTCACATCTCTGTGATTCTAGTAGTTTGCCCATACTACTTAACTTCATAGTTTAAAACTGGACATTCCATAGAATTCTTTTATGTGAGTGATTTTTGTTGATGACTTACTGAGATAACTGTAGCTAATAAAATTATGCTCATGGAATTGCTTGAACCCAGGAGACAGGGGTTGCAGTGAGCCGAGACCACATCATTGCACTCTAGCCGGGGTGACAGAGTGAGACTATGTTTCAAAAAAAAAGAAATTATTATCATGTTGTGCTATAAATAGTCAAATATGATAACTCTAATAGGTAAAATGTGCCCATTTTATACTATCAACAGCAGAATGTGATAAGCATAACAGACAAAACAGTGCCCATATTGTAAGAGGACATGAAGAAAATTTGAGTTTAAAGATCTCATTTGAGGTTTGTATGAATTCATCAGGTTTTAGTACAGTTGCATTACTTTGTAAAATTTCTTCATTAAAATTGGAGTTGTTCCATATACGTATTAGAAGTAAGCTTGTCAATGTTGGTAATAAATGTTGCTAGCATTCTGATAGGAATTGCTTTAAACCTATAGCTCAATTTGAGGAGAACTGACATATTTCCAGTTTTGGGACTTCCAATCCATAAACATAGTATTCTTCATTTATTTGGATATTCTATAATTTCTTTCATCTTCATTTTATAATATCTTTTTTGAGACAGAGTCCTGCCCTGCCACCCAGGATGGAGTGCAGTGGCGAGATCTCTGCATTTTGTAGTTTTCTACAAATAGATCCTATGCATGTGTTTGTATACTTTGGCATTCAATTTTCTTCAGAGTGAATCTAAATGGTCTTTTATTTTTTAATTTGTTTTCCATATTGTTAGTATATAAAAATGTGATTTTGTGTGTGTGTGTGTGAGAGAGAGAGAAGGTATTGTATTGTGCAATTTTGCTGAACTCATTTATTAGTTGTCAAAAATTTTTGTAGATAATTCCTTAGGATATTCTATGTAGACCGGAAAATAGGAATAGCTTTAGTTCTTCCTATGCAATGTGTATGACTTTTATTTGTTCTTCATGCCTTATTTTAGTGACTTGAATTTCTAGTACTAACTTGAAAAGAGTGGTGAGAACAGAAATCCTGGCCTTGTCCCAATCTTAAGGTGAAATGATTCAGTCTTTCACCATGAGTATGATGTTAGCTATAGGCTTTTTTAAAACATGTTTTATGAAGCTGATGTAATTCTCCTTTATCCCTAACTTGTTAAAAATTTTTAAAATGAACTGATGTTACCAGAGATTGAAAATTGAGAATGGGGAGGGAAAATGAAAGTGGGTGTGGTTATAAAGGGCAATGTAAGAAATTATTTTATTGGACAGTTTTAGTTTTTGACTATGGTGTTAGATGCACAAACCTATACTGGTTATAAAATTTTGTGGAAATTAACAAACACACATGCATGAGTACAGGTAAAATGTCATGAATATGGAAAAGGTGGGTATATTGTGTCACTGTCAATGTTATGGTTGTGATCTTACAGTTTTGTAAAATGTTACCTTTGGGAGGAAATGGGCAAAATGTACAAAGATATCTCTGTATTATTTCTTATAACTATCTGTAAATTTACAGTTATATCAATACAGCTTTCAATTTAAAAATTGGAGTTTTAAACTGTTGTTTCAAGGAACTTTGCTCTTTTGCAACAGAATTACCTAGGCAATTAATTTCAGATACAGATATTTTATATGTGTTTTGTTTAGATTCAGTTGCTTCATTAATTAAAAGCTAAAATTGGGCCAGGCAGGGCATGGTGGCTCACACCTGTAATTCTAGCACTTTGGGAGGCCGAGGTGGGTGGATTGCTTGAGGTCGGGAGTTCAAAACCAGCTTGACCAACATGGTGAAACCCTGTTTCTACTAAAAATACAAAAATTAGCTGGGTGTGGTGGTGGGCACCTATAATCCCAGATTCCTGGGAGGCGGAGGTTGGAGTGAGCCAAAATCATGCCATTGCACTCCAGCCTGGGCTACAGAGGGAGACTCCGTCTAAAAAAAAAAAAGTTAAAATTTACAGAATGCATTGGTTCAAATTATTTCAAACACATAAAATAGATTCATCAATTAAAATTTTGAGTATGTTTATAATGTTTAAAATGATTCACCATTTAACATAAATTGCATGTGGATAAGACAGCCTTATCTGACAACTTAAGTAAAGTGCATTCATAGATGATAAAACCAGCTGAAGAATAAACTCATTAGCTACTAGAATATTTCATATGTATATGTATTTTGTGAGTTTCTCCTATTTTTTATTTCTCCTTGAATATGTCTAGTAGGTGACTGCAACACAGTATGAGAATGAAGTTATTTCATTCTTTTTTGGTATTTCAATTGCAAAACACACGTCATCTAGTTTATAAAACCAATTTCAATTTAGAAAGGAACCTCAAGCTATCATCTCCACCCTTTCTGGGAAAAAGTCAAGCATAATGCTAATCTTCTCAAGAGAACACCTCCAAGCAAAAAATGCCATGCTTAGGAACACCCCTCAGATAAGTTACTCACTAATGACCAATGCCTGGAGGAAACACTAAACTTCTTTTTTTTCTGGAGAAATAGAATTACCACTACTGCTGATTTTTTAGCTCTGCCTAGTTAATCTAGAGAAACTAAACAGCACAGTTCCCTCTAATGACTCAATTAACATGTGGTTTACTATGACTGACTTAATTTAAAGCTGATAGTTCATATTTCTATACAAATCTTTAGTCTAATCTAGTAATATGTGCAAATCAGATGGAATCTAGAATTTACTGAACAATGTCTTCCAATCACAACACTAATTATTGTGAATGTGAGGTATATAAAAATAAATCATTTCTAGTAAGAAAAAACAGAGAATAAAATAGTAAATTTAACTGATACGTGCTTCCTCTTTCATAGCTACATAGTGAAACAAGGGGCTAGAATTTAATTGATAACATTAAGTGAAAGGTGGACTTGTGTAGCTTGTGTTACTTCATGATGAGAAAATATCTAGGGGTGCTAATTTGAAGCACCCTATTAATGTATTACCCATGGAAATGGACTAGGAATGAAGGAAGAGAGAAAGAAGGAAAATGAATTTGGCCTTAGAAAAAGTCACACATAAAATTACATGCCTTTACTGATAGATTTAAAAAGTTTCAAACAACTGTGAGTGATAGAAAAGAATAATTTATATGTTAAGAAAATATGGCAAACACAGTGGTTCATGCCTGTAAACACAGCCCTTTGGGGGAGGCCACAGTGGTATCACTAGAGCTCAGGAGTTGGAGACCAGTCTGGGCAACATTTGGAGACCTCCATCAAAACCAAAAAAAAAAAAAAAAAGAGGCGTCGGAGGCAACACAACATAACTACAACCATCCGATCTTTGACAAACCTGATAAAAACAAGCAATGGGGAAAGGATTCCCTGTTCAATAAGTGGTGTTGGGAAAACTGGCTAGCCATATGCAGAAAGCAGAAACTCGACCCCTTCCTGACACCTTTCACTAAAATTGACTCCAGATGGATTAAAGACTTAAACAGAAGACCTAACACCATAAAAACCCTAGAAGGAAAGCTAGGCAAAACCATTCAGGACATAGGCGTAGGCAAGGACTTTATGACCAAAACACCAAAAGCATTGGCAACAAAAGCCAAAATAGACAAATGGGACCTAATCAAACTCCACAGCTTTTGCACGGCAAAAGAAACAGTCAATAGAGTGAATTGGCAACCAACAGAATGGGAAAAAATTTTTGCAGCCTACCCATCTGACAAAGAGCTGATATCCAGAATTTACAACAAACTAAAGCAGATTTACAAGAAAAAAACAAACAAGCCCATTCAAAAATGGGCGAAGGATATGAACAGATACTTTATAAAAGAGGACATACATGAGGCCAACAAACATATGAAAAAATGCTCATCATCACTGGTCATTAGAGAAATGCAAATCAAAACTACATTGAGATACCATCTCACGCCAGTTAGAATGGCGATCATTAAAAAATCTGGAGACAACAGATGCTGGAGAGGATGTGGAGAAATAGGAACACTTTTACACTGTTGGTGGGAGTGTAAATTACTTCAACCATTGTGGAAGACAGTGTGGCGATTCCTCAAGGACCTAGAAATAGAAATTCCATTTGATCCAGCAATCCCATTACTGGGCATATATCCAAAGGATTATAAATCCTTCTACTATAAGGACACATGCACACGAATGTTCATTGCAGCACAGTTTACAATAGCAAAGACCTGGAACCAACCCAAATGCCCATCGATGATAGACTGGACAGGAAAAATGTGGCACATATACACCATGGAATATTATGCAGCCATCAAAAACGATGAGTTCGCGTCCTTTGTAGGGACATGGATGAACCTGGAAACCATCATTCTTAGCAAACTGACACAAGAACACAAAATCAAACATCGCATGTTCTCACTTATAGACGGGTGTTGAACAATGGGAACACATGGACACAGGGAGGGGAGCACTTTACACTGGGGTCTGTTGGAGGGGAGTGGGGGAGACAGCAGTGGGGGGAGTTGGGGAGAGATAGCATGGGGAGAAATGCCAGATACAGGTGAAGGGGAGGAAGGCAGCAAATCACACTGCCACGTATGCACCTATGCAACAACCTTGCATGTTTTTCACATTTACCCCAAAACCTAAAATGCAATTAAAAAAAAAAAGATTTTTAAGTTAAAAAAAAATAGCTGGGCCTGGACACCTGTGATCCCAGCTACTACAGAGGCTGAGGTGGGAAGATTGCTTAAACCTAGGAGATCAAATCTGAAGTGAGCCATGAGCAGGCAACTGCACTCCAGTCGGGGCTACAGAGCAAGACACAGTCTCAATAAATGAATGAATGAATGAAAATAAAAGAAAGAAAGGAAAAGAAGAAAATATTTATATATCTGTGCATAGATGTGGTCATATTGAATATTCTTGTAAAGGGAATTCCTACTTTTCAATGGGTGGTGCAAATATTTGGAGTCCTTTGAGTATCACTAATTTTATATTTCCATATAAAATAGGAAAAGAAATATACTACATATGAAATTAAAGCCATTTAACACATATAACATTTGACCTAATAACAATTCTCAAATGTAGAATAAAAATGTCAATTAAAGAAAAAGTCAACTAAACACTGTTAAAAAAATTAGATTTGATTTATACAAAATGCATGATGCAATACATGTAAGCAAAGCAAGAGAAGATCTTGAAGTAAACAGTAAGGAAATTGTAGTCTTTGACACAAATGAAATTCATTTTGATCCTTTACTATCTAATTATGTGGTTATGAACAGTTGCTTGCTATTGATAGTATTAGAAAATTTTACAAACCACTCAGCAAGTCTATTTCACTTTCAAATAATATTTTTTTGAGATAATGGATTTTTTTTTTTTTTTTTTTTTGGAGACAGTTTCGCTCTCGTTACCCAGGCTGGAGTGCAATGGCGCGATCTCGGCTCACCGCAACCTCCGCCTCCTGGGTTCAGGCAATTCTCCTGCCTCAGCTTCCTGAGTAGCTGGGATTACAGGCACGCGCCACCATGCCCAGCTAATTTTTTTGTATTAGTAGAGACGGGGTTTCACAATGTTGACCAGGATGGTCTCGATCTCTTGACCTCGTGATCCACCCGCCTCGGCCTCCCAAAGTGCTGGGGAGATAATGGATTTTTAAGTCAAAGAAATCAAATGTGAAATATGAAACAAAAATGCCATTCCTATAAAAAAATAAGAAAAAAATAGGGAAGCAAAAATATTTGTTTGACTTCAAAGGAGGCATATTCTTCAAAGTAATTGTTATGTATTCTAGTGCTAACCATTACAGGTAAAAGTATAATTCCATTGGTCAGAAATTTGAACAAATTGAGCAATATTTGACTATTTTTGGTTTTGTTTATAATATCCCACATAGCGCTGAAAAATTTGAAATAAGTACACATTTAACATATTTTATAGATCTGGATATTGGTTTAAATAAGTGTAAAAATAACAATAAAATATATCATAATCATATAATAATAGTAAAGTGTTTTGTATATTTTGATTGATAATCTTCAGCTACCTAATTACAATGTTAGAACATAATATGTCAAACTCATGGTTCATTTCTCAATATAAATATTGTTTTAAGAAATGATATTGACAATTTAATTGCTACTGCTTCAGCAGAACAAAATCTCTCCAAGTTCAACAAATCAGAATAATTTATCCAAATTGGTATTTCTGTCAACAGGACACAGAATACATGAGGATCCTGATTAACATAATTAGTGATATTGCTGAAAGAAGGCAAAAATTTTATGAAATACTATATAATAATGTGAGAACTATGTATGTCTTTATTTGATTACTCACATAAAATTCATCACTCAAACCCATAAGTAAATATCCACACATCCAATCGTCTCTGTGGTTTTACCAAATTTCATTATGAGAAAAGCCATTGCTTTACACACAAGGTTATAATACAGTAATATTTATCTATTTAGGAAACTAAAACACATTCTCAAACAATTTGATTTGTAACTGGTGTGAAGCAATACTGAAATCCTAGGAAAGTAATTTGTATATGGGAACAACCTCAAAGTTGAAGGTGGGAAAGTTAGTTCTACTTCCTATGTGTACTTCCTTGTACACTATAACAGTCTTCTGTTTTCTTAACTATTCAAAAACATCTTGTATATATTCACAGTACTAATTCACTAGGTTAGTCCTCTATGGACTAGTGCGATTTTTCAGACCAAGAAGAGACCAGACTTTCATATCTCATTTGCATTTTTGGCACAGGAAGAGAAAACATCCGAGGGAGTTTAGCTTTTCCCACTTCTTACACAATTACAAAAATTTGCCAATTCCTATGGGCAGCAATTATATAGAAGAAGTGCCCAAGATTCATAATGTACCAGAAAAGGTAGTAATGTTCAGTAATATTAAACTTACTAAACTTCTTGATTGCCACATAAGTTACCAAAGGGTACCTTTGATGATTTCCATAAGTAAGGGAAACAATTAGATAATAGCATATTAAATTAAAGGATAGTATCAAAATAGGAATACTATAAATGTTAGTTGAATATAAGGAACTAGATGAATACCTAAGAGATTATCAGGGCTTTTCTGAAACCTCTATGACTGCAAAAATTATTGTCTGTAAGTTAAATCTCTATAGTGCAGAGAAGTCAGATGACAGGCACAATTAGTGAGATGGTATTAGATATATAGTCTTGACGTGATTTCTCCAACTGATTTATTTTTACAAGTTTCTTCATAATTTGGCAGAACCAGAAGCAATGCAACTTGACCAAAAACAATGTTTCTTTTACTGAAATAATATTGCTTATTGTAATTAATTATCCCATCAACATTACTAAATTATTTGTGCAAGTTATCATTAAATTCCTTGATGTCTATATGATCTGCAATCATGTCTCCTTATACATTCTTAATATTTATACTTTGAGTCACTATTTTGTTTAGTTAGCCTTTCTTGTGGTTTATCAATGTTATCAACGGTTTCAAGTTCTAACTTATTACTTAATCGTTTTTCCTTTGTCTGTTTTCACTCATTAATTTTCAATTTTATCTTTATTATTTCCTTCATTGTAGTAACATTATATTCTATTTATGTTGCTTTTTCTAGTTTCTTAAGATGGATGTTTAGGTCACTGGTTTCCAATTTTTCTTCTCTCAATATTAGAATGTAGATTTATGAATTGCTTTAACAGCTTTCCAAAAATTTTGCTATTTGTGTTTTCCTTGTTATTCAGTTAAATGTATTTCTTTGGTCTTGTTATTTTCTAACTAAAGGATTGTTTGGAAGTGTGTTAGTTAATTTTAAAGAATACGGAGATTTTTCCAAATATAATTTTCAATATAATTCATTTCAAATATGACAATTTTATTATGATCAAAGAATCTTATCTGTGTGATTTGTTGTAAATTTTTATTATCTGCTTATAGTATAGCATTTGGTTTATTATTCATTGTGCCTAGAATGTTTCTTCAATTATTATTGAATATAGTAGCTATAATGTCAATTATTTTCAATTTGTTTATAATTTTCTTAAAATCTTACTGTTATATCCTTACTGTTTTCTTAATTACTTCTATCGGGTACTGAAAGAAAAATGTTTTTAAAAGTTTCCATTGTAATTGTAGTTTAACCTATTTCTGCTTAAGTTCTATCAGTTTTTGTTTCATGTATTTTGAACATCTGGTAATAGTTGCATACCCATTTAGGATTGTTGCCTCTCTGATAAGTTGATGCTTTCACTTTTATAACATGTCCTTCTTTACTTCTGGTAATATTTCTTTGCATCAAACTTTGATAACATATAACTTCATTAGCTACCGTATGGTTAGATTTTGCGTGCTATATCTTGGTCCCGACCTTTTACTTTTAATCTGAGTTTTTATAATGAAAATGCTTTGGGGGAATTTTTAGATATATTTTTGATATTTATTTTTAATTTATTTTTTAACCATACTCTGACTTGCCTCTTTTAGATGTATCCAGAATTGTTTTATGGCCCTGTATATAGTCAACCATATGCATTCAACATAATTCTGAAATGACTGAAGATGTAGTTCCATAGATATTTATTAGGTTAATGTGGTTGACAGTTTTCTTCAATCATCTATGTGTTTGGTGACTTTTTCTACTTGTTCTATCATTTGGTAACAGATAGGTTCATCATCTCCAACAATGATTTGTGCTATTCTCCATTTCACCCTTTAGTTCTGTTGATTTTTTTCATGTTATCAGTCACAGCTACATATATAATTGCTATGTTTTCCTGATTAGTTATTTATTATCATAAAATTTTCTGGTTTCCTGCTAACAATCTTTTCTTAGTATAACAATCTTTTTCTTAGTATATATATTGACTGATATTAACATATCCATCCTCGACTTGTTATGCTTACCTTAAACATAGTATGTCTTTTAAAACATTTATTGTCAAATTATTGGTTGCTTTTTAGTTAATGTGTGTTTAGGAATTGATTTTATTTTATCCATTTTTTCAGTCTCTGCCTTTTAATTGGATTGTTTCTCCATAATTATTTAAAGTAATGATCAAATAAAAGTACATCACTATATATTTTCTGTGTGTCTCTTTCAGTTTTCTTGTTTAAATTATCCTAATATATTTTGGATTATAAAATTTGGCAATGATACTTTCATTTTTATATTGTGTTTTTAGTTATACATTTTGTATTATTTTGGGTTTGATTGACTCGAAGGATTAAGATACATATTCACTAACCTTTTCAGTTACTTGGAAGTTATACTGTACTAATTACATAAATGCAAAAAACTTGCAAATATTCAGTTTATATGTTCTGTGCTATTATTGCACTGTCTACTTAGATTATAAACTGTGCAAGTAAATGTTATGCTATTTTTTCTAGAAACTCTTATATGTATCTTAAATAGTCATTTACATTAGCTACATATTTACCATTTTTTATATTCTTCTCTCTTAAAAATCTGGGTTTTCAGTAGGGATAAAAATCATCAGGATAAAGAACATACTTTAGCATTGCTTACAGCACCAGTCTGCTGGCAATGAATTACATTATTTTTCTTTTATCTGAAACTTTTTTATACTGGATATGAAAATCTAGGTTGGTATTTTTGTTTCTTTTAGCATTATTTTCCTCTACTCTTCACTCTTTTTTAGCCTTCATATAGATTTAGATAAGAAGTATACTGTATTTTAATTATATGTGTATGCATATTTAAATTCTGAACATTTATGTGTCTAGCTATATGTTTATATAAGTAATGTATAATTTTTTATTCTTTTTACTTTTAAAAATTTCTTTGTATCATTAATTTTTTAGTCATATAACTGTGATCTGCCCAGGCATAGTATTATTCACATTTATTCTGCTTTGTCTTTCTATTGTTTCTAAAAAATACTGTTCTGTGGTCTTCTGACTTGTATTGTTTCTGAGAAGTCAGCCATCATTATTATTGCTGTTCCTTAGAATTTGTCTTTTTCACCTCTGTCTGCTTTAAGAATTTATCTTTAACTTGAGTTTTGAGAAAGTTGACCTGAGGTCTGACTGCATGTGGTTTTTCTCTGTATTTATCCATCATATGGTTTTGTTCTTGATGCTGCTGCTCTTTCTGTTGGTGCTGCTGTTGTTTTAACTTCTGGAATTATTAGCTGATGTTTTAAATCAAATTTGAAAAAAAATGTTAACCATTTTTTTCTAAATACTTTTTCTATTCTTTACTCCTTGGAGACTCAGTTATCTTAACAATTTCTTACAGTACATTGATGCATCTCTCTCTGCTTCAGTTTGGATAACTTCTATTAAGCTACCCTCAAATTCTATAATCTTTCCTTAGTAGGTCCAAAATGTTATTACTGCCCTTGAATGACTTTATAATTTCAGAAATATTATTTTGTACAATATTTATCATTAGGGTTTGCATTTCTTTATTGAATAGACCATATCTTCACATTAAGTGTGTAAATATTTAATATAGCATAGTTGTTTTGAAATCCTTTTCTTCTGTTAAGAACTGAATGCTTTTGTCCCCCAAAATTCATATATTGAAGCTCTAACCCCCAGTGTAGTTATATTTGGAGATGGGTTACTAAGAAACGAATTAAGTTTAAATGAGGTCATACAGATGGTGATCCAATAGGATTAATCTATTAATCCAAAGGATTGATGTTTTTAGATTAAGAGATACCCGAGAGCTCATTCTCTGCCCCTCTTTTTCTCTACACACACACTAAGGAAGGACTATACATGGAAAGGGTAGTAAGAAAACTGTCTACAAGCCAAGGAAATAACTCTCACCTGAAACCAAAACAGCCAGAGCCTTGACTTTGGGTTTCTAGCCCCAGAACTGTGAGGAAATGAATTTCTTTTGTTTAAGCCACTGAGTCTATGGTATTTTGTTATGTCAGTCCGAGCAAACTAGTATACCTGATATCTCAATAACTAGTTTATCTATGTACCTGTTTTTATTGATTACAATTTTTCTTGCTAATGGGTCATATTTTTCTACTGCCTTTATGTCATATAATTTATTGGTGCATTCAGAAAATTGTGGAGTATGCTTTGTCATGTTTTTAAATTTATTTTATTTTATTTTTCTTCACAGAACCTGAGTCCTTCTCTCAGTCGGGTGATCAGGGGGTGAAAAACTGATCATTCAGATTCTTCAGGTCTTAAGTTCAAGTGTGGTATACATGAGCTATGGTTTTAATTCTATTGAGCACAGTTGTGATTACTCCAACCTCCATCTACTTTATTGCCGCTACTTCTGCTGCTGCTGCTACCTTTTTGATCATGTCAGTATTTGACCTGAGCTTTAGATTCACATGTTTTAGTTTACTGGTTCCCATTCATGTGCAATTTCTCTAGGGACCTATATTCCAAACATTGCCACAATGTATGTGACTATGTGAGTCCTCTCTGTTTTTCAGTTGTTTTCTTGACAATGTAGGGGCATGATATAAAAAGAACAGTTATGAAGCAAACAATTTGTTTTGCATTTGGACATTTTTCTATTAATTCCATCTTGCCAACTTACATAGTCATTAAGGTTTTATATAAGCTAGCTTCTGTTCCTTCTTAGAAAGTCACCATCTATGACAAGAGCACCCTTTCTAGGCTCATACCTGTATTATACAAGGGAACTTCAAAACGTTTGGGGAAAAACTGAATTTAATGTAAAAATAAAAAATATATAAACTTTACTTCTCACTGTAAGCTCCATGAAAGTCAAGACACTTTTGTAAGTGATAAAAACAGCCATTTAGCCCATACTTAAAGAACTGAGGTTCTGGGAATTTGGCCATGTCAATGTTATTATTATTATTATTATTTGCATTATTAACTGAAGAAAAATTGGTACCCTTTAAATGTTTAAGATTAGAAAATAAAATGAAGTCAGAAAGAGCCCAATCATGACTACAGTAGGAATGCTTAATAACTCCCCATCAAAACTTGCAAAATTGCCCTTGTTTCATGAGAGGAATGAGCAGGAACATTGTCATCATGAAGAAGGACTCTGATGAAGCTTTCCCAGGCATTTTTCTGCTAAAGCTTTGAATAACTTTCTCAGAACACTCTCATAATAAGCAGATGTTATCTTTCTTTGCTCCTCCAGAAAGTCAACAAGCAAAATGCCTTAAGCTTCCCAAAAACTGCTGCCTTGACTTTTGCTCTTCACTGGTCTGCTTTAGTTTTGACTGGACCACTACCACCTTTTGGTATCCATTGTTTTCCTTGTGCTTTGTCTTCAGGATCATACTGGTAAAGTCACAATGCATCTGACATTAAAAATATTAGAACAAATGCTTCAAGATCTTGATCCTACATGTTCAAATTTTCCATAGAAAGTTTGGCTCTTGTCTGCAGCTGATGTAGGTAGGCACAATGGTTTTAGCATCCACTTAATGGAAAGCTTACTCAACTTCAATTTTTTAGTCTGAATTATGTAAGCTGGGCCAGTTGAGATGTTTATGGTGTTTGCTATTGTTTTTGCTGTTTATCATCAATCCTTTTCGATTAGGGCACAAACATAATTAATTTTTTTCCTCACAAATTGATGTAAATGATCTGCTGCTGTCCTGTTCAACTTCAACATAGTCTCCCCTCCTTAAAAAGAGCTATCAATTTTTAAACTGCTGATTTCTTTGAGGCATTGTCCTCAGAAACATTTGTAAAACGATATACTTTGGCTGTGTCCCCACCCAAATCTTGACTTTAATTCACACATTTTGTGGGAGGGATCTGGTAAGAGGTGATTGAATCATGGGGGCAGGTCTTTCCTGTGCTGTTCCTGTGCTGTTCCCATTGAGATCTGACGGTTTTAAAAAGAGAAGTTTCCTTGCACAAGCTCTCTTCTCTTGTCTGCGGCCACGTAAGACATGCCTTTCACTTTCTGCCATGATTGTGAGGCCTCCCCAGCCACGTGGAACTGTAAGTTCCTCTTTCTTTTATAAATTATCCAATTTATAAATTGTCCAATCTTGGGTATGTCTTTCTCAACAGCATGAAAATGGACTAATACAGTTAATTGGTATCAATAGACTGGGCTGCTGCTGGAAAGATACCCCAGAATTTGGAAACAACTTTGGAACTGGGTAACAGCCAGAGGTTGGAACAGTTTGGCAGGCTCAAAAAAAGACAGGAAAGTGTGAGAAAATTTGGAACTTCTTAGAGACTTATTGAATGGCTTTGACCAAACTACTGATAATGATACGGACAATGAAATCCAGGCTGAGATGGTCTCAGATAGAAATAAGGAACGTGTTGGCAACTAGAGCAAGGGTGACTACTGTTATGTTTAAGCAAAGAGACTGGTGGCATTTTGCCCCTGCCCTAGAGATTTGTGGACCTTTCAAGTTGAGAGAGACGATTTAGAGTATCTGGTGGAAGAAATTTCTAAGCAGCAAAGCATTCAAGAGGTGACTGTAAAGAGCATTCAGTTTTGAAAGGGAAACAGAATAAAAGTGAAAAATTTGCAGCCTGACAATGCAATAGAAATGAAAATCCCATTTTCTGAGGAGAAATTCACACTGACTGCAGAAATTTGAATAAGTAACAAAGAGCCTGAATGTTAATCCCCATGATAATGGGGAAAATGTCTCCTGAGTATGTCAGAGGTCTTCACAGCAGCTGCTCCCATCACAGGCCTGGAAGCCTAGGAAGCAAAGATGGTTTCATGGGCCAACCCAGGACCCCTGCTTTGTGCAGCCTAGAGACTTGGTAACCTGTGTTTTGCCTCCCCATCCCACCCCTGCCAGCCATTGCTAAAAGGGACCAAGATACAGCTCAGGCTATTGATTCAGAGGGTGGAAGCTCCAAGCCTTGGCAGCTTTAATGTGGTATTGAGCCTACGGGTGCACTGATGTCAAGAATTGAGGTTTGAGAAACTCCGTTTAGGTTTCATATAATGTATGGCAACAAATGGATGCATGGGCAGAAGTTTGCTGCAGGGGAAGCGCCTTCAGGGAGAACATCTGCTAGGTCAGTGAGGAAAGAAAATGTGGGATCAGAAGTTGAAACAGTTTGGAGGGCTCAGAAGACAGAAAGATGAGGGAAACTTTGGAACTTCCTAAAACTTCCTCAAGGGTATCTGGTGGAAGAAACTTCTAAGCAGTAAATTGTTCAAGATATGACCTGGCTGCTCCTAACAGTATATGCCAATATGCATTTATGAAAAGATGGTCTGAAATGGAAACATATTTAAAAGGGAAGAAGAGCATAAAAGTTTGGAAAATTTACAGGCTGACAATGTGGTAAAAAAGAAAAACCAATTTTCTGGGGAGAAATTCAAGCTGACTGCAAAAATTTGCTTAAGTAAAGAGGAGCCAAATGTTAACATCAGAGACAATGGGGAAAATGCCTCCAGGGCATTTCAGAGACCTTTGTGGCAGCCCCTTCCATCACAGGCTTGAAGACTTAGGAGGGATAAATGGTTTCATGGAACAGGCCCCAGTTCTCACAGCTTTGTCAGCCTCAGGACATGGTGCCCTGCATCCCAGCCACTCTAGTTCTAGCCATGGATAAAACGTGTCAAGGTATAGCTCAGGACACTGCTTCAGAGAGTATATGCCCCAAGACTTGGTGGCTTGACATGGTGTTGGGTCTGTGGATGCAAAGAAGACAAGGGATGATGTTTGGAAGCCTCTGCCTAGATTTCAGATGATGTATAGAAACACCTAGATGTCCAGGCAGAAGTCTGCTGCAAGGGTAGCACCCTTGTGGAGAACGTTTACTGGAGAGAAAATGTGGGGTTAGAGTCCTGTATTAGTCTGTTTTTATGCTGCTGATAAAGACATACCCAAGACTGGGTAATTTATAAAGAAAAAGGGGTTTACTGGATTCATAGTTCCATGTGGCTGGGGTGGCCTCACAATCATGGTTGAAGGTGAAAGGCACATCTTACATGGCAGCATGAAAGAGAGAATGAGAGGCAAGTGAAAGGGGTTTCCCATTATAAAACCATCAGATTTCATAAGACTTATTCACTACCATGAGAACAATATGGAGGAAACCTGCCCTCACGATTTAATTATCTTCCACCAGGTTACTCCCACAACATGTGAGAATTATGGGAGCTACAACTCAAGATGAGATTTGGGTTGGGACACAGCCAAACCATATCAAGTCCCCACACAGAGTTCTACTGTGGCACTGCCTACTGGAGCTGTGAGAAGAGAGTCACCATCCTCCAGATCCCAGAATGATAGATCCACTGACAGCTTACACCATGTACCTGGAAAACCCTCAGTTATTCAATACTAGCCTGTGAAAGAGGCTGCAGGGGCTATATACTGGAGAACCAGAGGGGCAGAGCTGCCTAATGCCTTGGGAGACCACCTCTCGCATCAGCATGCTCTGGATATGAATAATGGAGTCAAAAGAGATTATTTTGGAGCTTTAAGATTTAATAAATGCCCTGGTGGGTTTCAGACTTGCATGGGGCCTGTGGCCCCTTTACTTTGATAAATTTTTCCCACTTGGAATATGAGCATTTACTCAATACCTGTACCCTCATTGTATCTTGGAAGTAACTAACTTGTTTTTGATTTTACAGGCTGATAGGCAGAAGGGACCTGCCTTGTCTCAGGTAAGACTTTGGGCTTAAACTTTTGAGTTAATGCTGAAGTGAGTTAAGACTTTGGGGCATGGTTGGTTAGGCATACTTATGTCTTGAAATTTGAGAAGGATATGAGATTTGGGAGAGGCCAAGGTTAGAGTTTTATGGTTTAGTTGTGTCCTCACCCATCTCATGTTGAATTGTAATTCCCAATTTTTGGGGAGAGACCTGGTGGGAGATGATTCCCCCTTATTGTTCTTGTGAACTCTATCTCATGAGATCTGGTTTTCTCAAAGTGGATAGCATTTTGCCCTTTGCTGTCTTCCTTCTGCTCTGGTCATGTGAAGATATATCTTGCTTTCCCTTCAGCTTCCAATATGATTATAAGTTTCCTGAGGCCTCCCAAGCCATGTGGAACTGTGAGTCAATTACATCTCCTCTCTTTATATATTATGTAGTCTGAGGTATGCCTTTATAGCAGTGTGGGAATTAACTAATACATCTATATTCCAGTTATCCTTTGTTCTGTGAGTTGGCTTTTCATGAAGGATGTGGTCAAGGAAGAAGATGACACCAAAAATGAACAAATTAGACGTTTCCCATTCCCAGATCTTGTATTTTAAAGAAATTCACAGTAAGTGGCACAAAGGGAAGCTGAAAAGACATGCAGATAGAGACCAAGATACCATGGTCTCGGTGAACCTAAGTTGTGAACAGTTTGCTAAGATTTTAACTGGGCCTATGATAACTCAAAGCATAAAAAAAAGAGAAGGATTTACAGAGCAGTCAGGAGCACTGTGGTAACCAACAGCAGAAACTCAATCAAAGGGGAAGGAAATATATTAATTCATTTAAAAAAACACTAAATTTGTCATTAAAGTGGAAAAAAATAGAACAGTTAATTTAAAGAACAGATTATTTCAAATGGGGAAATCATCAAATCTGCAAAGTGAGAATGAAGGCTAATTTCTGTATACAATGGCATAGTAGAGACATCAAAGTTATGATGCTGAGGTACTTTTAACAAAGTCATTTTGGTTATTAATAGAATACTATTTAGGTGATTACAAATAAAAAAGAAATAGATATCAAAGGGCAAATGTTTACCATGAGACCAGCATTTATTAGTAGTAAATGGAAAGTACCCAAGCAGCAAGTCTCAAGTGCCTATTTGTCTAGTTGTGTCTTACCGTAGAAGGCCAGTACTGTGTTCCACAGGTTGCAGCCAGTGTTGCCATTGTATAGAATTGCAATAATCCATCCTGACAAAGGTATCAGTTATGACGTTCATTTGATTTTCACTGTTTTCCTATTTCTTCTTATTTAGTAACAGTTATGTAAATCAATTATAAAATGTTAATAAAATAGAAGGAGAAAAAGATTTAGTTTCTCCTACATAAAAATAAAAAAAAAAAACACTGTGTGTGCATACATATACATAATCTGCCCCCACAGTATGGTTTTAAATATTTCTTATTTTTAACATTTATTGTTTCCTCTTTTTATTTTTGTTAATTACATTAATCTGCATATATTTTGATTTCCTAGCTAAATATTAATTTATAATTTTAACCATGCACAAGAAGTAATAAAAAATACTAATACTTATTTTTAGTTACATATTTTTTGTTTTAATTACTCTTCTAGATTTGTTATTTTTTATTTACTCAGTATTCTCCAATTGCTTCTTCCTGGCTATATCTAAACAGAATTACCTAATATTAGTCTTCTAAATGCAGTTACTTTTACTAAGAATTTATGCATTTAATTAGTCACAGGATTCATTACAGAGATGTTTGAAATCAACTGTGACAGAAAGATTGTCAATTAGTTTCACTGGTTACTATACATGAATAATTGAGTTTATTTTACAAACAACTGTTAAAATAACTTCTCCAATTAGGAAAAGTTACCAGAGAGTAACTTAAAATAAATATGTTATAAACAAAGAATAACACATTTACTGCCCAAGTGAATCACAGACAGCAGAATTTCAAATTATAGTAAAATGTTTTAATGTGGTATATAAACTGAAACACTAAAAGAAACAGCATGTACTATTAAAAATAAGCTTATTATATTGTGATCCTATTTGGATAGTAAAATTACTGTCAATATCTCCCTTTTCTTATTGTGCCTATAACTAGTTTGTTCTTCTCTGTCTACATTATACTAGGTCTTCATTTCTTGACCAATTTTTCAATGGTACAGTTTAGGGCTATTTTTAGCAATACGTATGGAAATAGAAATAAAATATTTGTTTTATATCTGAGATAATTGCCCTCTATAGATGATGTGATTTACAAATATGCAAATAAAGAAAGCAGCAGAATAAATTTTTTAAGGTACTACCATCCTTTTTCCAGGAGGTACCTTCATTCTCTGGCTTAGCAATAACTAATTCACATACTTGTTACTACCAATACTCTTCTCAAAACTGCCATGTTCATAAAGAACTAATCATAACTTATCATTTACTTTTCCAAATTCTTCTATACAATGGTTAAGAATAAGAATTCCATAGTCTGATGGCTGGAGTTTGAATCCTGGCTTTATCACTTGCTAAAATTTAACAAGTTTTTCATCTCCTGTGCTTAACTTTCCTCATTTGAGGTAGTATTTGATGTGGCTTATTGATGAGGTTAAAGAAGTTAGCTCTAAAATAGTACCTGAAATATAGTAATCATTTCACAAGCATGAGCTAAAGGTATGATGTGTTCTATTTGTGTAGTAGTGCTTTTATGTTTTATTATAGGTGGTTTTTTTTTCTGGATTATTCTCACTCTTTCTGAAATCATACTCAACCACATAGATGCTTGCTGATTCTATGTGAACAAAAAGACATTTTTCTCACTTATCTTTGTTTGTGGGCATGTGGATATACGTCTAGTCTTAGTACTATGGGACATTTTCTCTGACATGCAAACCAGAACACTTATAAATAATTGAATAAAAGTATATTCCATACACTACTTTTCAGAGATATGGTAGCCTTTTCTAAACATGCCTGATATCTGAAAATAATCCATTTCCCTTTGTGCAATTCTGAGTTAGCTGGAACTTTCTGGTCAAATGGAGATTACAGAAAATTTGACTCAATCTTTAAGTTCAGAATTTGGGAGACCAAATCCTGCTGTTTAACTTCTATGATTCCATGACAGTTATTTCCTCATGGCTTACAAGTTTCTTGTTTCACATTCTCATTGGATGGGTCAGTTCTGTCCCACATTGACCTGGATTTACAGCTCATCTCCTTCAGGGGGTTCTAGAAAAATATCTACTCACATTTAATGTTCAATGAGTTTTGGAATTTATTGGAGATTTAGATATTGTGAGAAAAGATTTGACATTGTTTTCAGTCTTCCACAATACTGTACCTCCAAGTGTTATTTTTTTCTCCCTCTCTTTTCTCTAATACAAAAAAAAAAATCCGCCATGGGCTCATGCACAGCAGTTCCAGACGCTCTTAAGATCTGATATTCTATCCAGTTAGATTTGCAAGAAAGATTTTCAACTAAGATAGGACTTCTCTTGTGAGAAGTCTTATAACCTCTGCTATGAGAAAAAAATAAGCCTATTTTTCTTTTATGACCTCTTCAATAAGTGAGCACTACTTTGGTTTCAGAATTGTTATTTGTCTTTTACAACTACATAGTATCATCGCAAGTGGCTAGCCTCAGTGGACACACTGGATGACTGCACCTAGCTAAGAAAGTGCAGGGATTTTAATGTGTGATGGACTTTAGTAGAGGGATTTGAAGATTTCTCAAAATCAATTAGAAAGTCTTGCCAACTATAAGCTTGAAGAAAACTCAGTCCTGTGGCAGAAAATTTTATACAAAGAGCAAAGAGGAAGGTAGTGTAGGCCAAGGGCAGTAGATTCTACAAGTCAACAGGGTATCTTAACAAGTAGCACGTTTTTGTCAGGAAATATTTGCAGGTAATATAGAAACAATGTTAAAATCTAAACATTACATTAAGATTTTTCATATGTGCTCTGTCTTAAACTAGGTATAATCCTAGAAACTGAGAGTTTTGAGAGCTCTAGGCCGTAATAGTTCATAGTCAAGATCACGGTTCTAAAATTCAATAGGAAGAAGAATCCTAGCTTTACCAGACACTAACTGCAGGTCTTGAGTAAGGTCATTTATCTGACTAAAGTTCAATTTTCTCATAGGAAAAAGAAGTGTAAAAATAATATAGACGTGACTGGGATTTTGTGAGGATTAAAAGATGTAGTGTATGTAAATCACCCAGGAGAGCATTTAGGAAGGAGAAAGCAGCTTCTGTGGGTTAATTTTAGTATCACTGGGCACATGGGGGCTGAGAGAAAGGTAAACAGGTAATGTTGCTTCACCTCTAAGGACAATAAAGATTCATATGTTGAAAGTAAATACTTGTAATGCTTTTTAGCTGGGCATGGTGGCATGCGCCTGTAGTCCTGGCTGTTTGGAAGGCTGAGGCAGGAGGATCACTTGAGCCCAGGACTTCAAGGCTGCAGTAAACTATGGCCATGCCACTGCACTCCAGCCTGTGAGACAGAGCAAGGTCCTATCTCAAAAAAAAAAAAATGGGGTAAATGTTTAATAATTGAAATACAGAACTGAGTATATGACTTGGTGTCTGATTATGTATTTGATTCTTAGACTTTAAACTATATGGAACTATGACCAAGATACCAAATGTTCATTGTTTAGTGAGCTGATATTTCTTTTCACAAATGACAAAATTATACAAAAGGATTAGCAGAAAATTGCTTCTATATATATCTTTAAATGCAAATTTTCTATAGTCATGATCAGAAACTTGGGAATGCTAGTGTATTCTGTTTATGAAGGGTTTTTTGTTTGTTTGTTTGTTTGTTTATTTGAGACAGAATCTCACTGTCACTTAGGCTGGAGTGCGGTGGTGTGATCTCAGTTCACTGCAACCTCTGACTCCCAGGTTCAAGTGATCCTCCTGCCTCAGCCTCCAGAGTAGCTGGGATTACAGGTACCTGCCACCACGCTCGGCTGATTTTTGTATTTTTAGCAGAGACAGGGTTTCACCATATTGACCAGGCTATACTTGAACTCCTGACCTTAGGTGATCTGCTCACCTTGGCCTCCCAAAGTGCTGGAATTCCAAGTGTGAGTTACTGTGCCTGGCCTGTTAAAGATGGTTTATATACAATTTTATTTTCCCTAATAGTCATCTATTCAATTTTACACATTCTTAATATATTGTAATTTTTCACATTCTAAATATATTATTCACAATTTTACACATTCTAAATATATTAAAAGAAGGCATAGAGCCCTAAGTATTGGTCTAAATAAATAATAAGTACTTGACACATTAGTAAGAATTATCGATAAAAATGTTTAAAGGTCCAAAATTTTAAGAACTGCAGTAACTTTCTCAAGTGCTGGTTTAATCCTTATTGACCATGTAGACAATCAGACTTGTACTACAATCTATTTTACTAGATAATTTGAATGCAAAATTATAATTATTTTATATCTTTTTGGAACAAATTTAACTTCAGCTATTTAAAAAATTCTTAGGGATGTGCATATGAGATTACTAATTGTACCTCTGGAAAAAATATCCTTTTTGACATTATCTCTCTAAGTGTCCTCAAATGACAACTTTTTTCAGTCACAACAATATTAGATTAAGGAGGATTGAAACAGACTAAGAATATGTAAAGAATTTATCACAAAAATTGGAAGCAATGAAAGTGATGAGATGAGGAAAATGACAGTTGAGAGGGCACACATTCAATGCATACCAATGTAACGAAAGATGCCCTAGTACTGCCATACTTCAACCTTGTCATCATCTATCATTTGCTTTTTGAGACTATCTTTAATTCTTACAAAAGACATAACCAATACAGCTTTCATGGTATGGACATTTTAAGAGAAATTATGAACTTTATTCATGTAATGACCACTTTACATATTTCTAATTAATCTATATCTACGTGATGGTGATAATTCTCCCTAATCAACAAGCTCAAACTAAAACAAGGAGAGCAAAGCTTGAAGTGTAAAATTGACATCATTAGAAAAAATTAATATCTGAAAATTTCATGAACACTATCCTGAATTTTTGTTTCAGATATTAATTATTCCATGTATTCCTTTATTTTTTAAAAATCATGCATTTTAATCCACAAATGCTAATATGAATGTAGAACCACAGCATCTATGTGCATATGGCTTTAAAAATGGAAAACAATGTTTCATAACTTCGATAATTAGAGAGGTAACCCATTTAATAATGCAACTTGTTACTATCTCATAAAAGCTTAAGAAAGGCAACTCTAAAATTCTGAGTTGGAGGGTAACACTAATATCTGATAAAATAAACAGAAATTTTACTTTGCCTCCCACAGCAAGAGTATTTTACTTTAGAAACTGAGCTTGATTACAGTCTAAGCAAAGAAATAATACAATTACACTTTTAAATAAAAAGTAAAAGGATATTGGGAATCAAGGAAGAAATTTTGACACTGGGTATTCAGAATTGTCTAAAGAAGGCAGTGTCTTAGCTCATGGGGCTTATTTTTCAAGTCTCCAGGGCAAGATTATGCTTGCTGTAAACGTGGACATAGAAAGTTTTTTTTTACTGTCAATTAGATTAGATGTATGCATATTGGCAGGTAACTTTCTACATCTTATAATTACTTTAAGTTAACTGTATATTGCCTATGTACAAATTACCACAAATCTATGGTCTAAAACAACAAAAGTCTACAAGCAGATGTCTAACCTCAAGAAATTGGCAAGGCTTCAATTTTTCGAAAAGTTTTGGGGGAAAATCCACTTCCATACACCTTTCCAAGTTATAAAGGCTGCCTGCAGTCTTTGCCTCATGGTTCCTCAATATTTAAAGTGTATCACTTCAGTCTCTGGTTCTGTGATCACATCTCTTTCTTCTTTGATTCCATTATCTTCCCCTTATAAGGGCTCTTGTGATTATATTGGACCCAATTTTAATAATTGAGAATGATCTCCTCATCTCAAGCTCCTTAACTCAATCATATCTACTCTTTTTAAGGTAATATATACATAGGTTTTGATAATTAGTATGTAACCATTGTTGGGGAGCCTTTATTTCCACACCTTTCTTACCAAAATAATTTAATTTGATCCTGAAAGTTTGTCTATAGGAAATGGGCATGCCGATGCTCATACTAATTTTTATTTTTTATATTAATTCAACTAACATTGTTTAAATACCTATTATGCTAGGTACTGGTGACACCAGGTTTTATATGAAATGGTAACCTAAGGGGCAACAAGAGAGACAAAACAGGTATATCAATAATAGAAATAAACGAGTAAGTCTATAAAATAATTAAGATTTGTTGTTGTTGTTATTTTTTGTAATATAGATGCAGGCACCAAAAAGGCAAAAATCATGTTTTAACTTAAGTTTTCAATGGCATGTACAAATTTTCCACAAGTAGGGAAGAAATTTTACTCAGTTCCCAAGTCTATGTACTAAAACAGTAAAGAGTAAGAGATTCTGGCACTTTTAGCACATGTAAACAGTTATATAGACACCTATATGAAAGGTATCAATGGGGGAAGTACGGGAGTCCACACTAGAAAAATAACACATATTCTGATTGTGAATGATCTCGCAGACTTAGCCAGGGAGTTTAAATTTTATCATAAACACCATTATGATCCAATGGGCACTTCAAAAACAAATAAATGATATAATTATAATTGGGTTGAAAAGCAGTCGGAAAGGAGGGTTAACAGGAGAGTGTAATGGAAAGAAACACATGGAAAATGTGAGAAATAAATAAATTTAGCAACCAGTGAGCTTAGAAGTGACCCTTAAGTCTCATTTGGTAGCCACAGTCCTGCCTAAACTTGAATTTTAGTCTAATGGGAATCTGAGCAGAGAAACCAGTCATAGCATTTAAGACTTCTGACCTTCAGAAACCAAAAGAAAATACTTATGTGTTGTTTAAAGCACTATATTTGTGCTCATTACTCTAGTTTCCAAAGAATGTAATTTCCAATTTGATAAAGAAGAGAAAATGCCACGTTCTTTATTCAACATCAATGAAATATTACATGACAGATTATTTTTCATGAAAAGGACATTTTTTTTCACTCTGCGTTCAACTATACATTTTCTCTTATTCTTTATATATTCTCTTCAGTAAAGAGAGCCACAGGGAACAGTATGTGGTCCAGCCCTGGCTAATCACCAACCCCGCAGTGCTAACTTTTTTTTAAGCACAGTGATTGTGCCAATCAGAATTATCTCTAATAGTTGTTCCTTGACAATAATGATAATTTTGTGAACTTGCCTCTTAACATGACTTTATTAATCTCTTCTTCAACATAAGTTAGCCTGAGAAGGATTCCTATATTTTGTAACTCAAAGACTTCTGATTAATTGACTCCTCAACTGAAACTAATAAAAGCCTATGCTTACGGCATGCTAAAATTATAGAGTATATTAGTGATCACTCATATTTTTACATGCATTTTCATCATAAGTTAAATGGGTATTATCAGAGTCTATTTGTGTGAGTCAATGTATTTAAAAGTGTTAGATGTGGGTTCATTACTATAAACAGATTCAACTAATGAACATTATGCTATGTATCTTAATTTAAAAGTTTTCATTATAAGGCCCAACAACAAATGAAGTTAAATCAATGTTACCTTCAAGACTATATTGTATAAATGAGTTTGAAGAGAAATGCTAACATATGTAAATATAGATATATATAGATAGATAGAGGTATATTATACATACATAAATGAGTAGCTGAATGGAATTTAAAGAACAGAACCCAACAAATTAACATAACATTGAAAAACACATCCTGATATAAGCTGAGAAGCATCAAGAATAGTGAGTCAAGAGCTCCACTGGAAAGGTTAAGTGAGCATTGAGAAAATATAGAGCAGCACTCTTAACAGATTCAGATTCAACTACTTTTCACTGATAGTTTGATGCAGTAAGTCACTCCACACAAAAATGTGTAGTGCCTGTTATCAACCAAATTTTGCATATGAGATACTGTAAATATATTGAAGATTTAAAATAAAACCAACATTATCCAGTTGGTAGTAAAGAGCCCTAGAATATAAATCTAACACCTTCACCCCAAGTTTGTATTAATTTCATTGCAACATGTCACCTCCATGTTATACTCTGTTTAACTGACTGAAATAGGCTGAAGAAAGTTCCAAAATGTGGTAGTCAATACAGATTACTCTAATATAATTAAATAAAACTCTTAATTATTGTATGTGTGAATCCCTAAAATATTTTAATAATTACCATTATCCTCAGGAATTCAAAAGTATTTTTGATAGAATTTCTTCATTTTGAATTCAAATAGTTTATATCTTATGTCATATATTTGTGTGTACATAAATGTATCTATATTCATATACTTACATATATTTTTATAAAGTTTTTTTCTGTGGAGTTATCTGTTCTTTATTTTCAAATTATTTTTGTTTCTTTAAATCATTAAAATAACAAGGAAGAATTTTTAACTCAAGACAATGTTCAAACGCTTAAGCTAAATTGACACAATAAAGCTAAGCGATTATTACCTATCAGGTCAATAATTTGTGAACTAAGAAGGATTAATAGGATTTATAACTCTTTTCAGCTACATGTAGCATAAGTAATACTAATTATATTTTCATTAACTTTTGAAGCTAGATCATGTTCTCATAATTTAGTCTTGTTACGGACTAATCCATGGTTTTATTGTCAAATAAAGTATGAACAAAAATAATACCAAGCTGTATAAATATACATTCTAAAAGAAAGAAGACCATTGTAATGATTTTAAAAATTCATCATAATATACCAAATTTGATACTTATTTTGAATTTATCAAACTCCTTTGAATCCAATATAAATGCCATTTCTAATTTATTATTTTCTTTGGAATGTGTGGATTTGAGCACTCTAAATTCACTAAGGTAATCCTTTACTGCACAGTATTCAGGCTTGAAATTCATGTTATTTGCTGAACATTTTGCTCTAAAGAAAAGCGAGGTAAATACATGAGGAAGTTGTTACCTTGATAATATCCTCTCCTTTCTCTTTTCTCCTATGTTTCCAGCATATACCCCATAGCGCTTATGACAGAGACTACTAGTTTCCCCCTTCTCTAGTAATAGTTATCGCTAGGTATAAGGACAATAAGAAAGAGATTATATATTCTAAGTTCTCTTGCATCTAGATTTGGCCATTTAAATGTGTTCTGTCCAACGAGACAGAAGCGATGATTTCAAATTTTGGATTGGGCTCTCAGTTGGAAAGGATTAGATGTCCTATTTGCTTTTCTCCCTTTCCTTATGGCTAGAAGGGTGATGTGATGGTGGCAGCTGGCATATTTCTTAGACTTTAGAAACTAATATTGAGGTTGGCAAAAGAAAGAGCTAGAAAATTTTCATCCACACCACTAAAAAAATTGTGATATCAACTCTGGGCTGATTGTGTTAAACGCTTTTACCAAAAAAAATTTAAGCCACCAAGTTTGTCTTCTAAGTTTGCCTTTTTTTGTTCCCAGCAGTGAAAGTGACATTCTAATAAAGGTCTTTATTTGAATCACTCCTTTCACATACAGCTTTAGCCCCCTTGTTTTTCTTCTCATCACACATCTGCCAGGAATACTATGATCTTGATGTAAGCCAAAACATCCTTTTCTCTGTCTGAAAAAGTCAGAAAATTGGGAATTTTGGAAGTTTTGTACATTCATGATCATTCTCCTCAAATGGACATTCAATGTTTTCCTAAAATGTTAATACAGTTCTCTTGTAATCTCCTTCTCTCATTCACTGCAATATTTTATTCTTTTTACTTTTTAACTTCTCAACCAAATGTTCATTCTCCCTCCTTTCCTCACAAGATCTCCAGTACCTTGATAGTCTGCTAAGAAAAAACAGAAAACAGCAATAGAATTCAAATTTCTAAACTTTCTATCAAGGATATAAACCATTTGATAACCATTTCCATCATATTTTCCCTCTAGTTACAGAGAATGAACTTTTTTCAAATGTCCACATTACCACTCATCTCTATTATTTTCTGCATTTTAAAAACCATTTTTTTTCTACTGGAAAATGTTAACTAATATCTAAACTGGCTACAGTATCTTTCATTTTGAAAAAGAGCACATACTTGTCCTCCAATTTTTTTCACTTTCTTTTTTTCCTATTTTTTTGTGTTTTAACATAGCTTCTCAAAAACTCATTCCACATGTATAATCTCTATCTCATCTATCACTCAATTCACCAATCAATATATACTGATTTTAGCAATTAACTGTTAGCCATTAACGATTAATTTATATTCACACTAAACATGAAATATAATTTATATATATCACAACTTATAATACAGTTATAATTTATAGTAATGATTAACATATCAAAGATTAATGTATTCTTCTTCAAACAACATGTCAATTCTCTTTAGTTTTCTGAAGGCATGCATTACATTTTTTACAAAATCTACTTTTCCAACATTTTTCTTATTTCTCCCTTATGTTTCTATTCCTTTCTAGTCCCCTTTGCTAGCTACTTCTTTCACCACTTTTTGAAGTTTCCTCCAGTTTAGTGCTGAACTCTCTTTACTTCCAAGTCTCCACTGACTGACTAGAAAAACTTGGCTATCCTCATGGGTGTAGATGTCATTTTATACCAGTGGTGTTCAAGTTGTATTGCTACGTCATATCTTACTTCTAAGTTTTAAGCAATATATTCAAATGCTTATTTAACATTTCTATATTTATGTTACATTTGTACCTTAGCTTGCCCAAACTTAAAATCTTTACATCGTCTGCCCTTCTCATCTGCCTTACCTTCTACATTCTGTGCTTTCAGTTTCCAATTAGATCTAAAGCTTTTCATGTCTTCTCATCTACTCTAATAGAATCCTACTCTAACTTGCATAGGCTCTTTTCCCTTCTATTACTGGTTTCTTTGCTTACATTTTTGTCCCTGCACAGTCATACTCTATCAAGCATTTATATTATTTTAGTTGTTTTTTGTTTTGTTTTGTTTTAATACATGTAAAAGGATATATTCCTTAGGAGCCTTCTTTTAGTGACTTGAAAGCCAAGTTCTTTACCTTGGTGTCTGCACATAAGCAATTTTCTATTTCAAATGTGCTTCCTCTAAACTTTTCATCCAATTAACCATTTTCAGATCTTAGCTTGAACATCATCTTCTCAGCACATACTTACTTTTGTCTCCAAACTATGTTATGTCCCCATGGTCTATGCTCTCTAAAACCTGTAAGCTTCTTTGCACTAGTAATACAACATTCGTTTATCCATCTATCTACCTGTTTATTGTTATTTGTAAAATGTCTGTACTTTTCACTGGAATATAAGCTTCTTGATGATAGCAATCATGCCTATCTTTGTTAATGTATCCCTTTCACCTGGGAAAATATCTGGCACAGGGCAAAGTTTCAAGAAACAATATTTTTAATTCTTAAGTGAATTGGTGTTTACTATATGATATTCTGATAATGGGGCTTTAAATGTGTTTTGTCTACGGGGAGAAATATATGATGGCTAAACTAATTCCAACATTTTGTATTTCCATATATTCTTTGATTTATTGTAAATTGGTATGTTTATATTCTGTTTTATCTTTTCAGACTGAAGCATTATCCAGTGTGTGGTCAACTTTGGGTCAACAACAAAATAATTTTCTCAACTTCAAGGCTTAGACAATGGACAGTGGTGAATTCCCAAAGTTAGGTACAATCACATATGGACTATTCTCAGTGTCCTGCTGACCTTCTCAGGGGACATTCATTCTTCTCCTTGGGCATTTATTCTAAATTACTTATGGTATATTTAGATTAGATAGAATTTTCTTTGCTAGCTTGAGCACACAAATATTACCTAAAAGACCCTTTGGAAGATAACACATATTCACAATCCAACATGGAAAATTTTTTAGCTTGTTAGAATGCAACCTTTTGAAGCTCCTGAAATCTAAGTATAAAGAGAATTTCTCACAGCTTCTTAGGCAGAAAGAAAAACTAACAAAGGAACTTGCATTAAACTTTAATGTTCTCTTCTCTAACATTAGAAGCTAAATAAGAATAGAGTAGAATCTATCAACTAATGAGAGAAACGGTCAGAAATGTAAAACCCTATAACCAGTCAAAGTAAAATTCACCTGCCATTATAAAAGAAACTCATTGGAGTGTGTATAAGAACTCAGATCATATTTCACTTATCCCTCTTGTCTATGGATAATGCTTAGAGAAAGATCCTGACCCGATACAAATAAATTCCTCCTGAAACTACAAATGGAGGAAAATAACATTATAAATACTAAAACTTTATTTCATATATATGGTGTGTGTTTGTGTGTGTGTATGTATATATCCTACATATTTATGGAATGTACAAAAATTTATATACTGTTATTAAAATATTCTAAACAGAGCAGATATTTCCAGAGGTCTTGACAATGATTCTACAAGTGAACCCCTTTTGGTGCTTTAAAAAATGATAGCTGTCCTACTATTCGTTTTTTGAGGAGCTTCCATACCACTTTTTATAATGGCCAATCTACATTCCCACTGATAGTGTGCAGCCAATGTTTCTTTTTTACCAAATCCTGACCAACACGTGTTATCTTTTAGGTTTCATACTAGTTTTTCTAACAAGTGTGAGGTGCTATCTCATTGTGGTTTTGATTTGCATTTCCCTGATAATTAGTGATTAGCACCTTTTCATATATAGTGAAACTCATAACACAGGTTATCCAGAGTTGTGGAAGAAGAAGTGGGGAGATGTTAATCAAAGGGTACAAAGTTTCACTTATACAAAATGAATATGTTGAGATCTAAGGTATAGCAATGTGATTGTAGTTAACAATACTGTATTACACATTTGTATTTGCTAACACTTAATCTAAGTGTTCCAATCACAAAAAAAGAAAAAAAATGGGGTTGGGTGCGATGGCTAATGCCTGTAATTCCGGCGTTTTGGGAGGTAGAGGTGGGTGGATCACCTGAGGCCAGTTTGAGACCAGCCTGGCTAACATGGCGAAACCCCATCTCTACTAAAAATACAAAAATTAGCTGGGCATGGTGGCAGGTGCCTGTAATCCCAACTACTTGGGAGGCTGAGGCAGGAGAATCACTCGAAACCAGAAGGCAGAGAGCGGAGATCTGCCATTGCACTCCAGCCAGGACAACAAGAGCCAAACTCTGTCTCAAAAAGAAAAGAAAAGAAAAAAAATGGTAGCTTGGCACAGTGTCTCATACCTGTAATCCCAACACTTTGGGAGGCTGAGGCAGGAAGATGTCTTGAGTCCAATATTTCAAGAGCAGCCTTGGCAATATAGTGAGACCTCGTCTGTATAAAAACTACAAAAAATTACCTGGGAGTGCATGCTTGTGGTCCCAGCTGCCTGGGAGTCTGAGGCAGGAGGATTGATTGGGTCTAGGAAGCCATGGCTGCAGTGTTCTGACCACTACACTCCAGCCTTGGCAGCAGAGTGAAATGTCATCTCCAAAATAATAATAATAATGATAACGTAAAGTAAAATAAAATAAATGGAACTATGTGAGATGATAAATATGTTAATTAGATTGTGGTGATTATTTCAAAATGCATATGTGTACCAAAACATCTTTGGACAACTTAAATGTATGCATTTCTAAAAAATTGTCAAATATACTTCAATAAAGTTGAAAAAAATAACGTTGTCCTAGATACACTAAAATAGAATATACTGTTATGGGACCAGGCAAAAATAATTTAAACTACTTCACTATTGCATTGCTCTGCTGTTTTAAAGACTTTCTTATCTCTTTAAATGAACATAAAATCATATTTACAAACCACAGCTCTTGGTGGTTTTCTTTATTCTTACTGATATTAACTGGTTGGATTTTCTTTTCCAAAGTTGCTCTCTGGTGATGAGCTATGTCTTGACTCTTCTCCAGCTGTATGCTATGGGTCTGGCATCCTTGCCTCTCTCATTCTTATACCACATTCCACTTGCTCAGCTAAAGCTCAGCATGTCTCTGACTGAGACCAGGTATTTTTGACATTGGCCAGGGCTACTATTCTCTGTATGATTTCTTTCTGTCTTAAGATTTAAGTGAATGTCATAAAAGTTATTGCTTTAGATTTCAAAGGTCCAATTTTAAGATTTAAGTGTTAAGACTAAAGTGACTTTTGAGTGTACTCTCAATTATATATGTTAACATGGAAACAGAGTGGGAAGAATAATCCAACTATCTTGGCAAACTAAAAAGTACTTACACAACAGCTTTAACTCCACTCACGCTTTTCCACCTTGAGAACTTAAGTCGTTAATATTTATTCTGCGCTCTTTCTGTGCCAAGTTAGGGTTACCAGATCCCCAGTTAAATTTGCATTTGAAAAAAAAAATACCTATTTTTAGTATTAGTGTGTCCCAAGTACTTCTTGGGACATAACTAAAATGTTATTTACTGTTTATCTGAAATGCAATTTTAACTGAGTGTTCTGCGTATTCGCATGCTAAATCTGGCAATCCTATAAGTAATGGAAAGAAGCAGAGAGAAAACAGTACCAAGTACTCTTCTAAAAGATTTATGATTATCAAAATAAATCTGTATGTCTATTGTGATTGTAATGATGATGGGATTTTCAGAAGTCTCTCATGGCTAATGGGAGGCACACAGGTATAGTTAAAATTATTATTATTATTTTCTTTTTTTTGAGTTGGAGTTTCGCCCTGTCACCCAGGCTGGAGTGCAATGGCGCGATCTCAGCTCACTGCAACCTCTGCCTCCCGGGTTCAAGCGATTTTCCTGTCTCAGCCTCTCAAGTAGCTAGTAGCTAGGATTACAGGCACACGCCACCACACCTGGCTAATTTTTTGTATCTTTGGTAGAGATGGGGTTTCAACATGTTGGCCAAGCTAGTCTTGAACTCCTGACCTCGTGATCTGCCCACTTTGGCCTCCCAAAGTTCTGGGATTACAGACATGAGCCACCATGCTCGGCCTAAAATTATTTTAATATAAGTATTTGAAAGTTTAAAATACATAAATAAATTAAATGGTAAAGAAAGATTTTTTATCATTCTGCTCTAGTCAAAATTAAACTAAAATGTACCTAAGATGTTAAAGATATTCTTGCATATATTAGAGTAAGTCTATGTTGGAGTCTGTATGAGACCTGCTTCAGATGATTGACTCTGCATGTGAAGGTTTAAAACTAAGACTAAAATTCTCTACATTGGGAAAGGGTATTGTGAAACTTTCTGAGTTCATGTGGGTCGAGACATCTAACAAATGTTTTGTAAAATATTTCCATTTTCAATTATCCAAGTTCTTCTATTCAAAGGAAATGATAGCATTTAAGACTGAAGCTACTCTAATCTATTATCTTCAAGTAGGAGACATTAGAAAGGTATCATGGTTTCATGTCCCCTATTGAGTCATTTGCTTGTCAGTATGTAATACTTAAAGGATTTCCTTTAAAGATAATACCCATTGGTTTTCAGAGGAGAAAGGAGAGTCTTAAGAACTACCAGAGTACGTGGTAATTAGGTTCAAGTTTTAAAACACATAAGCAAATATCATTTCAGCAGCATTTCTTGTATGCATCCCAGTAAAGTAGTCAAAAAACAGTACTGGTTCAAAAATATCTTTAACTGTCCCAGCATACAAACACAAGAGAAAGGAAGATCAATTTTTTTTCCCTGATGCTAAAACTCCAAAGCTTCAGGAAATTTCTTTATTACTTAGTACTGTATGCCCTAATCAAGCATAAAGAAGGAAAGTGACTACTATCAAAGGACTCATAAAAAGAGTTTATGATGTTTCAGAATCAGACAACATAAAAAAGGACATATTCAAATTAGAAACACTATTATAAAGTGTGATTCTATAAGGAATCTCTATAACAGTCTTAATAATGTGATTAAAGAGGCAAAGTAATAGCAGTATACACAAGTACTAATTAGAACATTGAAACTATTACGCCTCATGTGGGAGACAAGTCATAAAATTCAAAGAATATTTGTAAGAAACACCATCAGACTGGTTTTTAAGTTTTTTAGTGCCTGAGGCTAATTTTGTGAACTTGTGGTAGGAGATGAAAATGTTTAAGACAATTCAATTGCCCTAATAATGCATACTTGTTACAGAATCTTATTACAATATATAAAAATTTTTTAATACTTTTTATCCACTAGGCTCAATGTTACAGTTTATGTAAAGTCTAAAACTTAAAACAATTTCCAAATATTCCAGATAATCAAACTCCATCTTAACAAATGCAAAACTATGTAACCATTATTGTGCTGTTGTGAGTTCCAGGTGGCTAGAAGTAATAATACATGTGTGTATATATACATATACACACATATATATACACATACATATATATATATATAGTTCTGTGATTAGAGCAACATTATCAGTTCAGCAATTATTATATTATCATTTATTTTTTTATTCGGAAAAATGAATTTAAAATATTGAAGTACATAATAAAAAGTAAAAATAAATTGTAGTTGAGAATAATTATTTGAGAAATTCAGAGCAAAGGAACAATAAAAATAGGAAGCCATGATTACTATGTAGTCTTATACACTTTCTAATATTTGACTATAATTTAGGTCTGTATGATTTCTGTCTTAGTTTAAGTGAGTGCCATATATTTGACTATAATTTAGTTCAAATATTAGAAAATGTGTAAGACTACATAGTAATCATGTAGCAGTTAGGTAAAAAACTATTTTAACCTTTCTGGCAGTTATGCTAACGAAAAATGTGATGAATAAAGTCAGTTTCAAAAATACTCACTGCAGCGCTAAGAAAAAAAATTACTTTGGCCAGGCCAACTTTTATTTTCAACACACATACTCTACTTTAGGAGATTCAAGTTTATATACAACAAGGCTTGGCAAAACAGGAGAAAAAAATAACCTATATTAACTTTACCTCTTCGTTAAACCAACACATTTATTAATAAGAAGGATAACTTGTTTTGTTTTTATCCCAAGGCACCTATTAATAATATGTAGAACAGATTTTCTTTAAACGGTGTTTAGAAAGCCTGAATTGCATCATTCACAATTAGCAGAAGGAGAAACAAACTAGTTACTCAAAAAAATCTATGATGGGAAGCAGAAATTTATCTCATATGCTTAAGATGATAAAATAACGTATTAGTAATGGTCTTAACAGCATTCATAATTATAGCAAAGAGAGTTCTTTAATAAGAGATTTCAAAAAAGGTCAATAATATAAAGGCCAACCGCAATTCATCAAAAGCAATATTATAAAAAGAAAAAATAATGAAGTTTAAGTTGTAAGGTTTCTGCTAGTCTTGAGCAAGGTGTGAAAAAATAGCTATAGAGTGCACATGGGTTTAAAGAATTAACAGAATGGTCTGCCCATCAGATAGACCTCTATGTACAATGTTTTTCTAAATCACAAAGATAAAATAAAAGTTTTCTCTTCCCTTATCAGCTAATTTGTGTGGCTAGTTAATTACAGGGCTATGCTTTTAAGGCAGTTAATCCAGAGGTAGAACTAATGCCTCATCAAAGTTCAGAAATTTCATAAGAATATTTTTTTCTAAAGAGAAAGACTGCATATTGGCATTCACACAGTATGATGTTTTTTATGTGTCAGTTTTCTCATCTCTAGATTGAGAATTTTAAAAATACCAACCACATAGGTCTGTTGTAATAATTAAATGGTGTTGATAATTGTATCTGCAAGGTAGAGAATGCTATAAGTGTTTATGTGATGATGGTGGTGGTAGTGGTGGTGGTGGTGATGGATTAGGTAATGGTGGTGGCAGTGGCAGCAGAAATAAAATAACCTAAAACACAGTTAAGATTTCAGCCAAAAACAATCTTCTAAAGATATTGTTAATTTCATACAATAAAGGAAATATTATTTGTAGACATGTAAGTGAATGTCTGCCGTGGCATGGTGGCAACCTATTTGCCTCCATATAAGCCATAGAGAAAAAGCTCGACTGCACCCTCACCTAATGCTTGGTAAATGTCTTTTATTCCCCCTGGAACATATCAAGATAGGCGGTCTTGGGAAGAACTATCATGGAACATTTCTCATCCACCTCTCTATTTTGTGGGAGACTCTATCTCCTACAGAAGACTGCTGTGAGACAATTTCTCATCCATCTCTGGTGCTAGTGAGGCATGGAAATTTTATTCTTGACTCACTGAGGTAGAATAGAAGCTATAAAACTACTTAACTGAAATCTAGAACTGGCTCCTTAGTGATGGAACAACCCATTACTCACGGTGCCAATCATCTGGTCCCTCTGGTTTAGTGTTATCCTCTGTTGACACAACTGACTGATATCACCCTGATCAGGGTTATGCTGTCTGTGAAAGTAATAAACTACCTAAAGAGCTTTGGACATGTTATTTTTTGATTGGCTGAATGTATGCAATTTTGGCAAAACCACTGGGAAGCTGCAGTAGTCACTGCTACTTAAGAACTGCTTGATCTTGGAAAAAACTAAATATTTCACCCTAACCTAGGACAAATGTCTAACAAGTTTTTGGTGTAAATGACCACATGTTTTTAAAAGAACTACTTGAAGAGAGTAGAATGGTGGCTACCACGGGCTAGATAGGGATGGGGGAGTTGGGGAGATGCTGATCAAAGTATACAACATTTCAGCTAGACAGGAGGAGTAAGTTTGAAATATTTATTGTACAACACAATAATTGTAGTTAATAACAATGTATTATTTGGTTACGAATTGTTAATTGCTAAGAGTAAACTTTACCAGATTTCCCCATAAAAAAAGTTGTGAAGCTATGCTTATGCTAATTAGTTCAATGTAATCATTCCACACTATAACTATTTCGAAATAGTTTCAACATTTGTACATGACAAATATATAAATTTTATGAATAAATAAAACAAAAAAACTACTTGAAATACAACTGATGTCCTTGTGTGATAGAATATTAATAGTAACATTAATGATAATATAATAATAGTTAATATTGATCAAAATGTACGCTGCTAAATCCTTAACCTGCATTATTTTATTTAATCACCAACATATTACCAAGAGTTATTGTAAAGTGGTGTTTTAAAAATAACATAGGGTCAACGAAGATTTGGTGGGCAGAGCCTATGAACCCAGCTTTCTGGCTTTGCTGTCCTCAAGATGAAACACTCTGTTGCTTTATCTCCCAGAATGTGGAGAGCAGTTTTATTGAAAAATAACTGAAGAAAACAGTTACCAAAATAACTTCATAATTATGAAACAACCAAAAAAATGAGGACTAGAATACATTGCTAAGTTTAGGATTAATTGAAGCATTTACACACAATTATTAAACACTTGGACTTCATTAAAAGTGGACAGATGTATACCATATGTCTTTATTTATCATTCACTTTATCACATGTTCTGATCTTCCATCAGAAGAAGCATATGCCACAGAAAACAGAATAGGATCAAACTAGGATTTTCAAACAGTCTTTATTTAAATTATAACTTTGGTGTACTGCCAAAAGACCATCTGCCTTATATACTAATTGGATCCATAGCACTTAAAATATACAACTTAAAAATTATTATTCGAAACATGAATTTACAGTTTGAAATTTCAAGATCACATTATATTTCCTAATTTAAGAGAATAATTTATCATACTAGTAGTTATTTTAAACCTTGACTACAGAAAATATTAGAATGGAAAAGAAACTGTAATATGCCAAAAGAATGATTGTATTAAATGTAGTTTTATTTTTCAAGTGCAAATTGTAGTTCTAAATAAACTAAGTAGAAAGACTTATCTGTGGATATGGGTTATGTGGTAATCTTTCCACTGCAAAGAGGATAGATTTCCAGTTTACTATGAGCACACAGGGATCTGTTATTAGAAGAGTATACTCTGGTAGAATTTGAAGAAGGCAGTATTATCATCGAAATATAGAGCTATTTAAATTATCTATTTCTTCGTAAGTAAGCTTTGATAGGTGTGGCTTTCAAGGCATTTAAATATTTAATTCAGTTTGTTCAATATATTGATACAAAATTATAATATTTCCTTATTTTTTTTAAATATCAGTAAGATATTCATGGTATCTCTCTTCTTTCTTTCTCTGTCTCCCACCCTCTCCATCTCTCATTTCTTTTCCCTCTCCCTCACTCTCACTTTTTTGTTCACATCCATCCATATAGCTATACATTTATTGGTTTTACTGATTTTTTTGAAATACTAGCTTTAACATCATTGCTTTTTCACTGCTGTATTTCTATTTTCTATTTTATAAATTTTGGTCATACATTATTTATTTTATTCTATTTGCCTTGGGGTTAACATCTTTTTTTGCTTTTAATTTTAAAGGTAGCTCTTTATTCAATTTATTTTAATTGCTATTTTGTAATATAAACACTGAAATCTGTAAATTTCACTCTGAAACACTACTTTAGAACTTTAACTGCATCCTGCAAAATTTTCTATGTTGTGTTTTTATTTTTATTTGATAGTAAATATTTCCTAATTTTCTTTATAATTTCTTCTGTTATGTATGGGTTACTTAAAAGTATCTTCTTTGATTTCTACATAATTTGGAATTTTTTCAAATATATTTTTATTATTGATTCCAGTTATTTCACTTTTGTTAGAGAATATACTTTAAATAATTTAAATTATTCATCTGTAGCAAAATTTTTACATGTCCTTGAATATGTACTACATGCTTTATTATTCTTTGTACACTTAAAAAAACGCATGTTCTGCATTTGGATTGTGGAATGTTCCATAAATATCCAATAGATAAAGCTGATTGAGAGTGCTCCTTAAAGCTTATGTATCCTTGATGATTTTCTGTCTACTTGCCCTATCACTAAGAGTGTTGAAATTGAAACTATAATTATGGATTTATTTCCTTTTCTTTTAAGCAGTATCAACTTTTTTTCGTGTATTTTGAACTTCTCTTATTAGGTTAATATATATTTAGGATTATATTCTCTTGATGAATTGACTTCCTTATAAAACACTGTACTTTATTTCAGATAAAGTTTCTTAATTGTAGTTTATTTTGGCTTATATTGACATATGCATTCAAATTTTTTGTTATTATTTGCATGGTAGTTAGTTTTCTATCTTCTACTTGTAATGTGTCTTTATAGTTTAAATGAGTTCTTTAAAAATAGGATTCTGTTAAATCTAATGCATCTACCTAATATGGTACCTTTCCCTCTTAATTGGAATATTTATGCCATTTGCATTTACTAGTATTGCTGATACTGTTGGGTTTCAATACATCTTGTTCCTTGTTTTCTATTTGTCCTAATTTTATCGTTTCTTTCCCCCTTGTTTTCTGCCTTCTTGTTGACTATTTTTATGATTTGATGTTGTCTTCAAAACTGCCTTTTTGGCTATATACTTTGTTTTATGTTGTTACTGGTTATTATATGATTTGTGAATACATCTTTAATTTATCACTGCCTGTCTTCAAATAATGTGTCACATAATCTATTCTCTAAGAAACTTAAAACAGTACTCTTGCATTTTTTCCTTCTTGCAATTTTTTATGTGCTTTTGTTGTCAGATTTTCCTTCTACATATGTACTAAACACCACAGTACATTATTATTGCTTTAAACAGCCAATTATCTTTAAAAGAGATTTAAAAATTAGGAAAATGCATTTTCTGCTTTTCACACACTTACCATATCAGACACTCTTTAATCCTTTGCATATACTGTATTCAAATTTACATTTTCCATCATGAACAACTTTTAAAAAATTTCTCTGTACTGCAGTTCTGCTAGTGATTAACTCTCTCAGCCTTTGCTTGTTTGGAAAAGGTTTGTTTTATCATCATTTCTGTAATACATTTTTAGTATTTAATTTTAAATTGTCAAGCTTTTGTTTTCTTTTGTTTTTCACTACTGTGAAAAATATCCTTGGACATACATAATTTCTGATAAGATATCTGCTTTAATTCTTTCTCTTGTTTCTCCATGTATAATGATTTCTCTTACTCTGGCTTCTTTTAAGATTTGTCTCTTTATCAGTGGGTTATCAGAAATTTGCTGTGTGCTCGAAGTGTTTTTAATTAATTAATTAGTTAATCCTTTTGCTTTAGGTTTGGTGAGCCTCTTGGATCCTTAAATTTATCATTGAAAGCAAAATTGGCTATTGATATGGTTTGCCTCTGTGTCCTCATCCAAATCTCATCTTCAATTGTGATCCCATAATTCCCATATGTTGTAGGAGGGACCTGTTGGGGACAACTGAATCACAGAGGTAGCTCCTCCCATACTATTCTCGTGGTAGTGAATAAGTCTCACAGGATCTGATAGTTTTATAAGGGGTTTCCAATTTTGCTTCTCTCTTTTTGCCTGCCACCATCCATGTAAGATGTGACTCGCTCCTCCTTGCCTTCTGTCATGATTGTGAGGCCTCTCCAGCCATGTAGAACTGCAAGTCCATTAAACCTCTTTCTTTTGTAAATTGCCAATCTGAGATATGTCTTTATCAGCAGTGTGAGGACAGACTAATTCAGCTTTGTTTAGCCATTATTATTTCAAATATTTCTTCTCCCCTTTCTTGAACTTTAATTATACTTCTATGATTACACTTAATATTGCCCTACTAGTTATTGAGGTTACTTTATTTTTCTCTGTATATTATAGTTTGGATAGTTTGTACTGCAATGTCTATGATTTCACTTGCCCTTTCTTTGATAATGACTAAGCTGCTGTTAACCATCCTCAAACCAAGTGACATTAAACAGTGATAATCATTTATTAATTTTATTTTTCATGGTTTTGTGGGTTTGTGCATTAAAAAGACTGCAGTAGCCAGTTCTTTTTCAGATTTCCTTATGCAGTTGCAGTCAGACAACAGCTGGAGTTAAAGTCCTCTCAAAAGTTTCCTGATTCATATTTTTTCAGTTTAATCTGGGTGCCATCTGAGACCTTGGCAGAGCCCTTAGGGGACCCTCAACTTATGACCTAGCTGTCTTAAGTTGGTGGCTTGGCTAAAGGGTAAATATCCAAAGATAGCCAGGCCCAAGAGACATTGCTTTTTCTATCCTAGATTTGGAAGTTATGCATCATTACTTTTACTACTCATCAACTAGTAAGAGAAAAAGTTATTACATAAACCCAGTTTTATCTTACGTGTAAAATTTATTAACACAAGACATCAAGAAATAGTTAAAAATTTAAATATTAATGTTATTTATTTAACAATAATAGTCTCTTTTAAACAATGTATTTATCTTTGAAAATGTGTGCAATTTTGCTTCACTGAGATCAGGAAGAACTGATACCAAATGTTAAAAAACCATATACTGAGTTATCGTTTGCTTAATGTATATTTTCAATTCCTTCTCATTATCTCATCACATGATTAATAGTGTTTCTCTAATATTGTAAATATGTTGTAAGTTACAAGTTGTAAATATAAAATTAGTAATATAAAATTATTTAGTTTATGCTAACCATAACAGTTGTTTGGTTAGAATTCTTCTATTCAACAAATATCAAGAAGAATCCTAATACAGATGTTGGACATAGAATGAAGAGCAAACCAATCATGTCATCTTGTCTTCATGGAGATTAAAGTTGGAAGCATATATTAATCAAATAACTGTTTAAGTATTAACTGGCTAAGAACTTTTTAAAAAATCATAAGGACATATATTAGGGGGATATGACTAAGTCTGGATAATCAGAAAAGTTTCCCTAAGAAAATGATATCCCAGCCAAAATGTAACAGGCAAGTAAGAGGTAGTTGGCAAAGTGAGGAAAAAGAAACAACCTTCATGGGATCTCTGAAGTAAAACATAGGATGGCTAAAGTAAGGTCAATGTGAGTGATCAGCCAGGAGGGGAAGAGAAACAGATTAGCAAGGAGTCTGCAGAAATAGACAGAAACCAGATACAATAAAGTCTTACAAAAGAAGTAAAATGTTTAATATTCTGGTTTTTACATAAGATAGCGAAAGGTAGGATAAAAAGAAACAACTTCACCCTAACCTTCTTTATCTTACCCAAAAGAAACAGCTTGAACAGATTTGCATTGTATAGGTTCCAGTTTATGATGGCTGACTAGAAGCAGCTAGTGTGTGACTCTCTCAGAAAAGAGTTAAAATAATGAATAAATACTAACACTTCAAGGGAATCCTTGACAAAAGCATGCTGAAATTCACCACAGAAGTGACAGGAACCATGGAGTGCAGAAGAGTGAAGCCGGGCAGACTGCCTGGCTGGGACCTATATGAAGCTTCCTAACATGGGGAAAGGATGAGTGAGTTAGAGACCCTGATGTCAGAGGTGTTTGAAACAGAGCAACTCCATCTTTAATACAGGCTGGGAAAAATAAGGCTGAGACCTGCTGGCCTGCCCAGTCAGAGCTGGTGCTGCACTAGTCATTGAGGTATTCATGGGCAAGCCGGGAATCCAACTCTGCTCAGTGGTGTCCCCATCAATTGTTCACCAGGAAGTTCAGGACACAGGGCACTCCACTGACCAGCCCATCACCTGAAACAAAGACAGCACCTCACAGTAAACAAAAATCTAATACATATCCAGCCCCTTGTGCCTCAACTGTTTTTACCCCTACAGCCACCTACTGGCCTACAGGTCAAACTGCATAGGCCAATATAAAACCTGCTGATGGAAGTGCACAGGGCTATAGAAGCAAAGCCAAAAGACCCTACCCAATATACTCTATACTCACACCTCCTGTGGGAGGGGATATATATGAGAGAGAAAAACTCATCTGAATGAAAAGAAATTGAAAAAGAAGTGGTGGCCTTCCTAGATGAGAAGAAACCAATATGAGACTTCTGGCACTATGAAAAATATAAATGTGACATCACCAAAGGATCTCACTAGCAAGGGACCCTAACCAAAATGAAAACTCAGAAATTATAGATAAAAAACTTAAAGCATGGATTGCAAAGAAGCTTAATGAGATTCACGAGAAGGTTGAAAATCAACACAAATAAACCATGAAAGCAATCCAAAAAAGGAAGGAAGAGATAAATATTTTTAAGAAAAAAAAAAAAAGAAAGAACTTCTGAAAATGAAAAACTCACTGAAGGAACTTCAAAATATAGATGAATGCCTTAACAATAATCTAGACCAAGCAGAAGAAAGAATTTCAGAGCTTGAAAGTTGGTCTTTAAAATTAACCCAACAAAAATGAATAAAAAATAATCTTTCAAAATGAACAAAGCCTTTAAGGAATATGGGATTATATAAAACAAACCTACAATTTATAGATATTCCTGCTACTAACAGGCATCTTATCAGACAGCAGTGGAATAAAATTAGAAATCAGTATCAGTAGAAATTCTCAAAATTATACAGGTACAATGAAACAAAACAACTTCTTCCTGAATGACTCCTGGGTAAACACTAAAATTAGTGTATAAATCCTAAAATTATGTGAAGTGAATGAAAATAGAGACACAACATACCAAAACTTCTGGGATACAAAAAAAGGCAGTGCTAAGTGAAATGTTTATAGCATAAAGGCCTCGATCACAAAGATAAAAAGATCTCAAATTAACAACCTAACATTGCACCTCAAGGAACTAGAAAAACCAGAAGCAACTGACCCCAAAGCTAGCAGAAGAAAAGAAAAAAACAAAAACCAGAGTGGAACTAAATGAGATTGGGAACTAAATGAGATTGGAACCCCCCAAAAAAGATTTGAGGAATCAACAAAACTAAAAGTTGTTTCTTTGAAAGGTTAAACAAATTATCATAATGCTAGCTATACTAACCAAGAAAAGAGACAGAAGATTCAATTGAGCACCATCAGAAATGATAAAGGTAACATTGCAATTGACAACATAGAAATACAAAATATCATTGGACAATACTATGAACACCTATATGTGCACAAACTAGAAAACCTGAAACTAATGGCTAAATTCCTGGAAAATTACAAGCTCCCAAGAATGAATCAGGAATATATAGAAATCTTGAACAGATCAGTAACAAGTAATAAAATAAGATGAGTAACAAAAATCTTCCAACAAAAAGGAGCCTAGAATCAGATGGGTTAACAGCTGAATGTTACCATAATTTGTAAGGAATTCTATGAAGAAGAGCCAGTATCAACACTACTGAAAATGTTCCAAAAATTGAGGGGGAAGGATCCCTCCTTAACTCATCCTATGAACCCAGTATCACCCTGATACCAAAACCAGCCAAAGAAAAACCAAAAAGAAAAGTTAAAAAGCCTAAAAAACTACAGGTCAATATCCCTGATCAACATAGATGCAAAAATCATCAACAAAAATACTAACATACCGAATCCAACAACATATCTTAAAGGTAAGATCAACTGAGATTTGTTCCAGGAATGCGATGCTGGTTCAACATACACAAATCAACAAATGTGATTCACCAAATAAACAGAACTAAAAAAAAAAGGTAATTGTCTCAAAGATGTGGAAAAAACATTTGATAATATCTAACATCTTATTATGACAAAAACCCTCAATAAAGTAGGTACTGAAGGAACATAACTTAAAATAGTAAGAGCTATATATGATAAGCCCACAGACAACATTATAAACATTATATTAAATGAGAAAAGGTGAAAGCATTTCCCCTAAGAACTGGAATAAGACAATGATGTCCACTCTCACCATTCCTATTCTACAGAGTACTGGAAGTCCTAGAAAGAGCAATGAGACCAGAGCATCCAAATTGGAAAATACGAAGTCAAATTATTTCTGTTCACTGATTACATGACTGTATATATAGAAAGCACTAAAGATTAATTAAAAAAAGACTCCTAGACTTGATAAACAACTTAGTAAAATCTGCAGACACAAAATCAACATACAAAAACTAGTGGCATGTCTGTATACCAATGATGTTTAAGATGAGAACCAAATCAAGAACTCAATCTCACTTACAACAGACATACATACAAAAAGAAATCAAAGAATACAAAAAAAAAATACCTAAGATCTGCAAAGCTGATGAAAGAAATTGTAGACAACACAGATAAGTGGAAAAACATTCTGTGGTCATAGATTAGAAAAATCAGTACCATTAATATGACAATATTGTTTAAAGCAATCTTCAAATTCAATGCAATTCCTATCAAATTACCCATGTCATTTTTTTTTTACAGAATTGAAAAAACAAAATCCCAAAATTCATATGGAATTTTAAAAAATCCCAAATAGCCAAAGCAATTGTAAGCAAGAAACAAACAAACAAAACAAAACAAAACAAAACAAACCCAGAGACATCACATTGTCTGACTTAAAATTATACTACAAGAGTATTTTAAATGAAACAGTATGGTACTGGTACCAAAGCAGACACATAGATCTGTGGAACAGAATAAAGGACCCAGAAATAAAGCCACATACCTACAATCAACTGATCTTCCGCCAAGTAAAAAAAAATACGCAATGGGAAAAGGACACACTATTCAATTAATAATGCTGGGAAAATTGGCTAACCATATTCAGAAGAATAAAACTTGACCATTTTTCTCATCATATAAAGAAAAATGCAGGGCAAATTAAAAATCTAAACATAAGACCCGAAACACAAAAATCCTACAAGAAAACCTAGGAAAAACTCTTGTGGACATAGGCTTAGGCAAATAATTTGTAACAAGTACCTGAAAAGCAAATGCAACAAAAACAAATATAGACAAATATGATTTAATTAAACTAAGAAGCTTCTGCACAATAAAATAATTAACTAGCAAAGTGAATAGACAAACTACAGAATGGGGAAAAAATTGCAAATTTTGCCTGTAAAAAAGACTAGTATCCAGACTCTTTAAGGAACTCAAACAACTGATTAAGAAAACAAGCAAACAACTCCATTAAAAACTGGGCAAAGGAAATGAATAGAAATTTCTCCAAAGAAGAAATACAAGTGGTCAAGAAACATGAAAAAATGCTCAGTGTCACTAATCATCAGAGAAACGCAAATTAAAACCACACTGAGATACCATCTTACCCAGTCAGAAAGGCTATTACTAAAAGGTCAAAAAACAACAGATGTTAGCATGGAGGCAGAGAAAAAAGAATGCTTATACACTGTTAGTGGGACTGTAAATTGGTTCAACCTCTATGGAAAACAATATGTAGAGATTGCAAGAAACTAAAAATGGAGCTACCATTTGAAGCAGCAATCCCACTATTGGATATCTACCCAAAGAAAAATAATTCGTTATATATATAATATAATGTGAAAAGTGAATATAATGTAATGTGAATTCACAATAGCAAAACCATGGACCAATATAAGTGTGCATTAATGGTTAATTAAATAAAGGGAATGCATATATACACAATGGCATCCTATGCAGCCATCAAAAAGAATAAAATAACGTTCTTTGTTCTTTGCAGCAACATGGTTGAAGTTGAAGGCCATTATCTTAAGTAAACTAACTCAAAAGCAGAAAATCAAATATCACATGTTATGACTTGTATGTGGAAGCTAAAGAAGGCATATCATGAACTTAAAGATGGAAATAATAGACACTGGAAACCCCAAAATGGGGAAGGAAGGAAGGCAGGCAGATGAGGGTTGAAAGATTACCTAATATTTAGATAGTGGGTAAACTGGAAGCCTAATCTCTATCATTATGCAATATACCTGTGTAGCAAACATGCACATGTACCTCCCAAATCTAAAATAAAAAGAAAGATTTACATTGAATAAAAATATCTTTGACTGTAATGTCCGAGAAATGGAAAGGGGTATGGACATTTTTATCTGAAATCTTGTCTCATACATCATCATCTTATAATGTGATTTCACCTATTTTCATCTATTTTATTATTTATATTATGACATACTATATTCTTAATTATATTTTCAGCAGCTATGCTGAATATAATACTCAGAATATAATATTGAGAATTACTGGTTCTATGCTTGCAATAACCAAGAAAGGAAATATTCTGTCACCCCATAGAGTTACCAATGCATTACATAACTTGCCAAGATTATAATTTCTCTAATTAAAAATGTTTAAGCTCTTCCTTAAAATAAAATTATGTATACACTTTAACTTCTGAGTTTCACATAAAAAGTAAATATTTATGTAAATTCATTTCCCTCTAAAGTAAATGTGTATATGTTTTCATATGCAACTAATTTGTCATAAGAAGCTTCAATTCACTTCTTAACAATTGGCAACTAGCTACTCAATAATCCAGATGACAGCCAAAGGAAATAAGAAAACTCTTATAAGATCCAAAGCCATTCCTAATATTTCCACAAATTTTTAGAAAACTTACATTATCTCAATCACCTCTGTCTTCATTCTGTACCATAGAGGCCCATAGAAATAAATCTTCTTTTTATGTCTTCCCATCCCAAATAAATACCATGTAAATAATGAGTTCAATTGAATGATTTTCAATTTTTAAAAATTTAGTTTAATTGATAAATAATAATGTCACACAATCCTTAGGGTGTTGCTTCAATAGCCAGAAACTTCTGTGGCTGGAGGCATCTCTGCTTGAGGTTTGCTCGGTCTGCTGGGCTCATTTGCCCACTCAGCCTAGCAGGCTAAACTCAACTTGCACTACTGGCCAAGATCCCATGCATGCCAAGGGTGAACCAGGCACAGAGTGGCAAAGGGTGTGTGAGAGAGCAAGTGCTGGGTTCAGCCACTGCACACAGCCAGGCACAACAGCTGCTGTAGCAGGGTGGGAAGGTCCAGGCACCAGCATAGGTGCCAGCTCTATGCAAGGCTGCAACTGGATCAGATATATTGCAGGTGGCTTCCACTGTGGGCACCAGTGTCTGAACAAGGGGACTGCATTTTTTCCAAAAAGCTTGGAGACACCAAGAACCACAGATCCCCAAAGAGGGGCATATCACAGCCCTGGCTCAGGGGGACCCAAGGTCTAGGCTCCCAAAAGGGCCACAGCTCTTCTTTCTCCTTACCTGTTACCCTCATCTCTTGGACTGGCCTAGCCCCGCCTCTACTTTGTGTCATGTGTGGTGGTCACGTGGCACTAGCAGGGATGGAGGGCTATGGTGTTATAACCCCTTTGGCTCCCCCCATCAAAGAAAGCTGGCCTTGAAAGTGTTACAGTTCCTTTCATTCCCCTCATTCGGAGGAGTCTCAGGTTCTTGTCTCATGTCCAGGAAAAAATGAATTTATGCAGACAACTGGAGGGTGAGTGAAGAAAAAAGGAGCTATACTCAGTGACATAACAGTTCTCAGCCTAGAAGAGACCTGAAGTAGGTACCTCCCATTGGCAGGCAGGTCGTCTGAATGAGTGCTGGAGTCTGGCTGATTCTGGGGTCTTTATGGGCTAAGAATGGAAGAAGTGCATGCTGACTGGTCCATGAGCAGGTAGAAGTGTGTGCTGATTGGTTCATGGGAGGACCTGGAAAAAACCCCACTTGATTGTCCCAAAGGCATCAAGGAAATTCTCACTACAGGTGTTGGACTTCACCTGTAACTGGCAGAGCAGGCCCGTGGCTTCAGGCTGTCCCTGGCTTGAAGGTGGTGTTTCACTGGGGACATACGCCTTTCTCCCTAGGAACCTGTCTTCCTCCGATATATATATATATATATATCGGAGGAATATATATATATATATATATATATATATATGGGGTTCAATGCAATGTTTTGATATAACATTATGAGATGATTAAATCAAGCTAATTAACAAATCCAGCACCTCACATGCCATTTTTTTTATGGTGAAAACATTTAAGGTCTACTATTTTAATAATTTTGAAATAGACAATGCATTATTATTTAAGATAGTTACCATTCTATGCAATAGATCCCTACAGCCATATTTCTCCTGTCTGACTGACATTTTTTATGCTTTAATAAACATCTCTCTTTCTCCATCCATCCCCCTGCCAACCCAGCCTTTGATAACCATGCAATAAAATTTTTAAAAGACTTTTGGAAGAAAGAAAAGACAAGCTTAAATCTCAGAAAAGTAAAATAATCCTAAATGGAACATTAAGCATTAGACAATTTCATTGTCAGAACATATGGGGCCACTCCAATTGAAAGCATTCCCACTGGACATTTTCGCAACATTTCCTAAGTCTTTTATTTTCTCCTTTATTTCTTCTCTGTGTCTTTCACATTTGGAATCACCATTCATTCACTCTTTGAACAAGTTCTTGCTAAGGACTCACCATGTTTAAAACCCCATAAAAATACATGAAGTTTCTGCATGAATAGAACTTTGCACTTTACTTCAAGAATTTCCTAAGACCAGTCCATGGGAGAACAAACAGTGAATAAATAACTGTGCATAATAACATCCTTCCAAAAGAGGGAAAGAGAGAGAGGGTGTATACGTGTGTGTTTGTGTGTGTGTGTGAGAGAGAGAGAGAGAGAGAGAGAAACTAGTTAACTGACAAGTATTTTATAACTTTGATAGATTGCTAAATATTAAATACTTAAATGTTTTAAATTTTATGTCTTGTGAAAGAAGAGTCCAGTGATGTAGTATATAATATAAATGTTCAATGGAAGTATTTATTTTTAAGGTAACAAATTATAAAGTCTCAGAATTGTACCCTGGACCAGGAATCGGGAAGAGATATTTCTATACTGGATACTGTTACTATGTAACTAGCCTATAAAAATCAAATTAATTCACTTATTTTAAAAATTAAAACATTTCAATACCTTCATTATGTTATAATTGACATACAATAAACAACATGTACTTAAAGTGCATCATTTGATAATTTTTCACCTGGGTATATACATTGCTAAACCATCACTCTCATCAAGGTAATCAAAACATTTATCACCTCCAAAAGTTTTCTCATGCTCTGTTGTAATCCCTCACTCCTGCTTCTCTCTGTCCCCATCCCAAACAACCATTGATCTTTTCCTACTACAGATTTGTTTTTTAGAATTTTACATAAATGAAAACATAGCATATGTATTCATTTTTTTCTGGCTCCATATTTGGGGATTCATCCATATAGCATGTATCGATAGTTCATTTTTTTGATTGCTGAGTAATATTTCATTGAATAGATAGGCTTCAATTTCTTTATCCTGTCAGTTGTTAATGGAAGTTAGGATTGTTTCCATTTTTTGGCTGTTATAAAGTGAGGTGCTGTAAATATTAAGCACAAGTCTTTGTATATACATGTCTTCATTTCTCCTGGGTAAATACCTAAAAATGGAAGAGCTAGATCATATGTCAGAATTTTCTTCCCTTTTAAGACTGAATAATATGCTGTTTATATTATATGATATATATCACATTTTGATAATCCACTTATCTATCAATGGATACTTGGTTTGCTTTCATATGTTAGCTATAGTGAATAATGCTGCTATGAATCGGGTGTAAAAATATCACTTCAAAACCCTAATATAATCCCACTCTCACTTTGATTTTTGGTATGTTGAGGCTTCTCTCACTTTTTCTAAGTCCATTTAGCTACTGGTTTGTCATGTTGGCAAAAAAGCAACGTTTAATTTCACCGATTTTCGCTAATGTTTTCTGTTTTCCTTTTCATTTACCTCTCTTCTCATTTATTATTTCATCCCTTCTGCTAGCTTTCCACTTACTTTATTTTTCTAGGTTTATGCTATGGTTTGAATGTACTTATTCCTCTAAAATTTATGATTTGCAACTTAGCTTCCAAGGAAATGGTATTAATAGGTGAGGCTTTTGGGAGATTATTAGGCCATGAGGGCTCCACCCTGGTGAATGGGTAAGTTCCCTCATAAAAAAGGCTTAGGTGAGTCCAGAGCTCTTTTATGCCTATTCACTATGTGAGGAAACAGCATTCATTTCTTCTGAAGGATTCAGCAACAAGGCATAATTTTGAAGCAGAGAACTCTTCTCCCCAAAAACTAACTTTGCTGGTATCTTGATTTGGAACTTCACAGCCCCCAGGACTACGTGAAATAAATTTTGGTTATTTATAAATTACCCAGTTTGGGGTATTTTATTATAGCAGTACAGATAGACCAAAATAGTTTTTTTAAGTTATAAAGTTAGGTTGTTGGTTAGTGATATCTCTTATTTTTTAATGTGCATTTATAGCTATAAATTTTCCCCTTACAGTGCTTTTGCTGTGTCTCCTGAGTTCTGTTATGTTGTGAGTTGCTTTCATTAATCTCTAAGTATATTCTAATTTCTTCATGATGTCTTTTTTGATGTATTTCCTGTTTAATAGTGTGTTATTTAATTTTCATAACTTTGTAAATTGTCTAGTTTTGCTTTGTTGATTTATAACTTCATCGTGTTGTGGTCAGAGATGAAACTTTGCATGATACTTATTTTAAAAAATCTTACAAATTAAGTTTAGTCTAAAGTTGCCTCCTTATTGTGAATTCCTACATTAAAAAAATGTCAACCTAACCTTATATGTAAACAAAGTACAAGGTAATTTAAGAGCATATTATTGCAGTAAATAGTTGAATCTCAGAAAAATCACAGCAGCTAGGCATCAGCCAATCACAGTCTACCTGCAGATAAGACTATGTCTATGTAAAAATATGCTTCATCATGCCATGCCAAATAAGGCAAATGTCCAATAGTTACTAATCTACTTCATTCTGTATAGCACTTCTGTTTATAAACACTGCCTGCTTACATTGCTGGGTGAAGCTCTCTGAACCCCTCCTTGTTCTGAGTGCTGCCCAATTCATGAATTGTTTTTTGCTCAAATAACGTCTGCTAAATTTAATCTATCTGTTTTGCTTTCAAAAAAATCCATTGAAAATTAGTAAATGGCCTAACACATCAACTATTTTGGGAGATGTCCTATGCATACTTGAGAAGAATGTATATAACGTTGTAGCAAATAGTGTTCTGTACAAGTCATATATATCTAGTTGGCTTATTGTGTTAAGTGCTCTGTTTTCTCATTTATTTTCTGTCTGGTTGTTCTAACCATTATTGAGAGTGTGATATTGAAGTCTTCAACTATTATTGCAGAACTGTCTATTTTCTCCTTCATCCTACCAATTTTTAATTTATACATTTTGATGGTTTGTTATTCAGCACATAAAGGTTTATAATTGTTATGTCTTCTTGATGCATTGAACCTTTTAGTAATATGTAATGTCCTTCTTGCCACATAAGTTTTAAAGTCTATTTTGTCTGATAATAGTGTAACCTCCTTTGCTCTCCTTTGCATGGAATTACTCTGTTGCTTGGAAAACTCTTTGCATGGAATATCATCTTCCATCTTTTCACTTTTGATTTATTGATGACTTTGGATCACAATGGAGGGAAGTACAACAACAATGTCCAGCTGTCCCTTTGCAGCTCTGTGATCAAAAGCAGCAATCAGTGATTAAAGTACAGACCCCTAATATTTAGAGGACAAGATACTTTTTTATCCATATTGGCCTTAACCTTTACAAGGAAAATAACCTGATGTCAACTGATATTGATCAATATCTTTTTGCTGTTTCTTTGTACCCTATTAAGCTACCTTATAAAAACTACCATGCCTTGCATAGCACCTATGATTTTAATGAGATACTACCCAATTGGTGAATTCCAAATAAAGACCAATTAGATTATTTAACTACATTTGTTAAAATTTTGTCTTTTGAGAGCATTAATATTTTTTTCCTAATACAAAGTGTTATTATTTATTTGTATTCTCCAGTGGCTTATTATTTGTGAACTGTAGACATTTCTGTAATTTAAAAAATATTTATAAAATAAAATTTTATATCTATTTCATCTTCTTCAGATAAGTTGAATTAAAAATGTTTCTTGTCCTTTCAATTGATAAGATTTTTTAAATCAAGTTTTGTCTTTCTCAAAGGAATAAAATTTATTAGATAAAACCAGGATGAGTGGAAAGCGATGCCTGTTAATTTAAATCTTTCTATTTAAAACGTTAAATAAAAAGGTAAGAAGAAAGGAAGCGAAAGGGGAGAGAGAGAGAGAAAGAAAGAAAGAAGGGAGGGGGACGAAGGAAGGAAGGGAGGGAGGGAGGGAGGGAGGTAGGAAGGAAGGAAGGAAGGAAAACTGCCCTTTAAATTATTTTATTGCCTCCCATCAATTTTTTCTTCTTCCTCACTTGTCTTAACCAAAGCCTTTTTTGGCCCAGGCTTTGGCTCTCAAAAGGACCACAAGTTTTTTGGTATTTACTCTTCTTTAATTTTCTTCCCATACTTCTGCTTTAAACAATGAATTTGACATTCTAAAAAATTGTAGCAGCTTTGAATTCATAAGTGAATCTTCCTGTGTGTAAAGGATCCAAGAGCTGTCACAAAGTCTATTCTATAATGATGTGTCAGTGTGTCACTTACATGATTCACATAGGGCTGGGTGGTTGTTATTGAGGGTTTCACACTGGCAGCCTGGAGTAGGGAATCTCATTGTAGGTGAGTTACTGCTAACATGTCTAACATGTAAATTTTTTATTAATGTTGGCAAAGAATAACCTGGAGGACGTGTAAGCACAAAATGAATTAGGTTATACCAAAACTCAGGGGAAAAAATGACTAATTTTCAAAGTCATTGATATGCTATGATAATTCTCCCTTGGCATGGGTTTTCAGAAATTAATAGAAACCAGTTTGTTTAAGAGATTAATATACTACAAATCTTAGGATTTTAGAATATTTGAATGATTCTTATTCTCTATTAGCAAGGGAAGACTTCAATAAGGCAAGATGCAAACTCTGCTGTTGCTGAATCAAGTACAATAACATTAGCAGAGCCCAGTCTGTTTTTAGACACTTGCTGGTTTTTGAAGGAGCAGGGTGAATTTGTCTAGTTCTAACCATTGCCTTTCCCTGTGCTTCCCCCATGTCTTTCCTGCTGTGTGTTTCCGAATTAGTTTTCCCTGTTTGTCTCCAGATATGTTATGTTAATAGCAACTTTCTGTAACTCTAAGTAATCAAATTCCATTCTTTATCTATAAAGATCATCAAAGGCATTTCTCTCTCCCCTTGAGAAATATACAATGCATTTTTCCTCCATTTTGAGAAACATAATACAAATACATGTTAGAATCAATAATGAATTTGATGAGAAATAATAAAATGATTACAATGATGAGTTTGTTTTCACCATCTGCTACAGATATGCCTGAGTTCATTTTTTGCTTTACCAGTCAATTTATGATGTTAACTTTTTTCTCAATTGTTAAAACTTTTAAAATTAAGTGAAGAAACTCCATAATGACAAATATAGTCATTAGATTGTTTTAATAATATTAAAATAAAATTATAATCAAGGCTGTCATAACTATCAGTTTTAAAATTTATGACAATATTTTCTTATTTGATTTTAGGAGTTTTTATTGAACAGGGTGGTAAGTCAGTCAATTAATAACTATTTACTAGGTGTCAGGCACTGTTCTATATATTAGGAGTAGGAAGTTGAAAAATATATGCTTTATGAGTTGATTGTAAATGCAGACAGAGACAATGCCAAATGTATGGATTGTGTATTCATTGCTCATCCATTGCCTTCTAGAATCACAACTTCCTTTTGAGTTCCTTCCCACCTGGTGTGTGGAGAGGGTGAAATTAAACACAGGTGCCCTCTGTAGTTGAAAGCAACATTGGTACTGCCTACCCCATCAATTCTCAGTAAAGCCGGGGTGGTCATGTGACCTGAGCATGGGCAGTGGGTCCTTTTCCCTTAATCTTGAAAACGGGAGAGAGAAGGCAGCTGTGATTCATCCTCCCAGCAGCTGCACATTGACTGGCTCAACTGTTCTGTACTTACTTGTTCGTAGCCCTCTGAAGGCTCTCTGGACATTTGTTTTGCCCACCTCTCAATCTATTTCCTCTGTTCCTAATTTCTTTTCAATAAGTTCCTTTTGGACTTGTATTCTTATTGCTTGCAATTAAAACAGCAAAATTGCTTTAAAATATCTAAATTTTTTCAACTAAAGAACACAAAATATACAGGTACACAAGTAATGATAATATTCTAGACTCCCTCGTTACTAATGAGTGAAGATTTTACAACTTCTCCCTCTCTAGTTCCTAATCACTCTTGTACTAGAAACATTATCTTTCTCACCATGTTCTTATACAATTCCAACCAGAACATCTCCCGGTTTCTAGCCATAGAAGGATGCTTTAAGTTTTCATGGTGTGGAATGGAAAAGTGTTATTGCATCAAAGTATTATGCCTTGAACAGGCTTTATCAATTCAGAAGAAAATAAAGAGCTTGTTACTATACAATATGTTTAACATTTTCAGAAACAGCCAAACTGTTTTCCAAAGTGGCTTCACTTATTTACATTCCCACCTGTTTCTCCACACTGTTGCTAACACCTGGTACCATCAGTCTTCTTGACTATAGCCATTCTATAAGGTGAATAATGATAGTTCACTCTGGTTGTGATTTGCATTTCCCTAATGACTAATGATGTTGAGATTTTCCATGTGCTTATTAGCTACTCATGTATATATAGATAAAATATCTATATATCAGCAACTAATAAAATATTCATAAACATAAAATCAATAAAATATTCTATTTATAATAGCATCAAAAAATAAAATAATTGGGAGTGAATTTAATGCAAGAAGTGCAAGATGTACCTTGAAAACAACAAAATATTGCTGAGAGAGAGTAAAGAATGTCTGAAGAAATAGACATGCCACATTCATGGAAAAAATCTGTTATTAAGGTGACGATTGTCTCCTAAATTGATGTATAAATTCAGTACAATACCTATCAAATTACAGCACGATTTTTGTAGAATTTGACAAGTTCATCCTAAAATTTGTATGGAGTGCAAAGAAGCAAGAATAGCCAGTACAATTTTTTCCAATACTTGGAAACAATATAAATGCCCATGAACAGCTTAAAAGATAAGCAAAATGTGGTACATAATTATAAAGCAAGTTAGAGAAGTTACAGTACTTGATTTTAAAACTCATTATCAATCTACAGTAATGAAGACATTGTGGTATTAGTATAAAACCAGAGATATATTATGGATTTAAATCATTTATCAGACATTTGATTTGCAAACTCTTTCATTCGATGGTTTATTTTGCAATTTCATTTTGATAGATAGATATATAGATATAATTTATTTATGTGTATTAATCACATATTGAATACCTATTAAGAGAGCACACATTGTTTAATTGTACCAGATATTAGGAGTAAATTATTCATTTCCACAATTAAGCATAATTTACTGTAAGTTTCCAATACATATTATTTATCAGAAAGAGGAATTTTTCTTCCATTCCTAGTTTATTGAAATTCTTGTCATGAATGGATGTTTGATGTTATCAAAACATTTTTTTGTGCAACAGCTGAGATGATCAGGTGTTTTTTTCCTCTTTATACTACTATATGGATAATGACAGATTTTTAGATGCTAAAATACATTTAAGTTTCTAGGGTATTGTTTTTAAAGTATTTTTGTATTACCGTTTCATGAAGGATGTTGCTGGGCAGTTTCATTGAAGTTTTTATTGTGATATATCTTTGCCTAGCTTTGGTATCTGAATAATATTGATCCAATAGATAAAGTTGTAAATAGTCTCTGTTCATGTACTTTCCAAAATACTTTTTAAGGGTTAGTATTATTCTTTTCTTAAATATTTGAAAGTGTTATTAGTGAAGTAATCTGATCCTCAGATTCTTAATAAATAACTTTATTTGCTATAGGTCTATTCCGATTTTTCTGTCAGTTTTCCAAATCTGTTTATTTCTAGGAATTTTCACTTGCTTCAGTTGTCTAATTTGTTTTTTGATGCACGAATAAACCCTGTACATTATTTAACCTATACAACTTGGTGAATCAGGAGATAAATATATGCTTGTAAAACCATCACAATCTATACCAAAATCATATTCACCATTTCCAAGAGAGACTTCTTGTCCTCTATGTTTATTATTTTTATTATTTTGGTAAAACAACCTAAGATCTACTCTGCTTTTTTTTTTTTTTTTGAGTAACAAAATAGGATTGTTACCTATTGACACTATGTTGTGGAGTAGATATTTAGGACATATTTATCTTGCATAACTAATACCTTCCTCTTTGACTAATACCTTCCTTTTTTTCCTCCTCATAGGTCTTGACAGCCAACATTCTACTCTGCTTCAATAAATTTGATTATTTTAGATGTGTCATATAAGTGGGATAATGTAGTATTTGTCCTCTTGTGTCTGTTGATTGAATTTTCCTTTGAATATTGGATATTTCTGGATCTTTGCTTGTCTGGGATTATTGGATTATATCTTGTACATTTTGCATGTTATATTATCAGACTTTGGGTCTTGTTACAGATCCTCAGGAGAAGATTATTTTTTGTTGTTATTGTTGTGTTGTTTTTGTTTCCAAATCCACTGAGGTTCACATAATAATTTCTGTCTCACCTTCTGTGGGTTCAAATATCACTGCAGTGTTTAAAACCTTTGCATTCTTCCTTGAGTTTATCCTGTATGTGTATAATTTGTGAGTTATTCTGAAACTTGGGCCATAGTTTATATTGTAGTTTAATTCTCAATTGCTTTCTATTATGCTTCAGGGCTATTGAATACATGCACAGCTTGAGATTTAGCACAAGCCCTGTGTCATACACAGAATTAGGCATCCCCTTGTCTAGCTCTCTCTCTCGCTGTCTCTCTCTCACTTGTTTTTGTTTGTTTGCTTTTTTGCAATTTAACCTCAGTCTAGCTTTCAGCAGCTCTTGGGAGTTTTTATCTTCTATCTTCTTTCTACCTATTCAGCTGTCCTAATGTCCTCCAAGCTAGAGGTTAAATATTAATTTCTCAGGAAGCACACCTTAACCTGAAATAACACTACATTTACTTAATTAAATCATTGTATGTGAACTTCTCTGCTTAATATTATTTATCCCTCAATATTATACAAACTAGCAGGTCAAGAAGTATTTGTGTATTGTCCCCTGCTTCACTAAACATGCTTTGCTTTTAAAAGTGCTTTGCACAGCGGAGGCCTATAATGATGTGCTATTACATTAACCTATCATTGGATGAATGTAATTGAAATGGGAAGTTAAGAAAATTATGTCAATCATATTAAAAGAGAAAGAAATTGGTAGAATAGTGGTGGTTAGGAAGTGGTTTAAAGATACAGAATATATTTTATAACCAAAATAAAAAGTTCCAATTCCAGCACTGTCAATACAGTCATGTCCAAATGCTTATCACCAGCTGGTCTCGATATGATGTTTTCACTTTGACACCAAAACTCAACCTCAGCAATAAATTTATGATGACTCTGGACTCAACTGAAGTCCTTCTGTTAAGGCTTGCAAAACTAGTATAAGACAGAGTCATAATAGAATTAAATGGCATCTCACTAGATACCAAGAATTGTGGGATTTGACATTTAAATCTTAATTACACTGTAATACCAGCAATGTGGGAGGCCGAAGCGGGTGGATCACTTGAGACCAGAAGTTCAAGACCAGGCTGGCCAACATGGTGAAACCCTGTCTCTCCAAAAAATGCAAAAATTAACCAGGCATGGTGGCACGCAATTGTAACCCCAGCTACTCAGTAGGCAGAGGTGGGAGAATCACTTGAGACTGGGAGGCAGACGTTACAGTGAGCCAAGATGACGCCACTGCACTCTATCCAGCCTGGGCAACAGAGCAAGACTCGGTCTAAAAAAAAATTAATTGAAAAAATTATTGTAAGGTATTAAATCTCTACAGGAAACTGACTGCATGAATCACAAGAGGGAGAACCTCAGTACTAGAGATGCATTTCACATGAATTTAATTGGCTTATGTAGTACACAAAGCCCAGATACATTACAAAAGACATATTTGTAAGAGATTTCTGCCATTCATCTGAAAGAAAAGGACTCTTCTCCTGAAAAGGGAAACATATTATAGATTGTACAAAATGTGCAGTGAATAATAGATCACCTTGATTGAGAAGCTAAACTTGCCAAAATAGTAGTTGTTTAGAACTTCTTCAGTGCTGTGAATGTTTAAGACCTAAGACCAACTCTAAGTTCCTCCATGAAAGAAGATCATTTCAAATTTGCAAGTCATGCATGCTGTGTAAAAGAAAACAAATAGGATATGGGAGAAATACTTAACTAGGGAAGTTGCAGAAGATATTACCAAGTGAGGGGTTGGTGATATTTTTCCCTTCAGGAGTGCGTCTGTCTGTCAGTGACAGACATCGTGGCTGCAGTGAGTAGAAATGTGAAAGAGAAGCCAATTTACAGGAAAGCATTTCCTAGTTAAATAGAGACCAGTTGCAGATTTGGGGGAAACAGCAAAATAGTTCTGTCACACATGATTTAGAACTTTACAAACAGTGACAGTTTTCCTTTGATACTTCCAAAGTATCCTATCTTTACAGTAAATGACTGATTTCCTCTAGATAGAGAATATCAGTGAAAGTGGTCAGACACAAAAGAAGAAAAGAGAAGTATTTTGAAGCCCCTGAGGAAAGTATGTGTATCTATTGCAGACTTTCCAAATAGTCTTGGAAAAATAATATATTTTCTTAGAATGTATGTTTGTGGGTATATATCCACCTACCTCATTCCACTCAAGACCCAAGAAGAAAAATAATGTTTCACTTTATTGATCCAAAAGTTAGTTGCTTCCTTGACAATGGTTAACAATTAGAGTTTTCTTGTTTTGTTTATTTGTCAACATAGACTGCTTGCAATGCTAATAAACCTAAATCAATAAAATGTGTCAGAGAATATGCTACCTGAATATCACAAAGCCTTTTGTCCTTCTTCCTAGTATCACCTTTCCATTCAATAGGTAAAGTAGATGTCTCAAATACTTATCTTTATGTATAGGAGAGCGATGCCTTTCTCCATAATCCCTGTATTATCCCTGTCAGTGGTCACCTGTGATACTGGGGAGTGGTTGGTAAATGCTTCCTCCTGAGTCACTTTTCTCTGCAGCTCATTCAACCACTTTGCAGAACTCCTAACCATGGCACCAGCTCTGCTCCATGCCTGTCCTCTCTGGATCTGGAACACCAGGATATTCATCCTTTTTTCTTCTTCTACTGTCTACCTTGCTCTGTGTGGGCTTTTGCTTTCTCCATGCTTTTAAGATCTATCCAGCAGCATATTACCACCATTTTTCTGAGTCCTTGACGAGGTGTTGATATCTCTATGTTCCCAGACTAGTAAATGCTCCCTTATGCAACATCCCTTAATCCAGCATCCTCAGAACCTAGCATCATGAATACTCTGCTAGCTTTTACTGGTACTGTGGGCTCTGACCTGAAGCTTCTTCTAGATAACATCCCTATCCTTCCTTAGCAGGTCCAGCACTACCCTAGGTAGATTCAATTGTGACTTAGTTCCAGTTATTAATCTTGTGACAAAAAAAGGAAGATGTAGCCAGAACCTGTGAGTCACATGTTGTTTTACAGAAAAGAGACATCTGTATCATATTCAAGCGAGGAGTGTGTGCCATATTATTAGGGATAAGTGGACTATATAAATAGGCTCAAATAATACAAGAGAATCTGGGAATTTAAGATTTGGGGTATATATACCTAGATATCCTAATGTAATTCAAATTTATTTCTGGTTTGACTGATAAGTTCTCCTTTTCACACATTAAAACATCAGCAAAAGTCTACTGCACATTAACTCTACATGCCTGGTCTTTTGATCAATGAAGATTTTTTTTTCCTGAAGTTCTGAATCTGAGTTTCATCTTCTCGATTACTTAAAAAGCACTCAAGAAAACAATTATTTAGAGCTGACATATTGATAATTTAACTGTTGGTATCTGGGCTTTATATTTGAAGTCAGTTTAGCTGAAATTAAAATCTTGGTTAATGTTTTCATTCTTGACTACCTTACATTTATTATTCCATCGTGTTTTGGATATTTTGTCATATATGAAGTGTCATGGAGGGATTTTCTTTTCTTTAGAAGAGACTTAGAGTTTGCTTTTATATTTGTATATATTTAATATATAATAAATACATGTAATATATATATAAAGTCTCAGCTTAAGTAGAATATTCTAGAATTATTTTCCCATACACAGTGTGCAATATCAATATGATGTCTCTATTATTGTTATTTCTACTACTACCACTACTACTGCTCTTTCAGGAAAAAAATATCAATATGTACAGACACACACAAATGTGTATATACAGTATATGTGTGTGTATATGTATGTTTCTTTTTAATTGCTTTTCTTTTTCCTCCTTTATACACATTCTGTATGTTTTCACTATATGTTATTTTCTCGATTTATCTATTTCTTTTATTGAATTTTTAACTTTTTGTTTTGCCTATGTTCTCTTTTCTTTGTTATATCTGCATTGGTGTCTACTTACTTGTATTTTCCTACTAGTATAATATTTATTCATTAGTGTTATTTTCCTTTAGTTGTACCCTTGCCCTTTGCACATTATTGTATTTTTTGAGCTTTATACTTTCTGATTTATCAATTTTCTTGCACTTACATAATTTTCTTAATTTTTAAGCTCATTTTGAGTTCATCTGATTTATATTCATATTTTCTCTCATGCATTTATTATTTAGACAGGATTCAGTTTATTTACATATTTTCCTTAAAATATGTTTGCATCAATTTAATCATAGTATTTTTAGTTGCTCATCTTGAAATTAGATTTTTCTGTGCTTTTAAAAGATGAGTTCTGCCTAGTTTTAAATTGGGCCAGGGTACTATTCCAAGAGAGTGAACTATTCTTCTATTAGAATGGAAATGTACTATTAGATAGATTTTTCTGTGCTTTTAAAAGATGAGTTATGCCTAGTTTTAAATTGGGCCAGTGTACTATTCTTAGAGAGCTTACTCCTATCTAACTTACTGCTAATTATTTACAACTTGTATGATATGGTTCTTAGATTTACCTCCTATAGACACTCCTTCAATATCTGAGTATCTTTATATTTCAGGTCCAATGTTGCTGCCTTGCCATTTTTGAATTCTCTGTTCAGCAATTTTTGCTTAAGTTTGGTCTCTCTCCCACGTAAGGAAGTTTTTGTTGAGAATTACAGTGAACCTTAAAGTCTAAGGCCTACTCTTCATGTGAATTCTAGTAAGTGCCCATGATTTCTTCTCTTCACCTGCAATTTTCAAACTGTGGTATCTCAGAATTGATAAAGTAGATTTTTATTTCCCTATTTTATGAGAACAATAAAGTGAACATTTCTGCATGACAAATAATATTTTATAAACTTTGTAACTTTTGTTGTACAATTTCATGTGCTCTAGCTCTATGAGGATGTGTATTTCTATGACTTAGCCTACAATTCATATCACGCTAGGCTTGGGTCAGCATGTCCTGTGGCTTCATCCAGGTCTGTGATAGTGACATGAAGAGCTAATTTTAATGAAATGTTACCAGTGTATTCTTAGAAATCACTCTCAGGGTAAACTGTAACAGGAATATGTTAGTATACACAGCATTTGGCTCCAGTTCATCCAACAGCATATCCACCTAAGTGGACTATTAAAATGTCCCCCTTTTTCTACTTTTGTCAGTAAGATACTCAGATTATTATATTCATTGTCGTAAACAGCAATTACAGAGTAGTGCAATTATTTAGGCATGAAGTTTTAAATATTAGTAGTATAAAAGTTGTCTGCAAGGAGAGATGTAAAGTGTATTTATTTAAATATACAAAATATTTTAATACAAATGTGTGTATCAAAATCCAGATTTTAAAGGGGCATAGTAAATACTTAACAACAAAAAACAGAAAGTATACAATTCCTCAGAGTTAATTTCTAACATACTATGCATTCACAAAAATGTGACATATAATAGAAAAATAAAACCTTTAATATTGAAACCAACAAGCCATATAAAACTAAGAAAGTTTATATTTAATGAAGTTATTTTAATATGTCAGAATTTAAAAAGCTAGAGTAATCCGAATTCTATTTTCTTATTAATTAAAATGTTTAATATAAATTAGGATTAGAATATCTTTTGTTGGTTGATTGATTTTTTTGCCCTAAAATTGCTAACTTAGAACTAATTTTCAACTGGATTCTGGCCAAATTGTCAAGGAAATTCAGTAAAAGTAAAAGCTTTACTGTTCATAATACCATATCAAGAAGATTGATTTGTACAACATTTATTATAGGCCAAACAAATATTAAAGGTGCATAGTCCATATAACTGCCTCAGGTAAAACACTGCAAGAATCATTCATCCAACTAGCAATAAATCTAGTCAGCATATGTAAAAAAATTATATTGTTAATTTTCCATGATTCTGTAACTGAATCTGAGTTTCACTGATTTTAACGAAAAAATAGAACAATGTATTTGGGACATTAAATTGCATGCAATTTTAATGTGAAATCTTTGTGTTTCAGAAAAAAATTAAATAGCACATATTTTAAAATTCCAGTTGTGGTAAAATACACATCACATGTAATTTACCTTTGTATCCATTTTTAACTGCACAATTTACAGGCATGAAATATATTCATAATGCTGTGCAGTAATCACCATTATCCATCTCCAGAAGTGTTTCATAATCCCAAACTGAAACTCTGAACCAATTGAAAAAGAATTCCCCATTATCACCTCCTCCTGGCTCTGGTAACCACTATATTGCTTCATGTCTCTATAAAATTGTCTGCTTTAGAAACCTTACATAAATGGACTCATAATATTGGCCCTTTTGTGTATGTTATATTTTACTCAGAATAAGGTTTTCAAGGTTCAAGCATGTTGTAACATTTACCTGTATTTTTTTCTTTTTAAAGCTGAATAACATTCAATTGTATATATATATATATATATATATATATATATATATATATATATATATGTATACACACCACATTTTGTTTATTAATTAATCTATTTTTTATTATACTTTAAGTTCTGGGGTACATGTGCAGATCGTGCAGGACTGTTATCTAGGTATACACATGCCATGGTGTTTTGCTGCATCCATCCCCCATCACTTCCTACATTAGGTATTTCTCCTAATGTTAGCCCTCCTCTATCCCCCCATGCCCTGCTATCCCTCCCCTATCCCCCCATCCCCCCAAGAGGCCCCAGTGTGTGATGTTCCTCTCCCTAGGTCCCTGTGTTCTCATTGTTCAACACTCACTTATAAGTGAGAATATGCAGTGTTTGGTTTTCTGTTCTTGCATCAGTTTGCTGAGAATGATGGTTTCCAGATTCATCTATGTCTCTCTAAAGGACATGAACTCATTCTTTTTATGGCTGCATAGTATTCCATGGTGTATATGTGCCACGTTTTCTTTGTCCAGCCTATCACTGATGGGCATTTGGGTTGGTTCCAAGTCTTTGCTATTGTAAACAGTGCTGCAATGAACATACTTGTGCATGTGTCTTTATAAAAGAACAATTTCTAATCCTTTGGGTATATACCCAGGAATGGAATTGCTGGGTCAAATGGTATTTCTATTTCTAGATCCTTGAGGAATCGACACACTGTCTTCCACAATGGTTGAACTAATTTACACCCCCACCAACAATGTAAAAGTGTTGCTATTTCTCCACATACTCTCCAGCATCTGTTGTCTCCAGATTTTTTAATGATCACCATTCTACTGGCATGAGATGGTATCTCAGTGTGGTTTTGATCTGCATTAATTAATCTATTAATGGACATTTGGGTTGTTTCCACCTTTTGGCTAATGTGATTAGTGCTCCTATAAACACTGGTGTACAAGTATCTGTCCTGATTTCTGCCTTCAATTATTTTGGGTATGTACCTTGAAGTCAAATTACTGAATCATTAAATTCTATACTGAATGTTTTGAGGAACTGCCACGTCACCTTTTATATATTATATTTTAGGTATAATGACAGCATTTTAAAACTTACTGGTTGGAATATATCATCAGTAAGCTAATAAAATCAATAAAAATAATTTTGAATTCAAGTTGTACTAGTTCTTTGTAGAAAAACAAATTGAGTATTTAAATGTTAAAAATTATATAGCTTTTTTCTAATTTTGCATGGCCAAGTTACTTGTAAAGTCTGAAAAGAGGCATACATTCATATATAAATCATTATAAACAAAATAAAAGACAATCTGTTATTTCACTCAAAATATACTATCACTATTCATTTAAAGACTGTATTTTCCAGACTGTTTTCTATGTATGCACCAAAAAAACACAAAAAAGATATTATTACATATCTATTGATCTATGTATTTTATTTACTGAACAAGAAAACTCTATATCTTTCCATATAAATGTATCACCTGTATTGTAAGTCATTATGTGGACAGGCCATAATTTATATTACAAAATTTCTCAACATGACCTATGTTGTTTTCTAGATTTTGCTATTACAAATAACACTGCATTTAAAAAGCATAAAGACATATGTTTGTCAAGTTCTGTGACTATTTTTCTGAATAAAAAAATTAGAAGAATTCATAGGTAAAGAGTTATATACATTGCAAATATTGCTAGTTTTATAAAGATATATTTTAACATTAGAAAATGTTTTTCTATGTAGCATCATGCTAAGAAAAGTCTTTAACAACTTAAGATTATAAACACATACTGTATAATTTCTCACAATATTTAAATGTTATACTTTAATATATGTAATGAATTATTTTCATGGAGCTAAGTAGAAATAGGCTTCAATTTGTATTTTCCAAGAAGCTTCAAGTATATTTTATGAATAATTTAGACTATATCATAAAAGAAATACTTCTTTACTAGCTACAATTAGCCCAGATTTACATGTAGCAAGGCTTATTGGAAATCTGCTCATGTGAGTTTTTATTTCTTATTCTGGATGCACTTGAAATGTATAGCTGTTGATTAATTCCCAAGTATGGTAAAGTAAACTGAACTTAAATAAGCTTAAGAGAAGCATGATAAAGGAGAATGTGTTTGAAATTATTGAAAGTCGTAGAATCACAACGTAAATTTTGTGGCAAACATGAAAACGAATGGAATTCATTTGGAAAAATTTTAAAGTCTAGCTAGCAATGTCAGCTACTTTCACAGACAGAGGAGAATATTATTAATTCATGCCTTCAAAGACATTACAATATATTTGAAGTCATAATACCCTAAACTCCCCCCCAAAAAAGTTAATATATACTTGTGAAATTAATCTACACTAACATTTGTTGATGGCTACAAAAACTAACCAAGTAAATGCAACTTAATCAAATAATACTACTTTAATGTTTATAATAGAAGTTTAAATTACAAGACTGACTTGTAATTTAAGTTACTTAAATTACAAGTTGCTTACTGTTCTTCCATAGTATAGGCTAATACAGGATTTAGTCCTATGTATTTTTTCATTCTTTTGTTCATTTCATAATACTTTTTAACAGATGCATATATATAAGACAAGTGACATATAAGAGGATAAATGTGAATATCAATATACTACTTTAAGAAAATTAAATTTTATTTTAAATAGCTTAACATATTTCTATAGTTTAATAACAATCAAATAACAGCTACTAAATTTATATGAAAGACAAAAATCATACTCTCTAAAATATAGTATGCTTACTTAGAATAGGAACAATTTGGTTTTTTGTTTTCATTTTTTTTCTTTTAGAATGATTTCCTCATATGTGTAAAATTAATTTCTGCAGTGTAGAGCCTATGATCTAGGATGTTTTCCCATATTTATCCCCTACCTATGAAACGTTATTTCCTGGATGATTAATTACTTTAAAAATGAAACCACATTTGCAAGACTATCACTCTTTATGTGCACAAATAAAAGCAGGCCTTGGATATCTATTAACGTAAGGAAGTTTTCTTTTCTCTTTGTCTTAACCTTGTCTTAGTATAGAAAAAAATGATGATATAATGGAGTTTATCATCAGCCTGAATCAATTTATGGATGGATATTAATGATGAAAAGTAATGTATTACAGAGTTCTTTGTGTTACATTACTTTAATGTACAAAATAAATTGTATTTTAGGTTTCAGTTTCAATGGCGTTGGTTATGATTTCTGCAAGTAAGCATAACTTTGTTTAGCAACCTGAATTCATAGCAGAAGCCAGACAATTGCTGTCAACTTAAAGCAGCCACTGAATCTTTCTATTTGCTACTAATATCCTAGCCATCCTTATGTTGATTCTTACATCTCAGCTTTCAGAAAATGAGTGATTACATTTTCACATCCTTTCTCTTTGGCTTTATAGAATGAACTGAATTACTTAATAGGTCTTATTCTGCCCTTTAAATTCCAGGTCTGAATTCTCTGTTGAACTACCTTAAAGTCTCAAAAATAAATTCTCAGTGAAGTCATAGCATACATTTATCTTTCACCATTTATACAAATGTCACGATGCCCTATTATATAAAGTTAATTCAGAGCATAATGTTACATACTGTCTTACCCTTTAGTTAGCTTTCAACTTCAGTGATTCCTTCTTATCTTTATTATGAATTTCAGAGACATAGGCAAATGAATATAAGGGAATTAACTAATAGAAAAACAATATTTAACTTTATATGGTTTGAATAATGAGAAATATACCATTTACAAAACAGAACAGGTTTTGATTATGGTTTTATCCCATCAATAGTACCTTTTCAAAGATAATTAGTCCAGCTTTGTGATAGAAAGCATATAATCAAGTAATAAAGCAAAATCCGACACCAAGTAATGGAGTTCTGGAAATAAAATGGTAGCAAGATGAAATCCATAATATTTAACTGCACTACCAAATTATATGTGTCAAGTCATATTTGTATTTCTTAAGTGCTGGTTATATATCTTTGAAATTATATGGATAAAATATTATCTAAATGACCTGTAAGAAATAATGATAAAAATAGGTTGCTATAATGGCAAAAGGAAAAAAACAGAAGGATCATAGACCCTTAATTGTGGATGTGAACTTAGAAATAATTTCAGCTAGGTGCATGACTTTAAAATAGTTAAAATATATCCCAGCAATAGAAATGAAATTGCATAAGTCATAATGTGTACAAACTAGAAACAAGGACTCATGTTCTTTATTATGTCAGTGAACTAGTAAGCCAGTATCATGCAAGAGAAAGGATCTTTTAGTTTTAATTTTTCAATGCCCTTATATAAGAAAAATATATGAATGGATTGGCAATTTCTTCAATTCCTTTCAATTGTTCTCCTTTGCTATAACACAAAGTATGACTATAATATGAAAGCTATGTATATATGCCTTTCATATGTACACACACACATATATAAGATGAAAGCTATATATATATAAAGCTTTCATGTATATACACATATGTACATGTATATTTATGATATTTGTATGTATGTATATGTATGTACCTATGTATGTATGATACGTACATATATGTGCATGTATATGTATGTATATTTTGAGACATATATGTGTATATATACATATGTTGAGACAGAGTCTCACTTTGTCATCCATGCTAGAGTGCAGTGGCACCACTCTAGCTCACTGCAGCCACAAACTCCTGGGCTCAAGTGATTCCCCCACCTCAGACTCCAAAGTAGCTGAATCTACAGTATATGCCACTGTTTCCAGTTAAGTTTTAAATTTTTAGAAAATTTTGTATAGAGACAAGTTCTTGCTGTGCTGTCCAGGCTGGTCATGAACTTGTGGGCTCAAGCAATCTTTCCTCCTTGGTCTCCCAAGAAAACAATATTTACACCTATGCATTTTGACACAAATTTTTCTGTTCTGTGTTTTATATCCTATGAATATTATTGATATTAGGTTCAGATTTTATTTGGATATTTCCATATAAAAGTTGCTCATGCACAAATAAAATTCAAAGGAAAAAAGAAGGAATAGTAACAGACATGAGAATAAAATTTTTCAGTGGCAATATTTTCTTTTTGTAGAACTAGAAGAATTAAACAGAATATATAAAGGGTGTAGAAAAGGAAGATGAGTGATTGCACTTCCAACTGAAACTATAATTTTTACAATATTTACACAACTAAATGTTTCCGAGTATGATTGTGTTTTCAAGGTAAAAGAGCATCTTTGTGAATTAGGTAATTTGTATGCATATCCACTCTTCAAGGTACTAGTATGGAATTCTCTTAATAATGTCCACCTAGTTAGAGTATAAGCTGAAAGCCTGTTTTCATCAGTGATCTCCCACACTGTGATGCTGTGTTATTCTCCACTCTGTAACTTCCATACACGGATTGAAGAAAAAATATGTGCTAACTTAAAGGAAGAAAGTAACAGCAATATCTCATTTTCTAACTTTCTCCACAACCTCAAATTATTGGCCTTATATATTTTTTTACATACAGAAAGTACTGAAATATCATCTGATTTAAAAAATAAAACAAGCCAGGACCTCATTTAAACTAGAAAAACAACTGGACTACAGCACTGAAAAACAATAGTGAATTATATTATCTGTGGACTAGCCATTTGTAAGGAGATTCTAGAAAGTAATTTGGATGGCAAAAGCAAGATATAAATTCTACACGTATTCTATTATGTACACCTCTTTGTTCTAGGCCCTAGACTTACAGAGGTGAACAAAACAGATACGGTCTCACTTTCCCCTCAGTTGGAGAGATTATTCCAAGTAAAACTATATAATGATTAACTTCACACCTGTGGTAAGTGTTCTGAAAGATAGAGAGTGCTATGAGATTGTCAAAGAGGGAAAAGTGGACACTTTTGGGAAGTCAGAACCAGTATGTAAATGTGGCTGACATCTGTTAAGGTGAAGATGAATTCACAATAAGGAGTTAAAAAGAAGAAAAGAAATACGAGAGAGTAAGAGGACGTAGAGGAGAGAGGATTTTAGAACGAATAGTAAAAAAAAATTTCTATGCTTACTTATGAGTATAAATTATGTCTCATTTAGTAGTGTTAAATAAAACACTTAAATATTTAATTTTTGTTCAGCCCCAAGCGAGATACTGCCTCAAAATCCAGTTTTTCAGGTCTGGTCCAGTCACTGTACGTAGCCAACTTGCATTTGAGGTCAGTAACAAATTGCTTTCAAGTTATTGTCCTTGTTGATGCCTGAGCTACCACAAATAACAAATCCTATTTTAAACGTGTATTTTAAAGGATCAAAATAAGTCAGCATTATTAGCTTTCAAGAAAGAGTAAAATATGAAAAGTTAAATGTCTTATATGATTCTTTTAGCAAGTAATGTTTTATGTTGAATCTGTTCACTATTGACAGGTAAAAAATAATAGTTAATCAATTTGAAGGAGAAAAAAATCAGTTGGCCCTATTCTAGAGTTTCTTCATTCCTGCCTTACAAATTATTTGGGTAAAAATTCACTAGCTTGAAGTTGGTGACTATCTTTGACCTGATTTCATGCTCCTTTGAAAGCTTAGTCTATAAAGTCATTTAAAATAATACGCTTTTATGATTTTGGACAGAAATGCCATTGAAGTCTTCCTGTCTATTCCAAAAAGAATGTCTAGAAGATAAGAATTATCTTTCCTCATCCAAAAGACACAAGGCCTTTAAGTCTTTGGATAAGACAGAAGATGTAGAATCTATGTGCTTTTTTGGATTTATAGTAATCTATTTGAAGAGATGGAATAAATGTTTATTTTATCCTAATGGATACTCCAAGAAAAAAATATTTTCAAACAATTTTTTCAATTCTTTTTAAAGACACACAAACCAAAGTCTTGTTGGATTCCTATCTTGTTGGGCTTTTATGATTTTATATGTTAATAATGTGCTTACCCTTGCTTTTACTTTTTGTTATTGTTTTACTTTTATATTTATCGATACAAAAAGTTGGCTAAGTTTAAATCAGGTCTAGACTTATTGATTGCAACTTGACATTTAATTGTATATTCTGTTATATAGTAATAACAGAAAAAGCATTCTGAGATGTTTGCATGAAGGGTGTCATGCATAGCAAACATAAATGATGGATGGATTATGTACTAGATTTTTAAAAGTATTAGCTAACCTACTTACTAAGCCACTTAAAAATATTTTTTAAAAATCCTGGGGTCCAGGGAGACAAGAAAGAATGGAGGGGAAAGAATGCTGTATTGATTATTTTTAAAAGTTAAAAAGAATGGTCTCAAATAACTTGCAAAAATGACATCAATACTTAATAAAATAATGCAACAAATATTCAAAGAAGAAATGTTAAGTCCAGAGGCAATGAAATCAAGAACAATATGAAAGATGATTTTTCAGGTGAAAATTATGACAGGTTATCAATATTCATTCCCAATAGAATTTTATAAAAAACTAACAAGTAGAAGAAAGAAAAACAGTGTGTATGTGCATACAGTACTCAGTTAATAAATGAAGTCTAAAAAGATCTATGATTTTGTTAAGTTTTCTCAAAGTCACACTCAAGTACAACTACTCTTATGCTAACCTGAATTTTTTGTTTATATTCTCAGCTTTAATTCTTATTGGCCCCAGTGTACTTGAAATCTTATGAGTAAAGCTAGAATTATTGAAAGAAAACATATAAAAAAAGGACATATACGGTACAATATTAAAGTTTCACTATGGGTTTCTAAAGGTGAACACTTGCTATACAACAAAGGGCTATAGAATGTAATGATATGAGTATAAATTTTGGAGATCTGAGTTAAATTTTGGCCCCTCTAGTATTCTAGATTTATAGCCATAAACAATCTGGATATTTTTTCTTAAATTATATCTTCATTTTTCTTAAATTATTTCTTAAAGTTTTCTTAAATTATTTCTTAGTGTCTTCATATAAAGGTATTATACTACTGTATTAGTCTATTTTCATACTACTATGAAGAATTACTCAAGACTGAGTAATTTATAAAGTAAAAAGAGGTTTAATGACCTCTCAGTACCACATGGCTGGGGAGGCTTCACAATCATGGCAGAAGACAAAGGAGAAGCAAAACATGTCTTATATGGTGGCAGGCAAGAGGGCATATGCAGGGCAACTTCCCCTTATAAAACCATCAGATTTCATGAGACTTATTCACTATCAGGAAAACAGCACAGGAGGAAAAAAACCACCCTGTGATTCAATTACCTCCCACTGGGTTCCTCAGTGACACATGGGCATTATGGGAGCTACAATTCAAGATGAGATTTGAGTGGGGACACAGGGAAATTTATATAAAACATTATTTTCACCTTCACAAGCATTGCAGTTATTACATATGAAATATCTAAATTATAATAAACACTATAATTTGTAGTTTAGTTAATTGTAGACATTTTATGACCTTAAATAGCATTGTATAGTAACAAATATTAGGGAAGAAGCTACTTAAGTCTAGGTACTTGGCTGAGCAATAGTTAGGGAAGGAGCTTTGGGTTCTGATCTAATAGAGATATGACCTAGTTGAGTATTAAAACATAAAATCACAACAATAACAACTCAAAACACACTAAATGTATAATTTTAAAGAGCAATAAAAGCTATAAAAAGAAAGAACAGATGCTGAGCTGAGCTTTCATTGATTCTGAATATCCTCGTGTGAGTACCATTTTTAAACTCATGATTCTTTATTCACTATCAACTACTTTTCTACGGGTTCTGGCTATTTGATCTTTACAAGATAATCCAGCCTTAGGCTAGCCCCATCTTCCACACAGTCTTGCTTCTAATAACGCTGGGACACAGGTGCCCCAAGGGGTAGGCAGGCTGGCCTTGTCCTCACTTTCAAGTATCACTTGACATTAAAATTTTCCCTGATCTCCTTATTTAAAATAGAAACTAGGTACTCACCAATTCACCATTCTCAATTTTTATCTAATTTAACATTGTTACTTTTTAATTTAATATGCTGCCTCTCACTAAATGTAAACTTAAGGAAATTGAAGGAAGTGCAAATGTTCCAAGGCACTTATGAAATGATTGGGAGCTATAGAGGTAAGTGCGATTCAGCATATTCAGACTGCATAAACCACAAAAGGGAGTTTACTTTTACCCTGAGGGTAATGGAAGCCAGAGTCACTAAAATGCAAATAACATTACTGTATTTGCATTTTAGTGACAATATAAAATCAATCCTAAACTATCTACCAATTAGTCTCATCAATGCATTGCTCTAAATTCCCTTTTTTTTTTTTTTTTTCCCTGAGACTGGAGTCTCTCTCTGTCACCCAGGCTGGAGTCCAGTGGTGTGATCTCCATCCACTGCAGCCTCCACCTCCCTAGTTCAAGCGATTCTCCTGCTTCAGCCTCCGGAGTAGCTGGGATTATAGGTGTCTGCCACCATGCCCAGCTAATTTTTGTATTTTTAGTAGAGATGGGGTTTCACCATGTTGGCCAGGCTGGTCTTGAACTCCTGACCTCAGGTGATCCACCTGCCTCAGCCTCCCAAAGCGCTGGGAAAACAGGCGTGAGCCACTGCACTCGGCTGCCTAAATCCTTTTTAATATTCTTCATATTTTTGAACTCGTGTGCTTTTTGCTATACCCACAGGAATCCCAGTTCAATGTAAACAAACTGCACGGCCAACCTTCACATCTTCACTTTGGGACAAGTGGGCAGTTCTTCCCCACAGGAAAAAAAAAACATTGTTCTTTAGCATTCTCTAGTGGAGGGCTTTCTGGAAACTCAGAACCTCTGTGAAGAGCAGGGACTGTATTATCCAACCACTCCACTGCTTCTCCTGTATAATCACTCCTCTTGCCTTCAGTTAAATACACTCTTGTCTCTTCCTTTGAGACTTCTGCAAACTGCCACAGTGCTCCTTATCTCCGTGCTGCTATCTCTTCACTTCAAGGGGACTTCCTTGATACTCTTTTTGTTAATTGAGGATACAGTACCTGATTCATAATAAATCATCGAATCTTATTACTAATCTAGAAGGGCTCAGTGTTTATGTGGAAAGCTTCTCCAACCTCATTGTCAAAGTGATTTTTATAAAATGTAAATTAGAACATGTCAAACTATTCCTTAGAATTTTTCATGGTCTTTTTTCCTCCCTTCTAGATTTAAAAATATCATACTCTTTAGCCTATAACAGTAATTGTTAACCAAGGGTAATTTTGCATCCTATGAGACATTTGGCAATATGTGGGGACGTTTTTGATAGTTGGAAAGGAGCTACTGTTATCCAGCAAGAAGAGGCTGCAATACTGTGAAATATCCTAAAATACACAGAGTGATACCCCACAACAAGTCATTATCTGATCTAACACATCAATATTGATGAGGGTGAGAATTCTTGACCTAAAAGTTTTCAATGATTTGGAAGCTGTCTATAAATTTGACAGAATCTTTATTATTCTTCTTACTTACTACATTTGAGCCATGACAGCCTCCTTTCTGTTTTTTTTCATTTTGCCTAATGTTTTCCTATCTAAAGGGCCTTACTCATTATTGTTGCCTCAAACAGTTTCTCTTGTCCCTTTTCAGAACTCAGAGATGCAGAGAAGCCACTGTGGGGAGTACACAAATGACATGAATGAGTCAGACCTCAATTGTGAAGCTAGAGAGCTAAGGAGGCTGAGGGGACTTCAAGGCCTTATTAGGTATTTTCAGGAGTTGAGATTTTCCCCAAAGAACAGAAGAAGCCAGTGATCAAATATAAGCAAGGAAACAGCATGTAGAAATTTCTGTTTTAATATAATAATAATGTTAGTAAGAGGAAGTATTTATAGATTATATTTCGAGTCATGATTTAGGCATTTTCATACAGATTTTATCTTATGTAACTTCCCAATAGGTTTATGATAAAGTGAATATCATTATTCATATTTGCAAGTAAGAAAACACAATGAAGTGAGTAACTTCATCACCCAGAGTCTCACAAGCTCACAAGTAGGACAGGCAGGATTCAGTTGTAAAAGTATTCTGATTCCAGATTTAGTGCTCTTGCTATCTTGCTACAGAACAGAGAGGAGAAAAGCTGAGACAGCTGACAAGATAGCGATTGTATGTAATGGTCAGGGCTTGGGGCAGATTGGAGGCATTGAAGATGTAATCTAACATGTCAATAGTGCTAAGGGTGAGAATTCTGGTGATAGAAAGAATTAGGTGGTCTTGAGAGAGAATTAGAGCATGCAGTTAGGAACTGGTAACTGAATGTAAGAATGAGGGGAAGAGAAAAAAATCAACTTGATTTAAGCCTGGATAATAGGTTATATGGAGTTATTAATTTTTATTTCTTATTACTGTTGAAGATGGCAGTGGAGGAAATGGTGAATGGTTAATTCAGATAATAACTTCAGTTTTGTAGTTATGGAGAAGTGTATTATCTAGGTGGATATTGTTCAGGAGAGAGGAAAGTTTCCTGAATTAGATTAGGGAGTCATTGATATATAATTTTTAATGAATACCAGGTATTGGATGAAAGTCATCAAGGGAAATTTGTAGAGAAGGAAAGTGTTCCTAGAGTATAATCCGGGGGAATCTTAGCAACTGTGAAAGTGAAACAGGAAGATAATTCTGGAAAAGAGTGTCAAGGAAAGAGCTGCTAGAGTAGTCAAAGAAAAACTAGGCAAGTCTAATGGCATGGCTATGAAGAAAAGAGAGAGTCAAAAGGGAGAAATAGGAGAATGAGGCTTGATGTTATTAGCATGTAAGTACAATAAGGACTGAATGGAGTGATTTGATTATTGAATATGGTGGTTAGTTAGAATCTAGATGTAAACAGTTTCTGCGGTGTAATGAGAACAACAATGAAATTGTATGATAAACAGAAGTTTATCAAAAGTGGAGAAGTGTAAGCCACAGAGGTGGGAAACACACACACACACACACACACACACACACGAGAGAAAGAGAGAGAGAGAAAGGGGAAATTTTCTTACTTGAGAAGGTAGAAGGTGACAGCATTTGAAGTAGAGATGGCATTGGCAGGCTATGAAGAGAGTATATATTTTCCATTTCATTTGGGGAAAAAGAAGAAAGGAGAGTGTAAATGCAGACTATGAATTTGTGCAATTAGTTACATGACCTTTAGGGTGTGTTTCTTTGTCACTATTTTTGCATTGTGGTATTGAAGCCATATACTAAGATCAGTAGTAAGATGGAGAGGTAAGATGTAGGTATTTAAGAAATAGAGAAAGTATCTGACAGAGCTATAGAATAAGGGCAAGAGAGCAAACTAAATACAACAGTTGGAACTATAGAATGTTTGACTATACATTGGGGAAGATGCTGATGTGTAGAGTTGTTCAATTTTCTTTAGCAATGCTTAGCCCCCTGAGTAAAGACCAAGACAAGGCAGAGATTTGCATTTCTTCAAAGATAAGAAGTTGTGAAAAGTTCGACTGAAAGAGTAATGAGACAAATTTTTGACCACACTCACAAAAAAGAGTTGAATGTAAGATGGAATTGTTGAAGTCTGAGTAGTTAAATGAAAAAGCTTAGAAGGGTAAGAGGCAGTGGTCAGATATTGAAGTTTCTGAATATATTATTTCTAGATATAAGCTAAGCTGACTGATAACTAGGTCCATATATGGACGTGAGCAGCAGCAAAGGGCACTGGAGATAATGTCAAATGAATTTAAGGTCAGGTGTAGAACGATTATCCATCACAGGTTCTTAACTTCACTCAGAGTGGTTAGCGGACCCTGTGCAGGCTATCAGCCAGATGTCAGTGCTTTCTAATGTCAAGACTGCCTCTCTACTACCTCTGTCTCTCTCCTTGCTCTGTCAATCATTTCCTCTCTTTGTACCTTAATCTTCTTTCCAATTTTTTAAAAAATATAAATTACTTATATTTTACTGTTTTTCAACAATTAAGGAACTCTTTCTCTTTTATAACTAAATTTATTGAGAACATACTCATATTACAAAAATTATTTAAAATGATATAAATTTTTAGGCAAATGTAATATAAATACTGTAATGTACATAAACCACAATTGGTTATTAACAGTACATTTTAAAAATAGTATTCTTCAACTCACTTGCCATTATCGAAGTTTCCTGATGACAGGTTATGTATGCAGAAGAATGTGAGATAGAAGAATGATGTTTCAGAACATTTAGAATTTATAATAAAATCCTGGGTTATTATATTTATGATAAAAACTACTAAGTATATACTTTTTTAATCTATAAAGTGAGCATTTAATGTTTACATGTTGGGGATAATATTTATTAATTGAAAATTGACCTTAAAATTTCTATCCTCCTGAATTAAAAAGACAATATACCTTAAACATCCATTATCAACACTTAATATTTATTACAGATAAAAATAAGCTAAAGGGAGATAAAGTGGTCTTTAACAAACAGGTGAATACAAGGAGATTTGAAAATCAATGAGGTAAAATTGTCTTCCCCTTAAAATGAATTAAGTTAAATCAATTTATTGCCAAACCATGAATAATAATTTATTTAACTATTGCTTCCAGGATTCAAGGGATCCAGACATTAGCTCTGATAGATTACAGAACTCAGTTACTTGGCAGATGTCACCAAAGACTTATTGGGAGGGCAGACATGAAATCAGGGTGATCTTAGGCATCCTTATTAATGCAAACATACTATCAAAGGATATTAGATGACATCCTCAAGGATAGGTGTAAAGATAGCTTTGACCTTTTCTTTTTCTCTCTTTCAAAATATTTTTTAACTCTACTTTCTAAATTATTCCTGCTCTTCCAATTTTTATTAGGTTATACTATTTGATAATTTCTTGTTTGAAATGATGACTTCACTTTCAGCAGAAGCTCTTTCAAATTTTCTTTGAGATGTTCTGAAAAATATTCCTAAGACTAGCTTTTGTTAAAGTAATATCAACCATAACTTGTCTGGGTTTACATAACTTGAACATTTTATTACTACTTTTACTCTTCAGAAACCGGAAAAAAACAAGTTCGTGTATTCAATCTTCTCATAAAGCCTGGCTTCATGTGTCTTTTCTTTTTTGTTGTTTTGTTTTTTCTTTGTTTTCCCTCCTTTGTGTATCACTTGCTTTTTTCTGCCTGGATCCTTGAAAGATTTTTTACCTTGAAGTTCATAGACATCACTAAGATATATCTCAGGAATAATCATAACATAAAGATGTTTATCGTAGCATGAGGTGTACCATTTTGACCTAGAGTTTCACGTGTGATTTTTCAAATTCTAGAAAGAAAAAGACAGTTCTATTCAATTTTAAACGCATATTTTTGCTCTAACTTGGAAGTAAAGTTTTCTAGTGGTAGATGCTCTCGTATTTGTAATCCTGCTCTTGATGTCTCTGATTTTTACCTTCCATCCTCCATTTTTTTTTTTGTTCTTTGATTAACTCTATGGATTCATACTGAACTGAGTTTGATTTGTAGTAATATTTTGAGAGTTGCAATTACCATTTCCCTCTAATTTAAAAAAATGAACATTTATTCCAACTGTACTGTTTTTGACCACCATGCTAATAGTCTTTAATACAGATTGGGAGTTTATTGGGAACATAAATATGACTTCTTACTGCAGTATTTCTTGACCATGCAGTCAGTATGTACCTCAGTCACCATATAATTTACTACCATCTACAAATTTCTGCTTTACTTCTTTATTAATTTTAAACACATTTTACTGTGTATATTTGAGGTAAAATAAGATATAACAATAAGATGCATACATATAGATTTGTTACTACTGTGAAAAACAAAGTTCAAATATTTTATTTTCTTCACTAACATAATATATAAGAGTGAAGGAGTGAGTCTCACTTCCCACTCCACTAACTGAATCCAACACTGATCCTGAATTTAATAGATGCTTAATAAATGCACATTAAGTGATGTTCTTTCACATAAATATTGATATCTGTCTTTCATAACAAAGCCTTCTATTTTCTTATAATTTTGAAGTATTTTCTGTTTCATTATGCTGCAAAATTACAAATGTGAACAATCATTCTTTGTGTTCTGATATAAATTTCTTGAGTGAGAGAAAATAAAATGGAGATTCCTGGCCTGTTCCATTCTGATGAGTCAGTAGTATTTTTCCATGGTGGTAAGAAATTTTTTCTACTGAAGAACAAATCATGTATACTAATATGATTTCCTCTATTCACTATCCTATAAATTGAGAAGTACAAGTAAGATTTTGAAGAATTTTTTTTGTATTTACTTTCTTTTCACTCTCTCCCCATTCCCTTGTATTACTGCTTCTTAGGAGTTTTTTAGGAAAGGAAATTGATTCCCATAATCTTATATTTCTGGCATATACAGTTCAGTTTCTTATATGTCATATTAAATCTTCCTAAGTCTGAGAGTTGCTGCAGTACTTCTTCCTGTATATATCTTGTTATTGAACCAACTATTGGGTACTACGCTCAGTACCTTTGTGACAGGATCAATCGTACCTAAAATCTCAGCATCCTATAATATAGCCAGGTAACAAACCTACACATGTACCTACTGAATCTAAAATAAAAGTTGAAATTATTAAAATGTAAGAATACATGGAAAGCAGAGGGTTAGTTTTGTGATTTTATTTCCACTTCACTATCCTTCCCCAAAAATGTTGGCTTTAAAAATCAGGTAAACAGTAGATTAGTTATTGTTCTGTTGATTCCAATTAAAGAAATAATTATAATTTCAGCCAAAAGAAGAACTATTGCAAGAAAATCAAGTGAGGGAGTTTACATAATTTAAGGTCAGGTATTCTATATAAACCAAAAAATAGATTCATTATTTCAAATGTGTCTTTATTTCTAATGCATTTCTATATCTCCTTCAATTTTTATTTATCTTTCTCTCAGTTGGCTCACTTCCTCTGTTTTTCTATGCTATAACAAACAAATAAATATGACTTATTGTTGCTTCAATTTTTTATATTATAACTTAGTTCGGCTGGAGAGGCTTTGTTTTGTCTCACAACCTCATCTGTGTGTTTACCAACAAGGGCTAGCTAAGTGTTATCACATACCTACCCCTATTAACCTAACATGTTCATTTTACCAATAACTATGTGGTTGGAATCTGAGTGAAGAATATTTGTTACAGATGGAAGAGGGTATATATAAATAGAGAGCTACATAATCATAATCTTAGTACAATTATAGTTACACAGTTTTATAGAATTAATTTCAAGGAAAAATTTACCTATGTTGATAAAATTTATTTTTTCATGTCCCTAATACTCTTTGGGTACATGTGCTGGATCCAGGAAACAAAAAGTTTTTATCTACACCACAGGTAATTTGGAATTGCCTAACATGAATATTTACCTTGGTTTGATGGAAATAAATAACAATGAATCTGGGTATGCTCACAATGTATAACATTTCAATTAAATCTTTCTTTTAATCTTTTTTTTTAGCTAAGCATCTAAATTTTCATGGAATTTTGGTGTATGTGAAAGGAATAGTTTTTGACATATCATCTCTCCTTTTGAAAGGACAAAGTACACCTCACAGAAGTACACACTTTCAGTCTTTTTGTATATTTTATTTTCATTCTTTCAACCAGAGATAGTCTAATGCTTAAGAGTCTCTGGTCTCTTTCCAATATCTCTCTTGCTAACTTTCAAGAATCAATTTAAATAATATTAGCATAATTTTTTGCAAAAATATAATCATTTTTAAGAGGAATTTACATTTTTTCAATTTGAAAAAGTACAACAGAAATATACATATTATAAATGTTTAGGGTATATAAGGCTTTGAGGATATGATCAAAAAATTGCTTGCCCTGACCTCACAAAAATAATAGTCAACAAATTTCACACTGTTTCAGTTCACAGATTCCTAAAGGTAATTTCAGGATCAGAGAAATCTATATAGCCCAAATTAAGGTCTCTCACATGTATTTGATGCACATAAGGGATCGAGAATCATTTTCCAGAATTATCTAGAATCTTTTCAGATAACAGGAAGAAGGATATCTCTGAAAAGCTATTATTATATTCCATATATCATAAAACTAATATTGTTCACTTTCTCTTGGAATGAAGATGAAAGATGTACACAAAGGTACAAATGATTTCAATATCTGGTTATTTTAGCCAGTGCCTCTTGGTGTTAAGAGGCCTTATTATACCTTTATGAAATAAAATGTATGCCACATCTAGTCATATTTAATAAACTAGATAAAAAATTATCTTTTTTGAGAAGGCAAAATGGTATGTTCAAGGCATTGCTTAGAGACACCTGCTACTCTGTAGATCATAACAATGCAGAATTGTTGATTCGTTATAACAGAACAGTGCTTTAAATAAATAGAGAGAACTTTAAAATGCTTTTTAACCTCTCAAACCAAAATGAGCTTTCATCATAAGATAAAAATAGATTACTTAATTCACTAATAGATAAGTAGCTTTAACAAGTAAAACAGAATGGAAAAGAAACAAGATATGCATTCAGGGAAAAATACTTCAATATTTTTATTTTCTCCTTTACCATAAATTGTTTAAAAACTTGCATCACATATGGAGTTATTTGAATATAAGTAGAGGACTCATATATTAGTTTGACTTAAAATGTAGACAGGCTTAGAAGAATTTTGAACTCTTTCAAACTACAAGAAAACTTTATTAGTGTAGGCAATAATTTGTGTCTAATCATATATCTTTACAAATGAATTCATTTGTTTCTGAGAAAATACATAACTTATATTTAAGAAGCATCTCATTTAATTCCAAGAATCTGGTCAAATTAACTGTTTTCAATTACCAGTATTAGCCAGTTTATTTTGGCCTTGCAATCTTGTTTGGATATCTTGTGAAAGAATTCTGTCCAGTCAATTATGCAACATTTGATCATGCAAAGAAAAAGCCCTATAAAATAACAAGTCATGCAAGTAAAATACTGATGAGCTGCTACTTTATTGCTTTCCTCCATTGATGTTATTCTAGTAATTTTATCCTTGTGTTTAAGATGGTTAATCTGGCACTTATTATGATAACAGCATATGCAAATAAAAGAATAAATTACCAAGTGCATGATTCTTATTGATGTAAGCATTTGTTCTCTATCAGGAATGTTCCTGGTAACAACAGTCAAACAATGCTCTTTACCTTCCAAATTGAACACTGCACACTGCCTGACTTTAGATATAATTACTTCACATAATTGTTTCTGTCAAGAATAAATGAAGCCTTAAAAGAACAATGCAATCATTACAAGTGGAGCATCTTAGATATATATTATACTGGGCCTTTTACTGGTTGTGTTTTCTCGGTTGATAGTAACAACTAAAGATGCTTAAATTGTGCATCTTCAGTCACTAAAAACATCTGAGTACCTGAGCTGCTAATGGATAATTTTAAATAAACTCTTTTTGCTTGATGTAAACTTAGAAAAATCAGTGTTAGTTTTTAGTTAACATGTTCAGGCAAATGAAACTATTCTGAAGATTCAGAGCTAGAAAAAGATGTGGCAACTGCATTCATATTTTCCATACCAAACAATTAATATTTTGCATTGATAAAACAATGGGTTTTTTGCATCACTGGGCTTTACCTTATTATTAATACTTTATCTTAAAATTCTTAATTCACAAAGTGTGTTGTAAATATTATATTTTCAGATTTGAATGCATTGAGTAGAAAAAAATCATAAAGCAGATTGTGTGTGTACAATAAACTGAGAGGACTATAACTGTGTAACCCAGTAACACATGCTGTTCTGCCTGCAGTGGTGAAATATAGAGATCATCAAAATTCACTGTGCTGGGTAACATTTTATAACTTACTTCAATCTAAAACAGGAAAAAAAAACAAACAAATAGTGTTGGTTCTCCAACACAAGGAACTTCTATATCATGTATTTTATTTTATATACATATATTGATATGGTTTGGCTGTGTCCCCATCCAAATCTCAAATTGAATTTTATCTCCCAGAATCCCTACATGTTGTGGGAGGGACCTAGGGTTAGGTAATTGAATCATGGGGGCTTTCCTATGCTATTCTCATGATAGTGATTAAGTCTCAGAAAATCTGATGGGTTCATCAGGGGTTTCTGCTTTTGCTTCTTCTCTCATGTTTCTCTTGTTGCCACAATTTAAAAGAGTCCTTCTGGGAAAGTCAGTAAAGACTGCCCTGTGCTATAGCCCAACAAATAAGATTTTGTCCATTCACACTGGTGGTCTGGGTTTGATTTCCTCCTTAGGAAGTAAGTCCTTTTTGGTTTAATATCTGCATAACCTTGTCTTGTCTCTTCTCCTTCATAGACTATCTTAAATTTTCCTTTCTCTGAACACCTGAGAGATTACCTTTGATAAAGTTCAAAAGCAAGAAATATCAGCTGTTTGGCCTGACTAAAACTGGGTAATAAGTCAACTTAATTAAAAGTGGATATTCAAGCTCTAACAGCCTGGACTCCTTGGGAAAAACAGGAGGCATCAGAAACCCCTTTCCTGGTCCTGTTCTTTCAAGGACTCCAGCCTAAAGCCAATAACCAATTAAGAAATTTAAAAACTGGCAAATGTAAAATCTTACAACTATTGTAGTAATCTTTTGTCTGTCTGTCTGTGTAATTATATATGTGTAATGTTTAAATAAAAGAGCTCTAATTAATTAATTGGCTTAAACAAAAATAAGCTCTTAAATATTTTGAAAGCAAAATATAAACTGTAATGTCTTTTACTACATGTAACTTTAGTAATCTTTGGGAAATAAAAACAGCTTTAAATATTACTGATAAAATAAAGATATTTTGTCTAAATTATGCAGGTCAGGTATTAGGTTTGCTAAATGGTTTAAGGTCATAAACTGCTTTGACTTTTGAAGATTGTTCAATTTATTTTGGAGACATTAAATTCTAAATAAGGCCTGGGGATATATGGAATTAGCTATGCCCCCTAGCTATGCAAAGAAGGTGATTTTTAAAAAAATTTCATATAAGAAAGGATGTTGCATGGTAAATTGTTGTCCTAAAGTAAAATAACTGGTTGTTTAAAAAGAGAGTGATGTTTAGGGAAAGTCAGAAAGTCTAAACATGTTGTACATGGTCTATGTAAGTTGTAGAAGAACTTAGAAATTTATGCCAGAAATGTTGTGCAATGTAAAGATGATTACATTTCCTAAATGCTTCATAACATGCCACTATGACACTTAACTGTATAGCTTACCTATTTTACAGTTATGTACGGCCTGGGACATGTGGAGTTAGATGCTAGAAAGAGTCAGATCTTACCTGCATTTCTGTCTGGGTCACAGGCTCGAGACCTATTACATAATTAAACTCCCTTACTTACCAAAGTTTTCAACAGAAATAAAAGTTGCCAAGAGTTAAAATTTTAATATACAATTGAGACTACTGAAAAAATAAGTTTACATGCAAGGTGTGTAAGGAGAATGAAATGTGTTTTTTGTAAGAAATTATAAGAAACCATGGGAATGTAAATTTTTGTCTAGATTAGAGGATTAAAGAATTGTTTTAAATTAAAGAAAATAAAGGTTAAAAAGTTGTGGAAGGTTTATAAAAATTAATTATAATAGATTCTATTTGTGAACACATTGGCAAAAGTTAAAAGTTATTCATTTTTTTCCATAAATTGAACTTTGGTATAGAAGCACCACAGAGTTTTCTTAGAGCATTGTTCTGCTCTGAGAAAAAAAAATTGTAAAGAGTTTTTTAATGTTTATAAATTCTTACCTTATGGTCAAACTAATTAAAACAGAATAGATTTATACAATGTTATTTAAAAACTAGAAGATTTAACATTAAAAATGGAAAGGAATACTAATGGAAACATAAAATTTGGTTTTCTCTTTTAAAAATGATTTTTATGTAATATTAAAAGATAATGAAATGTTTGTGTTTACCTTTTAAGTAAACTTACAATTGAAAAATTGGGAAAGAGAAAGACAGGAGACAGTCAGTTGGCCTCATGTTGTCCCCATTGGGTATTGTTTGGAAAGCTAAGTCTTCTATCAGAATAACATTTTTTCCTTTAGAAAATTTTGGAGTTATCATTTTGGCTAAATTAATGACTTATGGTATCCTAAGATTCTATTTGTAATATCCAATGTTTTAAAACTTTGGTATTTAACAAACCTTTCAAAAATCAAGCTCTAGATTATCATCCTAAATCAGCCAATAAAAAAATTGTTTAAATATAAAATTTGAATGAACTCCGTGGTCTAAGTCAAATTAACTAAGAAAATGCCTAATATATCAATCAGTGCTATTACATTAATTTTTAATGATAACCCATTAGTTATCAGTGTGTAAATTGGAGAAACAACTGGTATTCAAGAGGACGTAAGTCCAATGTTAAGCATGGACTCATGAAGTACCAGGACAACAGCCTTGTTTTTCTTGAGCCCTTAAAGCTTTTGTTATTAAAAGTTCTGCATTTCATGACTTGTTATGGAAAAGATAAAATAATCCAAATTGAATATGTTGATGTGGTAACTTACAAATTGCAGAAATAGTTTAAAACCAATGTTTTGTTCCATATTCCTGGGAAGATAATCAAAGTTTTAGGTACATTTGGCTATCTGAGGGCCATTTAAACATTTATAAGGGGATTTCACTCAATTGTCATTTTCATTGCATGTCTTCTGGTTGTATAAAAGTTTTCTCATCCAAAAGGGCTGATGTGTGACAGTAGGTTATTATGCTACAGTGTATTTTCACCAGGTAAAGAAAGGTTTTTATGATTTACTGAGGACAATCCCTTCACAATCTAGAACCTAAAGATTAGATCATCTGAGAACAACAGAGAAAAACTGTCCTTTCCATCCACACTATAGTAAAAGTTTGGAGCCTTGAACCTTGGATTCATATCTCACAACTGAAAAGGGTCACTTCACACTCCTAAAACTGTATACCCATTGAAACCCTAAGGTAAAACTAACTGGGAATGTTTCTCCTCAGAAGATGGCATCATTGATGTGAACAGCTTTTCCCAAGATCACAGACCAATACTTCTATTACAAGACTCTTATCTTTGAATATTTTTTTGTGTTTATGCTTCTATGAACAATAGAAATGAAAAGTGGTTCTATTATGTGCACTTATAGGATATACTTTTATTTCTAAAAGATTTTGCAGCAAGCCTCATATGTGACTGACCATCTAGTTTAATAAGTAAAAAAAGGTAAAGACATAACATAAGTGAGAAATTTTGGCGGTACATATGGTGCTCATAATCAGTCAAAACTCCTCTTAACCCACATCATGGATTAAAGAGAACATTTCCAGAAGGCCTTCATTCTATTAAAAATACATCATTTGTTAGGTCTTTTTTCTATGGTTTAGAATAAAAGAGGCACTAATTAGAAATATCCTCACTTTAGGTTCTACAGCAAATTCTACTTTAAAGGCTATCATTACACAACAGACTTTAAGTTCTGTTGTTAAAGTTATGCTAAATAACAGAATTGTCTAAACAGAAAAGTACCTTTGCAGCTGCTGATTCCTGTGGCCTATGGAGCAATGCATCAAATGTAGATTATAAAAATTCAGTGGTAGGGGTTTAATGAAAAGACCATTTAGTCAAATGAGTAAACTCTTCATGTAGCTTATTCTTTAATCTATTTAATTTTACATGGTTAATTTATGGGGACCCTGGGTAAGGAGCATACGCCAAACTCTTGGTATTATCTCCCAATAGTTATAATAGTCTCCCTGGTGCACTGTATTCCCTCAAAGGTTTAAAATGTTTGCACATAGCCATCTCTAGAAAGTCAAATAGTCTCTCTTCAACTGGAATGACAAAAGCTGAAAGAAATGTGCTATCATGAGGATACCGAAACCTATGAATGACATGCTGAGTCCGGAAACTCAAAATGATGGTAGCTGAGAGTGGCACTAAGGCCCTACGCTCTCACCTAAGTAAGAACCTGGCCAAAAGGGGGGAATTTTTTTTTTAAACAAAATTATTGGAAGCCATTATTTTGGGCTGAGCTTATGCACTAGGCACCAACCAAACTAAAATGGAGTCACTCTTGCTAAATGTAACATAATCAAATGTAACATAAGGCTTTAAGAAAACACATAGATCCTAGAACAGACTAGGTTTTGTTTCTCTCCTGTAAACAGGATGTTCCTTCCAGCTTAAGGAGGTATCCTCTACTCAGTCCTTATTCTATCTTTGCAAAACCCACTCTTCTGCTATTTCCAAGTAAGTTTCAAAACCATATAAGTACATTTATGATAGTGATAGTAACATCAATGACTAAGGTTTTGGTCAATCTCTCAAAATTGAGAAAATGACCAAAAGGGGGAAATTGCTAAAACTAAATACGGCCTGAGTAGGACTCCATACTTCTGTATTCGAGTCCTTGTGGATGAACTGTAACCTAGCTTAATAGTCAGGCACAATTGAAAACCTAACTTAATAGTATGTACCTGTAACAATGGCGGAGTGTTGACCAATCCCAGTAGCCATACTTCAACCTCTTATAGATTGCTAAATGTTCAAACTGCATTCAAATAAGGAAAATGCCAAGCTATAAGCATTCTCACTTTTTCTGTACCTCACTTCTGATTCCTGTACATCACATTTACCATTTTATCTATAAATTTCTTCTGACCACGAGGCACCCCGGAGTCTCTGTGAATCTGTTGTGATTCTGAGGGATGCCCGCTTCACAAATTGCTCATTGCTCAATTAAGCTCCTTTAAATTAATTTGGCTGGAGATTTTCCTTTTATCACTACAAACTTAGTTGCCTTTTTGACACATTCATCTGGGTAGAAATACAAATCATAAAATTTTAACTTTCCTCAAACTATTTCCCAATCCTCGTCTCACCTAATTGCATCTTATCACCCAAATCTCTTCAGGTTGCCTACACCAGAATCCAAAAATATTTCCTCAAATTATCTCATTGGTCACACCCAAATCTAATGAGTTATCTTGTTATTACCAAATCAATGCTCACATGTACTTCCAAACCAAGTAAATTCACTTGATGCTTATTGCACAAGAACCTCAATAATTAGGATATGTTTAATCAGTCTCCTGGCTGGTTTGCTTCTAGGAATATTCTCCTACAATCTACCCTACTTCATGCTGCCAGAATCATATTCCTGAAACACTGAATCAGCTATGCATCACTTTACAGAAAAGTGATGCTGCTTCTTAACTTCCTGTGCTATGTCCTTTGAAGTCTTAGTTCTTATCTAACTTTAGAACTTCATTTCTCCAAACACTGTTATCTTTAGCCACACTGAAATATGCATAGTTTCCAAATCACAGTATAGACTTTAAAGCCTCTATTTTTTTCTGCCCAAGTTATTAACCACTCACCCTCATTTTACTTCCACCCATTAATAGCAAATAAAATGTTACCTTTTCTGACTCATCCTCATCCTGGTTAAGGTCCAATCCATGGTGTTTCCTTAACAAATTATTGTATTCTGCACTGCTAATATTTGCCTAGAGGTTTTTCCGCCACTTGCCTATGTCGTCCTTAATGTTCCATCTTGAGTCTTTTTTACTGTTCTCTAAACATACTAGATGTCAAAACTATACTTTTAATAAAATTTTTTAAATGTTTTATTATTTATTTATTTTTTTTTTTTTTGAGACGGAGTTTCGCTCTTGTTACCCAGGCTGGAGTGCAATGGCGCGATCTCGGCTCACTGCAACCTCCGCCTCCTGGGTTCAGGCAATTCTCCTGCCCCAGCCTCCTGGGATTACAGGCACGCGCCACCATGCCCAGCTAATTTTTTGTATTTTTAGTAGAAACGGGGTTTCACCATGTTGACTAGGATGGTCTCAATCTCTTGACTTCGTGATCCACCCACCTCGGCCTCCCAAAGTGCTGGGATTACAAGCGTGAGCCACCGCGCCCGGCCCTATTTTTTCCATTAAACTAAAATACCCTTACTGTGATTGTAACATCTCATGATGTTAGAGTGCTTTTTTCCTTTTGTTACTTTATTTTTACCAATTGAGAATATTGTCGTTGGAGCCAGAATAACTGGAAGCAAACCTCAGCTCTGCCGTTGACTATATGTGTGACATATATCAAGTCATATGGCCTTTCCATGCCTCAGCCTCCCTATCTATAGAATATGAATAATGATAAGAAGCTTATAGAGGCATTATATAATTCTTTAAAACAAGGCCCAGAACAGTAAATATTCAATGCTTATTATTACTATTGTTATTACTACCTTCAGTGTTGTTGCTAATAGAAAAGATGCTAAAACTATGCCATTCCTGTAATTCACCTTCATCCACATGTAAAAGAAACAGGTCTAGCTATTTGCTAAATCTTTATTCACAAAACAACAAAAAAATATTATATCCTTATCTAGAACCATTGTCTATATTTGTGTGGTAACATCCAAATCCCTAAAATAAATAAGACTATTTTAAGAACATATTAACAGGTACTATCAAATTCTAATCTATTCTCTCTCATAAAAGCAAGTCTCTGTTTCATGATGTCTCCCAATTTCTTCAGTGACAATAGGCCAGGAAACTATCCTGATGAATATACATTTTGAATAAATTTAATTAAAATTTACATGTAGATTCTCATGCTCTACAAAAAGGTGCAGTGATCTACCAGAAAAATAGTTGACATGCATAGTCATGGTTCTTGAATTTTTGAGCCTATAAGTGAGCAAATGATTTAATTTTACATCGTTTCATCAAAATGATCATAGATGATGAACATAATATTCTTCCTATTTATATCTAGAAATATAGCTTATTGTTCAGGAAATCATTCTGAGTGAGTTATGTGCTCAGTTGATTTGAAAAGTAAATACAATTTTAGAAAGTAAGAAAAGCAGGGTGCTTAACTATACACAACAGTTGGCCATTGAAATACCTGAGATATTTTACATAGTACAGAACATAAAAGGGCTCATTGTTCAACTCTTAGGTACAATAAAATCCCCCAAAAATCTAAATCTTGAAAATATAGTTCACATATAATTTTTCATAGATTTTACTAAAAAAAAAATTTTCTTAAATTCAAAATTGGATAGGCATTATGTTTCATTTTACCCTGGAAAGAAAGCTGAACGACCATGATATAGGTGAAAATACAGAAACATAAACATTTCAGGCTAATGATCTTTGTATATGACATGTTTATAAGCATTGACTTGCATACAAATGTTCATTTCCAAATTTAATTACAGTGATTGATATGTAATATATGGTCTTAAAGTTAGCAACTCCTGAATATTATTTCTTTCTGACCTCATAGTAAGTGGCTGCTTTCTATGTTTACAATTGTCATTGTGTAAATATCATCAAAATGCAACTGACCCTGACTTTTAACAAATGACATCTATGTTACAAAATTTTTAGGATTAACAAAACTACCTATTAAATAAAAGATGAGGTGGTCTTTTATAATGGTGTTGAGCTGTTAAATATGTTAATTAGATAATATTAATGCTGATTTTGAAGCATTTCAAGAGTTAAGAGTTAGCAATCACCTTTAAATTTTAAAAACAACAGTAGTGCTACTTGGTCTTAGAATATGATATTTTTTTTAATGCCACACAATTTGTCCCTCATAATTTAACATTTTAATCATTTCAAGGTGATTTGTTTTCACTGTGAGAAACCCTGTGTTAGCACTTTCCCCACATTTCCTAAGCATAATCGCATATTAGTTGCAATTTTCTCTGCAACATAAGACTTAATTATGATTAAAAAAAAGCTTCTTTTTTAATAAAAAGGGTAAAATACCACAGATATCCAGTTTGAGCTAATACTGAGACTGGAAACTCATTACCACTAAAAATGTCAGTTCTGATGAAGCATTAAAAAAATTCCTAGAATCAAATTCTAAATGTCTTTACTAAGCTGTTTTATGGTAGCGTGTACCATTGGAAATGTGATGAGTCTTCATGTAAAAATGCTGATTTGAATTAGATTTAGAATGTATGTCATCCTCAATTAGCCTTTCCTTCATCAAAATGATTTCACAAACACAGAGAATGAATCTTTATTTCCTCCTTTGCACATGGGAGGTCATTTGTCAGATTTAATATACTTCTACCTATGTCTTCCTACATGCTTGGAGTTCAAGATGGATAACCATGAACTTCCAGAAAAAGTTTTTAGCTTAAAACTTAAATTTAATTTTAATATAATGCCAAAGCCACTCATATTGAGTCAAAAAACTAGAGTATCATTTACTAAAATAACATTGGTTTATTTATATTTGAAGAAATAAAATATTTTTTATTCATTTCCCTCCCCTAAGGGCAAGTTCATATACTAGTAATTAGCTAGGTAATACAGGGTGAGGAACATTATGTACTAATACATGTATTTTCTTGAATCATGCATGTATTTTTATAATTCAGATTTGAGGTGATACTCGTGGATTTGATATTATATAAAGGGAATGATTTGTTTAATGGTTGTTTGTTTAAATAAAATTTTCTAAGGAATTTTATAAATTAATATTCAACAATTAGACAATTTTAGTAACCCTATAATATAGATATCTATTTATAGATTATGGATCTTATAAAACTAACAAACTGCTTAGACTGGTGTTATAAGATTCATATGCCAATACTTCTCAGGTAACTCCCAATAAGTGGTTATGACTGCTTTCTAAAGAATGTAATATCCATTTATTAAGGGGCTATTTGCACTAATAAAAGCTTAGTGCTTACAATTTCTGTCCCTAAGGAATTTGGCTGTTTGTGAGAACATTTGGGTTCTTGCAATTAAAACTAAGAATTTGTCTTCTGCTGTGAAACATTTATGTCTTAGCAAATATTTAAAATATGAAGGGAAAAGAATTATCTCTTTTTGCAAGCCTTGTCAAAAACTTGAAGTATTCAGAATAACAATGTCTTCAAGGTGAGAAAATAGAGAACGGTAATAGGGAAATTTTGTTCTCTGCTCTGGCAATCCAAATGGTGGCTGCAAATTTATGTTTTGTACAATAGCTGTCATTTACCATCCATACAAGTAGTTAGAAAAGCATGCAAAGAACTCTATGTTTATGAAACATTCAGCTCTGTAACACCAATAAAAAATTACAGCAAGTTTTAGCATATGACAACACAATATTTGGAAAGCATTGATGAAGGATTCAAAGGAAATAATGACAGATACTGTTTCCTCTACGGAGACAACAAAAGGGCAAATGGAACACATATGTAAAGATTTAAGATTCTTAAAGGAAGACGCTTAACAAATGCAAATGTAAAACAATTATTAATCAACAAGCATTCTGATATGGATCAGAATTAGAATGTTGATTGTAAATGCATTTTCAGATTTCAGGTGAAATAGAAAAAAACTCAAAAGCCTCTGCTCTAACAAGGAAACAAGTCATTTAAATTATTGCAACATTTAGCTGCATTTCAAGTTTCTACTTAAAGTTAATGGAACTATAAATCCTGTGCTATCATTTATATTCAAAGTCACAATATTTATCCTATAATATATTATAATTTCCAGAGTATAGACTTGTAGTAATTCCATAATTTAAATATTAAATTAGTTTAAAGCTCTTTAAGTTTGCATATCCTAAACTGTAATCAATTCAGATAGCCACATGCATTAACTTAATAGAAAAGCATGTGCATTTTGGCAAAATCTTTAGCAGACGATGAACACCACATTTTGGAAAACAGAGGATATAATGCCCTGTGGTGAATGCTGCAACAGAGAATTAAAGATAAAATATGAACAAAAAATATCTTGGTATTCACTGTTTCTCATATTTGAAAAAATGTATATGAGTACAACATATAATGAAAAATAATATTTTATTAATTTGATATTAATTTAAACAGAATAATTTCATCTGAACCATCTCATATAAAATAAAAAGAAAGATCTCTCAAATGATAGAAAAGAGAATTATATACTTACTTGTAAATTATGCCATCAGATTTTTAATAAAATTTCTGAGTTCTAAATTTTGAAATAAATTTCAATATAAGTATGAGATCATAAAATATCAATTATTTCATAACTTCATCATCAAGAAAAATCAATATTGACTCTAGATATTGGGAACAATTCTTAGATAAATTTATAGATTCCATGAAGGTACTTGGCAGAAGGAACTCTTTGAAAGAAGAAGGAAACAAAATGATAAATCGGCCTTGTGAATTTTGACTTTATCTTATTCATTTGATTGTTATGGGATCAGGAACTGCCTCAATCTAGTCCAATAGTGCACCATTTTGGATAGGGTAAGCAGAGAATGTCTATGTGGAGGTGGCCTTTATGCTGATACCTAAGAGTGTTCAAAGGAGGAAGCCTTGCAAAAATTGCTGAATTGCCTTCCAGGAACAGTGAATCAAGATGCAAAGTATCTGAAAGCAAGAAGCTTGGTACTTGAGGGACACAGTGAGGGCTAATGTGGCCAGCGAAATCTAGAGAAAGAGACTGTGGCAAGAGACATGCAGAGATCAAACAGCAATGATGATAACAATCATGAGAATTATTCCATCATTGAACATTTACTCTGTGCTAGCCACAATTTTAGTGCTTAACATGCAGTTTCTGTTGTGCCTTATCTCTAAGGTAAGACATTTAGTTTTAATTCAAATTGAGATGAAGCAGTTGAAGGGTTTTAAATTGGAAAATGTTATGGTCCTCTCTCTCTCTCTCTCTCTCTCTCTCTATACACACACACACACACATATACACACACACATATATAAAGATCTCTCAGATATTTTTGGCATAATAATATAGAGGCTAAGAAAAGTATAAGACAGGATCCAAGAGGACAATAGGGAGACTGCAACAGCACTCCAGAGGAGTGTGAAGCAAAGTTAGAGTTGGGGTGAAATTCCTATCTATCCGAAGGTATAGCTGACTTTCCTTTAGATTGGATCTATCCCTCACAGGAAGGATGGAAATCAGAGATGATCCCTAGTTGTTCTGTCTGAGTAACTGTGTGAGTTATTTTGCTGATATCGGGAAACAACAACTGGAGAAGAACTAGAGGTGGGCAATGATTGGGTCTGATTTGTACATATAAATATCATTATCCAAATATGTGTATCCAATAGATTTCTAGATATAATCCTTGAACTAATGGGAAAAGTCTGGATTGGAATGAACAATTTTTGAGATATCAGATTATCCATGTAATTTAGAACCATGAGACAACATAAGAATATTTTAAAAAGAGTGAAAATAGAGAAGACAGCAAATGGTAACGCCTTGGTGGCTTGTCAACTGAGCAGCAGCAACAGCAGCTGAGAAATCTTGGAAGGATGATTGAAAGAAAACTACTCAGGAAATGGAGTGATAGAGAAATAAAACTAATAAGCTTTTCCTACAAGAGAGCAGTCACCTGTATCAAACTGTGAAGAGAGTTGGTAAAACAATGACAGAAAATTGACTATTTGACTTGACAAAAGGAAGATGAGGATAAAGCCTGTATGGGTTTCAATGAGGATGCCATGGGAAGATCGTGAGAACAGGATTAAAGCCCTTAAAGTCATCTTTTATGAGAGAAAATTTGCTGTAAGGCAGAAAAAGATGGAGGGAGACATGGTTCAAGGAAGTCTTCTTTTTTAAAGGATGACTTACTGTAACGTGTGCTTGCATGAAGACGGGGAAAACATCTAGTGAAAGAGAGTCATGACTTTGTCATTAAACTGGGGAAAATAAAATCATGCTTTGCTATGAGAATTGAATAAAGTGTGTGTGTGTGTGTGTGTGTGTGTGTGTGTGTGTAGTACCTGCCTTATAGTAAGCAATCAGATAGTAGCTATTAAGATGATGGTAATAGTGATGATGATGGCAATGACAAAGGAGGCAGAGGAATATTAAAGGAGAAATAAGGCAGAAATTGTTAACACAAATCTTTGGAAAAACTGAAAATACAAGTTATTGTCAGGAATCATCTATTGTCAAAATAGAAAGGAAAGCAGATATGGCCAAAATTATCATTGACTTGTCAAATTATATGGTGTAAAGTTGAGTTAGTGCTTATCTACACGTCTTTTTTAATGATAATGCAATGTTTTAGATGTAAAGTCTACTAAATAAGGGAAAGAAATGTTTGAGATGTCAGAGGAAAAGATGTGCTGAACTGGCATGTTACTGTGTGGGAAAGTGGATGTACTAGAGAAACAAGGCAGGATTGTCTGGCAATGTTGACATTAAGAGTCAGTTATTTAAGGTCTCTACTTCTCTTTAGTAACATAACTAAAGGTTAAGTGTAATTGACTTGTTACATTAAATGGCTGCAAAAATGTTTCAAAGTATCCTCTGTGTTAATGTTACAAAAAGAATAAACATAGTCCATCAACCTAAATAAAAGAACATATTGTCTAAATTAGCCAACTAATCTTAAAATTCTTCTAAGTGTTTGCTCAAAGTGTTTGCTTTATATTGTTAACCTACTTTCTGTAACATAACTATAGTATCAAAGTACAAGTGCCTATTTTATAGCCTTAATAAAGTGTATTTATTAGATGAAAGAAAAATAACTCCATCGATTGTCCTTTAGGTCTCAGAAATCCAAACTTAGACAAAACTGTAGTAGTGGCCACTTCAATATGGGTATCATAAAAAAGGAACAAAAAGAGAAAAAGTCAAGCATCACTACAAAGTGATAACATCTCCAAAGTGAGCTGCAAATATGAAATACGTGGTGTTGCTGTGAGTTTCTAAAATGACTGATCTCAAAATATAATCACTTAAATAAACATCAGAGCCTCAAATGAAAGAAGAACTGGGACTCAAATCATGTGATATACAATTATATACAATTATGAATTTGTCACTACCAATAGATCTCTTGTTTAAAAAAATTATAAAGAATTACATACAGTAAGAAAATATATTTCTGATTGTTCTAGAAAAAGAAATAGCATAATGTGATGTATAACAACTTTTGTGAAATAATCATTGTTCACTTAATCTGCTTTGTGGTTTGACAATATATACAAACATATTAACTATTGTAAATAATATGCAGAGGCATGTGTCATTTAAGATCCAGCTTTCAAAGATCATTGTTAGAATATCAAATGTAAGACATTTATCAAATGACTTGTTAAAGATTTCCACCTTGATCAATTTATGATCATATGGTAGGGCTGGGTAAAGTGACCATTAGAAGTAAAAAGTGAGAGACTACTGCATATAACTTTCTTTTAAGCTTCAGTATGAGAAGTCACTAACGTAGACAAAACAGTCATTTGTTCCTGTTGATCAACCGTCTTTTTGGTCATTACTACTTCCTCGTCTGTTTGGAGTTTTCTTCTTCTGTATGGGGTGGGGGAGAGGACCAGCAAAAATAACAAATAGGTACTAGGCTTAATGCCTGGGTGACAAAAGAATCTGTACAAAAAACTTCCATTACACAAGTTTACCTATAAAACAATAGGTATATAACAACCTGCGCATGTACCCCTGAACTTAAAAGTTAAATAGAAAAAAGAAAGATGATTGCTTGTTATCTTGTGACTCTTTATAAAAAAAAAGTCTGACATCAATGAAATAGAAAAGAAAAGAAAGACAAAAGAGAAAGGGAATCAGAGTAAAATGAAAAAAAATTCAAAATGAGTATTGAAAAGAAAAGAAAAAGGATATATACAGCTAACTTCCTGTTCTCCCAAGGTCCGAGAGAAAGATGACAGCTTCTGGTGGTCTATTCATTTGTTAGTTTATTGTTGAATTTCGGGCAAGGGCAGACACACTTGCTTCCATTCTTGCCTCTCCCACCTCTTAAAATCTGTAGTTCTGTCTTTGTTAGAAAATGGGCAGCGTCTTTTTTTATACTCTGCCCTAAGTGGGGAGGCCTGATGTAGGACTTCCTTGCTGTCCTTCATTGTGTTCTTCAAAAA